>NC_086452.1:350007828-350607828 GCF_028390025.1 Pseudophryne corroboree | reverse complement strand
TGAGGTAATAAGTTGCTTAAAATGGAGAGAAAACCGTTTTAAGGCTGTTTTTGCCAGTGTCGGTACTGTGTACAGTGTACTGAGACGCAGCTGTGTACTGTGTCTGGAGACGCATTCCATCACAGTTAAAAGCCGTGCGTCTCCGTACCTTCATGCCGCCATAATGGCTGGCGACCCGCTAGTCGGGACACCGGCTTAGTACTCACCACTCTTCATTCTTCTGGCTCTGTTGGGGGTGGCAGCGTGCTGCGTGAATGTACGCTTAACATGGTGGGGCTTGCGAATAGTTCCCTCAGGTGCTCAGTGTCCTGTCAGCGGGGAACGGGACCATTAACCCTTCAAGAGGTTGGGCTGTTCTCCCCCTAAGTCCTACGAAGCATGCAGGCTGGTGCCATCCAGTCCTGCCTGAAAATAACAAACATATAAAATAAATGCAAAAAACTCTTCAGGAGCTTCCATAAGCATGACCGGCTCCTCTGGGCACATTTTCTAAACTGAGTCTGGTAGGAGGGGCATAGAGGGAGGAGCCAGCCCACACTATCAAATTCTTAAAGTGCCCATGGCTCCTAGTGGACCCGTCTATACCTCATGATACTAAATGGAACCCCAGTATCCTCTAGGATGCAAGAGAAAAACTGGGAGCAGAAGCTGAAATCAGCGCAGTGCACTGGGGGCACTCCCTGCACAAAGGAAAACAACAGGGTAAATAAGGCCATTGTGGGTTATCCATCTCCACCATCAACTGGAAAAGTAGTCACCATTGGTCATACACCATCAGTGATGTCATCAGAAATTGTGGGGCCAGGGCTCATTAAATAGGCAGCCCCCCCCCCCCCCCCCGAGCTGTGGATGTAGGTGGAGCTACACCAGGGGTGAGGCATCAATCAGGCACAGCGCCACCCACTCAACAAAGGGATGCAGAGCAGGTAGGCACCAGGCAGTAAAGGTGCTCTCCCTCACTGCTGCTGCACTGCCCTGTTTCCCCTGCTACTGCTGGCTGCTGCACCAGTCACACTATGACAGTGGCGCAGTATGAAACCTCCTCTCTTCCCCTTGCTGACAGCTCAATGTTCGGCATTGAAAAGGGGCAGAGCTACATGGATGGAAGGGGGAATCTACACGTGTGGAGGGGGTGGAGCTACACGGGACCAGCAGACTGTTACAGAGGCGCTCCAGATTCAGCCAGCCAGATGGTAATAGGTAAGAGGAGGGAAAGTAGTGAGAAAGTGTGTGTATCTATGTATGTACTGTATGTGTGTGGGGGGCAGGATGGGAAATATGAATAAGTTCCACTTTTGTGGGAGTTATGCGTAAGCAGCACTACTACTGGGTGCGTTATGTTTAAGCTGCGCTGCTAGGGCGTTATGTGTAAGCAGCACTATTACTGGGGTGCTATGTGTAAGTGGCACTACGACGGGCGTTATGTGTAAGCAACGCTACTACTGGGGCGTTATGTGTATGTGGCACTACTACTGGGGCGTTATGTGTAAGCTGCAATTCTGTGAGTGTTAAGTATAAGCTGTGCTAGTACCGGGGCGTTATGTATAAGCAGCGCTACCACTGGGGCATTATGTGTAAGCGGCGCTACTACTGGGGGCATTATGTGTAAGTGGCGCTACTACTGGGGGCTTAATTTGTAAGCGGCGCTACTACTGGGGGCGTTATGGGTAAGCTGCACTTCTGTGAGTGTTATGTACAAGCTTTGCTACTACTGGGGCGCTATGTGTAAGCGGCGCTATGACTTCGGCATTATGTATAAGCAGCGCTACTACTGGGGCGTTATGTATAAGCAGCGCTGCCACTGGGGCATTATGTGTAAGCAGCGCTACTACTGGGAGCGTTGTGTAAGTGGCGCTACTATTGAGGGCTTTATTTGTAAGCGGCACTACTACTCGGGGCATTATGGGTAAGCTGCACTTCTGTGAGTGTTATGTATAAACTGCGCTACTACTGGGGCGTTATGTGTAAGTGGCACTACTACTAGGGGCGTTATGTGTACGCTGCACTTCTTTGAGTGTTATGTATAAGCTGCGCTACTACTGGGGTGTTATGTATAATCAGAGCTACTACTGTGGCGGGTGGTCTTCAGTATGCCGACTGACGGGATCCCGGCGCACAGTATACCGGCGCCGGGATCCCGACAGCCGGCATACCGACAGCCGGCATACCGACACTTATTCTCCCGCGTGGGGGTCCACGACCCCCCTGGATGGAGAATAAAATAGTGTGGCACGCGCCACCGTGCCCGTAGCGTGGAGAGCGCAGCGAGCCCGCAAGGGGCTCATTTGCACTCGCCACACTGTCGGTAAGCTGGCGGTCGGACTCCCGGCACCGGTATGCTAGTCGCCGAGAGCCCGACTGCCGGCATATCGCAGTGAACCCACTGTGGCATTATATGTAAGCAGAGCTACTACTGGGGTTGTTATGTGTAAACGGGGCTACTACTGGGGGCATTATTTGTAAGCGGCGCTACTACTGGGGCGTTATGTATAAACAACGCTACTACTGGGGGCTGTGGCTACCTGACGCTGCTGCTCATTTCTGCTTGACTGGATTCTGAAATGTTGGGCTTTTGGTTGGAAAAGATATAAGTGACACTGCTACAGAATCCTCGCAATATAGAGCAGGGGTGACCAACCAGTGAGAAACTAAGGGGCATATTTAATAACAAGTGAAATTTCTTGTTATTACTCATTACTTATATTAACTGGTGCACTAAGCAATCAGCTCCTAAAGTAACAATCATGTGAAAAATGACAGGAGCTGATTAGTTGGAAAATCACTTGTTATTATATATGCACCTAAGAACCTCAAATTAAATATAACTGTAGAAACATCCGTCGTGGACTGTCAACCTGGGCCAGACCCTTGGCATAAGCAGGCAATATTCCGGATTTTTTTTTTTATGTGTGAAAGGGGTATAAGTGAGTCAGAAACACTTGCAAGGGGTGGTCTTCAGTATGCCGCCTGTCGGGATCCCGGCGCACAGTATACCGGCGTCGGAATCCCGACAGCCGGCATACCGACACTTATTCTCCCTTGTGGGGGAGAATAAAATAGCGTGGCGAGCGCAGCGAGCCCGCAAGGGGCTCCTTTGCGCTCGCCACACTGTCGGTAAGCCGGCGGTCGGGCTCCCGGCACCGGTATGCTGGTCGCCGGGAGCCCGACCGCCGGATGACCGTACTACACCCCTTGCAAGCTAGCAACAATCTCTCCCCAAAATGAAAATGAAGCAGGCACTAGATAACAATGTTGCAAAGGTTTCTTATTTGATATAATGCTTTGACATTATGACTAAGGGCAAAATTGTGCAAATAAAAATACAAAAACAATCAAACTCTGTTCCTGTTTTTTTTTTATTCAAGACAGAAAGAAGAAAAAACAAGCACAAAGATCATTACTCATTTCTAAACTTAGTGACTTCCCCAAAGCACAGTATGCGATGAACAACGGTGGTCATTCCGAGTTGTTCGCTCGCTAGCAGTTTATAGCAGCCTTGCAAACGCTATGCCACCTCCCACTGGGAGTGTATTTTAGCTTAGCAGAAGTGCGAACGAAAGGATCGCAGTGCGGCGGCAAAGTTTTTTTCTGCAGTTTTAGAGTAGCTCAATACCTACTCAGCGCTTGCGATGACTGCAGACTGTTCAGTTCCTGTTTTGACGTCACAGACACGCCCTGTGTTTTTCCTGGCACGCCTGCGTTTTTTCGAACACTTCCTGAAAATTATCAGCTGCCACCCAGAAACGCCCTCTTCCTGTCAATCACTCTGCGGCCAGCAGTGCGACTGAAAAGCTTCACTAGACCTTGTATGAAACTACATCGTTCTTTGTATTAGTACGTCGTGCATGCGCATTGCACCGCATACGCATGCGCAGAAGTGCCTTTTTTTGCCTCATCGCCACACAGTGAACGAATGCAGCTAGCGAACAACTCGGAATGACCACCATGAACTTTCTAAAGACCATTACTCGGTTGGCATGTACAGTATGTATTCTACTAATATAATGCCAGTGAGTATAACAATACCTGGGCATACAGGCAAAACAAGCTGGTGAACTTTTCTCTGAAGCATGGCAAGGAAAGAATTGCTACAGTGATGGGTAATGTGATTTCTTAAGAACATAACACATGCCCCATATTTAAGGACACTGCCCATTATATTTATTGAGGAGTACTATATATCTTCTGTGATGGTAGCCTACAGGGCCGGGATGTAATTAAGTCCGAGTTCGGCAGCTGTGCAGGATGCCGGCTGAACTAGGACGTAATTGTTTTAAGGGGCAATCATGTACAAGGGTAAACCATGCCTTGTACATGATTGCCCCTTTAAAAACAAATGTCCGAATTTGGCCGGCATCACACATGGCCGCCAAACTTGGACTTCATTACATCCCGTCCTAGATGTTTATAGAAGAGTCTTTCATAATACTGTTTTTCCACATGTAACATTCTGTTTAATTTCTCATTTTAGAACTGTAAATGTCTCTCATGTACATCTATGAATGGCTGTACTTAAAACTGTGCAGGCATTGTTTGTCTGAAGTGGGTGTGGCTTTATGTAGCCAGTGAAATGCCCTCCAAAATGTTATATATTAAAAAAAACAGAACAGGACACGTGTCCCTCACTGATTTGCTCCCGGCGCTAATTACAATTAATACTTAGTTTAATAGTGAAACATAGCAGCTGAGTAAGGCAACTTGCTAGGTTGCCAACAATTAAGAACTATTAAAAGAAAAAAGAAAACTCTGCGCTAAAATGTACACTGTATCAGACTAGAGTGTGCAGTCTGTCATGTAAAGTAATTGACTCAGTAAGACTCCAAAAGTACATAAAAATCAGTTTATATTCAATAATCTTTAAAAAGTAACAGATTCTAACAGGCAAGCAGCATATACTTTGCAACAATTATCTAATCTGTATTAACCACAATAATTGGTATAACAAACAATATATTAAAACTAGTTGGTTGGTTCTGTTTGGTAAATAAAATTAACAACACTGGCGTCCCAGTGATTAATTGAATAGAAAATCCCGCAAAAGGTGGTCACAGCTTTATAATAAAAAGCTTTAGGGAGATGGTGATGTATAATAACCCATGTGCTGGTTCCTGAAATATTCTGTAGACAGGGTCCATATAATGATTGTGCACAAATAGGTGAATTGTACTTGTGAAGCTGATTAGAAGACTACCGTTCTGTTAGCAGATTGCACTGTTCCGAAAGACAGGTAATCGCTGGTATAGAACCCTGTTGGCAAAACCTCCAAAGACTCTCTCCACGTCACAGGTGTTAGACCTCACAGCGGGGGCCAATAGTATTCACTCGATGAGGGCAGACGGAGTCCTGGACATCAACGGTATATTTCAGAGAACGGAGACAGTGTTACAGCTGGTAGCCGCCGACTGGAGCGGCCGGCGTGTAGCAAACCGTAGTAGGTTAGAGCTGTGGAGAGCCGTATGTGGGCCCAATTGGCGGGTTGAAACCAAACAACTGAACGTAGAAAGTGGGCGTCAACGCGTTTCGTCTCCTTGGTAACTGGAGACTTCCTCAAGACGAATACCTCCCCTCTCTCCAATCACAAATTTATACATTTTCTAATGACTTTACTTACAGCAGCTGTCCCTATTTAGTGAATTAGAATATTCAATTTATATGCTGCAAATAATAAGAAAAATTCTATATATAAATAAAGCAAATTTTAAAAACCAAATTTTTAATTTATTCAGCGCCTACTGAGTCAATCCATCAGAGTTATTCCACAATCGAGATATTATTGGATTAAACATAATTAAACATAATTAGACCTATTACCGTCATATAATCAGCATATTGCTCAGGTGTATATTTCTGAGTTGTATAGTTCACTTATTACTAAACAGATATCACTTCATTACAAGTGCCGATCTTTATACACTATATGATCTTATATATAGCGTTCTATTAGTAACAAATTAAAAGACTATTACTATTATAATGTTAGTTATTTTTACTTACTTATAGATGACTAATTTCTTTATATGTTAAACGCTACCAACTATAATAACTTTCATGAGTAGGTCAATTAATAGAGAAATATAAACATATAAAGAGAAGGTTATAAACCTTTACCTTATGATAATGCTCTATTCTTTTAACATATATACTATAGCTCCAAGAGAGATCTATATAATCTGAGCAAATTTTAATAGACAGTATAAATAATATATACAATCATCAGGAACATATATATACCGCATGATCTAAACATATATACATTTTAGTGTATTATTTATATATTAGTTTATTTGCGATATACTCACAACTAGCTTATAATAAATAATAAACAGTTACTGATGGCATTGGACGCACTTAGAACATATTTCTATTATTGTGATATACCTCATATTATTAATCTATGGTCCATTGAGTCACCAGTAAATTCACTAGTTTATGCAGAATTCATTATAGTATATTTTTAAATAAACTACAACACAAATACCAAATACAAAACCTATCTAACATCTTTAGTGTGTATAAGTATAATAAAATGAACAAAGATATAAATATAAGGAGAGAAGAATCTCATAACTGAGATTAACTAATTTATTTAGTCTAAACATGAATAATCCAAGGCTTCATTAAGGCCATTAGGGTATAGGGTATCTAGTTTAAAAATCCATGAGGATTCTCCTATACATAATTTTCTAAAGCTATCTCCTCCCCTTTTTGTACAAGAGAATTGTTCCAAACCCACAATGCTGAGAGAGGATGGATCACCATTGTGTACTTTATGAAAGTGACGAGATACGCTATGAGTCTGAAGTTTCTTAATAATATTTAATCTATGTTCCCTAAATCTAGATTTCAAGGACCTTTGTAGTTCTCCCTACATATTGAAGGGAGCAAGGGCACTGTAGCAAATAGACACAATATTCTGAATCGCAATTGATAAATTGTTTAATCGGGAAAGTATTACCATTAGTATTAGACGTAACACACGAGGTTCTGTTTTGCATAAATTTACATGTCAAACAGACTTGTTTGTTACATCTAAAACTACCAGATGGCCTCTTTGGTAACCATGAGGAATTTACATCTGTATCTACAGGTTTTAGATAGCTAGGAGCCAGCATCTCTTTAAGGTTAGTATTTCTCCTAAAAATAACCATTGGTTTCTCTGCTAGACATTTGTTTAGAATAGGATCTTGTTTTATTATGTCATAATTTGATAAGACAATATTTTTTATATCCTTTGATTTATTATTAAACTTGGAAATAAACTTTATAGAGTCTACTATAGGTGTATTACTTGTCTTAGTTTTAAGCTCTTTTGTTATAAGAGAAAGATCTTTGTTATTGTCCCCTAGTTCTGAATTTTTTCTCATGAGTGAATTTGCAAACCTTTTGGAATCCTCCAATATATGTGGAGGATATCCCCTCTCGCTGAATTGATGTAGAAGAATCTCAACTTGTAGTTGGAATGCTGAATCTTCCGAACAATTACGTCTAACTCTAGTAATTTGGTTCCTTGGAATATTTCTAATCCATGGTTTGTAATGACCACTTGAATAATGAAGGTAGTTCCCTGCCCCTACCAGTTTAATGTAATTCGTTGAAATGATTTTATAGTTACTAATTGAGAACGTGATGTCTAGAAAATGAGTAGTGAATAAATCAAAATTATGAGTGAACTTCAAATTATAAGTGTTATCATTTAAAAATTTAACAAAATCAAGTGCTGTTTGTGCCCCCCCATTCCAAATAATAAATAAATTGTCTATGTAACGGCCATAAAGGACCAGGTTCTCTCTATATGGGCCGCTCCAGATGTATTCTTCTTCGAAGCGGCCCATATAGAGGTTGACAAAACTCGGTGCAAACATGGTCCCCATGGCCGTTCCAAGATGTTGTAAATAATAACGTTCATCAAACAGAAAATAATTGTGCGTCAAAATATAAAAAATAGCTTCCAATACGAAGTCACGTCTACCTGGTTTCATAATAGGATCTCTGTCCAGGTAATATTTGACAGAGTCAATCCCTTTTAAATGTGGTATGTTAGTATACAGGGATTGGACATCTAGGGTTAAAAAACCCCAACCTTCAGTCCAGTCTTTCCCAACAGTTTGTTGTAGTATATGTTGGGTATCTTTAATATGAGATTTTAAAAGTGGCTACGTGACCCTGTAAATGAAAGTCTACAAAATGAGATAAATTAGAAGAAAGTGAATCCACTCCCGAAATAATAGGTCTCCCAGGTGGATGTGATAAATCTTTATGGATTTTAGGTAAGTGATAAAAAATTGGAGTGATGGGATGTGTGGGTAACAAAAAATAAAATTCATCTTCTGAGATCACATTATCCTTCTTAGCTGTTTGTATTATGATTTTTAATTCTGACAGGAAAGGGTTACTCGGATTGGTTTTTAAGAGACTATAATAATCTGTATCTTTAAGTTGCCTATGTGCTTCTGCTACATAGTCTTCCCTAGATTGTAAGACTATCCCTCCCCCTTTATCTGCCTGTTTTATAACCAGAAGAGGGTCATCCTTCAAAACTTTAATTGCTTCTCTCTCTGCTTAGGTTAGATTTTGCATATAGTAAACAGTAGACTTTCTCTTGTTTCGTTCAGTTTTCATGCATAATACCTTAAAATCTTTTAAAGTTTTACTATAAAAGACTGTAATAGCAGCGCTTTTTTGTTCCAAAGGAAAAAAATTGGATTTATTTTTGAATTTTGGACATGATAGTTCAGAGTTCATAGTGGAAGCATCAAATAACATTAATTCTGTGTTGTTACCATCATTGCTCTCTTGAAGTAATTACTCCAATGTAAGAAGGCTAGATTTATCTGATTCATCCAAAACGATAGGAGAAATCTCCTCATTAGGATGACTTCTATCCAATTTTTGGATAGCAAAAAAACGCTTCCTACAAAAATCTCTGGTGAATTTATTCAAATCAACAAATAATTCAAAAATATTAGGTTCTTTACATGGGACAAAACTTAAACCTTTTTTAACAGTTGTATCTGATCATTAGTTAGAATTTTAGATGTAAGATTATGAATTCCTTTACTATCTATCTGTATTTCGCTTTTCTTAGTTCTCTTTCTTCCACCTCTGCATCCTCGTTTTCTCTGTACCTTTTTGGAGTGTGGTTTGATAACACTTTGTAAGGATTTGGATGATGAAAGGTGTTCTGCCTGGGAAAATCCCCTTGAGGAACACCTGGATTATCCTCAGTTCGATGTCTATCCTGATAATCACCGCAGTATCTATTTGTTGGTCTAAAAGTATTTGGTTGTTTATGAAAGAAATTCCTTTTTGGTGAATAAGTGTCTACTTCTGATTTTAACTGTGTTCTAGTCCGAATAGGTCTAGAAATAGATTCACTTGAGTAATTTAAGTTACCAGATCTCTCTAACTTGGTTTTCTGTTTGTTATAAGTTCTAATCTTATTCATTTTGTAGTCTTCTTGATCCCTGAACCATTTCTTTTTCTTCGTATAAATCAGATCTTTCTCAAACTTTTCTACTCTATTATTAATTTGCTCATCTCTCTCTTTAAAGACTGATTGTTCCTTAAATCTCAATAGTTCATCATTGGCCTTTTCAATTTTGTTCACTGTAAGATCAACTTTTTCATTTCTGTAGTTAACAAGAAGCTTCATCAAAGACAGAGAACATTGATCCAAAGTTTCATCCCATTGTTTTTGTAGGCTGGGGTTATCATTAATAGACAAATGCTTAAAGACCCTCAGACCCCTCGGGATGATCTTGGCATCAATATATCTCTGTAATGAAACACTGTCCCACCAATTACGCATCTCATCTTTTAAGAGATCCTCTATTTGGTAGAAGAGTTTATTCATATCAGGATCTGTTTGAGTAATTTCTTTATTTTCTTCATATGAGAAGGTGGACAGATATAAATCACGCCTCCCCTTTCTGTCATGATAACTTCTAAACTCTGCCATGTCAGACTGCACACACTGAGCGGAAAAATAGAAATTGATATTCCAATTATTTTTAATCTTTTTCTAAAAAAGTATATTACTTTAGAGCAGCCGGAGAACAGCAGGGTATGTAAAAATATAAAAAAAAACAGAACAGGACAAGTGTCCCTCACTGATTTTCTCCCGGCGCTAATTACAATTAATACTTAGTTTAATAGTGAAACATAGCAGCTGAGTAAGGCAACTTGCTAGGTTGCCAACAATTAAGAACTATTAAAAGAAAAAAGAAAACTCTGCGCTAAAATGTACACTGTATCAGACTAGAGTGTGCAGTCTGTCATGTAAAGTAATTGACTCAGTAAGACTCCCAAAGTACATAAAAATCAGTTTATATTCAATAATCTTTAAGAAGTAACAGATTTTAACAAGCAAGCAGCATATACTTTGCAACAATTATCTAATCTGTATTAACCACAATAATTGGTATAACAAACAATATATTAAAACTAGTTGGTTGGTTCTGTTTGGTAAATAAAATTAACAACACTGGCGTCCCAGTGATTAATTGAATAGAAAATCCCGCAAAAGGTGGTCACAGCTTTATAATAAAAAGCTTTAGGGAGATGGTGATGTATAATTATCCATGTGCTGGTTCCTGAAATATTCTGTAGACAGAGTCCATATAATGATTGTGCACAAATAGGTGAATTGTACTTGTGAAGCTGATTAGAAGACTACCATTCTGTTAACAGATTGCACTGTTCCGAAAGACAGGTAATCGCTGGTATAGAACCCTGTTGGTAAAACCTCCAAAGACTCTCTCCACGTCACGGGTGTTAGACCTCACAGCGGGGGCCAATAGTATTCACTCGATGAGGGCAGACAGAGTCCTGGACATCAGCGGTATATTGCAGAGAACGGAGACAGTGTTACAGCTGGTAGCCGCCGGCTGGTGCGCCCGGCGTGTAGCAAACCGTAGTAGGTTAGAGCTGTGGAGAGCCGTATGTGGGCTCAATTGGCGGGTTGAAACCAAACAACTGAACGTAGAAAGTGGGCGTCAACGCGTTTCGTCTCCTTGGTAACCGGAGACTTCCTCAAGACGAATACCTTCCCTCTCTCCAATCACAAATTTATACCTTTTCTAATGACTTTACTTACAGCAGCTGTCCCTATTTAGTGAATTAGAATATTCAATATTCTATTAGTAACAAATTAAAAGACTATTACTATTATAATGTTAGTTATTTTTACTTACTTATAGATGACTAATTTCTTTATATGTTAAACGCTACCAACTATAATAACTTTCATGAGTAGGTCAATTAATAGAGAAATATAAACATATAAAGGGAAGGTTATAAACCTTTACCTTATGATAATGCTCTATTCTTTTAACATATATACTATAGCTCCATGAGAGATCTATATAATCTGAGCAAATTTTAATAGACAGTATAAATAATATATACAATCATCAGGAACATATATATACCGCATGATCTAAACATATATAAATTTTAGTGTATTATTTATATATTCGTTTATTTACGATATACTCACAACTAGCTTATAATAAATAATAAACAGTTACTGATGGCATTGGACCCACTTAGAACATATTTCTATTATTGTGATATACCTCATATTATTAATCTATGGTCCATTGAGTCACCAGTAAATTCACTAGTTTATGCAGAATTCATTATAGTATATTTTTAAATAAACTACAACACAAATACCAAATACAAAACCTATCTAACATCTTTAGTGTGTATAAGTATAATAAAATGAACAAAGATATAAATATAAGGAGAGAAGAATCTCATAACTGAGATTAACTAATTTATTTAGTCTAAACATGAATAATCCAAGGCTTCATTAAGAAATGAAAAAGTTGATTTTACAGTGAACAAAATTGAAAAGGCCAAGGATGACCTATTGAGATTTAAGGAACAATCAGTCTTTGAAGAGAGAGATGAGCAAATTAATAATAGAGTAGAAAAGTTTGAGAAAGATCTGATTTATACGAAGAAAAAGAAATGGTTCAGGGATCAAGAAGACTACAAAATGAATAAGATTAGAATTTATAACAAACAGAAAACCAAGTTAGAGAGATCTGGTAACTTAAATTACTCAAGTGAATCTATTTCTAGACCTATACGGACTAGTACACAGTTAAAATCAGAAGTAGACACTTATTCACCAAAAAGGAATTTCTTTCATAAACAACCAAATACTTTTAGACCAACAAATAGATACCGCGGTGATTATCAGGATAGACATCGAACTGAGGATAATCCAGGTGTTCCTCAAGGTGATTTTCCCAGGCAGAACACCTTTCATCATCCAAATCCTTACAAAGTGCTATCAAACCACACTCCAAAAAGGTACAGAGAAAACGAGGATGCAGAGGTGGAAGAAAGAGAACTAAGAAAAGCGAAATACAGATAGATAGTAAAGGAATTCATAATCTTACATCTAAAATTCTAACTAATGATCAGATACAACTGTTAAAAAAAGGTTTAAGTTTTGTCCCAAGTAAAGAACCTAATATTTTTGAATTATTTGTTGATTTGAATAAATTCACCAGAGATCTTTGTAGGAAGCGTTTTTTTGCTATCAAAAAATTGGATAGAAGTCATCCTAATGAGGAGATTTCTCCTATCGTTTTGGATGAATCAGATAAATCTAGCCTTCGTACATTGGAGGAATTACTTCAAGAGAGCAATGATGGTAACAACACAGAATTAATGTTATTTGATGCTTCCACTATGAACTCTGAACTATCATGTCCAAAATTCAAAAATAAATCCAATTTTTTTCCTTTGGAACAAAAAAGCGCTGCTATTACAGTCTTTTATAATAAAACTTTAAAAGATTTTAAGGCATTATGCATGAAAACTGAACGAAACAAGAGAAAGTCTACTGTTTACCATATGCAAAATCTAACCAAAGCAGAGAGAGAAGCAATTAAAGTTTTGAAGGATGACCCTCTTCTGGTTATAAAACAGGCAGATAAAGGGGGAGGGATAGTCTTACAATCTAGGGAAGACTATGTAGCAGAAGCACATAGGCAACTTAAAGATACAGATTATTATAGTCTCTTAAAAACCAATCCGAGTAACCCTTTCCTGTCAGAATTAAAAATCATATTACAAACAGCTAAGAAGGATAATGTGATCTCAGAAGATTAATTTTATTTTTTGTTACCCACACATCCCATCACTCCAATTTTTTATCACTTACCTAAAATCCATAAAGATTTATTACATCCACCTGGGAGACCTATTATTTCGGGAGTGGATTCACTTTCTTCTAATTTATCTCATGTTGTAGACTTTCATTTACAGGGTCACGTAGCCACCTTAAAATCTCATATTAAAGATACCCAACATATACTACAACAAACTGTTGGGAAAGACTGGACTGAAGGTTGGGGTTTTTTAACCCTAGATGTTCAATCCCTGTATACTAACATACCACATTTAAAAGGGATTGACTCTATCAAATATTACCTGGACAGAGATCCTATTATGAAACCAGGTAGACGTGACTTCGTATTGGAAGCTATTTTTTATATTTTGACGCACAATTATTTTCTGTTTGATGAACATTATTATTTACAGCGTCTTGGAACGGCCATGGGGACCAGGTTTGCACCGAGTTTTGTCAACCTCTATATGGGCCGCTTCGAAGAAGAATACATCTGGAGCGGCCCATATAGAGAGAACCTGGTCCTTTATGGCCGTTACATAGACAATTTATTTATTATTTGGAATGGGGGGGCACAAACAGCACTTGATTTTGTTACATTTTTAAATGATAACACTTATAATTTGAAGTTCACTCATAATTTTGATTAATTCACTACTCATTTTCTAGACATCACGTTCTCAATTAGTAACAATAAAATCATTTCAACGAATTACATTAAACCGGTAGGGGCAGGGAACTACCTTCATTATTCAAGTGGTCGTTACAAACCATGGATTAGAAATATTCCAAGGAACCAAATTACTAGAGTTAGACGTAATTGTTCGGAAGATTCAGCATTCCAACTACAAGTTGAGATTCTTCTACATCAATTCAGCGAGAGGGGATATCCTCCACATATATTGGAGGATTCCAAAAGGTTTGCAAATTCACTCATGAGAAAAAATTCAGAACTAGGGGACAATAACAAAGATCTTTCTCTTATAACAAAAGAGCTTAAAACTAAGACAAGTAATACACCTATAGTAGACTCTATGAAGTTTATTTCCAAGTTTAATAATAAATCAAAGGATATAAAAAAGATTGTCTAATCAAATTATGACATAATAAAACAAGATCCTATTCTAAACAAATGTCTAGCAGAGAAACTAATGGTTATTTTTAGGAGAAATACTAACCTTAAAGAGATGCTGGCTCCTAGCTATCTAAAACCTGTAGATACAGATGTAAATTCCTCATGGTTACCAAAGAGGCCATCTGGTAGTTTTAGATGTAACAAACAAGTCTGTTTGACATATATGGAAATTGGACCGAGCGCTAATATGTGCAAATGTGTAGTGCAAAACAGTGGGTAATAAGGAAAGTGCTCGTGCGCAATAAAGCAGCTGGAAGGGGTACACTCTCCTTGAAGGATCCCTCACCTTCCACCAAAAGTGCAAATAGAAAAAAATGGAAAGTGTAACTTATCCTGCGCTGGTTCTTTGTTCCAGAATAGCAACACTATGACTCCCACAATTCAATGTATGTTTGTTTAGGACATGCAAGGAAAAAATTAGGAGATATATAGTGAAGTACAATTTAATAAATTCATAAACAATGTATAAAAAGTATATAAAATTCATGAGTTGATGTAATAATTTATAGCAGCATATTATATTGCACAGCCTTTAGTAAGGAAAAGCAGATGGGTAATTACCAATCATTCAGAACTGAAAACAGTTCATAGTCAGCTTGCGGGTTGTATATTTAGAGAGGATCCCGGAAATCCTCTATCTCCACGTTATGCTGGAACAGGATGGCAAAGTCCCCGATAAGCAGTCCCGTTTTTGCTGTGCTCACCGACGCGTTTCTACCCCAAACCGGGGTCTTTTTCAAGGAGTGGTTGTGGTGCTGCTCCTTTCCAGAATTTAAATCCATAGTCCACCAATGGGAACGCCACCACCTCAGCTGGATTCTATACAATTAGATCCTACTGAGTCCCATGATCCTTTGCGGGTGGTGACGTCCCAGATCAGCTGACCGCCGTTGCATGACAACGTCCCGCATCTATCCGTTGCTATGGAAACGGCCCAAATGCGCTGTTGCTTCCGGGTATCGGCGGCGTTCATTCTCTCTGTAGCTCAAATTGCCATACTTGGGCCCACAGACAGGTTGTCACATGTCCCTCGATCATGTCCTTTATCTTAATTTGATCTAGGATTCTTAAAATAATTATGTTTTAACAGGGACTAGTAGCGCGACGTCACTTCCGGAAGTGTCATCTAGGTGGAAAATAGTATATAGTATTCATATTCAGACAAAAACCGATAAAAACAATACTAACATTACACAATTAAAAATTAAACCAATGAAGCAAGACATATATAACCTTTTGACCTTATCGATATATGACCTTATAAAAACCACTTAATCTCAAAATCATTATTTATACCTCCAGGTTTTAATGTTCGTAGGTCGTAAATGGTTTTCATTTCTGATTGGGCTAACTGGGTGGCAATGTCACTCCGTCTCCAATCTCCCTTAATGTGTTTAATTCCACAAAATTGTTTGATGGCAGAGACATTGTTACCGTGATTAAGTCTAAAATGCTCAGAAAGAGCATGGGTTGTAAGGCCATTTCTGATATTCCGGAGGTGTTCTCCTATTCTAACTTTTAGGGGGCGTGAGGTTCTCCCTATGTACCAGAACCCACAAGCACATTCCATCCCGTAAACTACATTGTTACTATTACACTTCACTATATATCTCCTAATTTTTTCCTTGCATGTCCTAAACAAACATACATTGAATTGTGGGAGTCATAGTGTTGCTATTCTGGAACAAAGAACCAGCGCAGGATAAGTTACACTTTCCATTTTTTTCTATTTGCACTTTTGGTGGAAGGTGAGGGATCCTTCAAGGAGAGTGTACCCCTTCCAGCTGCTTTATTGCGCACGAGCACTTTCCTTATTACCCACTGTTTTGCATGCCATTTTCCCTTTTATAAGGATTCCGCTTGTGCTGCATCATGTTCAAAATTAGAGAAAACAGAAAAAATACCTTCAACTATGTTTTCAGAGAGGATGGAGAATCAGTCACTCTAGTGGATGAAAATCTGGAGAGTGTAATGAAAAAGTTAGAGAAAATCCTCCTCAAGGACAATAGGATTTGGTGGGAGACGGTGACGCTTGAAAAGTACCTCTCACAAAAAATTATACCGAGGGGTTTACGCTTACAAAAAACACCGTCTTTCACCACATCCAATGAGAATTTTAAGTTAGAATGGGAGAAAATTTTACAGACTTGTGGACTGGAACTAATTAATCTGATCATTTTGGATAGAAAACAGGAGCTGGTTGGATTGGAAAAGGAGATTGAAAGCTACAAAGAACTCATTGTTCCCTTTACCAATCTACCAGAATTTAAAGAACTAGAAAAAAGAATAGAGGATAATCTTAGGAAGAATGAGAAAACCATCATAGATCGTAAAGTGAGGAAGTTCAATAGAGACAAAAAAATAGAATTTGAACCAGCCCCACTAAAACCAGAAGAGGAGGAGGAAAGTGTCAGTGATGACAATATTTCCCTGGTGGGGTATACCTCACCGATAAGGAAGGAAGAATGGACCCAAGTCCATACTCAGAGAAAGAATAAAGGTTCAAGACATAGACAAGAAAGATTGTCCGACTGCCCATCACCAACTTATGGGTACACTGACCCCCAATTAAAACCCCTCCAACAAAGGAAGTATCAGAAGCCCCGGTATTTCAAAAGTAAGACAAGGAATTCCAGACAGGAAGAAAGTTGGGACCATAGAAGTACCAGTTTGCAGAGAGATGAAAGAACTAATGAAAGGGGTATCAGTGATAGAAGGTTTAACAATAGGTACGAAATACTGGAAGATTATACAGAAAATTCTTTTTTTCACAGGGCACCACAACAAGGACAGATAAAATAAGATCGAGGGGCACAAGAGGAGGAAAGAGGTCTAAAAAGGGAAAGAAAAGATTTAAAAAGAGGAAAAAAAGAAAAAATAAGGATCCAACTGTATCAAACCCCCCCATTGAGAAGGAGGATATAGGAGAAGGGAAAATAAAGATTTTCAATTTGAGCAACCATTTATTGGAAATAGAGGAGATCACCCTATTGGAAAAAGGGTTGAAATTTGCACCGTCTCTCCCTCTTAATAAATTCGAAACTTTTGTTGATCTTAATAAATTTATTAGAAAATTAAGTATCAAAAAATTATTTTTAAATCACCCAAAACCAGAGGAAAACGAGACACAGGAAACTCCCTTTAGACCGAAATCAGTATTTAATCCAACTCACATGCGGGGCCATTTTATAGAAACCTTTCTTAGACTTGTGTCAGATGATATTAAGGAAATAGATACACGTTTGCCCAAACAAAATTTGACATATAAAGAACGGGAAGCACTTAAAAGACTAAAAGCAAATGAAGAATTGGTAATAAAATCTTCAGACAAAGGGGGGGGGGCATTGTTATCATGTCAAAAATAGACTATGATGCGGAAGTCATGAGACAATTGGATGACCAACAAACTTATTGCAAACTTCGTACAAACCCTACAAAAGGTATAGTGGGGAAATTAGAGGTGCTTTTGAAAAAGTTTGGTGATCTTGGAACCTTGGAGGAGAAAGAAATTAATTTTCTCTTCAATAAAGAACCTGTAATCCCGGTTCTGTACATCCTCCCCAAGATCCACAAAGACCCCCAAAAACCCCCGGGTAGGCCAATAGTATCTGGCATTGGGTCAATAACATCTAACTTGTCTGAGTACATTGACTTTTATCTTCAGCCCCTTGTTGCAAAATACCCCGCACATTTAAAGGACACAAGGGATTTTTTGCAAGAGTTAGAAAAAATAAAATGGGAAGAAGGCTATATAATGGTGGCAGCGGATGTTAGATCAATATACACCATTATAGACCACAGGGATGGTCTAAAAGCCCTTTCCATGGCCCTTACTAACAGCACCTTAGAACAAAGTTTACAAAATTTTATTAAAGAAGGAGTACTATTTATTTTAGAAAATAATTATTTCTCTTTTAATAATAATTTCTATTTACAAAAGGTTGGCACGGCCATGGGCACCAGGTTCGCCCCGAGTTATGCCAATATTTTTATGGGACAGTGGGAGGAGGAATTCATTTGGAACCACTGTCCCTTCGGGGCGAACCTGGTGTCCTGGAGAAGATATATAGACGACGTGTTTTTTATTTGGAAAGGTGGGATTGAGAGTTTAGAACTTTTTTATAATTATTTAAATACCAATCAAGTGAATATTTCGTTCACATTTGAAAGAAGTCAACAGACAATTAACTTTTTAGACGTTACGGTTTTTATAGAGGAACATTGTCTTAACACAAAATTTTTTATTAAACCCACTGATTCGGGGGCCTATATCCAGTCTTCTAGCTGTCATCACCCTAATTGGCTGGAGTCAATACCGGAAGGACAATTTAAAAGATTAAGAAGGAATTGCACCAAGGATATAGTATATGAGGAGCAGGCGGAATTATTGAGCAAAAGGTTTGAGGTTTCAGGTTATAATACTGAAAAGGTAATGAGGACTAAAAATAAGGTAGCAGAATTGGACAGAAATGACCTATTAAAACCCAGCACCAGAGGACGAACCCAGGATAAAAACGGATATCAATGGGCGTTCGTCACCTCATTCAGTAGCCAACATAAGAAGTTGGAGGGGTCTTTAAAAAAACATTGGAAAATATTGCAAAAAGACCCAATAATAGGGAACTTACTTCCCACAAAACCCAAGTGCGTCTATAGAAGAGCACCAACTATTAAAACCAAGTTGGTAAAAAACACCCAACCACCGAAGAAGCCGATGAATACTATCAAATCAAAAGGTTTTTTTCGGTGTGGGATGTGCCTGGGATGTAAAGGAATCCAAGGAAAGGGAAGTAAAATTTCTGAGGTTATAATTAATGGTATCAGGACCACAATCACAGATTTCATAACGTGTAATAGTAACAATGTAGTTTACGGGATGGAATGTGCTTGTGGGTTCTGGTACATAGGGAGAACCTCACGCCCCCTAAAAGTTAGAATAGGAGAACACCTCCGGAATATCAGAAATGGCCTTACAACCCATGCTCTTTCTGAGCATTTTAGACTTAATCACGGTAACAATGTCTCTGCCATCAAACAATTTTGTGGAATTAAACACATTAAGGGAGATTGGAGACGGAGTGACATTGCCACCCAGTTAGCCCAATCAGAAATGAAAACCATTTACGACCTACGAACATTAAAACCTGGAGGTCTAAATAATGATTTTGAGATTAAGTGGTTTTTATAAGGTCATATATCTATAAGGTCAAAAGGTTATATATGTCTTGCTTCATTGGTTTAATTTTTAATTGTGTAATGTTAGTATTGTTTTTATCGGTTTTTGTCTGAATATGAATACTATATACTATTTTCCACCTAGATGACACTTCCGGAAGTGACGTCGCGCTACTAGTCCCTGTTAAAACATAATTATTTTAAGAATCCTAGATCAAATTAAGATAAAGGACATGATCGAGGGACATGTGACAACCTGTCTGTGGGCCCAAGTATGGCAATTTGAGCTACAGAGAGAATGAACGCCGCCGATACCCGGAAGCAACAGCGCATTTGGGCCGTTTCCATAGCAACGGATAGATGCGGGACGTTGTCATGCAACGGCGGTCAGCTGATCTGGGACGTCACCACCCGCAAAGGATCATGGGACTCAGTAGGATCTAATTGTATAGGATCCAGCTGAGGTGGTGGCGTTCCCATTGGTGGACTATGGATTTAAATTCTGGAAAGGAGCAGCACCACAACCACAAACACACCTTGAAAAAGACCCCGGTTTGGGGTAGAAACGCGTTGGTGAGCACAGCAAAAACGGGACTGCTTATCGGGGACTTTGCCATCCTGTTCCAGCATAACATGGAGATAGAGGATTTCCGGGATCCTCTCTAAATATACAACCCGCAAGCTGACTATGAACTGTTTTCAGTTCTGAATGATTGGTAATTACCCATCTGCTTTTCCTTACTAAAGGCTGTGCAATATAATATGCTGCTATAAATTATTACATCAACTCATGAATTTTATATACTTTTTATACATTGTTTATGAATTTATTAAATTGTACTTCACTATATATCTCCTAATTTTTTCCTTGCATGTCCTAAACAAACATACATTGAATTGTGGGAGTCATAGTGTTGCTATTCTGGAACAAAGAACCAGCGCAGGATAAGTTACACTTTCCATTTTTTTCTATTTGCAAATGTGTAGTGTTCAGAAACAAATAAAATTTATATGATGTAAAAAATATGTAAATATATATAAAAATAAATATAAAAATAAAAATAAATTAAGATGAAAAAAAATATAAATAAAAATAAAAATTAAAATTAAAAATAATAATGGGAAAGGGGAAGGGGAGAAGTGCAATGTTTACAGCTCCTTTTTGAAAGACTTGTGGAGCTTGTGGACACTTTTATGGAAGGGTACAGTCTGTTCTTTTATACTGGAATCTTTCCCTGACTTACCCTATGCAGATGCGGCTGGAGGCTTTTGGTGTCTCTAACAGCATTCAAGTGCTGTAACTCATGATCTCCTCCTCTTAGCCGCACTGTTAGCCGCTGCTCCGTTCGTCAGACCGGAAGTTGCGATGTTTACTTCCGGTATTCGGACGCTGGCGGCGGCTGGCTTCGTGTCCTTGGTGTCCCCGGTGTTATCTTAGTTCTTCTTATACACCAACGTGCATTGTTTCTGCATACGTAGACCTTTCGGTATCATTTCTTGTTCCAGATATTTTGTTAAGGTGGTTAGTTCCCACCATTGTTTAATTTCTTTTATGTAGAGTTTTTCCAATTTTAGGAATAGGCTACAGAAGCGCTCATCTTCTACCTTTGTTTCTGCTATAGGCAGGATATTAGTTGTAGAGAAGATGTTGTCCAAATTTTGGCGTTTCTGGTTGTGTGTTTTATATGCCATGTTTAGCTGCAGCTGCTATTTAAATGGTTAATAGAATAATGAATGTAGTTTGCTGCGCTTGTGGAAAAAAGCTGCTCAAGTTGTTGTTTGACGTATATGGAAATTGGACCGAGCGCTTATATGTGCAAATGTGTAGTGTTCAGAAACAAATAAAATTTATATGATGTAAAAAAATATGTAAATATATATAAAAATAAATATAAAAATAAATTAAGATGAAAAAAAATATAAATAAAGTCAATGGCAAATTGGACCGAGCGCTTATATGTGCAAATGTGTAGTGTTCAAAAACAAATAAAATTTATATGATGTAAAAAATATGTAAATATATATAAAAATAAATATAAAAATAAAAATAAATTAAGATGAAAAAAATAAAAATAAAAATAAAAATTAAAAATAATAATGGGAAAGGGGAAGGGGAGAAGTGCAATGTTTACAGCTCCTTTTTGAAAGAATTGTGGAGCTTGTGGACACTTTTATGGAAGGGTACAGTCTGTTCTTTTATACTGGAATCATTCCCTGACTTACCCTATGCAGATGCGGCTGGAGGCTTTTGGTGTCTCTAACAGCATTCAAGTGCTGTAACTCACGATCTCCTCCTCTTAGCCGCACTGTTAGCCGCTGCTCCGTTCGTCAGACCGGAAGTTGCGATGTTTACTTCCGGTATTCGGACGCTGGCGGCGGCTGGCTTCGTGTCCTTGGTGTCCTCGGTGTTATCTTAGTTCTTCTTATACTCCAACGCGTTTCGAATCGCAGCAGGATTCTTTTTCAAGGAGATGGTACAAATGTTTATAAAATGTCCATTTTTATATCAAAAACTTTATTGCTAAAACAGGATGTGCACGTGACCGGAAGTGTGTTCTTTCGGCGGCATCCTCATGGTACCATGAGGATGCCGCCGAAAGAACACACTTCCGGTCACGTGCACATCCTGTTTTAGCAATAAAGTTTTTGATATAAAAATGGACATTTTATAAACATTTGTACCATCTCCTTGAAAAAGAATCCTGCTGCGATTCGAAACGCGTTGGAGTATAAGAAGAACTAAGATAACACCGAGGACACCAAGGACACGAAGCCAGCCGCCGCCAGCGTCCGAATACCGGAAGTAAACATCGCAACTTCCGGTCTGACGAACGGAGCAGCGGCTAACAGTGCGGCTAAGAGGAGGAGATCGCGAGTTACAGCACTTAAATGCTGTTAGAGACACCAAAGCCTCCAGCCGCATCTGCATAGGGTAAGTCAGGGAAAGATTCCAGTATAAAAGAACAGACTGTACCCTTCCATAAAAGTGTCCACAAGCTCCACAATTCTTTCAAAAAGGAGCTGTAAACATTGCACTTCTCCCCTTCCCCTTTCCCATTATTATTTTTAATTTTTATTTTTATTTTTATTTATATTTTTTTTCATCTTAATTTATTTTTATTTTTATTTTTATATATATTTACATATTTTTTACATCATATAAATTTTATTTGTTTCTGAACACTACACATTTGCACATATAAGCGCTCGGTCCAATTTCCATATACGTCAAACAACAACTTGAGCAGCTTTTTTCCACAAGCGCAGCAAACTACATTCATTAAGTCTGTTTGACATGTAAATTTATGCAAAACAGAACCTCGTGTGTTACGTCTAATACTAATGGTAATACTTTCCCGATTAAACAATTTATCAATTGCGATTCAGAATATTGTGTCTATTTGCTACAGTGACCTTGCTCCCTTCAATATGTAGGGAGAACTACAAGGTCCTTGAAATCTAGATTTAGGGAACATAGATTAAATATTATTAAGAAACTTCAGACTCATAGCGTATCTCGTCACTTTCATAAAGTACACAATGGTGATCCATCCTCTCTCAGCATTGTGGGTTTGGAACAATTCTCTTGTACAAATAGGGGAGGAGATAGCTTTAGAAAATTATCTATAGGAGAATCCTCATGGATTTTTAAACTAGATACCCTATACCCTAATGGAATTAATGAAGCCTTGGATTATTCATGTTTAGACTAAATAAATTAGTTAATCTCAGTTATGAGATTCTTCTCTCCTTATATTTATATCTTTGTTCATTTTATTATACTTATACACACTAAAGATGTTAGATAGGTTTTGTATTTGGTATTTGTGTTGTAGTTTATTTAAAAATATACTATAATGAATTCTGCATAAACTAGTGAATTTACTGGTGACTCAATGGACCATAGATTAATAATATGAGGTATATCACAATAATAGAAATATGTTCTAAGTGGGTCCAATGCCATCAGTAACTGTTTATTATTTATTATAAGCTAGTTGTGAGTATATCGTAAATAAACTAATATATAAATAATACACTAAAATTTATATATGTTTAGATCATGTGGTATATATATGTTCCTGATGATTGTATATATTATTTATACTGTCTATTAAAATTTGCTCAGATTATATAGATCTCTCTTGGAGCTATAGTATATATGTTAAAAGAATAGAGCATTATCATAAGGTAAAGGTTTATAACCTTCCCTTTATATGTTTATATTTCTCTATTAATTGACCTACTCATGAAAGTTATTATAGTTGGTAGCGTTTAACATATAAAGAAATTAGTCATCTATAAGTAAGTAAAAATAACTACCATTATAATAGTAATAGTCTTTTAATTTGTTACTAATAGAACGCTATATATAAGATCATATAGTGTCTAAAGATCGGCACTTGTAATGAAGTGATATCTGTTTAGTAATAAGTGAACTATACAACTCAGAAATATACACCTGAGCAATATGCTGATTATATGAAGGTAATAGGTCTAATTATGTTTAATTATGTTTAATCCAATAATATGTCGATTGTGGAATAACTCTGATGGATTGACTCAGTAGGCGCTGAATAAATTAAAAATTTGGTTTTTAAAATTTGCTTTATCTATATATAGAATTTTTCTTATTATTTGCAGCATATAAATTGAATATTCTAATTCACTAAATAGGGACAGCTGCTGTAAGTAAAGTCATTAGAAAAGGTATAAATTTGTGATTGGAGAGAGGGGAGGTATTCGTCTTGAGGAAGTCTCCGGTTACCAAGGAGACGAAACGCGTTGACGCTAGAGATGTGCACTTGAAATTTTTCGGGTTTTGTGTTTTGGTTTTGGGTTCGGTTCCGCGGCCGTGTTTTGGGTTCGACCGCGTTTTGGCAAAACCTCACCGAATTTTTTTTGTCGGATTCGGGTGTGTTTTGGATTCGGGTGTTTTTTTAAAAAAACACTAAAAAACAGCTTAAATCATAGAATTTGGGGGTCATTTTGATCCCAAAGTATTATTAACCTCAAAAACCATAATTTCCACTCATTTTCAGTCTATTCTGAATACCTCACACCTCACAATATTATTTTTAGTCCTAAAATTTGCACCTAGGTCGCTGGATGACTAAGCTAAGCGACCCTAGTGGCCGACACAAACACCGTGCCCATCTAGGAGTGGCACTGCAGTGTCACGCAGGATGGCCCTTCCAAAAAACACTCCCCAAACAGCACATGACGCAAAGAAAAAAAGAGGCGCAATGAGGTAGCTGTGTGAGTAAGATAAGCGACCCTAGTGGCCGACACAAACACCGGGCCCATCTAGGAGTGGCACTGCAGTGTCACGCAGGATGGCCCTTCCAAAAAACCCTCCCCAAACAGCACATGACGCAAAGAAAAAAAGAGGCGCAATGAGGTAGCTGTGTGAGTAAGATAAGCGACCCTAGTGGCCGACACAAACACCGGGCCCATCTAGGAGTGGCACTGCAGTGTCACGCAGGATGGCCCTTCCAAAAAACCCTCCCCAAACAGCACATGACGCAAAGAAAAAAAGAGGCGCAATGAGGTAGCTGTGTGAGTAAGATAAGCGACCCTAGTGGCCGACACAAACACCGTGCCCATCTAGGAGTGGCACTGCAGTGTCACGCAGGATGGCCCTTCCAAAAAACCCTCCACAAACAGCACATGACGCAAAGAAAAAAAGAGGCGCAATGAGGTAGCTGTGTGAGTAAGATAAGCGACCCTAGTGGCCGACACAAACACCGGGCCCATCTAGGAGTGGCACTGCAGTGTCACGCAGGATGGCCCTTCCAAAAAACCCTCCCCAAACAGCACATGACGCAAAGAAAAAAAGAGGCGCAATGAGGTAGCTGTGTGAGTAAGATAAGCGACCCTAGTGGCCAACACAAACACCGGGCCCATCTAGGAGTGGCACTGCAGTGTCACGCAGGATGGCCCTTCCAAAAAACCCTCCCCAAACAGCACATGACGCAAAGAAAAAAAGAGGCGCAATGAGGTAGCTGTGTGAGTAAGATAAGCGACCCTAGTGGCCGACACAAACACCGGGCCCATCTAGGAGTGGCACTGCAGTGTCACGCAGGATGGCCCTTCCAAAAAACCCTCCCCAAACAGCACATGACGCAAAGAAAAAAAGAGGCGCAATGAGGTAGCTGTGTGAGTAAGATAAGCGACCCTAGTGGCCGACACAAACACCGGGCCCATCTAGGAGTGTCACTGCAGTGTCACGCAGGATGGCCCTTCCAAAAAACCCTCCCCAAACAGCACATGACGCAAAGAAAAAAAGAGGCGCAATGAGGTAGCTGTGTGAGTAAGATAAGCGACCCTAGTGGCCGACACAAACACGGGGCCCATCTAGGAGTGGCACTGCAGTGTCACGCAGGATGGCCCTTCCAAAAAACATTCCACAAACAGCACATGACGCAAAGAAAAATTAAAGAAAAAAGAGGTGCAAGATGGAATTGTCCTTGGACCCTCCCACCCACCCTTATGTTGTATAAACAGGACATGCACACTTTAACCAACCCATCATTTCAGTGACAGGGTCTGCCACACGACTGTGACTGAAATGACGGGTTGGTTTGGACCCCCACCA
Source organism: Pseudophryne corroboree (assembly GCF_028390025.1). NCBI lineage: Eukaryota > Metazoa > Chordata > Amphibia > Anura > Myobatrachidae > Pseudophryne > Pseudophryne corroboree. Next base: position 350,581,770 of record NC_086452.1, on the reverse strand, counting down.
AAAAAGAAGCAATTAATCTCTCCTTGCACAAACTGGCTCTACAGAGGCAAGATGTCCACCTCATCATCATCCTCCGATATATCACCGTGTACATCCCCCTCCTCACAGATTATCAATTCGTCCCCACTGGAATCCACCATCTCAGCTCCCTGTGTACTTTGTGGAGGCAATTGCTGCTGGTCAATGTCTCCACGGAGGAATTGATTATAATTCATTTTAATGAACATCATCTTCTCCACATTTTCTGGATGTAACCTCGTACGCCGATTGCTGACAAGGTGAGCGGCGGCACTAAACACTCTTTCGGAGTACACACTTGTGGGAGGGCAACTTAGGTAGAATAAAGCCAGTTTGTGCAAGGGCCTCCAAATTGCCTCTTTTTCCTGCCAGTATAAGTACGGACTGTGTGACGTGCCTACTTGGATGCGGTCACTCATATAATCCTCCACCATTCTTTCAATGGTGAGAGAATCATATGCAGTGACAGTAGACGACATGTCCGTAATCGTTGTCAGGTCCTTCAGTCCGGACCAGATGTCAGCATCAGCAGTCGCTCCAGACTGCCCTGCATCACCGCCAGCGGGTGGGCTCGGAATTCTGAGCCTTTTCCTCGCACCCCCAGTTGCGGTAGAATGTGAAGGAGGAGATGTTGACAGGTCGCGTTCCGCTTGACTTGACAATTTTCTCACCAGCAGGTCTTTCAACCCCAGCAGACTTGTGTCTGCCGGAAAGAGAGATCCAAGGTAGGCTTTAAATCTAGGATCGAGCACGGTGGCCAAAATGTAGTGCTCTGATTTCAACAGATTGACCACCCGTGAATCCTTGTTAAGCGAATTAAGGGCTCCATCCACAAGTCCCACATGCCTAGCGGAATCGCTCCATGTTAGCTCCTCCTTCAATGTCTCCAGCTTCTTCTGCAAAAGCCTGATGAGGGGAATGACCTGACTCAGGCTGGCAGTGTCTGAACTGACTTCACGTGTGGCAAGTTCAAAGGGCATCAGAACCTTGCACAACGTTGAAATCATTCTCCACTGCGCTTGAGACAGGTGTATTCCACCTCCTATATCGTGCTCAATTGTATAGGCTTGAATGGCCTTTTGCTGCTCCTCCAACCTCTGAAGCATATAGAGGGTTGAATTCCATCTCGTTACCACTTCTTGCTTCAGATGATGGCAGGGCAGGTTCAGTAGTTTTTGGTGGTGCTCCAGTCTTCTGTACGTGGTGCCTGTACGCCGAAAGTGTCCCGCAATTCTTCTGGCCACCGACAGCATCTCTTGCACGCCCCTGTCGTTTTTTAAAAAATTCTGCACCACCAAATTCAAGGTATGTGCAAAACATGGGACGTGCTGGAATTTGCCCATATTTAATGCACACACAATATTGCTGGCGTTGTCCGATGCCACAAATCCACAGGAGAGTCCAATTGGGGTAAGCCATTCCGCGATGATCTTCCTCAGTTGCCGTAAGAGGTTTTCAGCTGTGTGCGTATTCTGGAAAGCGGTGATACAAAGCGTAGCCTGCCTAGGAAAGAGTTGGCGTTTGCGAGATGCTGCTACTGGTGCCGCCGCTGCTGTTCTTGCGGCGGGAGTCCATACATCTACCCAGTGGGCTGTCACAGTCATATAGTCCTGACCCTGCCCTGCTCCACTTGTCCACATGTCCGTGGTTAAGTGGACATTGGGTACAGCTGCATTTTTTAGGACACTGGTGAGTCTTTTTCTGAGGTCTGTGTACATTTTCGGTATCGCCTGCCTAGAGAAGTGGAACCTAGATGGTATTTGGTAACGGGGGCACACTACCTCAAGAAATTGTGTAGTTCCCTGTGAACTAACGGCGGATACCGGACGCACGTCTAACACCAACATAGTTGTCAAGGCCTCAGTTATCCGCTTTGCAGCAGGATGACTGCTGTGATATTTCATCTTCCTCGCAAAGGACTGTTGGACAGTCAATTGCTTACTGGAAGTAGTACAAGTGGTCTTCCGACTTCCCCTCTGGGATGACCATCGACTCCCAGCAGCAACAACAGCAGCGCCAGCAGCAGTAGGCGTTACACGCAAGGATGCATCGGAGGAATCCCAGGCAGGAGAGGAATCGTCAGAATTGCCAGTGACATGGCCTGCAGGACTATTGGCATTCCTGGGGAAGGAGGAAATTGACACTGAGGGAGTTGGTGGGGTGGTTTGCGTGAGCTTGGTTACAAGAGGAAGGGATTTACTGGTCAGTGGACTGCTTCCGCTGTCACCCAAAGTTTTTGAACTTGTCACTGACTTATTATGAATGCGCTGCAGGTGACGTATAAGGGAGGATGTTCCGAGGTGGTTAACGTCCTTACCCCTACTTATTACAGCTTGACAAAGGCAACACACGGCTTGACACCTGTTGTCCGCTTTTCTGTTGAAATACCTCCACACTGAAGAGCTGATTTTTTTGGTATTTTCACCAGGCATGTCAACGGCCATATTCCTCCCACGGACAACAGGTGTCTCCCCGGGTGCCTGACTTAAACAAACCACCTCACCATCAGAATCCTCCTGGTCAATTTCCTCCCCAGCGCCAGCAACACCCATATCCTCCTCATCCTGGTGTACTTCAACACTGACATCTTCAATCTGACTATCAGGAACTGGACTGCGGGTGCTCCTTCCAGCACTTGCAGGGGGCGTGCAAATGGTGGAAGGCGCATGCTCTTCACGTCCAGTGTTGGGAAGGTCAGGCATCGCAACCGACACAATTGGACTCTCCTTGTGGATTTGGGATTTCGAAGAACGCACAGTTCTTTGCGGTGCTTTTGCCAGCTTGAGTCTTTTCAGTTTTCTAGCGAGAGGCTGAGTGCTTCCATCCTCATATGAAGCTGAACCACTAGCCATGAACATAGGCCAGGGCCTCAGCCGTTCCTTGCCACTCCGTGTGGTAAATGGCATATTGGCAAGTTTACGCTTCTCCTCCGACAATTTTATTTTAGGTTTTGGAGTCCTTTTTTTACTGATATTTGGTGTTTTGGATTTGACATGCTCTGTACTATGACATTGGGCATCGGCCTTGGCAGACGACGTTGCTGGCATTTCATCGTCTCGGCCATGACTAGTGGCAGCAGCTTCAGCACGAGGTGGAAGTGGATCTTGATCTTTCCCTAATTTTGGAACCTCAACATTTTTGTTCTCCATATTTTAATAGGCACAACTAAAAGGCACCTCAGGTAAACAATGGAGATGGATGGATACTAGTATACTTATGGATGGACTGCCGAGTGCCGACACAGGGGTAGCTACAGCCGTGGACTACCGTACTGTGTCTGCTGCTAATATAGACTGGATGATAATGAGATGAAATCAATATATATATATATGTATGTATATATAATATCACTAGTACTGCAGCCGGACAGGTAGATAATATATTTATTAGGTAATGATGACTGATGACGGACCTGCTGGACACTGTCAGCTCAGCAGCACCGCAGACTGCTACAGTAAGCTACTATACTATAGTAGTATGTACAAAGAAGAAAGAAAGAAAAAAACCACGGGTAGCTGGTATACAATTATGGATGGACTGCCGAGTGCCGACACAGAGGTAGCTACAGCCGTGGACTACCGTACTGTGTCTGCTGCTAATATAGACTGGATGATAATGAGATGAAATCAATATATATATATGTATGTATATATAATATCACTAGTACTGCAGCCGGACAGGTAGATAATATATTTATTAGGTAATGATGACTGATGACGGACCTGCTGGACACTGTCAGCTCAGCAGCACCGCAGACTGCTACAGTAAGCTACTATACTATAGTAGTATGTACAAAGAAGAAAGAAAAAAAAAACACGGGTAGGTGGTATACAATTATGGATGGACTGCCGAGTGCCGACACAGAGGTAGCTACAGCCGTGGACTAACGTACTGTGTCTGCTGCTAATATAGACTGGATGATTGATAATGAGATGAAATCAATATATATATGTATGTATATATAATATCACTAGTACTGCAGCCGGACAGGTAGATAATATATTTATTAGGTAATGATGACTGATGACGGACCTGCTGGACACTGTCAGCTCAGCAGCACCGCAGACTGCTACAGTAAGCTACTATACTATAGTAGTATGTACAAAGAAGAAAGAAAAAAAAAACCACGGGTAGGTGGTATACAATTATGGATGGACTGCCGAGTGCCGACACAGAGGTAGCTACAGCCGTGGACTAACGTACTGTGTCTGCTGCTAATATAGACTGGATGATTGATAATGAGATGAAATCAATATATATATGTATGTATATATAATATCACTAGTACTGCAGCCGGACAGGTAGATAATATATTTATTAGGTAATGATGACTGATGACGGACCTGCTGGACACTGTCAGCTCAGCAGCACCGCAGACTGCTACAGTAAGCTACTATACTATAGTAGTATGTACAAAGAAGAAAGAAAAAAAAAAACCACGGGTAGCTGGTATACAATTATGGATGGACTGCCGAGTGCCGACACAGAGGTAGCTACAGCCGTGGACTAACGTACTGTGTCTGCTGCTAATATAGAGTCTAGACTGGATGATAAATTATTGATAATGAGATGAAATCAATATAATATCACTAGTACTGCAGCCGGACAGGTACTATATATATATATTATGTAATGACTGGTGACGGACCTGCTGGACACTGTCAGGTCAGCACAGCACCGCAGACTGCTACAGTAAGCTACTATAGTAGTATGTATAAAGAAGAATGAAAAAAAAAAAAACCACGGGTAGGTGGTATACAATATTATATATATATATATATATATTATATACAATTATATATATATATATATATATATATATTAAACTGGTGGTGATTGATTATTAAACTGGTGGTCACTTCAGGTCACGTTGCAACTTGCAACTAGTACTCCGAGGCCTAAGCAGACAATCACAAAATATATTATTACACTGGTGGTCAGTGTGGTCACAACAATGGCAGTGTGGCACTGACTCTGGCAGCAAAAGTGTGCACTGTACGTTATATGTACTCCTGAGTCCAGCTCTCAGACTCTAACTGCTCCCCACTGTCAGTGTCTCCCCCACAAGTCAGATAATACACTTACAGTCACACTATCTAATCTATAAATATCACTTCAGCAAGTAGTATAGTAGTATACAGTATAGTAGTACTCCTCCTAATAATGCTCCCCAAAATACTGTGTCTCTCTCTTCTCTAAACGGAGAGGACGCCAGCCACGTCCTCTCCCTATGACTCTCAATGCACGTGTGAAAATGGCGGCGACGCGCGGCTCCTTATATAGAATCCGAGTCTCGCGATAGAATCCGAGCCTCGCGAGAATCCGACAGCGTGATGATGACGTTCGGGCGCGCTCGGGTTAGCCGAGCAAGGCGGGAAGATCCGAGCCTGCTCGGACCCGTGTAAAAAAACCTGAAGTTCGGGCGGGTTCGGATTCAGAGGAACCGAACCCGCTCATCTCTAGTTGACGCCCACTTTCTACGTTCAGTTCTTTGGTTTCAACCCGCCAATTGAGCCCACATACGGCTCTCCACAGCTCTAACCTACTACGGTTTGCTACACGCCGGGCGCTCCAGCCGGCGGCTACCAGCTGTAACACTGTCTCCGTTCTCTGCAATATACCGCTGATGTCCAGGACTCCGTCTGCCCTCATCGAGTGAATACTATTGGCCCCCGCTGTGAGGTCTAACACCCGTGACGTGGAGAGAGTCTTTGGAGGTTTTACCAACAGGGTTCTATACCAGCGATTACCTGTCTTTCGGAACAGTGCAATCTGTTAACAGAACGGTAGTCTTCTAATCAGCTTCACAAGTACAATTCACCTATTTGTGCACAATCATTATATGGACCCTGTCTACAGAATATTTCAGGAACCAGCACATGGGTAATTATACATCACCATCTCCCTAAAGCTTTTTATTATAAAGCTGTGACCACCTTTTGCGGGATTTTTTATTCAATTAATCACTGGGACGCCAGTGTTGTTAATTTTATTTACCAAACAGAACCAACCAACTAGTTTTAATATATTGTTTGTTATACCAATTATTGTGGTTAATACAGATTAGATAATTGTTGCAAAGTATATGCTGCTTGCTTGTTAGAATCTGTTACTTTTTAAAGATTATTAAATATAAACTGATATTTATGTACTTTTGGAGTCTTACTGAGTCAATTACTTTACATGACAGACTGCACACTCTAGTCTGATACAGTGTACATTTTAGCGCAGAGTTTTCTTTTTTCTCCAAAATGTTATGTCAAGGAGCTATAAGAATAATAATATTTTATTTATATATAGCACTCTCTCCAAAAGTACTCAAGCCACTTAACAAATAGAATGAACATAGGGGGTCATTCCGAGTTGATCGCTAGTGAAAAATGTTCGCTGCGCAGCGATTAAGTGAAAAAGCGGCACTTCTGCACATGCATATGTGGCGCAGTGCGCTCGCGCGACGTACTTTCACAATGGGCGATGTATTTTTACACAAGGTTTAGCGACGCTTTTCAGTCGCAATGGCAGCCGTAGAGTGATTGACAGGAAAGGGGCATTTCTGGGTGTCAACTGACCGTTTTAAGGGAGTGTTCCAAAAAATGCAGGCGTGCCAGGAAAAATGCAGGCGTGGCTGGTCGAACGCAGGGCGTGTTTGTGACGTTAAATCCGACTGAACAGTCTGAAGTGATCACAAGCGCTGAGTAGGTCTGGAGCTACTCTAAAACTGCACAATTTTTTTTTGTATCCGCTCTGCGATCCTTTCGTTCGCACTTCTGCTAAGCTAAGATACACTCCCAGTGGGAGACGGCATAGCGTTTGCACGACTGCTAAAAACAGCTAGCGAGCGATCAACTCGGAATGACCCCCTTAATACAGTACAGAAACAATGAAGTACAGAAAAGCTTTTCTTAAAATACAGAATGCATGGAGATACTAAAGGGACATTACGGAAATGCTTGAGTAAACCGGAGAGTCTTAAGTCTGTTTTTGAAGGATTCTATAGTGGGGGCCTCTCGAATTGTACAGGGAAGTGAGTTCCATAGAGTCAGGGCTGCATGGCTAAGAGCTCGACCTCCAGATGAGTTCCTGGAGATTATAGGTACAGCTAAAAGTTCTTCATCTACAGATCATAGTAATCAAGTGGGGGAGTAAGGAATCAGAAGATGCTTCAGGTACCCTTGGCCCTGATGATGTATTGCTTTGAAAGTCAGTAAGCCAATCTTGAAATAGATTCTCCCTCTTACAGGCAGGTAGTGAAGGGAGTAGAGCAGTGGTTCTCAACCTCGGTCCTCAAGTACCCCAAACAGTTCATGTTTTCCAGGTCTCCTCACAGGATTGAAAGTGAAATAATTAGCTCCACCTGTGGGTCTTTTATAATGTGTCAGTGAGTAATGAATACACCTGTTCAACTGCTAGGTGACCTGGAAAACATGAACTGTTGGGGGTACTTGAGGACCGAGGTTGAGAACCACTGGAGTGGAGAATGGGTGTTATGTGGCTGGAATGAGGCTGGCTGGTTAACAGCCTAGCAGCTATGTCCTGTACCAGCTGTAAGTGGTGCAATTATTTTGCTGGGAGACCACGGTAGAGGGCACTGTAGTAGTATAACGAGATGATACAAATGCATGTATGACTTATGGCATATCTTCAGATGGAATTAAGGGGTTTATTTAATAAACCTTAGATGGAGATAAAGTGGACAGAGATAAAGTACCAGCCAATCTGCTCCTAACTGACATGTCACAGGCTGGGTCTGAAAAATGACAGATAGGAGCTGATTGGCTGGTACTTTATCTCCACTGACTTTATCTCCATCCAAGGCTTAGTAAATAGACCCCTAAGTGCTTGGTTCTGGCTGTGTTCCTCAGATGAAAGAATGAGGATTTGATTGTGGCTGATATATGATGTTTAAGTGTCAAGCCATCATCCATGACAGTTATGGATCAATGGGTCGACATTGTCTAGGTCGGCATGGCCAAAAGATCAACAGGGTCGACATGGAAACGGTCGACACATGAAAAGGCAGAAATTATTTTGTTGTTGTTAACATGTTCCTTTCAACATGTGGGCCACCAATTAGTGCACTGCGACCCCTCGCATGGCTCGCTTCACTTGGTTACTAGTCTAAAATATTTGGGCCTAGTTGCATAAAGATCCCAGTATCTATAATGGCTTTATAATGCAGACTGTGTAGCATAATGTGTGCTGGGGCCCCAGAGACGAACCCCTATAATGTCAGGGTCCTGCCCGATGAGGTCACCTTGACGATTTGTGGGCAGGCTCATAATATTGGCCAATTATTATGCCAAGAACCTCAGATATGATGTATAATATTATTATAACTTTTATTATAATGATTGTATGGTGCACCTGCTCTCTTGTTTATATGTAAAAATGGACATGACCCTGATTGAATTAACTATTCCACCAGTCATCAGAGACTTGCTCATCTATGTGTGTGAGCTTGCGAGAGGAAGGGGGGGTAAGCTGATAAAAGGTATGTGAGTTTTATGTTCCGTGTCAGGTTTTGGGGATCAATCTAACTGAGAGACAGCACCATAACTTTTCCACTGTGCCCCCAACACAGAGTCGACTGCGTGTTATTCTGTAAGATTTTTTCCTTTCTATTTGAAAATGCAACACATAAGTCTATGTAACATAAATGTACAATCTTTTTTACCTTTAGAATGTAAGCTCTCACGAGCAGGGCCCTTTTCCCTCATGTACTTATCCTTTTTCTTACTTTAATAATCTTCAACTGCACCAAATGCAGCAGTCTTCTGCCACCTGATACTTATTCCAGTGTCATCTGCTGATGTAGCTGTACTTATTTACCCTGTGCTTGTCCTATACTGTCATCAACTGTAAGTTGCTGTTTTCCTGTTTTGATTATTTGTTTATGTACTCTGTAATTGGGCGCTGCAGAACCCTTGTGGCACCATATAAATAAAGGATAATAATCATAATAATAATTTATACCATTTTTGTATTTCAGAATGTACTTTATTTGTAAATTGTAAAGTGTTCTTTATTAATTTTATATACGCTCCAGAACCTAGTCTTTGAGGAAGCTATTAGCAAACTAACTGTATGGTAGTCTGTGTCGCGTCGCCGAGCCTGCACAATTATGATGTTTGGTGACCCGTGGCTCTTTGTAATAATCACAGGTGGTAATAAAAAAGATAAGTGTATGGAACGAGGGGTAGAGAGATAGGATATTCAGTGTATTATATTTGACTCTGCCCTCGCTGCATTAGGATTTGGGGAGTTGCGCGATTGCAGTCCTGTCACTAAAGTGACACAATCAAGTTGAATCAAATTATTGTCTCTAGCCATAGTCAGAGTGCAAACATGAAGGATACCTCCGGGGGTGCCTGACACTGGAAAAATAAGGTGTTTTACAATTATTGAATGGTAGTATAGCATTGGCACCGTCAGCTGGGATCAGTATGAAATACCTACAATCAAAATCCAACAACAATTGACCAACTGTCAAAATACAGACAAGGTAACAATACCGACATTTAAAATACAGACAAGGTCAAAATACCGACATTTAAAATGTCAACAGGTTAAAAAGTCGACATAGTTTTTCATTGTTTTTGTGTGTGCATGTCGACACAGGTCGACATTCAAACCATATAAGTGTACCACGTTCCCTCGCATGGCTCGCTGCACTCCGCACACTATTATGTTCCCCCTCCAGGTCTACTGGGATGGTAAAGTATAAACAAGTCGGCTTCAATGAAAAAAATCATGAAAAACTCATGTCGATATTTTAAATGTTGGTATTATGAACTTGTCGGTATTTCAAATGTCGTTATTTTGACCATGTCTGGATTTTGACCTTGTTGGGATTTTGACCGTCGGTCAATGGTTGTCGGGATGTTGACCGTCGGGATTTTGATTGTAGGTAAATTGACCGCATCCTCTTCAGCTCTAGGTGCGAAGACCGTAATATTTGTTGGTGCCCTCTGCAGAAGACCCAGCCCAAAGTTGAGTTGCACTGGGCTATTACAGAAGGGGAGGAAGCGTTAATAAATGTTCAGGATCTGAATGACCCTCACAGTGCCTATTGGTGGTCGCTTTTCTGCAACTTTATGCAAATGCTGCTACAAACTTCTTCTCGTGTGTACATTCATATGTGCAAGAACTGAGATGCCCACTGTTATCACCTGTGCATGCAGTAACACCAATTGGTACATCTGTAGACGAAACTTGCACCAGTCCTATGGCAGGTGCAGTGTCTTCCTCCACGTATGGCCTCCTATGTGAACCCTCGAGCGTCTGCGCATGCAACGACTTGCATTGACATGCCCAGGATACGCCCATAAAACGCCTACAGTACTACATGGAACCCATAAATGAGAAGCAACAAGTGAGGGACAAGTTTGGGCAGACAGACATATGACAGTCAACAGAGGGGAAAGCAAGTGGGCAGCATGGAGCATGTTGGTGGGCAACAAGGGGCATATGAATGGATAGTTGATGGGCAGAAGTGCATGTGATGGAAAAGCTAACAGGCAAACAGTCAAATAAAGGAAAGGCTGGTGTGTAGAGAGGTATGAGGGTAAAGCTGGTGGGCAAAGAGGTATGTGAGGGAAACCCTGACAGGCAGAGAGGTACAGTGTATCCGGAAAGTATTCACAGCACTTCACTTTTTCCACATTTTGTTATGTTACAGCCTTATTCCAAAACTAAATAAATTCATTAATTCCCTCCAAATTGTAACACAATACCCCATAATGACAATGTGAAAAAAGTTTTTTTGAGAGTTTTGCAAATGTATTAAAAATAAAAAAACTAAGAAATCCCATGTACATAAGTATTCACAGCCTTTGCCATGAAGCTCAAAATTGAGCTCAGGTGCATCCTCTTTCCGCTGATCATCCTTGAGATGTTCCTACAACTTAATTGGAGTACACCTGTGGTAAATTCAGTTGATTGGACATAATTTGGAAATGCACACACCTGTCTATATAAGGTCCCACACTTGACAGTGCATGTCTGAGCACAAACCAAGCATGAAGTCAAAGGAATTGTCTGTAGACCTCCGAGACAGTATTGTCTCGAGGCACAAATCTGGGGAAGGGTACAGAAAAATATCTGCTACTTTGAAGGCCCCAATGAGCACAGTGGCCTCCATCATCTGTAAATGGAAAAGTTTGGAACCACCAGGACTCTTCCTAGAGCTGGCCGGCTGTCAAAACTGAGCAATCGGGGAAGAAGGGCCCTAGTCAGGAAGGTGAACAAGAACCCGATGGTCACTCTGTCAGAGCTACAGCATTCCTCTGTGGAGAAAGGAGAACTTTCCAGAAGGACAACCATCTCTGCAGCAATCCACCAATCAGGCCTGTATTGTAGAGTGGCCAGACGGAAGCCACTCCTTAGTAAAAAGCACATGGCAGCCTGCATGGAGTTTGCCAAAATGCACCTGAAGGACTCCAGAGCGCTCTTGACCTTAGAATGGGGCGACGGTTCATCTTTCAGCAGGACAATGACCCTAAGCACACAGCCAGGATGTCAAAGACGTGGCTTCAGGACAACTCTGTGAATGTCCTTGAGTGGCCCAGCCCGAGCCTAGACTTGAATCCCATTGAACATCTCTGGAGAGATCTGAAAATGGCTGTGCACCGACGCTTCCCATCCAACCTGATGGAGCTGGAGAGGTGCTGCAAAAAGGAATGGGCGAAACTGCCCAAAGATAGGTGTGCCAAGCTTGTGGCATCATATTCAAAAGACTTGAGGCTGTAATTGCTGCCAAAGGTGCATCAACAATGTATTGAACAAAGGCTGTGAATACTTTTGTACATGTGATTTCTTAGTTTTTTATTTTTAATAAATTTTCACAAATCTCAAAAACACTTTTTTTCACATTGTCATTATGCGGTATTGTGTGTAGAATTTTGAGGGGAAAAATTAGGGAAAAGCTGGTGATCAGAGAGGTATGTAAGGGAAAAGCTGGCGAGCAGAGAGGTGTGTGAGGCTAAAGCTGGTGGACAGAGAGATATGTGAGGGAAAAGCTGGCGGGCAGAGAGGTGTGTGAGAAAAAAGCTGGCTGACTGAGTTGCATGTAAGGAAAAAGCTGACAGGCAGAGAGGCATATGAGGTAAAGGCTGGGGTGCTGAGAGGCATATGAGGGAAATGCTGGTGGGCAGATGTATATGTACGCCAAGACATGGCTGGCAGAGTGACATGTAAGGAAAAAGCAGGATGAATGTAAGGGAAAGCTAGTAAGCAGCGGAGTACTGTATGTGAGGGTAAAGGTTGGGAGAAGACGGGCATGTGAAGGAAAGTTAGTAAGCATGTATAGGCTAATTACGGTGAATAGAGTAGTATAGCGGGAAAGTGCTGGGTATAGCCATGCATACCTCCCAACTTTCTAAAGCTACAGTAGGAGGTGGGACACAGATGTGTATTGAAGGTACACGGCCAAAATAAGAGTGTGTGGTCCTTATGCAAGGGGGCGTGGCCTCTTGGGAAGTGCTGAGATTGTGGGCCAAGCCACCTTTTTTACTGATGTGTGTTAGACAGTGGATCACTCTGCTATCTGTCTCCATTCCCAGCACTAGAGGCAGCTTTCCTGCTCTAGTGTTTTCCATCCTAGTGTCAGCTCAGTGCAGGAGGAGGTGCTTAGTGCACAGTCTGAGAGAGTTCTTCCTGGGAGAGACAACTGCACTGACGTGCAGCCTCTGCTCTCCTCAGCGTGTGACCTTGTCTACCCCGCAGCCACACCCTGTGTGTATACAGCCGCATCTTGGCCCTCATTCCGAGTTGTTCGCTCGCAAGGCGATTTTAGCAGAGTTACACACGCTAAGCCTCCGCCTACTGGGAGTGAATCTTAGCTTCTTAAAATTGCGAACGATGTATTCGCAATATTGCGATTACAAACTACTTAGCAGTTTCAGAGTAGCTTCAGACTTACTCGGCATCTGCGATCAGTTCAGTGCTTGTCGTTCCTGGTTTGACGTCACAAACACACCCAGCGTTCGCCCAGACACTCCCCCGTTTCTCCAGCCACTCCCGCGTTTTTTCCGGAAACGGTAGCGTTTTTATCCACACGCCCATAAAACGCCGTGTTTCCGCCCAGTAACACCCATTTCCTGTCAATCACATTACGATCGCCAGAGCGAAGAAAAAGCCGTGAGTAAAAACACTATCTTCATAGCAAAAATACTTGGCGCAGTCGCAGTGCGAACATTGCGCATGCGTACTAAGCAGAAAAACGCTGCGATGCGAAGAAAATTACCGAGCGAACGACTCGGAATGACCCCCCTTGTGTGTACTGAGATGCTGGGTTATCGCTGTACTGCTTCACATGTATACCGTGAGTTCCTGCTGCTGCAGAACATCATCTATATACTACAAGCTGTTATCTCTGTTATATGAATAAAGCAATCATCCTGGTTAAGTGCCGTTGTGTGGACTAACATCCCTATCCGACACCGCAACACTCTGCCAACAATGTGGGGCATAACCAGCACACAGTGAGCTACTGGCTGTGCCACTAGACCCTCTCTCACAGTGAATAGATGCTGTGTGCAAAATCAGGACAGTTGGGAGGTATCCCCATGGAAAAAGCATATTGAAACAGACAGATTGAAAAAGGAGGGGGGCTCCTCAAACCAGAATCTACCCTAGGGCCCCAAGGTGTCTTAATCCAATTCAGATACAAAAGGTGGGTGCCACAGTGTTTGCACATTCAGATGCAAGGATGTTATCCAGGGAATGACTTATACTAATATTAGCATAAAGTCACAGATGCGGCTGCTGCAACTGATGCAAACATGGAGGCTGCTGCATCCGACTCAGGACCTAATTATCTAAAAAATTGAACCTGAACAAAAATAATACATATGGTCTATTCAAGTGAGATGTGTAAAACTTCTGTGCTATTAGGCTCCTTAGATAAATTCTTCAGTTATGTATATAAAATAAATGTGTAGTATGGGTACTGAGGATTTCACAGTGATAATTAATCACAGCCTAAACATACAGAGATTTTGTAGAGATACAATATGTGAAGCTCTTGGCTAGACTTTGCCATATGGAAGTCCCCATATGGGGATATTTCACTTTCCATCTACATGTGAGAGCAGGACGCAAAACCACTTCCCTATTCCTAGAACAGTTTGCAACACACAGGAAAAGAGGCAGAGACAACTCTATGACACACGTAAAACACAAACACATACACATACTTGATGTACACAGTTTTTAATACAGACACAGCTCCTGTGCAACAACAATCAATCAGTCCCAGAACCATGAGATGAAAACAGGTAACTAGATAAGACAGAAAAACTAAGGGATTGGATAGGAGAAAAGAAAATGTTTTGATAACAATCAGAAAATTCATGTTCAAGGCTCAGATAGCTAGTATGAAATATGGTAGTAGTACATCTGACAGACGGTAAGCACACCTGTCACCTACACTTAGAAGCAGACAATTTTGGGCCTACACCAATACTCACAAAATACAGACTGGTTATTGATAGGCCTTAGAGAAATACAGTTGCAAATATATTCATGGTCTAATTGTGTTGTATTTTGTTTTACCATGTACTACTGAAATGTATGGCTTAATTAGTTTATCAGGGTGTGGTATAGAACAGAGGTTCCCAAGGTCCTCAAGGCACTCCAACAGTCCAGGTTTTAGGTATATCCATGGCTCAGCACAGATGGTTAAATCAAATTGACTAAGGTGTTAATTAAGTCACCTGTGGCCAAGCATGGATACATTTTAAACTAGGACCATTGGGGTGCCTTGAGGACCGTGTTTGGGAACCTCTGATATAGAAGATCTACAGAGTCTAGGTAGACAGCCATTAGGTCAGCCTCGTATGGTCTAAATGTATTAGGTCAAAAGGTTGACAGATAAAGGGTAGACAGAAGGTAGGTTTGGCAGGTACAAAAGGTTGACAGGGTCAAAAGGTCGACACAGAATTGGTCGACAGAAATGGTCGACAGAAGATTTTTACATTTTTTCGTGGTATCATTTTGCATGTTTCATCTATGTAATGACAATCCGAGGACACGTGTACCCTCGTGGGCTTTCTTGCTATACTTCGGGCGAGGTGGCTTGCTCCGCTACTGCCGTGCTCGCCACAGGTTACTATTCCCAATTGTAGTCCACATGGATAATAAATCAAGCAAAGGTTGGGAAAACATGTATAAAACCCTTTGTGTGTTGGCCATTGTCATGTCGACCTTTGGAACATGTCAACCCTTTGTACCTATTGTCCTTAATGCTTATCAACCATTCACCTGTCAACCTATTGTACCTGTAGACCTAATGCATGTCAACATATGGTGTAAACCTATTCACTGTCGACCTGTCATCCAGATACCAGCTTATTAGTACTTTTTGCAGAAGAATGACAGTGACCTGCGCTCTGAGTAATTAGAATATACAGTATGTCCATTTGCATGTTTTCTGTGTAGGCAAAGAGATGCTATAGGACAGGCGTTCCCAACCTTGGTCCTCAAAGCACATAACAGTCCAGGTTTATGTGGTGACTTAATAAGTACCTCAGTTATTTTGATTTAACCATCTGTGCTGAAGCCTGGCTATCACTAAAACCTGCACTGTGAGTGCCTTCGAGAAGCGAGGTTTGGAATGCCTGCTATAGGATATTGCTTACACATAATATTTGAGGGCATTGTAGGCTAGAATGAATGATACTAATATCTACTGGCCAGAGCAAGTGCCTGCACGGCAGTATGCCTTACACAGATCCTGCATGTGTACAATATGGTGCTTTAAATAGCAAAAATGTACTGCAACCCACAGCGACTAATCCTATATCATCTTTCATTAGTCTGACCACACTTGAGTAGTGAAAGCTAATATGTAAATGGGTTCTATGGATTACAGCATATAGTTCTCTTTGCGACATGTATTTACAATAGTCTGTTATATTTATATATATTTTATACGTTAAAGCAAATGAATCGGTAAGCATATCTCAAGCTAGCCCTGCGTTTTACCTAGTAGTATCTACAACCCAGACCTGACTGCACCTGACATACTCAATAGAAGCTAAACTTATGTTCTCCTGCCTTAAAGCAGGGGTGGGTTTAGAAAGCCCCCTAGGCATATGTGGCTCACGTGCCTAATGGGAAATTCCCCACTGCCTAAAAGTAGTTGTAATAATAGTCATAATAATGATAATAGTAATGATGATAATAATAATAATCATAATCATACAGTACCTCCCAACATTATAATCATAATCATACAGTACCTCCCAACATTATAATCATAATCATACAGTACCTCCCAACATTATAATCATAATCATACAGTACCTCCCAACATTATAATCATAATCATACAGTACCTCCCAACATTATAATCATAATCATACAGTACCTCCCAACATTATAATCATAATCATACAGTACCTCCCAACATTATAATCATAATCATACAGTACCTCCCAACATTATAATCATAATCATACAGTACCTCCCAACATTATAATCATAATCATACAGTACCTCCCAACTTTTAATGTTGGGCAGTTGGAACAAGTACTAGCATGCTTTGGCAAAGCACAATAGAAGGAGGCAACATAGGCCCTCATTCCGAGTTGTTCGCTCGCTAGCTGCTTTTAGCAGCATTGCACACGCTAAGCCGCCACCCTCTGGGAGTGTATCTTAGCATAGCAGAATTGCGAACAAAAGATTAGCAGAATTGCGAATAGAAAATTCTTAGCAGTTTCTGAGTAGCTCGAGACTTACTCCTACACTGCGATCAGTTCAGTCAGTTTCGTTCCTGGTTTGACGTCACAAACACACCCAGCGTTCGCCCAGACACTCCCCCGTTTCTGCAGACACTCCTGCGTTTTTCCCAGAAACGCCAGCGTTTTTTCGCACACGCCCAGAAAACGGCCAGTTTCCGCCCAGAAACACCCACTTCCTGTCAATCACACTCCGATCACCAGAACGATGAAAAATCCTCGTTATTCCGTGAGTAAAATACCTTACTTTTGTGTAAAATAACTAAGCGCATGCGCTCTGCGAACCTTGCGCATGCGCAGTAAGCGACTAATCGCAATATAGAGAAAATCGGCAACGAGCGAACAACTCGGAATGACCACCATAATGTGTTCTGGGGCACAGGGCCTGATTCAGAATTGTAAGCAAACCGGACAGTTTGTGTACAATTCCAAAGGTGAAAGATCTGCACGTCAGGTCTAGTTCTACAAGATCACAGGCAGTACCTCCAAGCTGCAGCATGACTGATATGACGCGCCTGAAGCCAATGGCTGCATCCTTCAATATACCAGCAATCTTGAGTAACCTGAGAGTAACCTGATTTTTACGCAGCTGACCTGATGCAGCATCCTCGGAAGCAGCAGCAGATCACAAGAGCCAGCAGGAGACGTCTATTTACACAAGACTCCTCCTGCACCATTATCTCTGTATCAGATCCATAATCACAAGGGCATGACCACCTCTTCCGATGCACTTGACTGCCCCACCATGTCTCATTCAGTTCACCATGGCAGATTAAGACTGTGCTGTCCTTTTGTTAGGTATATAGTAATGATAATAATAAATGTAACAGTGGCAAAAAAGGTGCAGATTATTTGCTAACAAAGAGAAGTAACACAACAACCAACAAGAAATTAGCTTTCATTGATGTTTGCAAGTAAAAAATGAAAACAAATGTCTGATTAATTGTTTTGTGATCCACCTCCACTGCCAAAGGATAAATATTTCTCCTGGAATCCTTATATATTTGTACACCATACTCCTGTTCTTATTCCATACTCCTATTATTACACCGTAATCCTATTCTTACACCATACTCCTATTCTTACACCATACTCCTATTCTTACACCATCCTCCTATAAACCTGCTATCAAATGAGGTGAGTCATGTATGGAAATCCATAACCAGTAAATATAATCATCATCATCATCATCATCATCATCATCATCATCACAATAATCTATAAATAAAAACACGGAGACATAAATTTGGCAGAGAAATTGTTAGCTATTTATTTAAATTTATATTTAAGAGAAAGTATCGTGGCAAAGAAGGGACGGTCAGACTCAGCTAAATCCACAATAACAACCAACAACATGCATTGCAGGCAGCCCAAGGTGCACGACTCAACGATATCATCACCAAGGTTTTCCACTCACCTTCTAACTTGATTACCCACCCTTTTGGTTGATGGCACTGTCCCCCGTTATGGGTGGTACAGCCAAATACCAATCAACGAAGGGAGCGCACCCAAAATAAATTATTGCACCCGGACTGGTGAGCTGCCGTTCTTTAGCACCACAGCAAGGTTCTGCCACAGAACCAAACAGAGAGGCTTTGGCCCACAGCACCAAGCCCTTAATTAAAGTCCAACACAGAAATTCCCCCTGCCACACCATAGGCAGGCTAAGTCATGTGATGTTCCTTCATGCCAGCCCCCATCCTAGAGGTTTAAACTACAGTACTTAATTTCTTATAGCAAAAATTCAGCTTATCTTCTTACACCATACTCTATTTAAGATGTTAAAACTGTCCTTTTTATATACACATTAAAAAGTGAGTGTGTAGATGTTTATGAAGCCATTCTCTATTCTCTCCAGACAGGATTTTTCGCTTATTTAATGTTATGTGCGGACTCAAACAGGATTAAGAAAACCATCTACATAGCAGCATGTGAAGTTTTATTGTGGCATTATTTATGCCACCAATACTCTTTATAAAGAATCGGAAGTGGCTGAAAAATAAAATGGCACCAAAAAACAGGACCATTCAAGGAGCAAGTTAAGGTAAAATGCCTTTTCCATGTTTGCATGAGTCATTTGCAATGTGGCTGTGTTTGCATGATACTGTACCTAATGCTAATGAGAGTTTCTGTAGGCATAATGGGGTATCCGTGCGACTTTAAGCAGAAAGCTGCTCCGCCCACTATTTTTCCACCCACAGTTGCAGCTACCATCATTAGTAATGGCGCTTGCACCTGCCCCTTGCTTAGGTGCAAGAGATCCTGGCATCACTCCTCTGTACACACAACCCTCAGAATAGCCCAGAACTCAGACTACACACCCACACATCATTCCCATAGCACTCCCACAAGACAGAACCATACTTGCCTACTTTTGGAAACCAGCTTCAGGGAGATTCTATACAGTACGAGAGTTTGCACAGCACACCGCCGAGGGGGCTCTGCCTAAAGGGCGTGTCTTTTGCCACTCACCCTAACTCCCCCTCCCCACAGCCTAACCCTCCCTCCTGCACAGCCTAAGCCTCCCTCCCACATAACCTAACCTTAACCTTTCCTACAGCCTGACGCTAACCTCCCCCCGTACACAGCCTGTCCCTACCCCCCCTACCCTCCCGCCACTTCAGTGGGTCCTTTGGGAGCAGCGGCCTCACGTGTACTGACACCCACTGACACCACGGGAGTACTGAGGCGTTTTATCGAGTGGGGGCAGTGGCTGTTTCATGTGACCCAGGACTCCCGCTGATGCAGATGCAGCGGCGGGCAGGCCTTTTGTAACTCCATCTGGTTGCAAGAGGCCTCATCAGAGTGTGGGTCAGGAGTCTATAATGGCTCCAGCTCAGCAGGCTAATTCTGGGGAACATCTATATAATTGGGACCCCGGCGTGTGTGTCATATAGGAATATGTGAGGACGCCGAATAAATAAAAATGAATACATTTATTTCATCATAAACAGTAAAAAATAATATGTATAAGGGTAAAACATGCAATAAATCAATAAAATCATATAAAATGTCAGTATAGGGTGTTTCACTATGTGCTCTAGTAATATGTTCTAATTAGCAATGTTCACTTTAGTAGTCCACATGCATACTGAACCAATATATCACCCAAACAAATGTTTATTTACAGTAGGCACCTGCTTTTAAGTCTCCAGACTGGTTGTAGTGTGTCTGAATCCTGGGTGGGTGTCTGCAGTTTTGTGAGCTGTAGTGAAACAGTCCATCGTACTTTACTGAGAAGAAGTGTGGTCAGTGCAGGGTTAACACTCCCTCGCCATAGACCGGGGAAGGGTGTGTGCAGGCAGCGCTGTCTGGAACCGAGTGTCAGGCTTCTGTGCCCTGCACTGCTTCTCTTGCTCCTGCTTCTCCCCCTCCCCTGCGTAGAACCACAGTCACTCACCATGGAGAACCAGTCACTCTTTCTCCAGCTTCTCTGACGAGCTCCCAGCAGCCTCAATCTTCCTGCGAGAGGTCACTTCCCCTCCCACCTGCCAGCGGCTCTCTAATGTGCATGATGAACCAGTTCCCTTCCCCATCTGGAACTGGTGCTTTGTGGAACTTGGCGTCCACCAGCAGCATTCAGTATCAGACATACTAAATAAATATATATGGGCTGTGAACCAATAAAGGACTTTCATATAGCTATAAAGCTCCACACCCTCCCTAGTTCGCAGAGCAGCTTTAACCTTACCTGAGTCTATAGTATGATAGTACAGCACTCTGTATTGGCCAAGTACAAGGATTGGTGGAACACCAAGACCATATATGTTGTCAGGAACATTATACCTCTGGGAAATGTAACACATAGATACACTACAAATAATAACAGGCTGACCACAAAAGGAGAAGTCCCACGGTTGATTTATATTTTATATGATGCAAAAGAAGCTGTATGTAACTTTTTTGTCTTCTTGTTATTTAGGGAACTTAAGAAAATGGTGGGAGCAAACCCTGTGCAGTGGTTATGTGCCCTACTCTGCACCCTGCTGTACACACCAGAAACACAAGGTCTGTATACCATTTAAGCACATCCACTTATATAACTCAAATTAGATGGATCTTTGTGTATGCACAACCCAACATAGCCCTCAATCTCCCCTACATGCCGTCACTAAACGCCCCATTGCCGCCAAGGTGTGCCCATTTAGACACAAGTGGATTGGCCACTGACATGTGTATAATTTTAATTGCCTGTAGATGCATGTGAGCAAGCCAATGCTGTCTGTACCTTATTAAGAGTCACTGGGATGCTGCCTGTACTGTATTGAGGTCACTGGGATGCTCTCTGTACTGTATGGCAGTTACTTGGATGATCAATGTTCTGTGACTAGGGCTAACGATTTTCTAAACCTACTGTACCAATGTTTGTGTTGGGCACTGCCTACAGTTGATTTGGACCTGCTAACATGGGGCCACTTTACATTTTTTCCAGGGACACTTTGCATTTCCAATCCGCCCCATATTTTCCTTATGATCTTCATTTATGATTATGGAATCTTACTTTTAAAGAAATCATACAGCGTATCTAGACTATTATTAGTGACCTTCCATTTGAAATTCAAAAAAAGAGCTTACAAGAACTGGTTGCCAAGCTACCATGTAGAAATGAGGAAAGTTATAGTCATGTCTTGAGTATGGTGCTGCAACAGGACGGGGAATGGTGCTGTAACAGAACAGGGAATTACCCTTGGCTGGCACCTTCCACCCAGTCTCCCCGCCTCTGGTGCACAATAGTCATGATGTCACAGGACAAGAAGCAGGGAGCACTGGTGCAAAAATATTGGTGCTGAGCATGTCCTATGGATGCGCCCTGCAGTTTCTATCTATGTGAAAAAGGGGGTGCAACTCTCCTGTCCTTTTGGACTGGTGACAGGTAGATGACAGGTAAATGCTGCTATAATGACATTGGCAAATACAGGCATGTATACTGCTTAAGTCTTAATAATTTTATGGTTTGGTTGCTAAAACAGGTGGTACTACTAATTAACACATCAGAAGTTTAAAACCGACAACAAATCCTACATATTTTAGAACCTTGCCTTTAACAAAATTGCTACGGCAAAGGTACACATCAGCAATCACCGCCAAACACCATGGGGTATATTTACTAAGCTCCCGATTTTGACCGAGATGCCGTTTTTTCTTCAAAGTGTCATCTCGGTTAATCTCGGTCATTTACTAAACACTAATCACGGCAGTGATGAGGGCATTCGTAATTTTTTGCAAGTTCAGGTAAAAAATTACGAATGAATACACCATCGGTCAAAACGCGGCTGTTTAAGTATGAATCTCGGTCATTTACTAAGAAGTGCAAAGCCAAAAAAGAACAAACACTGCCGTGAAAAATTTCAACTCGTAAAAAAGTGCTAAAAAAAAACAGAACTTTTTTTTTTATTCGTGATTGGATAGGCATGCACGGATCCATGAGATCCGTGCATGTATATCAGTGGGAAGGGGTGGGAAAGTGCTTATTTTTAGAAAAAAAATTGCGTGGGGTCCCCCCTCCTAAGCATAACCAGCCTCGGGCTCTTTGAGCCGATCCTGGTTGCAGAAATATGGTGAAAAAAATGACAGGGGTTCCCCCATATTTAAGCAACCAGCATCGGGCTCTGCGCCTGGTCCTGGTCCCAAAAATACGGGGGACAAAAAGAGTAGGGGTCCCCCGTATTTTTAAAACCAGCACCGGGCTCCACTAGCTGGACAGATAATGCCACAGCCGGGGGTCACTTTTATACAGCGCCCTGCGGCCGTGGCATCAAAAATCCAACTAGTCACCCCTGGCCGGGGTACCCTGGGGGAGTGGGAACCCCTTCAATCAAGGGGTCCCCCCCCCCAGCCACCCAAGGGCCAGGGGTGAAGCCCGAGGCTGTCCCCCCCCATCCAATGGGCTGCGGATGGGAGGGCTGATAGCCTTTGTTGTAAAATAAAAGATATTGTTTTTAGTAGCAGTACTACAAGTCCCAGCAAGCCTCCCCCGCATGCTGGTACTTGGAGAACCACAAGTACCAGCATGCGGCGGAAAAACTGGCCCGCTGGTACCTGTAGTACTACCACTAAAAAAATACCCAAAAAAACACAAGACACACACACCGTGAAAGTATAATTTTATTACATACATACACACATACATACATACTTACCTTAAGTTCCCACGCAGGTCGGTCCTCTTCTCCAGTAGAATCCAAGGGGTACCTGTTGAATAAATTCTACTCACGAGATCCAGGGGTCCAGGCTCCTCGGCAAATCCAGGGATAATCCACGTACTTGAATAAAACAAAAAAACGGTTGCCCGACCACGAACTGAAAGGTGACCCATGTTTGCACATGGGTCACCTTTCCACGAATGCCAGAAACCCACTTTGCCTTCTGGCTAAGTGGGTTTCTTCAGCCAATCAGGGAGTGCCACGTTGTAGCACTCTCCTGATCAGCTGTGTGCTCCTGTCCTCACTGACAGGCAGCACACGGCAGTGTTACAATGTAGCGCCTATGCCGCCTGTCAGTGAGGACAGGACCACACAGCTGATCAGGAGAGTGCTACAACGTGGCACTCCCTGATTGGCTGAAGAAACCCACTTAGCCAGAAGGCAAAGTGGGTTTCTGGCATTCGTGGGAAGGTGACCCATGTGCAAACATGGGTCACCTTTCAGTTCGTGGTCGGGCAACCGTTTTTTTGTTTTATTCAAGTACGTGGATTATCCCTGGATTTGCCGAGGAGCCTGGACCCCTGGATCTCGTGAGTAGAATTTATTCAACAGGTACCCCTTGGATTCTACTGGAGAAGAGGACCGACCTGCGTGGGAACATAAGGTAAGTATGTATGTATGTGTGTATGTATGTAATAAAATGATACTTTCACGGTGTGTGTGTCTTGTGTTTTTTTGGGTATTTTTTTAGTGGTAGTACTACAGGTACCAGCGGGCCCGTTTTTCCGCCGCATGCTGGTACTTGTGGTTCTCCAAGTACCAGCATGCGGGGGAGGCTTGCTGGGACTTGTAGTACTGCTACTAAAAACAATATCTTTTATTTTACAACAAAGGCTATCAGCCCTCCCATCCGCAGCCCATTGGATGGGGGGGGACAGCCTCGGGCTTCACCCCTGGCCCTTGGGTGGCTGGGGGGGGGGGACCCCTTGATTGAAGGGGTTCCCACTCCCCCAGGGTACCCCGGCCAGGGGTGACTAGTTGGATTTTTGATGCCACGGCCGCAGGGCACTATATAAAAGTGACCCCCGGCTGTGGCATTATCTGTCCAGCTAGTGGAGCCCGGTGCTGGTTTTAAAAATACGGGGGACCCCTACTCTTTTTGTCCCCCGTATTTTTGGGACCAGGACCAGGCGCAGAGCCCGATGCTGGTTGCTTAAATATGGGGGAACCCCTGTCATTTTTTTCCCCATATTTCTGCAACCAGGATCGGCTCAAAGAGCCCGAGGCTGGTTATGCTTAGGAGGGGGGACCCCACGCATTTTTTTGGGGGATTTTACATTGTTTAATTAAAAATAAAAAATAAAAAGAACCCCAGCACGGATCACACAGATCCGGCCGAGATTGATTGTAAAAAAAAACGGCAGTGTTTTGCTAATCACTGCCGTAAAATTAGGTAAAAAAAAACGAATGACATCGACATCGGAAGAAAAGAAAAACACGAATACGACAGCTTAGTAAATCCATCGTAATAAATTCAAAAAGTTGCAGTTTTACACTGTCGATGTCATTCGTGATTGAACTTTGACCTATTTTCGGAAATTACGAATGTTAGTAAATGTACCCCCATGACTTTTTCATGCCAAGATATTTTAATACTGGAAAGTTGGCTGCCCCAGCTGCTTATCAGGGCCAGTCGTGGGCACTGGCATAGTGTAAAAAGAGGGGCATGTGGGGTTACCAGTCAATCCGAGTTTACTTCAGACAGTCCAAAAATCCTCCAGACTGTCCAGAGTCCTGATATATATACAGATGTGTCTTGCTGGAGACACATCCATGGCCGGAGCTAACATGACAGGTACTGGGCATACTGTAGGTGACTTACACTTGCCTAGGGCAATCTTGCTTCAGGGAGGGGTGCCTAGGGTTACTAACTTACTACTGGTCTGAGATTATTGGAGCTGTCCTGATGGGTGTAGAAATGTGATTGCAGCACCAGCCATGAGCCATTCAGCCGCCAATTAGGAGCGGCAATGTCAAGCTAATTGCGGTGATTCACATTACTGTTCCACCCACTTGCTCTTGCTTTTATTAGCTGAAGCGAGTGACACAAAGTCAGTATGTTGGTAGAAGAAGAGCAAAGAAAGCCCCCGACGAGGCATGTAAAATGCCACAGAAGAGGCAGGAAGAAGATCAAAGGTGCCAGAAGACTAGAAAAGGCAGCAAAGGGAAGACAGAAGATGCCAGGTCAAGACAGAATATTCCAGGGTCTCAAAGCCCTGGCGGCAAGGAGGGCTCTTGCAAAAGCTTATACTGGCCCCCTTGATGTTCAGGTGAAATCGAGTCAAGTAGCCAGTGTAGTCAAGTCATTGCCGAGAGGTAATAGAAGATCCAGTGCTTGCCAATCTGAGGAGGGGCATTGACCTGTGTGGGGATGAGGCAGTGCAGAGGGTACCCCTCTGTACCTGCCACTCTCAGGAGAGTGCGTAAGGTCCCAGTGGCACACCCTTTCCTCTTTACCACAGGGTCCATGGCACACAGGACACTTGGCACACAGTCAAGCATTTGGTTCACGGGCACTATATGGATGTCACCAGCCAAAATCTTGCAGAGTCCAGGCGAGTCCTGTTCTTCTGTATGACCACTTGAGATCGTCACATTTTGGATATGGATCTTTGAACGGGGACTTTTTGTGATTATGCCACACAGAACACACTTTTCAGAGTCCTCGGTCGCATTGCCATCCAACCTTCATCAGCTAGCCCTCTCCTCACCGGAGTTATGTGGCATTACATACTGGTACTACAAGCAATACGCAGCTGTAAGTGAGTACTCACCTACCTTTCATTTCACTAGTTGAGTGCCTCTGTCCATTCACAAGTGATTCTAATTATGACCATTCCTTACACACACCCATGCTATCTGGAAAACGTTTATTTACCATCAAAATCCTATGTGTTGTTATACATAGTGACAAGTACATTAATACTACTCCTACATAAAACTATCTATGGAATGTTTTTATCATCGGTCGAGAAAAGTATCGAGTTGACACTTCATTATTCCCTGTACAGGTTTTTCTGGATTAACAGTCTCGTGGTTGTTACCAGCTGATTTCTTAAAGGGCCCCATACACTAGGACGATTTTACACCATTTCTTACAATTCCGATATTTGTATGAAATTGTGTACAAACGTATGTGTTTTAGATCGTATCCAATCTGATGCGCGTCCCCGTGGCTGTCTGATAGGATCCCCTAGGTCGTTGGTGCTGCACTAATGATATATCGGAATTGGATGGAATCGGATGAAAAAAGGTGTGTTTTTGTACATGTGATATATCGCACGCGATGTATCACAGGGAAGTTTGACTGGCATTCTCATGACACTCCCAGACCCCGTAGCCCTCTATCCAGCCCATCAGATATATCTCATGGTACAACTGTATGCCATACGATATATTGCATGCAATATATATCGGCTTCATCAATCGCATGCGATATATCTTATGCAAAAATAGCACAAAAGTACCAAATCGTATGGAATCACTCCCGGGAAGGTCCCGGGGGAGTTCAAGGGAAATTACATCCGACTTCAGCCTCAGACATAGCGTTGTAGTGTATGGGGCCCTTTACAACACTGGTTTCAATTTACATGTATTTGTGTTTTTACTAATGTATTCAATATTTGGTCATTAAAACATTTATTACGTTTATTATAGTTTACATTTAAGACTCAGCAGTATATTTTACATATAAGTGTCTTTTCAAGCACAACTAAACTTTTGCTGTGTTTGTTTTTCGTTTTGAGCCTCCTGTAGCAGTTGCTAATTGTTAGGTGCCGCGGTCCGCGGCGCCGCTCGGTCTGCTTCCGAGCGATGCTCACGGCCGCCGCACCTCCCTCCCTGCCTGCCCGGCGCCTAGCAACGCCAGGACGCCGTGCGTACTGTAGCCGCCGGGTCCCTGGCAATGCTAGGACGCCGGGCGTCCTCAGCCGCTGGGTCCATAGCAACGGGGACGCCATTGGCGGACCGCGTTCCCCGTTGCCAGATAGGATTGATTAGTTGCTCGTGCAGCAGGGCAGCTGCACGGCAACTAGTAATTAGGGTCTGGGGGCTGGTCTTGCTGGCCCTCCTGTCATTGGCCAGCAGGGTCTTTTTATGGGAGCCAGCACACTGCAGCCTCGCCGGTGATAGCTTCCTGTATGCTGTTGCTGCCTTGCAACGTCTGTTCCTGGTCATCTGTATCTGGTCGATCCTGCTCCCTGTGCTCCTGAGTTCTGGAGTTCTGAAGCCGGTCCTGGGAATCCTTCCTGTCCAAGTGAACCTGTTGCGGTCATCTGGGGGTTCTCGCTTGTTGGAGTTCTCTCCCGGTTTCGTGAGTAGCGGCTTCTGCCGCATGTTGCGGCCTAGGCCGCTTAGTCCTTGTTTTACTTTTGTATTGGTGGTTTTTGCGGAGGTTTCCGCTTTTCACTGTCCTCCCCGGAACTCGGCGGTGCCGTGTGGGGGAGTGGAAAGTTGTATCTTTTGTTGTTCTTTTCCTTTGGCGGCGTGCCGCACATAAATTTAGTTTTAGGGTAGTTAGTAGCCCCTAGCTTCTGTTTGCTTTAGTTAGAGGTCCCCTTGTTATTATCCTGTCTCGGTTCATGCCTTGTCTCACTCTAAGACCTGGGGGCATCGGAGTTGGGCAGACCTAATCCGCCCTTCAAACGCGGCTGCCATGGGCCCAAGAAACCATAGTCACTCAGGTGTGAACTGACCACACGGGTAAAACAACGGAGGTAGGGTGCTAGGGGCTATTCCCGTACCATCCCTTATTTCAGTGTCACGTCCTGGTGCTCTGGACTCTCTACACAAACATCTCTCTAGTTCTGAGCATCAGGAACGTAACACTAATCTGACACTTTTTTGCTTAGCGCATTGGGGTTATAATTTTATTGTTCCTCTAATGCCACTAGAACTTTGCCCTGTGGACGACATATTAGAAACTGCCAATAATGTATACAATAAAGATTGAAAATATTGTAGTTTTTAAAAATTGTGTCGTTTTCTTCGTACAGTGACCGTGAACCCCAATAAGTGCACCGTGTCCCCTCGCATGGCTCGCTTCGCTCACCATGCTTCGGGCAAGGTGCCTCAATCCACTGCCACTGCGCTTGGCACAGGTTACTATTCCCAATCATAGTCCACGTGGATCGGAAACTATGAAATAGTTCCAAAAATGAAAAAAATTGTGAAAAACGCATGTCGACCGAGAACATGTTGATCTAGTGACCACGTTGACCTAGAAACCTGTCGACCTAATGCATGTTGACCAATAGTGGTCGACCTAATGACTGTCGACCTAAGTGTAGTCAACCTAGAGACCGGATACCAAAAAACTCAGTTTTCTTTATTATGGCAACATCACATTATTAGGCAATTGTATGACAAAACCTGCTACTGTAGGTGTTCATTCTGGTTTTCAATGTCAACTATTTTTCAGTCCTGAAATTTGGGTTCCAGTTTTTTGTATTGCTTTTCATAAAGTTGAATGTTACTTTTTGCTACTATGTATGATTCTTTTCTGTTCACTATATAGATAGCATTATTCCCCTCACAAGCCCCATAGTTATTCGTTCACACTCCCACATCACTACAAAACGTCTTACCTACTGTTACTGCAACCCCTCTAACCTCAATCTAATCTCATCACTCTCTTGCCTCACCTTTTATTGTGCTCTCTGGAACTGCAACAAAAATATTATCTATCCATAACTGTTATGATTCCTGTACTCCAGACCAGAGGAGATCTTATGGCAGAGGTCTGAGTACTGGAAAGATATACTGGTTGTGGGAGCAGGAGAGCCTAGTAACCCCCTGGCGCCCTAACTCCGTTGTCTCGCCCGTGTTATCAGAAATCCCCTGCGAGACTATGGTTGCTTGAGCCCATGGCAGCCGCGTTCGAAGGGCGGATTATGTCTGCCCAACCCCGATGCCCCCTCAGGTCTAAATGGGAGACAAAGGGAAATCCGAGACAGGGTGATAACAAGGGGCCCTCTGACTAAGCAACCAGGCCAGGGATTACAAGCTAACTAACTTAACCAAAGAAGTATGTGCGGACTAGCCGCCAGGGAAAAGGACAACCAAAGATCCACTGATCCGTCACTCCTATCCAGCACCGCTGGATACCAGAGTGGACCAGGGGGAGCGGAATCCTCCGCAAAAGCTCCAGAACACAAAGATACAAAATAATAAACAGTAAGCGGTCAAGCCGCAACACACGGCTAAGCCGCGACTCACGAACACCACAGGATGTTAAAGGTGCTCGGTAAGACTCCAGGAATAGATGACAAACTTCCGAGTACAGGATCACTGAGGACAGGAACAACCGGATTGAGCAGGACTGGAAACTCTCTGTAACTGACACAGGCAAACAGGAAGCTATCACCGGCGTCTGTGAGAAGTCCAAAGGGTGCTTATAACTGTGAGCTCCCCAATCAGGAGCCAGACTGGGTAATCACAAGTAATGCCGTGCAGCTTGCATGCTGCACGGCCAGCACACCATTTATACAAATTAGAAAAGACCCAGCAACGGGGAACGCGGCCCGAACGTGGCGTCCCCGTTGCTAAGGTCTGAGCGGCTCCGTGCGCCCGGCGTCTAGCGTTGCCAGGGAGCCGGCGGCTGTACGCGCACGGCGTCCCTGGTTGCTAGGCGCCGGGCCGCACCGACGAGCGGACCCCGGCGCCTAACAGTACCCCCCCCTTGAGGAGGGGTCAAGGAACCCCTAAAGCCAGGTTTCCGAGGAAATTCTCGAAAAAATGCCCTCTTGAGCCTCGGGGCATGGAGATCCTTATCCAGGACCCAAGACCTTTCTTCTGGACCATAACCTCTCCAATGCACCAAAAAATAAAGCCGACCCCGGGACAACTTGGAATCGAGAACCTTCTCCACCAAGAACTCCTGCTGACCCTGTACATCTATTGGTGATCTCCCCTGAGATATCTTACGAGGAAATCTACTGGACGAAACATATGGTTTCAGCAATGAGCAATGGAAAGTATTTCCGATCCGTAAAGTTTTTGGTAAACGTAACCGGAAGGCAACTGGATTGACTTTTTTGATAATGTGAAATGGTCCAATAAATTTAGGACCCAATCTGGCTGAGGTTTGTCGAAGTTTAATGTTGCGAGTCGACAACCATACCCTATCTCCGACTTTAAAAGTGCACGGCCGCCGGAGCCTGTCAGAAAATCTCTTTTCCTGAAATGCCGCTTTTCTGAGAGCCAGGTGCACTTTTCTCCAAATGAGCCTAAGATGAGAGGTCAAGGTCAGTGAGGAGACAGAGGAATGTTGAAAAAAGGAATTAGCTCTGGGGTGAAAACCAAAAACTGCAAAAAATGGAGACACATTGGTGGAGGAATGACAGGCATTATTGTAAGCGAACTCCGCCAATGGAAGAGACTCAGACCAGTCATTTTGGAGTTTGGCCGAGTACAAACGCAAATATTGTTTTAGTGATTGATTAACTCGCTCAGTCTGCCCGTTGGATTGGGGATGGTAGCCTGACGTTAAAGATAATTTCATCTTCAATGAGAAACAAAAAGATTTCCAAAACTGTGCAATGAATTGTGGACCCCGATCAGAAACAATATCAGTGGGTAACCCATGGAGTCTGAAAACATGGCGGAGGAACAAGACTGCCAATCCCTGGGCAGATGGCAATCGGGGAAGAGCAATGAAATGGGCCATTTTGCTAAAACGGTCCACTACCACCCATATGACTCGGCATCCGGCTGACAGAGGGAGGTCCACCACAAAGTCCATGGAGATATGAGACCATGGCCTAAGAGGAACATTCAAGGGCATAAGCTGACCGATGGGCAAAGAACGGGGAACTTTATGCTGTGCACAGACCTGACACGAAAAAACAAACTCCTTAATGTCTTTGGAAAGACCAGGCCACCATACTGAGCGGGAGACTAATTCCAAAGTCTTAGCGATTCCCGGATGCCCGGCAACTTTGCTATCATGAAACTCCGTCAAAACAGTTGCTCTCAAAAACTCAGGGACAAAAAGACGACCAGCAGGAGTATTTCCAGGAGCTTGATGTTGAAGCAGCTTTAACTGGGTAAATAAATCCTGTGTGAGGCCTGCCCGAATGACTGAAGACGGAAGTATGGGAGTAACAGGACTGTTGTCTTGAACTGGAAGAAAACTGCGTGACAGGGCATCTGCCTTGGTATTCTTGGAACCTGGCCTGAAGGTGATAATGAATTTGAAACGAGTAAAAAATAAAGCCCAACGAGCCTGCCGGGCATTCAGTCGTTTAGCTGATTCAATGTATTGAAGATTTTTGTGATCAGTCAAAACTGAAATGATATGAGTCGCTCCCTCAAGCCAATGCCTCCACTCCTCGAAAGCCCATTTAATAGCCAGCAATTCTCGGTTACCAACATCGTAGTTGGATTCAGCAGAAGAGAATTTCCTGGACATAAAGGCACAAGGATGTAATTCAAGGGAATCCGGATCCTTCTGAGACAGGATAGCCCCTACTCCAACCTCTGAGGCATCAACCTCAACAATGAAAGGCAATTCTGGGTTGGGGTGTCTGAGGACAGGGGCTGAGACAAAGGCTTGTTTCAAGGCCTGAAAAGATAACTCAGCTTCACGTGACCAATTGGTAGGATCTGCTCCCTTCTTAGTCAGTGCCACAATGGGAGCAACTAGGTCAGAGAAAGAGTGAATAAATCTTCTATAGTAGTTCGCAAACCCTAAAAAGCGCTGAATTGCTTTTAAGTTGGTGGGTTGCGCCCAACTGAGGATGGCTTGGAGCTTCTTTGGTACCATACGGAATCCCCGAGGGGAAATAATGTATCCTAAAAAGGATACCTCCGTGACATGAAATTCACACTTCTCCAGCTTGGCATATAGGTGATTTTCACGTAATTTTTTTAGAACCTGACGCACCTGGGTAACATGTTGTTCTACAGAGTCAGAATAAATCAAAATATCGTCTAAGTAGACTACAACGAATTTTCCAAGAAATTCACGGAGCACATCGTTAATGAGATCCTGGAAAACTGCCGGAGCGTTAGACAGGCCGAATGGCATAACCAGATACTCATAGTGGCCTGACTGAGTACTGAATGCCGTTTTCCACTCATCCCCTGACTTGATTCTGATGAGGTTATATGCTCCTCTCAGGTCAATCTTAGAAAAAATCACAGCCGAACGTAGCTGATCAAAGAGGACAGAGATCAGCGGCAGAGGGTAAGTATTTTTAACTGAGATTTTATTCAAGGCTCTAAAGTCAATGCAGGGTCTGAGTGAACCATCCTTCTTCTCTACGAAGAAGAAGCCTGCACTTAAAGGGGATTTAGATGGCCTGATAAACCCTTTCCCTAGGCTTTCTTTAACATACTCATTCATGGCCACAGTTTCAGGTCCGGACAATGCATATAACCTTCCCTTAGGCAAAGTGGCACCAGGAATTAGCTCAATAGCACAATCATAAGGCCTATGGGGAGGCAGAATATCCGCATTGCCCTTGGAAAAAACATCAACAAAATCCTGGTATTCCACAGGAATGGGTGCGGGAATGGCAGCAGCCATTCTGATGGGAAGCGTAATACATTCTTTATTACAGATGGTACCCCATTGTGAGATCTCCCCCGACTGCCAATCAATGATGGGATTATGAAAGGCCAGCCAAGGGTGACCCAGAACCACTGGAACTGCTGGGCAATGGGTG
Organism: Pseudophryne corroboree; assembly: GCF_028390025.1. Lineage (NCBI taxonomy): Eukaryota > Metazoa > Chordata > Amphibia > Anura > Myobatrachidae > Pseudophryne > Pseudophryne corroboree. Next base: position 350,549,142 of record NC_086452.1, on the reverse strand, counting down.
AGGAAAAACTCAATTTTTTCAGAATGCAGAGCTCCTACTGAGAGTAGAACAGGAGGTGTACAGAGAGAAATAACCCCATTGGACAAGGGACTCCCATCTAAACCATGCATGGTGATACACCTACCCAAGGCTAACTGAGGAATACCTAAGGTCTTGGCCCATGTTAAATCCATAAAGTTCCCTGCAGCTCCACTGTCCACAAAAACAGAGACCGAGGAACAGAGGCTGCCAAAGGAAACTTTAGCTGGGACTAACAGTGAATTATTTGAGGAGATAAGCTGCAGACCAAAGTGAACCCCCTCACAATTCACTTGGTCGAGACGTTTCCCGACTTGTTCGGACAACTACGGGCAAAATGTCCCTTACCTCCACAGTATAAACAAAGACCAGAATTTTGCCTTCTGGTTCTTTCTTCAGGAGACAGTTTGGAGAGACCTATTTGCATAGGCTCCTCTAAGTCCTCAGGGATGGAAAAAACACAAGGAGTGGACCCGACAGATGCTCCTTTTTCAGCCCTCCGCTCTCTGAGCCGACGATCAATCTTAATAGAGAGCTCCATGAGTTTATCGAGAGTCTCAGGAGCGGGATACTGAAGGAGACTGTCTTTTATAGACTCAGATAAGCCGAGGCGAAACTGACTGCGCAGGGCTGGGTCATTCCATCCACAGTCGTTCGACCAACGGCGAAACTCCGTACAATAATTCTCTGCGGGATTCCTACCCTGTCTGAGAGCACGCAACTGAGTCTCGGCGGATGCCTCTCTATCAGGGTCGTCATATAACAGTCCTAAAGACTTCAGAAAGGCATCTACAGAAAATAAAGCCGGATCGTCTGTCTTTAAACCAAAAGCCCAGGTCTGAGGATCCCCCTGAAGCAGAGAAATAATAATTCCAACCCGCTGAGCCTCCGTACCTGAGGAGACTGGTCTCAAACGAAAATAAAGTTTACAAGACTCTTTAAAATTAAAAAACTGTTTTCTATCCCCAGAAAAACGGTCAGGCAGATGCATTTTTGGTTCAGGAATGACCCTTGGGGAAGTCCGTAACAGATCTTCCTGTGACCTCACCCGAAGGGACAGATCCTGAACCATCTGAGTAAGTTCTTGAATCTGGCTAACTAGAAGCTGGCCAGGATTTGGCCCGACACCAGTGGGATTCATGAGGCCGACAAATCTCCCAACTGGACAAGGGAAAAATTAACTCCTGTTTAATTTTAAATTTTAGTCTGGCCGGTGATAATGTTATGATTCCTGTACTCCAGACCAGAGGAGATCTTATGGCAGAGGTCTGAGTACTGGAAAGATATACTGGTTGTGGGAGCAGGAGAGCCTAGTAACCCCCTGGCGCCCTAACTCCGTTGTCTCGCCCGTGTTATCAGAAATCCCCTGCGAGACTATGGTTGCTTGAGCCCATGGCAGCCGCGTTCGAAGGGCGGATTATGTCTGCCCAACCCCGATGCCCCCTCAGGTCTTAATGGGAGACAAAGGGAAATCCGAGACAGGGTGATAACAAGGGGCCCTCTGACTAAGCAACCAGGCCAGGGGTTACAAGCTAACTAACTTAACCAAAGAAGTATGTGCGGACTAGCCGCCAGGGAAAATGACAACCAAAGATCCACTGATCCGTCACTCCTATCCAGCACCGCTGGATACCAGAGTGGACCAGGGGGAGCGGAATCCTCCGCAAAAGCTCCAGAACACAAAGATACAAAATAATAAACAGTAAGCGGTCAAGCCGCAACACACGGCTAAGCCGCGACTCACGAACACCACAGGATGTTAAAGGTGCTCGGTAAGACTCCAGGAATAGATGACAAACTTCCGAGTACAGGATCACTGAGGACAGGAACAACCGGATTGAGCAGGACTGGAAACTCTCTGTAACTGACACAGGCAAACAGGAAGCTATCACCGGCGTCTGTGAGAAGTCCAAAGGGTGCTTATAACTGTGAGCTCCCCAATCAGGAGCCAGACTGGGTAATCACAAGTAATGCCGTGCAGCTTGCATGCTGCACGGCCAGCACACCATTTATACAAATTAGAAAAGACCCAGCAACGGGGAACGCGGCCCGAACGTGGCGTCCCCGTTGCTAAGGTCTGAGCGGCTCCGTGCGCCCGGCGTCTAGCGTTGCCAGGGAGCCGGCGGCTGTACGCGCACGGCGTCCCTGGTTGCTAGGCGCCGGGCCGCACCGACAAGCGGACCCCGGCGCCTAACAATAACCTTTCCATGTCTCACTCTTTCTGTCTCTGTGCCACAACTGAAACCTGGGCCTCTCTCTCTGACACATTCTCCACTGTGGGATTCTACTGTGGGGATCTTTCCTTCTCCCACACTCAAGTGACCAACAATGAGGTCTAATCTGCTTCCTATTGTTTCCCGGCTGCACCTTTTGCATCATTACCCTTTAACAAACACGGGTTCTGCCAACCCTCCCTTCCCTAATCATGACCACAACTTTAGTAGAGCTGCTGCCATAAATTGCAGTATAAGGGATGGAATGGAGCTGCTGCTCAGGCCCAGTGGCAGTAGCTTCTTCGTGTGTGTGTATCTGAGTGCTTGATCTGTGCAGAGAAGAGACAGGCGTCATACCATGATGTAGGAGACTGTGTGCTTAGAAAGTTCAGTTATGTCTCCTACTGGTTATATTAGTTATACACTGCACTATGCATGAGGCAGACTATATAGTTTGTTAAGTGCTAATTACTGTATGTCCTCTTCGTGGGATGGCAAGACTTGGTTTAAATTCAAGCAAAGGGAAACCCCTCTTTAGAAATTCTGCATTTGCCTCTGACTTCCTCTCCGTTTTCTGCTTTAAATCCAGTTCATAAGCATTTTCTCTCCTATTCACATCCGTATTGATGTCACCTATTGCCCCCCTGACTGTGCCTCACAATATTTTGACACCTTTTCTGTCTATTTTTCTCACTCTTTCTTTTGACCCACTGAATTCTTATTCACTGTCACATCAACATCCCCCACTGATATTGTTACCAGGACTGATGCCTCAAAACTCCTCACCCCAATGTACGCTTTTGGTCTTTCACAGTGCATATCTTCTCATCCACTTAACTTTGTTTTCTGCGATCTATGTGACATCTCCTTATTCTCTAACTCTGACTCCAGCTCTATGACCACAATCTTCTATTATCCACCTCCCTAACGCTACCTTCTACACCTCACTTTATCCTAAATTCCTGTACACACAGCAATTTCTGAATGGCACTGACACGGAGGTGTGCCGCGAGTCATGGGTGTTTGAACTTATGCACGCCCCCATTTCCATTGAAACTTACATACCACACCCTCACTCTCTGACCCATTACTCCATGTACAATTCCTTCACTCCTGTCACTAGAGTCTTTGTGTTGCTTTGGAAACGTCAGCTCCAGGAGACACATGGCCAATCCATGATATAAACATTTACACTAGAGGTGAGCGGGTTCGGTTCTCAGAGAACTGAATCCCTCGAACTTCATGTTCCGAGCCAGAAACCGAGTCCGGCTCGGGACTTCCGACTAGACTCGGAAACCAGAAAGAGGCAAAACGTTATCATCCCACTGTTGGATTCTCGCGGGATTTAGAGTTCATATAAACAGCCGCATTTCGCCACCATTTTCACTCCGGACTTGGAGAGTGAAGGATACAGACCTCTGTCTCTCTCTCTGTGTGGTGGCGTCCAGTGGGGTCAGTGTGTGTTCTGTAGGGGTGCTGCTACTGTCACTGTGGTCTCCCTGTGCTGTTAGGGGTGCTGTCCTGGCTGTCACTGGTGTTTCATGTGCTGTTAGGGATGCTGCAGCTATACATGGGTGTTGCTGTCCTGGCTGTCACTGTGTTGTACAGGGGGCAGGGGCACTGTCCTCCTGTATGCAGTGAAAATACAGGGGTGCTGGCTGTAAAAATTCAGGGTTACACTGAAAATAAATGTACACTGGCCCTGTCTTGTATGCTGTAAAAATTCTGGGGTGCACTGAAAATAAATGTACACTGGCCCTGTCTTGTATGATGTAAAAATTCAGGGATGCAGTGAAAATAAATTTACACTGGCCTTGTCTTGCATGCTGTAAATAATCAGGGGTGCAGTGAAAATAAATGTACACTGGTCCTGTATGCTGTAAAAACACTGGGGTGCTGCTGTTAAAAGAAAAGTAAACTGGTCCTATATGCTGTACAAATATACTGCTGCTGCTGTTAAAATAAAAGTACACTGGTCCTGTATGCTGTAAAAATGAAGGGGTTATGCTGTTAAAATAAAAGTACACTGGTCCTGTATGCTGTAAAAATAGAGGGGTGCTGTTGTTAAAATAAAAGCACAATGGTCTTGTATGCTGTAAAAACACAGGGGTGCTGTTGTTAAAATAGGTGTTCACTGGTCTTGCATGCTATAAAAATACAAGGGTGCTGTTGTTAAAATAAAAGTACACTGATCCTGCATGCTATAAAAATACAGGGGTGCTGTTTTTGAAATAAAAGTACACTGGTCCGGTATGCTGTAAAAATCTAGGTATGCTGCTGTTAAAATAAAAGTACACTGGTCCTGTATGCTGTAAAAATACAAGGGTGCTGCTGTTAAAATAAAAGCACACTGGTCCTGTATGCTGTAAAAATACAGGGGTGCTGTTGTTAAAATAAAAGCACAATGGTCCTGTATGCTGTAAAAATACAGGGGTGCTGCTGTTAAAATAAAAGTGCACTGGTCCTGTATGCTGTAAAAATACAGGGGTGCTGCAGTTAAAATAAAAGTACACTGGTCCTGTATGCTGTAAAAATACAGAGGTGATGCTGTTAAAATAAAAGTACACTGGTCCTGTATGCTGTAAAAATACAGGGGTACTATTACTAAAAATAAGAATTTACTCACCGGTAATTCTATTTCTCGTAGTCCGTAGTGGATGCTGGGTACTCCGTAAGGACCATGGGGAATAGACGGGCTCCACAGGAGACTGGGCACTCTTTAAAGAAAGATTAGGTACTACATCTGGTGTGCACTGGCTTCTCCCTCTATGCCCCTCCTCCAGACCTCAGTTAGGGAAACTGTGCCCGGAAGAGCTGACATTACTAGGAAAGGATTTGGAATCCAGGGTAAGACTCATACCAGCCACACCAATCACACCGTACAACTTGTGATAACTATACCCAGTTAACAGTATGAATAACAGCTGAGCCTCATTCAACAGATGGCTCAGAACAATAACCCTATAGTTAAGCAATAACTATATACAAGTATTGCAGAAGTCCGCACTTGGGACGGGCTCCCAGCATCCACTACGGACTACGAGAAATAGAATTACCGGTGAGTAAATTCTTATTTTCTCTGACGTCCTAGTGGATGCTGGGTACTCCGTAAGGACCATGGGGATTATACCAAAGCTCCCAAACGGGCGGGAGAGTGCGGATGACTCTGCAGCACCGAATGAGCAAACTCAAGGTCCTCCTCAGCCAGGGTATCAAACTTGTAGAATTTTGCAAACGTGTTTGATCCCGACCAGGTAGCAGCTCGGCAAAGTTGTAAAGCCGAGACCCCTCGGGCAGCCGCCCAAGAAGAGCCCACCTTCCTAGTGGAATGGGATTTTACTGATTTAGGATGCGGCAGTCCAGCCGCAGAATGAGCCTGCTGAATCGTGCTACAGATCCAGCGAGCAATAGTCTGCTTAGAAGCAGGAGCACCCAGCTTGTTGGGTGCATGCAGGATAAACAGCGAGTCAGTTTTTCTGACCCTAGCCGTCCTGGAAGCATAGATTTTCAGGGCCCGGACTACGTCCAGCAACTTGGAATCCTCCAAGTCCCGAGTAGCCGCAGGCACCACAATAGGTTGGTTCAAATGAAACGCTGATACCACCTTAGGGAGAAATTGGGGACGAGTCCTCAATTCTGCCCTGTCCATATGGAAGATCAGATAAGGGCTTTTACATGACAAAGCCGCCAATTCTGACACACGCCTAGCCGAAGCTAAGGCCAATAGCATGACCACTTTCCACGTGAGATATTTTAGCTCCACGGTCTGAAGTGGCTCAAACCAATGTGATTTTAGAAAATCCAACACAACGTTGAGATCCCAAGGTGCCACTGGAGGCACAAAAGGGGGCTGAATATGCAGCACTCCCTTGACAAACGTCTGAACTTCCGGCAGTGAAGCCAGTTCTTTTTGAAAGAAAATAGACAGGGCCGAAATCTGGACTTTTATAGATCCCAATTTTAGGCCCATAGTCACTCCTGACTGTAGGAAGTGCAGAAATCGACCCAGCTGAAATTCCTCTGTTGGGGCCTTCATAGCCTCACACCAAGCAACATATTTTCGCCATATGCGGTGATAATGTTTTGCTGTCACATCCTTCCTAGCTTTTATCAGCGTAGGAATGACTTCAACCGGAATGCCCTTTTCCATCAGGATCCGGCGTTCAACCGCCATGCCGTCAAACGCAGCCGTGGTAAGTCTTGGAACAGACAGGGCCCCTGCTGCAGCAGGTCCTGTCGGAGCGGCAGAGGCCAAGGGTCCTCTGAGATCATTTCTTGTAGTTCCGGGTACCAAGTTCTTCTTGGCCAATCCGGAACGATGAGTATAGTTCTTACTCCTCTCTTTCTTATTATCCTCAGTACCTTTGGTATGAGAGGAAAAGGAGGGAACACATAAACCGACTGGTACACCCACGGTGTCACTAGAGCGTCCACAGCTATTGCCTGAGGGTCCCTTGACCTGGCACAATATCTTTTTAGCTTTTTGTTGAGGCGGGACGCCATCATGTCCACCTGTGGCCTTTCCCAACGATTTACAATCAGCGTGAAGACTTCTGGATGAAGTCCCCACTCTCCCGGGTGGAGGTCGTGCCTGCTGAGGAAGTCTGCTTCCCAGTTGTCCACTCCCGGAATGAACACTGCTGACAGTGCTATCACGTGATTCTCCGCCCATCGGAGAATCCTTGTGGCTTCTGCCATTGCCATCCTGCTTCTTGTGCCGCCCTGTCGGTTTACATGGGCGACCACCGTGATGTTGTCTGACTGAATCAGCACCGGCTGGTTTTGAAGCAGGGGTTTTGCTTGACTTAGGGCATTGTAAATGGCCCTTAGTTCCAGAATATTTATGTGTAGGGAAGTCTCCTGACTCGACCATTGTCCTTGGAAGTTTCTTCCCTGAGTGACTGCCCCCCAACCTCGGAGGCTTGCATCCGTGGTCACCAGGACCCAGTCCTGTATGCCGAATCTGCGGCCCTCGAGAAGATGAGCACTCTGCAGCCACCACAGCAGAGACACCCTGGCCCTCGGGGACAGGGTGATCAGCCGATGCATTTGAAGATGCGATCCGGACCACTTGTCTAACAGATCCCACTGAAAGATCCTTGCATGGAACCTGTCGAAGGGAATTGCTTCGTAAGAAGCTACCATCTTTCCCTGGACTCGCGTGCAGTGATGCACCGACACCTGTTTATGTTTTAGGAGGTCTCTGACCAGAGATGACAACTCCTTGGCCTTCTCCTCCGGGAGAAACACCTTCTTCTGTTCTGTGTCCAGAATCATACCCAAGAACAGCAGACGCGTCATAGGAACCAGCTGCGACTTTGGGATATTCAGAATCCAGCCATGCTGTTGTAGCACTTCCTGAGATAGTGCTACTCCGACCAACAACTGCTCCATGGACCTCGCCTTGGAGATCGTCCAAGTACGGGATAATTATAACTCCCTTCTTTCGAAGGAGTATCATCATTTCGGCCATTACCTTGGTAAATACCCTCGGTGCCGTGGACAGACCAAACGGCAACGTCTGGAATTGGTAATGGCAGTCCTGTACCACAAATCGGAGGTACTCCTGGTGATGATGGTAAATGGGGACATGCAGGTAAGCATCCTTGATGTCCAGTGATACCATATAATCCCCATCTTCCAGGCTTGCAATAACCGCCCTGAGCGATTCCATTTTGAACTTGAACTTCCTTATTTAAGTGTTCAAGGATTTCAAATTTAGAATGGGTCTCACCGAACCGTCTGGTTTCGGTACCACAAACATTGTGGAATAGTAACCCCGTCCCTGTTGAAGGAGGGGAACTTTGATTATCACCTGCTGGAGGTACAGCTTGTGAATTGCCGCCAGTACTACCTCCCTGTCCTTGGGAGTAGCTGGCAAGGCTGATTTGAGGTAACGGTGAGGGGGAGACGTCTCGAACTCCAGCTTGTATCCCTGAGATACCACTTGTAGAACCCAGAGATCCACCTGTGAGCGAACCCACTGGTCGCTGAAGTTCCGGAGACGGGCCCCCACCGCACCTGGCTCCACCTGTGGAGCCCCAGCGTCATGCGGTGGACTTAGTGGAAGCAGGGGAGGATTTTTATTCCTGGGAACTGGCTGTCTGGTGCAGCTTTTTCCCTCTACCCCTGCCTCTGGGCAGAAAGGACGCGCCTCTGACCCGCTTGCCTTTCTGAGGCCGAAAGGACTGTACTTGATAATACGGTGCTTTCTTAGGCTGTGAGGGAACCTGAGGTAAAAAAGTCGACTTCCCAGCTGTTGCTGTGGATACGAGGTCCGAGAGACCATCCCCAAACAATTCCTCACCCTTATAAGGCAAAACCTCCATGTGCCTTTTAGAATCAGCATCACCTGTCCACTGCCGAGTCCATAATACTCTCCTGGCAGAAATGGACATTGCATTAATTCTAGATGCCAGCCGGCAAATGTCCCTCTGTGCATCCCTCATATATAAGACTACGTCTTTAATATGCTCTATGGTTAGCAAAATAGTGTCCCTGTCAAGGGAATCAATGTTATCAGACAGGGAATCAGACCATGCTGCTGCAGCACTACACATCCATGCTGAAGCAATAGCAGGTCTCAGTATAGTACCTGAGTGTGTATACACAGACTTTAGGATAGCCTCCTGCTTTCTATCTGCAGGCTCCTTTAAGGCGGCCGTATCCTGAGACTGCAGTGCCACCTTTTTTGATAAGCGTGTGAACGCCTTGTCCACCCTAGGGGATGTCTCCCAGCGTAACCTATCCGTTGGCGGGAAAGGGTACGCCATTAGTAACCGCTTAGAAATCACTAGTTTCTTATCTGGGGAACCCCACGCTTCTTCACACAATTCATTTAACTCATCAGATGGGGGAAAAGTCACTGGCTGCTTTTTCTCCCCAAACATAATACCCTTTTTTGTGGTAACCGGGTTAATGTCAGAAATGTGCAACACATTTTTCATTGCCGTAATCATGCATCGGATGGCCCTTGTGGATTGTACATTTGTCTCATCCTCATCGACACTGGAGTCAGACTCCGTGTCGACATCTGTGTCTGCCATCTGAGGTAGCGGGCGTTTTTGAGCCCCTGATGGCCTCTGAGATGCCTGGGCAGGCGCGGGCTGAGATGCCGGCTGTCCCAAAGCTGCGTCATCGAACCTTTTATGCAAGGAGTTGACACGCCTCCACGTAAGCGTCCTCATCAAACATGTCGACACAGCCGTACCGACACACCGCACACACACACAGGGAATGCTCTGACTGAGGACAGGACCCCACAAAGTCCTTTGGGGAGACAGTGAGAGAGTATGCCAGCACACACCAGAGCGCTATATAACAGAGGGATTTACACTATACACAAAGTGAATTTTCCCCCAATAGCTGCTTATATCACAATTTGCGCCTAAATTTATGTGCCCCCCTCTCTTTTTTACCCTTTCCGTAGTGTATACTGCAGGGGAGAGCCTGGGGAGTGTCCTTCCAGCGGAGCTGTGAAGAGAAAATGGCGCTGGCTGTTCTGAGGAAGATAGCCCCGCCCCTTCAGCGGCGGGCTTCTCCCGCTTTTTTAATAATAATTATGGCGGGGGATTAGGCACATATACAGTTTAGAACTGTATTATGTGCATTTTGCCACTTAAGGTATACTAATTGCAGCCCAGGGCGCCCCCCCCCAGCGCCCTGCACCCACCAGTGATTGGAGCGTGTGGTGTGCTGTGGGAGCAATGGCGCACAGCTGCAGTGCTGTGCGCTACCTTATTGAAGACCGGAGTCTTAAGCCGCCGATTTTCTCCGTAATCTTCCGTCTTCTGGCTCTGCAAGGGGGACGGCGGCGCGGCTCCGGGAACGGACGATCGAAGTCGGGCCCTGTGTTCGATCCCTCTGGAGCTAATGGTGTCCAGTAGCCTTAGAAGCACAAGCTAGCTGCAAGCAGGTAGGTTTGCTTCTCTCCCCTAAGTCCCACGTAGCAGTGAGTCTGTTGCCAGCAGATCTCACTGAAAATAAAAAACCTAACAAATACTTTCTTTTTAGTGAACTCAGGAGAGCCCACTAAGTGCATCCAGCTCTGGCCGGGCACAGATTCTAACTGAGGTCTGGAGGAGGGGCATAGAGGGAGGAGCCAGTGCACACCAGATGTAGTACCTAATCTTTCTTTAAAGAGTGCCCAGTCTCCTGCGGAGCCCGTCTATTCCCCAATGGTCCTTACGGAGTACCCAGCATCCACTAGGACGTCAGAGAAATAAAAGTACACTGGCCCTGTATGCTGTAAAATACAGGGGTGCAGTGAAAATAAATGTACACTGGCCCTGTCTTGTATGCTGTAAAAATTCAGGGGTGCAGTGAAAATAAATGTACACTGGTCCTGTATGCTGTAAAAATACAGGGGTGCTGCTTTTAAAATAAAAGTGCACTGGTCCTGTATGCTGCAAAAATACATGGCTGCAGTTGAAATACAGGGGTACTGGCACTGTCTGCGGTTGCGATGTCTAGGCCTGACCTTTACAACACTGTATGGGAAGAGGAGGCTCCTACCACCATATTTCCCCCCTGCAGGGAGGAGCATCGCCAGTCCATTGCTGATATTGAGATTGAGGATGTCACTGTAGAAGTACACCAGGATATTGGTGTAGCTGGCGCTGAGGAGGAAGTTGACGATGAGGATTCTGATGGTGATGTAGTTTGTTTGAATAAGGTACCAGTGGAGACAGTTATTGGCCATGGGATGAAAAAGCCCATTATCATGACTGGGCAAAATACCAAAAAAGCCACCTCTTCGAAGTGAAATTATTTCTCCACAAATCCGGACACCTGGTGTCAAGCCATCTGTTGCCTTTGTCAATCCATAAGAAGTAGGACGTTAACCACCTAGGAACATCATCCCTTATACTGTACATCACCTGCAGCGCATTCATTATAAGTCATTGTCAAGTTCAGAAACTTTGGGTAATAGCTTAAGCAGTCCGCTGACACCTAAATGATGGGGTTTGTTTGAATATTATTTCTCTGTGAGGATGAGGATGTAAACACTGAAGGGGGGAGGGGAATCTGAGGATGAGGACGACATCTTAACAAAGAAAAGAAAAATGCGCTTCAAACAATAGTGCTGCAACAGCTGCTAGGGTGGTCACCTCACCCTCAGAAGTAGATACAAAGATATGGGTTTTGCGGCCTAGCGCACCTCTGGGATATATATATATCAGTCAAAATATAGGATAATGGAATGGTATTCTCAGACCATAAAGTTCATTGTTCAGTCCAGGATATTACCAATGGCTTTTCTTTTCTTTCCAATCTATTTCAATGAGAAATTGATGTACACTCATTCACATATAAAAGAACAAGAAGGACACATATAGTGTGATACAGTTTCTAAACACTATTTATTTCTTCCGTAATAACAATTAAAAAGGTTGTATAAAATCCACCAATCAAGTGCCAATGTGCATACCGGATAGTGTGGGGTGTTCAAAATGCCCACCCAAAATCGCAATGGTAAACAAACAGACCTTCCCGTGTTCAGGATACTGCGGCAATTCTGGAATGAGGCGTTTCAATCCTTCACACTGCGTAACAGGTAAGTCAATCTGGCCACCAACGCATTTCGGCTCACTCAGGAGCCTTTGTCAAGGTGTGTGGTGGACTGGGATAGTTCTCATTATATCCCTTTTACTGTAATCTGATTGGTCCATGCCAGATCTAAATTAATTAAGTCCCTTTTACCTATTAATTTCGGCTCCCTCCTATCCATATGCACAAAGGTTTACAGTTTTATAATTTACAACAAATAATAGCACAAAACAATCCTCGTCGCGCTGTTAAATTCAATAAAACCCGGCGTGAGCTCCATTCGTCCATGGAATGCACGCTACTTCCGGATCCCATGGGCCCGACTTCCTGTCCATAGACACGGAAGTCCCGGGTCCGTCCTGCTCTCACTCACATTACTCCCCGCTCTGTAGGACTGCTTCCGGCATTTGAGGCGCATTCATAGAATTTCCCCAGCAGATGGTGCGCACACGTCACTTCCGCTTTCCAAAGCCGGAAGCGTGCAGTACTCCCTTCCATCCCTAAAGGACCTTCTTAAAGTGATAGATAGTGAAAGAAGTATAAATACATTAAAAATACATAAACGGATATGACAGCATGTAGGGAAATCATGCAGGGAAATCTTGATCCAAACCACTAATATAACTAATATTTGTATCTCATTTAACTAATCTCATTGAAAATTCATACTTATAAAACATTCTTAAAACAATTTGTGGTGTGGAAGTTGAAATACATTTAAAATATATGAATGGATATAGAAGCATGGGCAAGAATGGAAATGTCAATCCAGACCCCTTATGTAGCTGACATTTGTATCTAATTTAACTGATCACAATAAAAATTCATAAGTGAAACAGCATTATAGCCATAAAGTGGGGGAAGGAATGGGGAAATGCATTTTGTGCTAAAGTGCACATATCATATATCCATTTCATTTCTATTTGTGCTATCCTTACCTCTATAGTATTCTTCCTCCGGTGGCTTTGTACTACACTGACCCCCAATAAATATTTTATTCCAGAAAAACTTTTGTTGTGAATTTCTTTAAAGTGGTTGGGAACTGAATGATTTTCAAAACCATTGTGTATATTACGTGCATGTTCCGCCCAACGGTCTTTTAACGGTCTTGATGTCCTCCCAATGTACTGTAGTCCACACTTGCACTCCATAAGAGTGTTGCAAGTGATGAAATCCTCAATTTCATATGCTTTTCCTGTAACTGTTGAAGTAAAGTATTCTAATTTACTGGGTTGCGAGGTATGACACCTACACATTTTACAAATTCCACATCTGTGGAACCCTTTCGTATTTATACGATTAGACCTTATTGGAGGTATGGCACTTTTTACCAATTTTTGTTTCTATAGATGAACTTAAGACAATCGGGTATAATTCCTTTTAAAATAGGGTCCCTTGATAATAGATGCCAGTGTTTTGTCACAATTTTTTCCATTTCTTGATATTGTATATTGTATGACGTAATAAAGGGAAGAATTAATTGATTTTCCTTAGCCTTTTCTTTTGGTACCAACAATGCTTTCCTATCAACTTCTGTCAATTCGGTAATGTGTTTGTCAATAATGTGTTCTTCGTAACCCTTTACAACAAATTTTTCTTTTAATTCTTCCGCTTGTACTTTATACACTGCTACATCGGTACAATTCCACCTAATTCTTTTAATTTGTCCTTTCGGTACATTTTTTATCCAATTCGGATGATGGTTACTAGTGGTTGGTATGTAGGAATTACTATCCGTGGATTTAAAAAAAGTTTTCGTTTGTTAGATTCCATTCTCAATATACAGTGTCAGATCTAAAAAAATAATCTCAGTATTACTGATATTAAAAGTCAAATGGATATTAAAATCATTTTGATTTAATTCTTCGCAGAACAACTTCAAATCTTCCTTATTCCCTTCCCAGATAAAAATAATGTTGTCAATAAAACGGTACCATAATTTTATATACTTTAAAAAATGACTATTATTCCAGATGTGTTGCTCCTCCCATGAATCCATAAAAATGTTCGCATAGGAGGGGCAAACCATGTGCCCATTGTGGTACCCTTTTAATTGTTTATAAAAATTTCCATTAAACCAAAATACATTATTATTTAAAATGAAGTCAATACTCTCTAAAAGGGATTTTAATTTTTTTCATCATCGCCCTTTTCTAAACAGTGTTGAACTGCCCGTATTCCTTTTGTATGTTCAATTATAGTATACAAGCTACTAACATCAGCTGTTCCTAAAACTAAGTTGTCATGCCATTCAACTTGCGATCATTTATTTAAAATATCCATCGTATCCTTAATATGTGATCTAATTTTTAGAACTTCAGGTTGTAAATGGTAATCGATAAAATGTGACAAATTGGCAGTTATGGAGTTGGTCCCAGCCACTATGGGTCTTCCCGGGGGGGTTTCAGAAAGCCATTGGTAATATCCTGAACTGAACAATGAACTTTATGGTCTGAGAATACCATTCCATTATCCTATATTTTGACTGATATATATATCCCAGAGGTGCGCTCGGCCGCAAATCCCATATTCTTTGTATCTAGGACAACATCTTGCCTCTGTAGAGCAAGTTTGTGCAAGGAGAGATTAATTGCTTTTTTTTTTGGTGGGGACCCAAACAAACCAATCATTTCAGCCAGTCATGTGGCAGACCGTGTCGCTGAAATTATTGGTTTGTTAAAGTGTGCATGTCCTGTTTATACAACATAAGGATGGTTGGGAGAGCCCAAGGACAATTCCATCTTGCACATCTTTTCTTTGCCACATCATTCCAGGGGTGCTGCCCTATATGGGGTGCTGCCCCTCTGCCCTATCAGTCCAGGGGTGCTGTTGCCTGTATGCTGTGCTGTGTAATTCTCCAGGGGTGCTGCCTATTCTGTACAAGTCCAGGGGTGCTGCCGTATAATTCCAGGGGTGCTGCTGTACTTGATCCTAGGTTTAAATGAAAGCCTAGAGCAGAATATGAAACAAGCTTCAACATCACAAACAGATTTGTGAAAACATAGCCACAAAGGTGGAAATGGAAATTGCAATTTTGATGGTGTTTTCCAATGAGACCACATTTATGGCCAAAGTCAGTGTGACTCAGAAGGGACAGAATCATAATCTAGCACAACTGCTGGAGAGGTAAAAGAGAGATTTTCTGCCAGAGCATTAGAGAGAGGTTCTTTTCAATTATTTCATGTTAGGGACTCACTCAAATAAATGGCTCCAATTAGTCAACCTTAATTTCGATCTATTATTGATGTTCCACGTTTTGGGATTATTTATTTACAAGATGTGCATTTGTTATACAGGGTACTCTTCCTAAGGGCTGCGTAGGGTTTTCGCAAGACCTTGCGGTGTTAGAACAGAGTATCAGTGATCTTGCATTGCATCAGCTTTCCATTGCACTGCAGCACTAGATGGGCCAGGAGCTCCTGTGAGGCACAAACAGTTACTGAATAAGGCCCAGTATGGAGTCTCATGGTCGCTTACAGCCAGGTCTGGCTTGCCAGGCTGAGGCATGCAATGGACACAGATGTTTAGCATTGCTTCCTCCCACAGTCCTACTTATAGTATGAAATGATTTTCAACTGTAGAGTGGTAAGCTCCACTAGGGCAGGGGCTTAGTAACAAAAAATTCACTACACAGTCCTTCTTAGTGCTGTACCGAACCCACCCGAACTCAATTTGCCCCATCCGGGGTTGCTGTGAGGGCTCAGGAGGGGCTGCTAAAACATCTAATGGGCTGCTTTATTTAAAAATGAAAGTGAAAAAAATAAACAAGACACACAGGTATGCTCACATGCGTGTAACTGGGACACACAGGTATGCTCACCTGCGTGTAACTGGGAGCTGTGAAAAATGAAAATAAGGCATCTGCCACAAAATGTGTAAATAAAAATGCAATAAAAAAATGGGGGAAAAAAGAAGTCCTCGAGATTTTCACAACTTCGTGGAGGGGGAAAAAATCCACTCTTGATCTTGTGGTATACACCAGTTTATTTGCATCACAGCCTTAAATCTGAGGTTATCTTAATCCCTGAAAATGGAGAAGGGGGTACAAATTTGGAGGCTTTGGCCCCTAGTTTTTCAGTTTGTCCAGTAATGTGGTAATTAATAATTATAGATTTGCTTGGTTGAAGATCTTTCCGTTCCACACCAATATAGGTGTGGAGGTGAAAGCCTGTGTGTTGTTCCTGATTGTGCCTCTCTAATTTTTAGTCACTTTCTTGACACTGTCCCCTTCTTCTTGCCTCTTCTCATAATGTGAAAAGTCATAAAAGAAGGAGGTGGTATGTTTGTAGCTAGCTATGATTCGGAGAACTTGGCGAGCTTTTTTCAGGGGGACCACTTGTCGCTGAAATTATGGGTTTATTAAACTGTGCATGTCCTGTTTAAACAACATAATGGTGGGTCGGAGAGCCCAAGGACAATTCCATCTTGCGCCTCTTTTTTTTCTTTGCATTATGTGCTCTTTGGGGCCTAGTTGTTAAAAACTGCCATCCTGTCTGCCACTGCAGTGCAACTCCTAGATGGGCCAGGTTTGTGCTGCCCACTTGTGTCGCTTAGCTTAGTCATCCATTTACCTCAGTGCAACCTTTTGGCCTAAAAACAATATTGTGAGGTGTGAGGTGTTCAGAATAAACTAGAAATAAGTGGAAATGAATGTTATTGAGGTTAATAATACCATAGGATCAAAATTGCCCCCAAATTATGTGATTTTAGCTGTTTTTATGTTTTTTTTTAAAAAAAACATCCAGATCCCAAACCAAAACCCGAAAAGGTGGTTTTGGCAAAACCAATCCAGATCCAAAACATGAACGGAGATCCAGATCCAACACACAAAATCCCAAAAATGTCCACCGGACACCTCTAATTTACACATGTATGGCTATAGCTGCTCTAAGAATTTACATACAGTATATCCTGCAGCGAAACTGCTCTCACTTTACTTGTACGTTCATGTATATTAGATTTTATTTGTGATATTTTTGTTTTTTTGTTTTATTTCCTTGTTCTGTGTCTGACCACTGGTGCAGGACTTTGATGATGAGTATTATTCATTTCTACTTAATGGATGTCTGGTACAGTAAGCCATTTTTATGGAGATTGCTAAATAGATGTACTACATATTTTACCATTTCAGGTTCTGCACTTCTAGACTCCCTTACCTGTGTGAATAACTACAAAACACACTGGATATGTCGGTGGAAAGAAAGCAGACAAGCTCATAAACTGCTCCCAATGAGCCTCTACCATTGGAACGATCTGGGCAGGTATCTTAGCATAATGATACAAATTTACAATTGTGAATCTCAGTAACATGTATAGGGATGTTTCTCTAATGGATGAGGCGCTACCAATATGGCAGACACATATATACTTTCTCTGTCACCTACTCTTCATGGTGCAGTTTGTGATAGATCCTTCCCTTCCTCTGGAACACCACTAACAGCCAGTCCTAGCAGTGCACTTCTGTACTGCTGTGAACAGTGATGGGTTTTAATTTGACATCAGTTATGGGTCCACCAATTAAGCTGGATACTGGATAAGCATTTACATATTAAACTAGGGACCACATAAGGGTCTTCCTGTTTCAATGGAGATCAGAAATGGGTCTTCATATAACATTGGGCACCTCATACAAGTCCTCATTTTAAATTGTGCAGCAGATAAATATTTTTGCATAATATAAATGGCACCAGGGAGAGCAAGACTTGCAGCAAGATATGCCTCAACCCTGTATACTTGTTAGTAGATATGGATCAACCTTGTGTAGTTGGTAACAGGCTTGGCTCAGCACACTTGGTACTAGATGGGTGTAACTTGTGGTAGTTATTAACAAAAACTGTAATTGTGCCCCCACTTAGTATGCTCTCAATTATGGCAGATGGGGGGTGCGTGCTACCACAGACATATAATATACATGTCAGGAACTGAGAAAGGAAAAAAAATGTACAAAGGGTGGTGCATATAACAAGACATATTATTATTAAAATATAACTTTTATTAATACTGATTAAGTGGAAAGTTAAAAAGCAAAAATAGGGTTAATCGAATGGGTGTAACGCATTTTATTTAGTTATGTCCCTGAAATTAGGGACATAAAGTACTAAATACACCTTAGAACATTATTCACCAATTAAAATGTGTTGCTAATGTATTAACCTTATGTATTAGCTTCGGCCTTGACGAGGCTAATTAGCAAAATGCAGCGTTGGTGAATGTACCAATGTGCTCAGAATGTGCTTCATTCACTAATATGATTCATGTATAAAATGAATACCTGGTGTGATATGCTAATATTGTGCATGGAGGACAACCTACAAGTCCATGGTTAGCTGTGCAACCATGAAAAACATTAGTGGAGAGGAATATTTATTAGATATGCGAGGACCCAGATCAGTTATTCCTTACATCACACATATCTACGGACAATCTGCATTAATATCTCCTCCAATGTTTGTGTCCCATGACTATAATGGACAATAAGCAATTAGATTATATTAATTAGACTGATAATCCTTATAATTAAGGAAGAGGATTCCATGATCAGTCTCCTTGAGTCCACTGACGTTGTCACAATAGTGGAGTCACTTGATGATATATTTGTGTGCCCCGAAAACAGACTTAATACAACAGGTTGTGTTCACAAATATTCTTATTTTGAAGGAAATTGCCAGTACTTTACAGGAAATGTTACAGTGAAATACCATCACTTCAATAATGATCACACACTCTTTATATATGTATTAAAACATACCTAACCTAATAAGAGTTTGTGTGTAGATATTCGTGTATTGGAGACAATCCACATGGTTTTGCCCATTAGCTAACTGCTGCTGCGATCAGATCTGAATTACCCCACAAAAAAAAAAAAGGCTTGTGTTAGGTTATCCGTGTACTGAATGTATCCGGAAGTGGATGTAAGAAAATACCACAATGAAAGATGGTATAGTGGAGTCTCGGTCCATCTGTGCAGCTGACATCCACCTATATCAGCTCCACCATTAGATAGAAAATAGAATGTGACGGTACTGAACTTCTTGGCCCATCTAGTCTACCTTTTTTACATTTATCCTTTTTGCAACTATCTATATAAATGCAGGGAAGCCGTCAAGTTGTACAGTTAATTCTTTATCATAAGATGGCCGAACATTGATATTTAATGTTGAAAATTCATTGCATTATCATTTGGCGCATATGACATTAAACAGAAACAATTAAAAATAATAAATAGAATCAGAAATACTTAGGTGGCATCAGAAAATGTAATAGCTGGGACTGCATGCCATGGCAGAAGCATAGACCTGTTATGCCCTATACAGATTATGTATACAGGTGGTTTTTACTATACAGTGCAATGCTCAGCAACTGACTGCAATGTCTCTAGCAGCTATACAGCAAGCCCTGTCCTAACAATGCATGCCATAAAGCAGCTGTATAAGGGATAACCCGGAGTCTGAGGGTAAGTGGCAGAGCATTCTGTAGGATACAGGTTACTGGGGCAGGAGGAGAGCTGCTGCCAGCTCCCTGTCACTCACCACCACCTAGTGTGCAGACCTGGTGGGCACACGCACCGTCCATGGCACACCTCCCCCTGGCCGCCTGAGATATGTACCTGGGATGGGAATGAATTAGGAAGGAGAACCCGCCAGCGAGCTCCCGTTCACATCCCAAACTGCAGCTTCGCCCTCACCTCCAAGTCTGCCATAGTGCGCCGGCAAGGAGCACTACCGGCTTCTCTGGTTTCTTCCCGCTTAGGTCAGACTTCACACAGGCTAGATGGTGGCACAGTCAGATCAGCAGAGGGTAAGCTGGCGGTAGAGGTGCACAGCGCTGGGAGGACATACACACGCAGTGGGTATATAGAGCCCTGTGTGCCACCCCTCAAATTCTGTGCCCGGGGCATGTGCCCACAAAGCACCCCCTTAGCTGCGGCCATGCTTCTACCACTCTTATTTTTATCCCTATTTTCACTTTTTAACTTTTCTTAGTCATGTATTAATAAAAGTTATTATAATAATAATAATAATAATAATAATAATAATAATATGTCTTGTTATATGCACCACCCTTAGGATATTTTCTTTCCTCTCTCAGTTCCTGGCATGGGTGTATACTTGTCACTAGATATAGATATAGGCCATTGTATTATAACTAGCACTATATATTTCTTAGCACACAGCTGCTTTTAACGCTTTGTGCTGGTTTCTAGTTTTTTATGACCTGCTAATATTTGTGAGTTCCTTTTATAGCTTAATTTACTGAACTGTAGATGAACCAAGAAACTGCTGTGCAGACATATGTAGTCAGCTCCACTTCAGTGACCTGATTACAGTATATAGTAACAAGACAGGCTCCATGAGGGCCTGGGAGAGAGTCGCAGGTAAGAACTTACACTCACTTTGCGAATAAATCCGCACTGCGACCACAGTCACAAGCCCATCGCGTCACATTCACAGTGCGACTAACAAGTACGCACGCACAGTGGCTAAAAATTACTTCACTGTGTAACATTGACATTGCATATATCTCTAAATCAGGCCCTGTCAGAGAGAGAGAGAGAGAGAGAGAGAGAGAGAGAGAGAGAGAGAGAGAGAATCTGTAGATGAATCTATATGGCAGGATAAAAAGAAATAATAAGGAAAGATAACTCTTGCTGAAGGAAATAATAGGACTAATGTTAAAAAGTACAAGGGAAAATAGAATTTTAAGGGACTTGCTATTTTAATAGTATATTTTTTGTCACTGTATAGAAACATTTGCATGCTGTCTTATTTTTGTGTTTCTATAATTATCCATTACTTTAAAATGTACAACTATATTTACAAACTGCATTTTGGGGCCTTACTATTGAAATGCATTATTACAGTATAAATGTGCCGCTACCTGTTTTCATACCACAACTAATCAGACTGTCTGCCTTCAAATCTCTAATAACCGATGTCTGTATTCAGGGCCGGTTCTAGACAGGGGCGTTTTAAGAGAGGAGGAGGCCCGTGTGCAGCCTTCTGCTTCAGGGGCCCCCTCCTCTCTGACCGAGGCACAGCATTTAATACTTACCTCTCCTGGGTCCCCCGGCGGTGCCATCCTTCTCCGCAGCGGCAATAGAGTCTGAGACCAGACTCTATTGCGCATGCGCAAACCTCCAGGAACACGGCACGGCGGCCATTTTTCCGAATATTTTGCTACTGCGCATGCGCAAAACTCCGGAAAAATGGCCGCCATGCTATCTTTCTGGGGTTTTCAGCAGGCGCAATAGAGTTTGTTCCCCCTAGTGTTCAAACTCTATTGCGCTGCCAAAAAAGGGATGGCTTCGACTGGGGACTTCAGAGAGGTAAGTATTAAGCAAATGGGTGCAGTGTGTGCGGGGTGGGCCCCCCTGGACCTGGGGGACCATGTGCCTCGCACACACTGCACCCATTATAGAAACGCCAATGGTTCTAGACCTTGTGGCTCCTAGGGCAAAAGTTTCCTTTGGCGCTAACATACACACACACACACACACCCAGACAGGTAAAAAGGGTTAGTGCACGCCGAAGGCGCACGCAAAAAAATAGGTGCATGACTTCATAGGGAAGGGGTGTGCCCCCTGTAGTTGATGTGCCCCTGTAGTTATGCCCCCTGTAGATTTTCCCAGTAGATGTGCCCCCAGTAGAGCTGCCTCTGTAGTTATGACCCCTTAGATGTGCCCCCAGTAGAGATGCCCCTGTTATTATGCCCCCAGTAGAGATGCCCCCTGTAGATTTGCTCCCATTAGATTGCCACCAGTAGAGATGCCCCTGTTGTTATGCCCCCTAGTAGCACCACTTACAAGTTCACAAAAAAAACATCAAACCAATACTCACCAGACCCGCTCCTGCTTCACGACCGCTGCTGCTGCTCCGTCTCTGGCCGCCCGCTCCTCTCTAGAGACGTCATGACGTCTCTCCCATAGCGTTGCACAGACACTAGAGGTCAATTATGACCTCTAGCATCTGACAATGGTGCCGGCTGCAGCGGGCGCCCACACAGCCCACGGCGCTTGCTGCAGCCAGGGACTGCGGGGTGCGGGTGGGCGCCTGCGTGGTGACTGGGGCCGTGGTCCACAGCTCCCTGGGCACCCGCCCTGCTTGCCCGTGCCTAGATCCGCCTCTGTCTGTATTAGAGCCTCCCTCACTCCCACCAATACTAGGCACACTAATGCACCAACACATCAATTCCAATCTCCTCTTTGAGCCACATTCGCTCCTCATGTTTCAGCTGTGTCCTTTTCCAATTACAACATAAATTCTCTCATTACCCTTTGTTTTCATGCCTATAGTATTTTTGACTACCTTGTATGACCTTAAATGTAAGGTTTGTTAGCTATGCAGCGGATAAAAATGGTTGAAAGTGGAGTGTGCTACTGTGCAACTGCAAACATCATGTTGCCACTCTTCAAGGGAAGCATACTTGTGTGATCACTTTGGGTTCTCTCTTACAAACAGCAGCAAGAGCAGACAACACTGTGACCCAGACCATTCTGACAGCCAACACGTTGGGGAACGTTACATGACCTGTCGCATTAACGAAAGGTTCATCACTGCAATGAATACCAAATACACATTCCTGCCGGAACGCACTGTACATGTAGAGACTCATATCATTCCAGCCTCTAAGGGTAAGAGACCAGAAATCAGACAGCTATAAAGCATTGCACAGGTTGCACAATGCACCCTCATCTGATCACTAGAATGTCCTAAAGCAGGCCTGGCCAACCTGTGGCTCTCCAGCTGTTGTGAAACTACCAAGACCCAGCATGCCTTTCTACACCTTTGCTATTAGGAAATGCTAAAACTGTGGCAATGCATGCTGGGATGTGTAGTTTTACAACAGTTGGAGAGCCACAGGTTGTCCAGGCCTCTCCTAAAGCCTAAATACAAATGTAATGTCCTTAGAGAATACATAGTAATAGTCATAAAATTAGAGTTTGTAATTACTTTTGCAATGCAGTCAGGTTGGCTCTACCATAAGCAGGGAAAAGGTTGCCCAGCGTGCCAGTGGGTAAGGGGCACCTACATTAGGGAGGGCCTGTTTCTTAGATACACATAATGTAGTTGCAATTTTAGATATGAAAGGACATTCTGAGTCAGTACACAGTTAAAGTGTAGAACAGTGGATATTTAGGGGGAGACTCAAATGTTTGATAAGTCAGTCGGGAGTCTGTTTTTTCCTATCTAATAGACAGGAAAAAACAGACACCCAACTGACTTTTCAAACATTTGAATCTCCCCCTCAGAGTCACGCCTAAACATTTTAGAAGACATTAGTGCTGTATTCCATAAGTGTGTATATGACAAGGATCTTGGGCAGACGCATGCACATAATCTGTGTAACGACAATGCAACTACAGTAACAGTAACGTTTTATTCTGGTGTAAACGTAAATGGATTGTTAAAGAAAATTGCATGTTTCATGTTTTGTATGTAAAAAATAATATATACAGTAGTTATGAATTTGTTAACAAATGAATAACTTTTTCTTATTGTTGTATTTGATTCAATAGGGGGATTCAAATGTGGGCGAAGGGGGGTCAGTTTTGGGGGCGAACATAGACCAACTTACACCCCTTTCCCAGCCGATTTGCACACTTATTTGCTCAAAAATGCTCGCTACCTTGTGGGCGGGCGTCATACAAATTCGGCTGGGTGAGATTATTGCCGGCAATTGAATTATCCCCTATGTCACTTAACTGTATGTCCTTTTTTGTGAAAATTCTTTTCTCTTACGTCCTAGAGGATGCTGGGGACCAATTTAGTACCATGGGGTATAGACGGGTCCTTTGGGAGCCACTAGCACTTTAAGAGTTTAATAGTGTGGGCTGGCCCCTCCCTCTATGCCTCTCCTACCAGACTCCGTTTAGAAAATGTGCCCGGAGGAGCCGGTCACAGCTAGGGGAGCTCCTAGGAGTTTTTCTAGTTTTATTTTTTTCTAAGAGTTGTTAGATACAGGAAGGCTGCTGGCAACAGCCTCCCTGCTTCGTGGGACTTAAGGGGGGAGTAGGAACCAACTTCCTGAAGAGTTAATGGTTCTCTGTCTCCGCTGACAGGACACTGAGCTCCTGAGGGTGCTGATCGCAAGCCCACATGGCGACCGCTCACTCTCGCAGCATGGCCGCCACCTCCTAACAGAGCCAGAAGAATGAAATGTGGTGAGTACAGTGCCGTCGTCCCGGTTAGCGGGACGCTGGCGGGTATGGCTGCACAAGGGTGGGAGCGCAGCTCTGGAAGGCTGCGCTCCGGACAGCTCAGCAACGCTTTGTGTAAGCGCTTTAAGGGGCGTCCTGAGCATGCACAATTCACCCTAAACTGGTTACTCAGCTAACAGGGGCTAATCTCGCTGTTAACAACAAACACCTCAGGCCAGTATAAACAATTAGTGCAGGAAGCCGCGCGCCATTGCTAGGGGCGGGGCTTCCTCTCAGAGCGGATCCAGCACTCACCAGCACCATTTTCTCCCCGCAGATACATAGGAAAGAACGCTGACAGGAAGCGCTGCCCTCCACATAACTCCAGCATACCTCTGCGGTACTAGGGCATTATAGACGGGGGGGGGGGGGTGATACTAGTACCTTTACCCTATTAAGGGTAGTTAGTCTGCACCAGGCTTTTATCATAATAATTGCCTACAGGGGCGCTGTGTGGCTGGCTCCTTATACTCTGTGACTCTCTGAAGGTACTCTGGGGGAAACTGTGTCTGACATTTTCCTGTGTGTGTGTGTAAGTGTGCATATCCCACATTACCATGTCTAAGGACTCTGTGTCCTGTGCTGCAGAGTGTTTATCTTCTCCTGAGGAGTCTATTCCATGTACTCAGGACTTAATGCAAAAGAAAAAGGAGTTGTTCCGCACTGGTAAATGTTATCAGACAAAAACCTTTATTAACCGGTATAGTGTCTGAGACCGACTTTGGAAAATATAACACACTGTGTAAGTATACCATCGGTGGTGCTCCCTGAGTCAGTGGGTTTACATGCGAAAATAAAAAAGAGAAAAAGAAAGACTCTGTGCTGGGGCACTCTTATATGAAAAATTAATAGACAATAAAATTTAACCTTTATTATGAATCATCTAAAATATAGTGTGACAATCAAGACGTAGTATTTAAAATGAAATTAAGACAGTGATAATTAATAAACTGTAGATACTGCCTGGGTGAAGAATTACCATATTCAGTATAATAACAGGAGTAGCCTCGCATATGTCTACTATCCATAAGTAGATGGCTAAATTCTCCCAAAGTGGTATCCCATGTATTGATCTTAGCACCAGTAGGATCAGTGGTTTGTTGCCTAATTTGGTGTTAATCCACCTTCTGTATAGATATCTAACAGTGGTGCCACCATAGGCATGTTAATGCAGCAGGTTAGACAGGAGCGTATAGCCTGCTAAGTAAATCGTGAAATTTATTATCAGGCTATTGAATAAACAGTGAGAAAGTAGTACTTGAGCCAAAATAAAATGTTACGTTTGAGGAGAGGACTTGTATGTTCTCAAATGGAACCTTTAACAGGTATTATTTTCTATATCGAAAGAAGAGAAGAAAGAGGATTAAGGGAATGTTCCTTCTGCTTTCCAACCAAGTTTACTGCACCTGGTGTTCCTTGGCAGTCTCCCAAACAAGTACAGACCAGGCCTACCAGAGCTTTGCTTCCAAGATCAGATGGGATTAGACGTCTCCTGTGGAGTATGGCCGTAAACAGCTGGATGAGAGAGTACTAATTCCTAATAAACAGAGAATAAACTGTTTACAATTTGCCCAGAATAACAATAAACAATGTTTGTACAGATGATAGTTGTGTTGGTAATTCAAACAACATCAAATTGATCTTCTTTGAAGAGATGTCAGAGAACAATGTGCTAATCCAACGCGTTTCGTCCTACAGACTTCAACAGGGGTATATTAATCAATAATATTATTTATAATTAGTTATCTTTTCTTTCCTTTTTTCTTATATACCCAATTTATGACATATGGGCATTTATTGCTATATTTTTTTCTTTTCTAGCACTCCTGCACGTCTGTGCTAATGTGCTCTCTCATACAGCCCCAGTCTCTACAGTGGTAGTGACTAACTCCTGCGGAGTTTTATTTATGGACAGCAGAAGCACATCTCTGTTTATTAGGAATTAGTACTCTCTCATCCAGCTGTTTACGGCCATACTCCACAGGAGACACCTAATCCCTTCTGATCTTGGAAGCAAAGCTCTGGTAGGCCTGGTCAGTACTTGTTTGGGAGACTGCCAAGGAACTCCAGGTGCAGTTAACTTGGCTGGAAAGCAGAAGGAACATTCCCTTAATCCTCTTTCTTCTCTTCTTTCGATATAGAAAATAATAATTTTTAAAGGTTCCATTTGAGAACATACAAGTCCTCTCCTCAAACGTAACATTCTCTTTTGGCTCAAGTACTACTTTCTCACTGTTTATTCAATAGCCTGATAATAAATTTCACGATTTACTTAGCAGGCTATACACTCCTGTCTAACCTGCTGCATTAACATGCCTATGGTGGCACCACTGTTAGATATCTATACAGAAGGTGGATTAACACCAAATTAGGCAACAAACCACTGATCCTACTGGTGCTAAGATCAATACACGGGATACCACTTTGGGAGAATTTAGCCATCTACTTATGGATAGTAGACATATGCGAGGCTACTCCTGTTATTATACTGAATAATTCTTCACCCAGGCAGTATCTACTGTTTATTAATTATCACTGTCATAATTTCATTTTGAATACTACGTCTTGATTGTCACACTATATTTTAGATGATTCATAATAAAGGTTAAATTTTATTGTCTATTAATTTTTCATATAAGAGTGCCCCAGCACAGAGTCTTTCTTTTTCTCTTTTTTATTTTCGCATGTACTCAGGACTGCAATATGCTGTCTCAGCCTTCTGAATCCCCTTATTCTTTAAGGGGAATGATATCCCAGATTTCAAATAGGATTTCACATACTGAGAAGGAGACGCAGTTTTTGAGAAAATCTGTAGAGAGTTTGAAGTTTTCAGCTCCCACTACTTCGTCTAAGAGCCCACCTACATACCCGCAAAAGCGTACACTTGCCCGGATAATGCAAGCTGACACGGATACCGACTCTGATACAGGGGACGGTGATGGGGATATGCAGGGGGGAGATGCATCCCTTGCTAAAGGGGTGCAGCTCATGTTTGAAGCCATTAGGGATGTTTTGCATATTACGGAGAAGGTACCTGAGCCGGAAGGGGAATCTTATTTTACAGTAAATAAGCAATCCTCGCACACCTTCCCGGCTTCAAAGGAATTAAACTCCTTATTTGAAAAATCCTGGAAAAACCTAGAGAAAAAATTCCAAATCCCTAAAAGAATTCTCATAGCTTTCCCTTTCCCTGAAGAGGATAGGAAGAAGTGGTAAAACCTGCCTATAGTAGACGCTTCTGTATCTAGGTTGTCTAAAAAGGTGGTTTTACCTGTCCCTGGTTCAGCCGCCTTAAAGGAGCCGTCTGACCGCAAAAACTGAGACTACGCTCAAATCACTATACACGGCTACAGGCGTAGCCTTAAGGCCCACTTTTGCCTGTGCATGGCTTTCTAAAGCCATAGGAAAATGGTCAGGCACTTTACTAGAGGACTTAGATACTATGGATAGGAGTGACATTGACTTGTTTTTACGTCACATACAGGATTCTGCAGGTTTCATGGTGGAGGCCATGAAGGACCTTGGCCTGCTTAATGCGAGGGCTACTTCTATGGCAGTATCGGCACGCAGAGGACTCTGGCTACGCCAATGGACTGCGGATGCAGAATCCAAGAAAAGTGTGGAGAACCTACCCTTCACAGGTCAGGCACTATTTGGGGACGCATTGGATGTGTGGATTTCCATGGCAACTGCGGGTGAGTCGACATTTCTTCCCTCCACAGCAGCACCGGCTAGGAAATCTTATCCTACGCCTTCACTGCAGTCCATTTGGACTGCAAAATTAAAAAAATCAAAACCTCCCCCCACCTTCTTTAGAGGCGGTAGGGGAAAATCCAGAAAACATGCACCACCGGGTTCCCAGGAAAAGAAACCAAGTTCTGCTTCCTCAAAATCTTCAGCATGACGGTGGACCTCCCAGCCTGGAGATCGGACAGGTGGGAGCGAGACTAAAAGATTTAATGTCACGTCTGGGCTAGAGATGAGCGGGTTCGGTTTCTTTGAATCCGAACCCGCACGAACTTCACTTTTTTTTTCACGGGTCCGAGCGACTCGGATCTTCCCGCCTTGCTCGGTTAACCCGAGCGCGCCCGAACGTCATCATGACGCTGTCGGATTCTCGCGAGGCTCGGATTCTATCGCGAGACTCGGATTCTATATAAGGAGCCGCGCGTCGCCGCCATTTTCACA
The DNA here is from genome assembly GCF_028390025.1 of Pseudophryne corroboree. Classification (NCBI taxonomy): domain Eukaryota; kingdom Metazoa; phylum Chordata; class Amphibia; order Anura; family Myobatrachidae; genus Pseudophryne; species Pseudophryne corroboree. The sequence goes on along the minus strand of NC_086452.1, from coordinate 350,520,978 downwards.
CGTGCATTGAGATTGATAGGGAGAGGACGTGGCTGGCGTCCTCTCCATTTAGATTAGATTTAGAAGAGAGAGAGAGAGAGAGATTGCTGTGATACTGTAGATTAGAAGAGAGTGCAGAGTGCAGACAGAGTTTAGTGACTGACGACCACAGTGACCAGTGACCACCAGAGACAGTGCAGTTGTTTGTTTTATTTAATATATCCGTTCTCTGCCTGAAAAAAACGATACACAGTCACACAGTGACTCAGTCTGTGTGCACTGCTCAGCCCAGTGTGCTGCACATCAATGTATTGTATATAAAGCTTATAATTGTGGGGGAGACTGGGGAGCACTGCAGGTTGTTATAGCAGGAGCCAGGAGTACATGATAAATAATATTATATTAAAATTAAACAGTGCACACTTTTGCTGCAGGAGTGCCACTGCCAGTGTGACTAGTGGTGACCAGTGCCTGACCACCAGTATATTAGTAGTATTGTATACTATCTCTTTATCAACCAGTCTATATTAGCAGCAGACACAGTACAGTGCGGTAGTTCACGGCTGTGGCTACCTCTGTGTCGGCACTCGGCAGCCCGTCCATAATTGTATATACCAGTGACCTAACCGTGGTTTTTTTTTCTTTCTTTATACATACATACTAGTTACGAGTATACTATCTCTTTATCAACCAGTCTATATATTAGCAGCAGACACAGTACAGTGCGGTAGTTCACGGCTGTGGCTACCTCTGTGTCGGCACTCGGCAGCCCGTCCATAATTGTATATACCACCTAACCGTGGTTTTTTTTTCTTTCTTTATACATACATACTAGTTACGAGTATACTATCTCTTTATCAACCAGTCTATATATTAGCAGCAGACACAGTACAGTGCGGTAGTTCACGGCTGTGGCTACCTCTGTGTCGGCACTCCGCAGCCCGTCCATAATTGTATATACCAGTGACCTAACCGTGGTTTTTTTTTCTTTCTTTATACATACATACTAGTTACGAGTATACTATCTCTTTATCAACCAGTCTATATATTAGCAGCAGACACAGTACAGTGCGGTAGTTCACGGCTGTGGCTACCTCTGTGTCGGCACTCGGCAGCCCGTCCATAATTGTATATACCAGTGACCTAACCGTGGTTTTTTTTTCTTTCTTTATACATACATACTAGTTACGAGTATACTATCTCTTTATCAACCAGTCTATATATTAGCAGCAGACACAGTACAGTGCGGTAGTTCACGGCTGTGGCTACCTCTGTGTCGGCACTCGGCAGCCCGTCCATAATTGTATATACCAGTGACCTAACCGTGGTTTTTTTTTCTTTCTTTATACATACATACTAGTTACGAGTATACTATCTCTTTATCAACCAGTCTATATATTAGCAGCAGACACAGTACAGTGCGGTAGTTCACGGCTGTGGCTACCTCTGTGTCGGCACTCGGCAGCCCGTCCATAATTGTATATACCACCTAACCGTGGTTTTTTTTTCTTTCTTTATACATACATACTAGTTACGAGTATACTATCTCTTTATCAACCAGTCTATATATTAGCAGCAGACACAGTACAGTGCGGTAGTTCACGGCTGTGGCTACCTCTGTGTTGGCACTCGGCAGCCCGTCCATAATTGTATATACCAGTGACCTAACCGTGGTTTTTTTTTCTTTCTTTATACATACATACTAGTTACGAGTATACTATCTCTTTATCAACCAGTCTATATATTAGCAGCAGACACAGTACAGTGCGGTAGTTCACGGCTGTGGCTACCTCTGTGTCGGCACTCGGCAGCCCGTCCATAATTGTATACTAGTATCCAATCCATCCATCTGCATTGTTTACCTGAGGTGCCTTTTAGTTGTGCCTATTAAAATATGGAGAACAAAAATGTTGAGGTTCCAAAATTAGGGAAAGATCAAGATCCACTTCCACCTCGCGCTGAAGCTGCTGCCACTAGTCATGGCCGAGACGATGAAATGCCAGCAACGTCGTCTGCCAAGGCCGATGCCCAATGGCATAGTACAGAGCATGTCAAAACCAAAACACCAAATATCAGTAAAAAAAGGACTCCAAAACCTAAAATAAAATTGTCGGAGGAGAAGCGTAAACTTGCCAATATGCCATTTACCACACGGAGTGGCAAGGAACGGCTGAGGCCCTGGCCTATGTTCATGGCTAGTGGTTCAGCTTCACATGAGGATGGAAGCACTCAGCCTCTCGCTAGAAAACTGAAAAGACTCAAGCTGGCAAAAGCACCGCAAAGAACTGTGCGTTCTTTGAAATCCCAAATCCACAAGGAGAGTCCAATTGTGTCGGTTGCGATGCCTGACCTTCCCAACACTGGACGTGAAGAGCATGCGCCTTCCACCATTTGCACGCCCCCTGCAAGTGCTGGAAGGAGCACCCGCAGTCCAGTTCCTGATAGTCAGATTGAAGATGTCAGTGTTGAAGTACACCAGGATGAGGAGGATATGGGTGTTGCTGGCGCTGGGGAGGAAATTGACCAGGAGGATTCTGATGGTGAGGTGGTTTGTTTAAGTCAGGCACCCGGGGAGACACCTGTTGTCCGTGGGAGGAATATGGCCGTTGACATGCCAGGTGAAAATACCCAAAAAATCAGCTCTTCGGTGTGGAGGTATTTCACCAGAAATGCGGACAACAGGTGTCAAGCCGTGTGTTCCCTTTGTCAAGCTGTAATAAGTAGGGGTAAGGACGTTAACCACCTCGGAACATCCTCCCTTATACGTCACCTGCAGCGCATTAATAATAAGTCAGTGACAAGTTCAAAAACTTTGGGTGACAGCGGAAGCAGTCCACTGACCAGTAAATCCCTTCCTCTTGTAACCAAGCTCACGCAAACCACCCCACCAACTCCCTCAGTGTCAATTTCCTCCTTCCCCAGGAATGCCAATAGTCCTGCAGGCCATGTCACTGGCAAGTCTGACGAGTCCTCTCCTGCCTGGGATTCCTCCGATGCATCCTTGCGTGTAACGCCTACTGCTGCTGGCGCTGCTGTTGTTGCCGCTGGGAGTCGATGGTCATCCCAGAGGGGAAGTCGTAAGCCCACTTGTACTACTTCCAGTAAGCAATTGACTGTTCAACAGTCCTTTGCGAGGAAGATGAAATATCACAGCAGTCATCCTACTGCAAAGCGGATAACTGAGTCCTTGACAACTATGTTGGTGTTAGACGTGCGTCCGGTATCCGCCGTTAGTTCACAGGGCACTAGACAATTTATTGAGGCAGTGTGCCCCCGTTACCAAATACCATCTAGGTTCCACTTCTCTAGGCAGGCGATACCGAGAATGTACACGGACGTCAGAAAAAGACTCACCAGTCTCCTAAAAAATGCAGTTGTACCCAATGTCCACTTAACCACGGACATGTGGACAAGTGGAGCAGGGCAGGGTCAGGACTATATGACTGTGACAGCCCACTGGGTAGATGTATGGACTCCCGCCGCAAGAACAGCAGCGGCGGCACCAGTAGCAGCATCTCGCAAACGCCAACTCTTTCCTAGGCAGGCTACGCTTTGTATCACCGCTTTCCAGAATACGCACACAGCTGAAAACCTCTTACGGCAACTGAGGAAGATCATCGCGGAATGGCTTACCCCAATTGGACTCTCCTGTGGATTTGTGGCATCGGACAACGCCAGCAATATTGTGTGTGCATTAAATATGGGCAAATCCCAGCACGTCCCATGTTTTGCACATACCTTGAATTTGGTGGTGCAGAATTTTTTTAAAAACGACAGGGGCGTGCAAGAGATGCTGTCGGTGGCCAGAAAAATTGCGGGACACTTTCGGCGTACAGGCACCACGTACAGAAGACTGGAGCACCACCAAAAACTACTGAACCTGCCCTGCCATCATCTGAAGCAAGAAGTGGTAACGAGGTGGAATTCAACCCTCTATATGCTTCAGAGGTTGGAGGAGCAGCAAAAGGCCATTCAAGCCTATACAATTGAGCACGATATAGGAGATGGAATGCACCTGTCTCAAGTGCAGTGGAGAATGATTTCAACGTTGTGCAAGGTTCTGATGCCCTTTGAACTTGCCACACGTGAAGTCAGTTCAGACACTGCCAGCCTGAGTCAGGTCATTCCCCTCATCAGGCTTTTGCAGAAGAAGCTGGAGGCATTGAAGAAGGAGCTAAAAGGGAGCGATTCCGCTAGGCATGTGGGACTTGTGGATGCAGCCCTTAATTCGCTTAACAAGGATTCACGGGTGGTCAATCTGTTGAAATCAGAGCACTACATTTTGGCCACCGTGCTCGATCCTAGATTTAAAGCCTACCTTGGATCTCTCTTTCCGGCAGACACAGGTCTGCTGGGGTTGAAAGACCTGCTGGTGACAAAATTGTCAAGTCAAGCGGAACGCGACCTGTCAACATCTCCTCCTTCACATTCTCCCGCAACTGGGGGTGCGAGGAAAAGGCTCAGAATTCCGAGCCCACCCGCTGGCGGTGATGCAGGGCAGTCTGGAGCGACTGCTGATGCTGACATCTGGTCCGGACTGAAGGACCTGACAACGATTACGGACATGTCGTCTACTGTCACTGCATATGATTCTCTCAACATTGATAGAATGGTGGAGGATTATATGAGTGACCGCATCCAAGTAGGCACGTCACACAGTCCGTACTTATACTGGCAGGAAAAAGAGGCAATTTGGAGGCCCTTGCACAAACTGGCTTTATTCTACCTAAGTTGCCCTCCCACAAGTGTGTACTCCGAAAGAGTGTTTAGTGCCGCCGCTCACCTTGTCAGCAATCGGCGTACGAGGTTACATCCAGAAAATGTGGAGAAGATGATGTTCATTAAAATGAATTATAATCAATTCCTCCGCGGAGACATTGACCAGCAGCAATTGCCTCCACAAAGTACACAGGGAGCTGAGATGGTGGATTCCAGTGGGGACGAATTGATAATCTGTGAGGAGGGGGATGTACACGGTGATATATCGGAGGGTGAAGATGAGGTGGACATCTTGCCTCTGTAGAGCCAGTTTGTGCAAGGAGAGATTAATTGCTTCTTTTTTGGGGGGGGTCCAAACCAACCCGTCATATCAGTCACAGTCGTGTGGCAGACCCTGTCACTGAAATGATGGGTTGGTTAAAGTGTGCATGTCCTGTTTTGTTTATACAACATAAGGGTGGGTGGGAGGGCCCAAGGATAATTCCATCTTGCACCTCTTTTTTCTTTTCTTTTTCTTTGCATCATGTGCTGATTGGGGAGGGTTTTTTGGAAGGGACATCCTGCGTGACACTGCAGTGCCACTCCTAAATGGGCCCGGTGTTTGTGTCGGCCACTAGGGTCGCTAATCTTACTCACACAGTCAGCTACCTCATTGCGCCTCTTTTTTTCTTTGCGTCATGTGCTGTTTGGGGAGGGTTTTTTGGAAGGGACATCCTGCGTGACACTGCAGTGCCACTCCTAGATGGGCCCGGTGTTTGTGTTGGCCACTAGGGTCGCTAATCTTACTCACACAGCTACCTCATTGCGCCTCTTTTTTTCTTTGCGTCATGTGCTGTTTGGGGAGGGTTTTTTGGAAGGGACATCCTGCGTGACACTGCAGTGCCACTCCTAGATGGGCCCGGTGTTTGTGTCGGCCACTAGGGTCGCTAATCTTACTCACACAGCTACCTCATTGCGCCTCTTTTTTTCTTTGCGTCATGTGCTGTTTGGGGAGGGTTTTTTGGAAGGGACATCCTGCGTGACACTGCAGTGCCACTCCTAGATGGGCCCGGTGTTTGTGTCGGCCACTAGGGTCGCTAATCTTACTCACACAGTCAGCTACCTCATTGCGCCTCTTTTTTTCTTTGCGTCATGTGCTGTTTGGGGAGGGTTTTTTGGAAGGGCCATCCTGCGTGACACTGCAGTGCCACTCCTAGATGGGCCCGGTGTTTGTGTCGGCCACTAGGGTCGCTAATCTTACTCACACAGTCAGCTACCTCATTGCGCCTCTTTTTTTCTTTGCGTCATGTGCTGTTTGGGGAGGGTTTTTTGGAAGGGCCATCCTGCGTGACACTGCAGTGCCACTCCTAGATGGGCCCGGTGTTTGTGTCGGCCACTAGGGTCGCTAATCTTACTCACACAGCTACCTCATTGCGCCTCTTTTTTTCTTTGCGTCATGTGCTGTTTGGGGAGGGTTTTTTGGAAGGGACATCCTGCGTGACACTGCAGTGCCACTCCTAGATGGGCCCGGTGTTTGTGTCGGCCACTAGGGTCGCTTATCTTACTCACACAGCGACCTCGGTGCAAATTTTAGGACTAAAAATAATATTGTGAGGTGTGAGGTATTCAGAATAGACTGAAAATGAGTGTAAATTATGGTTTTTGAGGTTAATAATACTTTGGGATCAAAATGACCCCCAAATTCTATGATTTAAGCTGTTTTTTAGTGTTTTTGGAAAAAAACACCCGAATCCAAAACACACCCGAATCCGACAAAAATAATTCGGTGAGGTTTTGCCAAAACGCGTTCGAACCCAAAACACGGCCGCGGAACCGAACCCAAAACCAAAACACAAAACCCGAAAAATTTCAGGCGCTCATCTCTAGTCTGGGCGTCATCATGCCTGGATCCCTGGGTTAGAGATATTGTTAACCAGGGGTACAGACTGGCGTTTCAGGAACTCCCACCTCACAGATTCTTCAAATCAGGCTTACCAGCTTTGCTGACAGAAAGGGCTATCCTACAGAAAGCCATTCAAAAATTGGTACAAACAAATGTCATTGTTCCAGTTCCACCTCACCTAATAACCAAGAGTTATTACTCAAACCTGTTTGTGGTACCGAAACCGGACGGTTCGGTTTGACCTATTTTGAACCTGAAGTCATTGAACCCTTACTTGAGGGTTTTCCATTTCAAGATGGAGTCTCTGAGAGCGGTGATCTCATGTCTGGAGGAGGGGGAATTCCGAGTATTCCTGGATATCAAGGATGTGTACCTTCACATTCCGATCTGGCCACCTCACCAGGCCTATCTACGGTTTGCACTACAAGACTGTCACTATCAGTTCCAGACATTACCATTCGGCCTCTCCACAGCACCGAGGGTGTTCACCAAGGTGATGGCGGAGATGATGCTCCTCCTCCGCAAACAGGGTGTGAACATAATTCCATATCTGGACGATCTGCTGATAAAAGCATATTCCAAGGAGAAGCTGTTGCAGAGTATTGCACTCTCAACTCAACTACTCTGGGATCATGGGTGGATCCTGAACCTTCCAAAGTCACATTTGAAACCGACAAGGAGACTGCCCTTCCTGGGGGTGATACTCGACACGGAAGTGCAGAGGGTGTTTCTACCACTAGAGAAAGTGTTGGTGATCCAATCAATGGTCCGGGATGTCTTGCGTCCAGCCCGGGTATCGGTTCATCAGTGCATTCGCCTTCTAGGGAAGATGGTAGCCTCCTACGAGGCTCTACCGTATGGAAGATCACATGCAAGGTTCTTCCAGCTGGATCTCCTGGACAAGTGGTCAGGATCACATCTTCACATGCACCAGCGGATTCGCCTGTCGCCGAAAGCCAGAATTTCACTTCTATGGTGGTTGCAGACATCTCACCTGCTCGAGGGCCGCAGGTTCGGAATTCAGAATTGGATTCTTCTAACCATGGATGCAAGCCTCAGAGATTGGGGAAGCAGTCACCCAGGGGAAAAACTTCCAAGGAAGGTGGTCAAGTCAGGAATCTGTCCTTCCAATAAACATTCTGGAACTAAGGGCCACATACAGCGTCCTCCTCCAAGTGGCACATCTTCTGCAAGATTAAGCCATTCAAGTTCAGTCAGACAACATCACAGCAGTGTCCTACATAAACAGGCAGGGCGGAACGAAGAGCAGGGCTGCAATGTCAGAGGTAACAAAAATCCTCCGCTGGGCAGAAAGACACGTGCTGGCGCTGTCGGCGATCTTCATTCCGGGTGTGGACAATTGGGAAGCAGACTTCCTCAGCAGACACGATCTCCATCCAGGAGTATAGGGCCTCCACCTGGAGGTGTTCACAGAGGTGACAAGCCGATGGGGTGTACCTCAAATAGACATGATGGCCTCTCGCCTCAACAAGAAGCTTCGGCGGTACTGTTCCAGGTCACGAAACCCACAATCAGTGGCGGCGAATGCCCTGGTGACTCTGTGGGTGTTCCAGTCAGTGTATGTGTTCCCTCCACTTCCACTCATCCCAAGGGTTCCCAAACTAATAAAAAGATCAGGAATTCCGGCGATCCTCATTGCTCCGGACTGGCCAAGAAGAGCTTGGTACGCGGATCTTCTGGCATTACTGCTGGAGGATCTGAGGCCTCTTCCTCTTTGCGAGGACCTTCTACAACAGGGGCTGTTAGCCTATCAAGACTTACCGCGGCTACGTTTGATGGCATGGAGGTTGAACACCAGTTCTTTGCTCAGAAGGGCATTCCGACCAAAGTTATTCCTACTCTGATCCAAGCTAGGAAGGGGGTAACGTCTAAACATTACCATTGGATTTGGAAAAAGTATGTCTCTTGGTGTAAATCCAAGAAGTTTCCTACGGTGGAGTTTCAACTGGGACGTTTTCTCCTCTTTCTGCAAGCTGGTGTGGATGTGGGCCTACGCTTGGGCTCAATCAAAGTCCAGATTTCGGCCTTGTCCATTTTCTTCCAGAAACAATTGGCTGCTATCCCTGAGGTTCAGACTTTCTTGAAAGGATTTCTGCACATACAACCACCCTTTGTGCCTCCTACGGCACCTTGGGATCTTAATGTGGTGCTGCAGTTCCTGCAATCTGATTGGTTCGAACCTTTACAGGAGGTGGACGTAAAGTTTATTACTTGGAAGGCGGTCACACTGTTGGCATTGGCATCTGCAAGACGTGTGTCGGAATTGGGGGCGTTGTCGCACAAGAGCCCCTACTTGATTTTCCATGAGGATAGAGCTGAGCTCAGAACGCGTCAGCAATTTCTTCCAAAGGTTGTGTCGGCTTTTCATATCAACCAACCTATTGTGGTGCCAGTGGCTACTGACACCTCGATTAGCTCAATGTCCTTGGATGTTGTGCGGGCTTTGAAGATATATGTGAAGAGAACTTCTCGTCACAGGAAATCGGACGCTCTATTTGTCCTTTATGATCCCAACAAGATTGGGATCATGCTTACTATACAGCATGCTTATTCGACGGCAGGATTGCAGATTCCAAATTCTGTTCAGGACCACTCTACTCGTAAGGTGGGTTCTTCCTGGGTGGCTGCCCGGGGTGTCTCGGCTTTACAGCTTTGCCGAGCAGCTACTTGGTCAGGGTCGAACACGTTTGCTAAGTTCTACAAGTTCGATACTTTGGCCACTGAGAACCTAAAGTTTGGTCAATCTGTTCTGCAGTAACCTCAGCCCTTTCCCTCCCGTACTGCGAGCTTTGGTACATCCCCATGGTACTAAATTGGACCCCAGCATCCTCTAGAACGTAAGAGAAAATAGGATTTTAATTACCTACCGGTAAATCCTTTTCTCATAGTCCGTAGAGGATGCTGGGCGCCCGCCCAGTGCTTCGTATTCCTGCATAGTTACTTGGTTAAGTATTGTTGGGTCAGCCGTTGCTGAATTGTTCCAAGTTGGTTAGTTTGGCTTTACTTTTTTTGTTTTGTGTTAGCTGGTGTGAATCTTACCACTATCTATGTATTTCCTTCTCTCGAAGTATGTCATTCTCCTCGGGCACAGTTTCTAGACTGAGTCTTTTAGGAGGGGCATAGAGGGATGGGCCAGCCCACACTATTAAACTCTTAAAGTACCAGTGGCTTCCAAAGGACCAATCTATACCCCATGGTACTAAATTGGACCCCAGCATCCTCTACGGACATGGCTGGTCTGGCCATCTGGCACTTCTGGCACATGCCAGAAGGGCCAATGGGCAGGTGGGCCGAATCGTTTGCTCAGAGAGCCGGGAAGGCCACGCACAGTGCAGCCGCCGGCTCTCTGGTTCCATGGTCTCCATGGAAATGGGGGCGTTCCGCGAGTCCACGCCCCGGACTCGCGGCTTGTTCCATCCCCCCAGCAACCGTCGCAATGGTAACAGGGGCGTGCCATGAGTCCACGCCCCCATGACTTGCGGCACGCCCCCATACGTTGTGCGGCGCACCTCCTGTGACGCGCGCCCCCTGTGACGTTCACAAATGCCAGGGCCGAATCGAGGCAAATCCTTTTTATATTTATACATTTTTGCTGACTATGCTATTGCATACATGTTTTTCAAATTTGGAATAAACAATTTAAAACGTGTGCTAGTCAAAGAACAACAGTTTACTTAAATAACATAGCAACAAATGTAAGTTTAATTTAAAGCTATAAATATCTAACATTTTAAAATCTATAAACAAAAAGACTTTTTTGCAGGTTCCCGGTAACACTTCGTTAAATTATTTTAACTATGGTGCTAATTCAGGTTGGATCGCAAATTTGCAATCCAACTGGAATTATTGCGATCGCCCCAAGGGCGCATGCGCAGCGCCCATCCTGCACATACACCCGCACTTTCTGCGGGGGGCAGCAGAAAATGCAATCGCCTCTACCTGTCAATCGGGTAGCAACGCTCTGTTTCCAGGGCGAAGATGGAGCGTTGCAGGGGTGGAGCCAGCCAAACAGGGGGCAGTGTGGCGCAAATAGGGTGTGGCGGGGGCGTAATTGCGATGGCTGCGTTGCGTCACATGCTGCGCCACGATCGGGAACTTGGTGGCAGGCTTCCTGCGAGGGCAACTACGCTGCGCCGGCAGGAGGCATCCCTAATTCCTGCGTTGATGCAGAAGTTGTAGTGCGATTGCAATTTCTGCTTCATCAAGGGGGGGAAGTGGTGGTCAGCATGCTGGGCGGCCTTGCCCTGTGATGGGCATCCCCCAGCATGCAAGCAAAAGGATTGCAGATTCTGCTACTTAGCAGAATTTGCAATCCTTACTGAATTAGGCCCTATGGCCCTTATTCCGATTTGATCGCTCGCTGACGATTTTCGCAGCGCAGCGATCAGGTGAAAAAGCGGCATTTATGCGCATGCACATGCGCTAAGTACTTTCACACAAAGCTTTGTAGTTTTACACAAGCTCGAGTGACGCTTTTTAGTCGCTCAAGTGTTTGTTGTTTGATTGACAGGAAGTGGGTGTTTCTGGGCGGCAACTCAGCGTTTTCAGGGAGTGTGCTAAGAAACGCAGGCGTGCCAGGTAAAAACGCAGGAGTGGCTGGAGAAACGGGGGAGTGGCTGGCCAAATGCAGGGCGTGTTTGTGACGTCAAACCAGGAACTAAACAGACTGCAGTCATCGCAAGCTAGGAGTAAGTCTTGAGCCACTCTGAAACTGCATGAAATGTTTTAGTAGCAGTTCTGCTAATCTTTCGTTCGCACTTCTGCTAAGTTAAGATACACTCCCAGAGGGTGGCGGCCTAGCGTTTGCACTGCTGCTAAAAGCAGCTAGCGAGCGATCAACTCGGAATGAGGGCCATTATGCCTTGTGCTATTATATTTTCTGATTTATGAAGTAATTTCTCAGATTTTGCTTTTGTGATCTTTCTCAAACGTGAGACCCTTTTTTATGTGTGTGGGTTTTTTCTTTTACATTTACTTGTTCCAGAAACTTGTTTTGACAGTTGGATTGCATACAGCTGGCAATATAAATGAGCAATCAAGCACTTCACCTTGGTTTTCTTGCTTTTGCTTATGCAGTGGTCATCACCATTACTGGCACTTACATCTGCCCCATGCTAGGCAAAGGAGATACAAATGAAATAAGTGGCCACTCAGCACATGCACAACTGAGAATATGGGGGGTCATTCCGAGTTAATCGTAGCTGTGCTAAATTTAGCACAGCTACGATCATCTTTCCTGATATGCAGAAGTGCAAAGGTATTGCACAGCGGCGATGCCTTTCCACTTCAGGAGTAGCTCCCGGCCAGCGCAGCTTTAGCGTGCTGGCCGGGAGCTACTCCTCGCTCCCTGGCCCGCAGTGGCTGTGTATGACATCACCCAGCCGCTGCGGCCCGCCCCCCCGTTTGGTCCGGCCGTGCCTGCGTTGGCCGGACCGCACCTACTAAACGGCGGCTTAACACAACCGTTCAGCCCCCTCCCGCCCAGCGACCGCCTTTGTCTCAGAGGCGATCGCTGGGCACCGACGACTGCCATGCACCGGCGCACTGCAGCGCTGCCGCATGCGCAGTTCCGACCCGATCGCTGCGCTACGACAAACTGCAACGAGCGATCGGGTCGGAATGACCCCCATGGAGTAACTCTGGCTACACGCCCATCATCTGGCTGACACCCAGTAACACCTATTTTATGGACAGAGAGAAACAACCGAGATGCATCAGACTCAGAATCACTTGAAGATACACAAAGATGTGTATGCCGCTGATGTGCATGCTGCAAAAAATGACTAGATGTGGGTTGCATTCGAACTAGTGTGTGAATAAGAGACTGTATGAGTAACATACTGTAATCACACTCATCCAGTGCTTTAATGTCCTGTGATGTGTCCCTGACATGTAGGAGAATTAGCTGGCTGCTGCTGCTCAATGTCAGTGATTGGCAGGGAGAGTGGTGCCACTGCCAGGGCCATCCAGAGTGGAGGTGGGCCTGGGAATGGGGGCGTGGCCAGATCAGGAAGGCTTTGCCATGCCCCTAAAAAAAAACTAAAAGCAAACCTAAGCACGGCGCCGGATGCTGGACAGGGGGAACGGCGCTTGTTGTTTAGCCAGAGGTGGATCCGAGAAGGGGAACAGTGCAATTGCTATCTCCCCATATATCATACAGAGAGAGAGGACAGTGCTCAGCCTCCCTGGACCCTCCTCAGTTCAGCACACAGGAGCGTGTGCTGGGCTGGGGAGTGAGAGAGGCAGCAGCACTCTACTCTCTCTCTCTGCCCAATGTACCCCTGTACTGGGAGGTTGTACCTGGGCCTGTCCTACATGCCCGCTACTGAGTAATTAGTACCCCCTTTCTCTGTGCCCCTGAGTGGCACTGAGCTATAGAGCCACTACTCCAGACTGAAGGGAGCGGATGTTGTCCCCACTTTTTCCTGTCTGCTAAAATAAGAAGCAGCGGGTAATAGGGACATTGCTTCCAATGAGGGAGCTCATTTCATTAAGGGTTGTTTGTCCACAGTGTTTCCCTCAGTCCTGTATACAGCTGAGTGTAAGATATTATTTATGTGAAGTACTCATAGACTGCGTAGGTCATGAATGTGGCCGAAAGCAGCATAAACTCGCCGTCTGCGCTTGCGGCACGCCTCTTAATGCAACACGCTGGCACGGAAGGGGTTACATTTTTTATGGGAGGAACTGAAGAAAAGCTGCCTGGATTGTGATTGGCTGGATTCTGTATAGGGGCTGGTCTGACATGCATATAGTCTTCAGACTTAGGACACCCTGTCTCTTCCTGGTTTTCCGTGAGACTGATAAGTACAGCTACTTTATTATTCCTTCATTATTCTTATTATCCTTTTATTTCCTAACTATCTCTCTCTGGTCTTTCCCTATTCTTCCTTCTATTCTCTCCCTGCTTTCTCCTATATATTATAGTAACGTGGCTCGCCTTTCCTTTCATGTGCCCCCTCCCCACTCTCCTTTTTACACGGCCCGTACCTTTGAGCAGTACGGGCTTCCTCCGCCCGGGTCACGGACTCTGCTGTGGTCCGCGAGGCCCGGGGTAGACCCGCTTCAGCTAATGTAGGGGACTCTGTGCGCACGCGGCCGGGCTCGGACGCCCGCCCGTGCTCCCCTGCATCCGCACTCTCAGTCTCTGTCCTCGCCGCCGGCCGCGGCGGAGGATGGAGCGGCGGGGTCCTGGAGCATCTTAGGCGGCCTGACAGGGACGGTGTTCTCCCGTCCCTGAACCCGCCGCACGTGGAGCTGGCGGCCGCGCTAATCGCGGGGGGGGGGGGGGGGGGGACGCTGGGCGCTCCCACCATGGTGCAGGCACAGTGGCCTAGTGGAAAAGTTCCCTGCACAGTTATGGTGAGGTCACTGGTTTGAATCCCAGGACTGATGTTTTAAAAACGGCTCCCTCCCGCCAGGGGGGGCAGACTTCTTTTTATTTGTTGCGTCCCTGAACTCGCCGCACGTGGAGCTGGCGGCCGCGCTGGCCACGCGCGGGGGAGACGGGACAGCGCCCCCTCCATGCGGCTCCCTCCTGCCAGGGGGGGCAGCCTCTATTTATTTGTTACGTGGCTCAATAATCCCGTCCCTGAACCCGCCGCACGTGGAGCTGGCGGCCGCGCGATTCGCGCGCGGGAGGGGGACGTGACAGCGCTCCCTCCATGCGGCTCGGCGGCTCCCACCCGCCAGGAGGGGCAGCCCCCATTTTTGCATGGCTCATCACACTAATCCCCTGAGCCTCAGGTACTAAAAAGTGCACTGCTTCGAATTAAAGGGGGCTTTTGTCACGCACTCTCCAGCTTGCTGGAGGTCGCGCGGCCGCCGGACGTGAGGGGTCTGGCCGGCACGCGCGTGGCGGCACTCATTCAATCACCAGGGGGGCCCATATGAGGCCTACTCTCTCTGGTGCTGCTAACTACGTTCCCCTCCCGGTCAGCGCCCTCCCGTGACAGGGCGGGGCGACACACTCGCTCTGCGGCTGCGTATGGGCTGTTGCCGACGGTCAACATTGCTGGGCCCGTCAGGTGGGGGCGTGCCGCGTCCGCCTGCGGTGGTACGGGCCACCTGGCATCTCCTGCCGTGGTTTGGGACCCGCGGCACCAGCCCCCCCTTTCCGGTTTGGCTCATGTGTCGCCTCTGCCGGTCTCAGGCTGGGGTCTCAGCTGCCGGTCACTCGCCCCTTCCGGGGGCGGCATGCGCAGGCGGGTGGTGAGCGATCTGGACCCTCCCTGCATTCAGACGTCTCCTTCCGACACTGCAGTGGATGGCACTCAGTCCGACATTCCTGCACAACGGATGGTGTAATGGTTAGCATTACTGCCTCACAGCTGTGAGGTGATGGGTTCTCTACCACCATGGCTCTAAATGTGTGGAGTTTGTATATTCTCCCTGTACTTGCGTGGGTTTCCTCTGGGTACTCCGGTTTCCTCCCACAATCCGAAAATATAATGGTAGATTAATTGGCTCCCTACAAAATTAACCTCTCTCTAGCAGTTATGACTCGGACGTCACCGTCTTGTCCGCCATTTGTGCCGCTATCGTGTCGGCGGTGGCTCCATTGTTATCCCCCGCAATCGGGGGACGGGGGCGGCCCACTGCTTCTTTGGTGGATGGCATTGCGCGAACTCTTACCCCGCTCCTGTCCTCTGGTGTGATGGTCGCCCCGCCAGCACCGCTCCCGGCGGCTGTGGGATCAGTGGGGGAGCAGGGGCACAATGTCTTTTTGTCTCCCAAGCAGTCGTCGTCGGATCGGGAATGGCGTCGGTCGGTGCATCTACAAGTCGTCTGGAGGCTGCTGGATCGGATGGAGTTCCCTCTCGTGCAGGCGAGTCTCCATCGGACCCTGCCAGGTCCGAGGGGAGCGCGGTTACCCCTGTAGCGGCTTGGGATCAAGTACTCAGTCCTGCTCCTCTAGCGAGGGTAACAATGCGCGTAGGTTTTGCCAGCATGCACATTAGGCGCAGGCGTCGGGTCACGGACTCCTTCCTTGCCTACACGTCCTCGGTGGTTGTGTCCACCGACCACGGTGGTTTGCACGGTCAGGTGTCGCAAACGGCGCGAGCGCCGGTGTTCAACCTCTTCAGCCTCGCAAGGTGGAGTCGGGCACCTTTCGCAGCGCTAACTCGGCAGTGGCTCGGGCCCCGGGTACGGGACTGGGCCCGTAAGGGCCAATACGTCAATATTTTGCTCTTACTAAGCGATGCTCATAAAGCCTTGCTTTCAGCTACGTGAACGGCCAGGGTAGCGAGGACGCTTCGTGCTCCTACCCAAATTGGGTTATATGCATATTTAGCGACGCAGCATGTTACTTGGCTATGTGCCTGGACTAACACATACCTTCGTGCGCTATCAGTTCCTTATACACGTTCTGTACCATCAGTACATAGGGTCGGCTTGGCGACATGCCCAATGAGGTCTTCCAACGCAAACAGCATGGGCGGCGGATCTTTAACTTCGGTAAGTAGGTGGAATTCTGCGCGGAGCTGACGCAGGGTTCCGCCGGCGCTTTGGTAGGCGGTATAGCGAGACGATGGGCTCAACGACCTGCCCCTCTTTCTGCCGGCTTTCTGCGCGCGGGGCATGACATTTGCTTCGTTTTCAATACTGCTCAATGCGACTTGGGGCGGCGGGGTCGTTTTTCATCACTCCTGCATTCAGCTGTGGCGGAGGCCACGGGATCAAGGACTGCCCCAGTACAGGGCACGGGGGTAATTCCGGCCCGCAGACCTGTCCCCAGGCGCTGGCCACGGGCCCCACCCCACTTAGACTCCGGGCGCTCATGCCCTGGCTGCGACAGTACCCGCGGCTGGTGGATTCTTCCGCTCGGGAGTTTCCGGACGTGCTCCGACAGAAGGTTGAGGCTGAAGTGTCGTTGGCCAGGATGATAGGCCCTTTCCGGGAACCTCCCCCGTACCAGGTCTTGTCCCCCGTAGGCATTGGGCCCAAGAAGACCGCAGGAAAATTTTGGCTCATCCAACATCTTTCCTGTCCTCTCGGGTCATCGGTTCCTGATGCTATCCCTTATTATCCGTGTATGGTCGTTTACCTATCTTTTACTCGGCCATAGACACCATTCGGTCATTTGGTCCGGGGGGCAGTGATGTGTCAATTGGACATTGAGTCAGGGTTTCGACTCCTCCCGCTACACCCTTTTGCCTTTCGATTTATGGGCTTCGAACTGGGCGATGGCTACTACATCGCTCTATGACTCCCTAGGGGTTGTTCTCTTTCTTGCGCATACTTCCGAAGAATCAGTTCTTTCCTCCACTGGTGTCTGGAGCTGGCTTTGGGCGAGTGGGAAATTTCTCACTACTGGGACGGTTTTCTTTTATCTGCCCACCGGCCTCCGATCGCTACGCCGGCATTTGCCCCCCCTTTCGCACACTTCGGGGTTAAGTTTGCTCCAGGGAAGGCAGAGGCTCATTTAGCCTCCTTGGTTTACCTCGGGATACAGATTGATACGGTCGGCGGTCTCTGTAGGCTCCCTGTGAACAAGGTGTTGCGTCTCCCCGGTGGTATCCTTCCATTGTCCCTCTGCGGGCACCTTACTCTGCCCGTGGCTCCATCCTTATTGGGCCTGTTTAATTTTGCTGGAAAGGTTATCCTCATGATTATGTTTTACTGTAGACATTTGGGACAGGTGACGGTTGGGATTAGACGCCCGCCTCATTTTCTTAAATTATCACTCGACATCCGCCGGGATTTACCTATTTGGGACGAATTTCTAGTTCGTTTCACAGGCGTCTGTATTTGCCAAGAGGCGGTCGTGTCCAGCGCGTCCCTGGATGCTTTTCACATACGTCTCCGATGCCTTTGGTTTCGGGGCTTAATTTCATGGCTGCTGGTATGAGTCTCCTTGGCCGCATGCCTGGTTTAGCGAGCACCTCACGACAAACATGCTGTTGCTGGTATTTTTCCCATTCTGGTTGCATGCCCTGCGTAACTAACAGGTTATCTTGTGGTGCGACGGCTTGGCCGTGGTTTTTGCCATAATCCAACAGAAGCCACGCCCTTGCCTGTCCTGCGGCTCCTTGCGCAGATAGTCTTGCTGTGCTTGGTGACCAACATGATGTTGCGAGCCAAGCCTGTCGCGGGAGTGCGTAACGGAATTGCTGATGCCCTTTCTCGGGCGACGGCCAGCATTTTAGGCGCTTGGCTCCTGCAGCTCTAATCCATGGGGACTCATGTCTGCCTTATGTGTGGCAGGTTATGATTGGAGGATTTAGCACACAGGTTGTTGGCCCCTGCAACCTTCGCGGCTTATCGGGCCGCCTGGCAGCGATCGAGTCGCTACCTTCTGGTGAGAGGCCATTGTGGTACGACCCCTCACGACTTCCTTTCAACTCACATCTGGGGGTTTTCGTACACCGACGGGATTTCGCAGGCGTATGTTGGGTAAGGTTCTTGCGAGCATACCTTCCTTTCTGTAGCTTTTCGGGGGAGGAGGACTTTACTAAGTCCTTTTTCCTTCGGAGGCTGTTGAGGGAATGGGCTGGGCGATCTCGCCCCGGCCGGACACTCGCCGACCGCTCACTGAGTCTTTGCTGAGGCGAATTTTGGGATCCCTACGGAGTCTTTGCTCTTTGGGGGTACGAGGTTCGCCTCTTCATGACGGCCTTTCCGGTGACCTTTCACGGTGCGTTCAGGGTGGGTGAGCTGGTGTCCGTTTCTCGGACTTCTGCCTCGCCCATGCTGGCGGCCCGCGTCGTCATGCTCCCCGACGGTTTGTGGTGTAGGATTCAGCGCTCCAAGACTGACGTAGTCGGCGGGGGGCTGTGAGTTCGAATGGGTCGGGCTCGTGTGCGGGGCATTTGTCCAGTTATCGCGGCCCGGTCTTATTCGCTCGTACGGCCTCCGACGCCTTTCCGGGTGGCTCGTCCTTTTGACGGTTCCCCGTTTACCGCATTTCAATTTCGGTCGGTTTTGGGACGTTGTATTTTATACCTGGGTCTACCTCCGGACGACCATGGGGCTCACTCTTTCCGCATCGGCGCTGCTTCAGCTGCTGCTGCGGCGGGTGGGTCCGAAGTCAACGTCCGGGCACTGGGTAGGTGGAGGTCTGGTGCAGTCAGGCGCTATATCGGGCCTTTGTCCTCCCAGTGCGCCCATTTGAGGATTAGCTGCTCGTCGCAGTTGCGTTTTGCGACTGCGGGGGCCTTGAGGAATTTTTGTTTTATCGTTGGTTTTAATTGCGGCTTTTGCCGGCTGACGAAGTTTTGTTTTTGCCTCAAGTCAAATTGGGCGACCCCCCCCCCCCCCATCCCCCCTGTTAGGGACGCCGGTTTAGGTTACCCATTTTCTCCATACTAGGTTTTGTTTATTACCCTCAGTCACACCCTTCTTTTGCAGGCAGGCGGCTAGATCCGCACTATATATGGCTTGTCGGCCGTGGGTGGCAATGATCTGGTACGCCGGGTCTTGAGGTCTTTTCAGCTTCATGTTCTGTTTTTTCTTCAAGTTGGAGTTTAGTTTCGTTTTCTTGGTTCAGGTGGCGGTGGCAGGTTGGTAACCTGGCAGTTGGCCGGTTTCTGAACGGTTATTTTAGCGTAACTGAAGGAGTTTATTGTTAGTAAGTTCGGGTGAACTTTTAGGTATTTTATAGTCTTAGTATTAATTGATGGGCACCACCGTACCTGGTGGGCCCATATGATAGACCATAAACATGTGTGGATATCGGGGCCGGAGGCCCAATTTTTGACCCTATAGGGGCGGGGCGTACCTCCGTCCCTACAACTGTTGGTGGGCAGGGGTAGTGGCAGAAGGTCGACCCCTGGCCTTGGATTTTGGATTTCCGATGTCTGGGATGGAGGCAGGAGGCCGATCCCGGAACATCTGGGGCAGAAGGCCCCCTCACACATATGTTTTTTATTGCTCGGGATGGAGGCAGCAGGCCGATCCCGGAACATCTTGGGCAGAAGGCCCCCTCACACACATATGTTTATTGCTCTATTTTGTCATATAAAGTGGATCACCCTTATTAAGTTGTTTATCATGCTTAACCGTTCTTCTCCCCGCCACCTTAGTTAGAGAGGGAAGTCTGCATTTTTAGTTTTAGTATTAATAGGCCTTCCTCTCGGTCAAAATAAAAAGCTGACCCCTTTCACGCCAATTACGGTTGTTGTGTCTTTATTTACTAAGATAAGTGTGCTTGAGTGGCGTGCGGATGCATCTGACGTGTGAAGTTTAAGACTGCGTAGGTCATGAATGTGGCCGAAAGCAGCATAAACTCGCCGTCTGCGCTTGCGGCACGCCTCTTAATGCAACACGCTGGCACGGAAGGGGTTACATTTTTTATGGGAGGAACTGAAGAAAAGCTGCCTGGATTGTGATTGGCTGGATTCTGTATAAGGGCTGGTCTGACATGCATATAGTCTTCAGACTTAGGACACCCTGTCTCTTCCTGGTTTTCCGTGACCCACCCTCCCGCCCTGGGGAGTTGGTTTTTTGGTTGCTCCAATGGAGTTATTTGTGTCGGCTTTTGGTGGCCGGTTTCTGAACGGTTATTTTAGCGTAACTGAAGGAGTTTATTGTTAGTAAGTTCGGGTGAACTTTTAGGTATTTTATAGTCTTAGTATTAATTGATGGGCACCACCGTACCTGGTGGGCCCATATGATAGACCATAAACATGTGTGGATATCGGGGCCGGAGGCCCAGTTTTTGACCCTATAGGGGCGGGGCGTACCTCCGTCCCTACAACTGTTGGTGGGCAGGGGTAGTGGCAGAAGGTCGACCCCTGGCCTTGGATTTTGGATTTCCGATGTCTGGGATGGAGGCAGGAGGCCGATCCCGGAACATCTGGGGCAGAAGGCCCCCTCACACATATGTTTTTTATTGCTCGGGATGGAGGCAGCAGGCCGATCCCGGAACATCTTGGGCAGAAGGCCCCCTCACACACATATGTTTATTGCTCTATTTTGTCATATAAAGTGGATCACCCTTATTAAGTTGTTTATCATGCTTAACCGTTCTTCTCCCCGCCACCTTAGTTAGAGAGGGAAGTCTGCATTTTTAGTTTTAGTATTAATAGGCCTTCCTCTCGGTCAAAATAAAAAGCTGACCCCTTTCACGCCAATTACGGTTGTTGTGTCTTTATTTACTAAGATAAGTGTGCTTGAGTGGCGTGCGGATGCATCTGACGTGTGAAGTTTAAGGAATTTCCCGGTTATTGGTACATGGAATAATTCTGATTCCAAATGAACCCATAGTAACAGAGGGGCTGATTTCTGAGTTGGAAGCAAAGCAAAAAGAACATGTAACTTTGGGCCAGATTTATCAAGCCTTGGAGAGAGATAAATTGCACGGTGATAAAGTTCCAACCAATCAGCTCCTGTAATTTTTCAAACACAGCCTGTAACATGGCAGTTAGGAACTGATTGTCTCAGAGCCGGCCCTAACCAATATGATGCCCTAGGCAAGATTTTGGCTGGTGCCCTCTAGCACCACCGCTGGTTCTGCCTCTGACCTTGCACCTCTTTCCCAGCACCATTACCCCTCACCCATAGCAGTCCTTGTACCCCCTATATTTTAAATAGGAACAGTTCGCGCATTTGATGCACAGCCCAAAAAGGGGCATCTTCTTGCTGGGAAGGGACATGGCCACACAATAGTAAACCCAATTCCAATTACGCCACACAGTACTGCAACTTTATTCACATTTTATCTTGCGATAGTGTCCATAACTCATATTACATCCCACAGTAGTATCACTTTACCTTATAAACGTTACTCCTCACAGTAGAGCCCCTTATTCACATTACATCACACTGAATTGCTCCTTATTCACATTACACCACACCTTATTGCTCTTTATTCACATTAGACGACGAAGTAGTGCCCTTTCTATTTGCAACGCCACATAGTAGAGCACCTTATACACATAATGCCACACATTAGTAATGCATTTATACACAATTCCACACAGTAATGCCCATTACACATATGAGACACATTAATGTCCTTATAAACATAATGCACCTTACAGATTATGACAACCTTTATTAATGCCCTTTTACACATAATGTCCCTTACACATTAATGCCCTTATACACATAATGACACATTTTCTGCACATTATCAGTGCCCCTATACACATAATGACACACATACATTAGTACCCTGTTACACATATGCCGCACATTATTAATGCCCTTATACACATAATGACACACATAGTGGCCCTTTAAACATATGTTGCACATTATTAATGCATTTTTACATGACACACATAATGTTCCTTACACATATTCTGAACACTACTGCACAACCAACCCACTCACATGCACACAGCACTCACACTTCCACTAACACTGTGACCTCTGCCTCTGCTTGGATACAGATGTGTCCTCACAAATCTTGCATCAATGCTAACTTCGGGCACTTTTTTTTATGAAAATGCATCTTATTTGCATTGCTATGCGGCTAGGATGCACAAGCAGCTTCTGCTGATTAAACTGATATGCAGCATGCCAATATACTGTGTGAGACTGTGGCTGTATCTGCATATGAAATGCTACATACAGAATATAGGCATGTCGCATATCATTTTAATCAGCAGAAGCTGATGATGCCCCTAGGCATATCAAATGCCCTAGGCAATTGCCTAGTTTGCCTATGCATATGGCTGGCTCTAGGTTGGCTGGTACTTTATCACCATGCAGTTATCCAAAGCTTGATAAATCTGGGCCTTTGTACCTTGGTAAAACCATGCTGCAGTGCAGGTGGGAGAGATATGGAATGTGCAGAGAGATTTATAAATATACTAGCTGAATAGCCATGCTTCGCTATGGAATTTCAAGTATTTTCATGTTTGTAACTTTAATTTTGAAGGACTTCTTGGTAAACTATATTTTTTAGTCTTTCCTTCAGGCTGGAGAATGGGCAGGCTGTCAGAGGAGCTGACTTGGAAACAGGCTACATACAACTGGCCATGGGAGAAGCAGTCACTCCTCAGATCCACACCAGCCACTTTCAAACTCTGACCCTGAGCTTTGTTAATGGTCATGGCATAGCAGACCCTTACTGGGAACTGCAGATGTTTGAACAAGAAACAGGGTCATAACTAGGTGTGTGCGGAGGGGGCACCGCACATAGCATTGCAGGGTAGGGGGGCGCTGTTGGTGACACTTGTCAATTAAGGTTTTAATTACTTTCACTTGTAGCCTCCCCCTTTTGAAGCCCAGCATCTTCTACCCTGACCCCTTCTGTTGCTATACAACATTCATGAACTCAACTTGAAATGTCGTTATTATTCAGTCACAGGGGGCGGGATGTACTAAGCGGAAAATGCGGTAAACCCCCTGTTTACCGCATTTTCCTGATGTACCATCCCCCGGCCGGCAGGTCAGCGCCGCGGTTCGCCAGCTTTAGCTGGCGATAGTCCATAGAAGCCTATGGGCTTCTCTCCGCGGCGCTGTGTGAGGGATCCGATCGGATCCCTCCCAGCATGCCTTGCGGCCACCCCCGTCACCCTGCGCATGCGCAGACTGACTCCTGGGGCCGAATCCCGGAAGTCAGGCTGCCACTGTGCATCGCGGAGGACAGCTCTTATCGGAATAGCTGTCCTCCGCAATGCTGATCGCTTATGTAAGTACATATGCGATCAGCATCGTGGTGCAGGGTGGCGATGGGCGGCGATGTACATTAGTACATCCCGCCCACTGTCCTTTATTAAATTTCAAGATGCTGACATACTCGGGATTCGAACCCATTGCCTTTGGAATTGCAGTCAGACAATCTATTCATTGACCTATCTGCCCTTGCATAGAAAGATAGATAGTTCTAAGAATTCTAACTATTTGAAGCTTACTTTGTGAAAAAATTATCAGCACTGCTGCTGAGCAGATCTATGTAGTATGTGGCTGCAAGAGATTGGATGTGTGGCTGCACACTACATATGTAGATCTGCTCAATTGCAGTCTGTAAATTGTAGTCTGATGGGATCATGAGGATTTCTCAGAATTATGAGAGTTTCGGGTGGATGCTAAAGAAGCCCCTAACAATCTTCCAATTTAAAATTAAACAAAAATTTACAATTTGTCGGTAAAAGCATTGTTAAAAAATGATTGTTTTTAAACCTAGATTAACATGCTGCTAAAAATATATACACCTACTTAGACACTTAATTTGGTAACATTTGTATGCAAAAAACAAATCTAAATCTTATCTGGATTAAGAGATAATGAAGAATTTATTTTAAAAAAAAACACATTTCACCCCTTTTCAGCCCTTTGGGGGTGGACTTTTGAAAAGTTCCTTCTTAGTGGGTTCCTACTGTACACCACAAAACAAAGCTACTATTCAAATTTCAAGTTCCTAGTCCTCATGGTTCCGGAGATTTCGTGATCAGTCAGTGAGTCAGTCAGTGGTATTTAGCTGTTCTATATGTAGATAATCACAGAAGTGTAAAATGTGAGGGTGGTTTAATAAGTAAGGTAAATCGTACATATATGTATAATCAATAGTATGGCCTTGGTACAGATTATTTTTCCACATAGTCCCCATAGTTGTCTAAGTATTTGTTCCTACAGTATACCAACGCATCTATCCCAGTATAGAAAAAATTTGTGTCAAGCGCCTGAAGCCAGGAAATCATGGCTTGCTGAACTTCACCATTGGTTGCGAATTGTCTTCCACCCAGGTGCTTCTTCAGTGATCCAAAGAGATGGAAATCACTCGGTGCTTGGTCAGGGCTGTAGGGAGGACGGTCCAGTACCTCACAATGGTAGTGCTCATCTTGAACATCTGTCCTGTCGTTATCAAAGGCAGTGCACCTCACCCAAACCTGTTTCTGTGACATTACATTATCACCGTACAGCTCAACAAGTTGGTAATGAAGTTCAGCTGCTGATGTGCCCTTTAGATGCAGAAATCTGATCACACTACTCACCTCAATGTATGACCATGTTTCTGCCAATCCTGGCATCTTACAACTGATGTTGAGACAGTATGACTGATACGAGGCGCAGTCTAATAACTGTGAGGGGAAGTAGTGGTCTGGCCTGGTGGGAAATTAGAATGAAATAGAGAACATTACACACGTGGGAGGACCTGATATATACAGCATATTAGCGAGGGCGGGAGAAAAGCATATTGAAGAGATAACACAGGATGACCCACTACACATGATGCACCCAATTACTGACAGTGACACTAGTGATAATGACAGCTGAATTTTGCATCTTCTCCAACTTTTTCTGCAGTACGGATGCCATCTCCAGAAGATGTAATGGTCCATACATCTGAAAATGGTTGGATCACTCTGACCTGGAAGATGCCAGATTACATTTCAACTACTGTATCTCTGCTGTACCAAATCGCATACTGCAGAAAGAACTGGGAAACATGGGAGGTACAGTAAAGACAAAATATGATTATTGCACCCATAGCTAAGATACTGCATCAAGGGGTTATTAACTTATTATGGGTTTAAAAGTATAACATTCCCTCATCAGCTTTGATCTCTGCCTATCTGTGGAAGAAATGAGAGACTACCTATGTAATAACAGAATATCTCCGGTGTGCCATACTTCTGAAATCCAAGGAAGGGCTAAGGATATATCTTTTGCATTTAAATTGTTACCTGCAGCAGTTATCATATATTACATCTGATGTCTCCATGTCATCTCTATCCACAGGATGCTGTCATACTTAGTGTTCTGGGAAATACAGAAGTCAGCTTTAGCCCACAGTTATTTGTCCCGGGAAGCACCTACCTGTTTAAAGTTCGATCTGTAAAGGACGAAGATCACCAGTTCCGCAGTCCTTGGAGCAAGGAGTCAGCCTGGACAATGCCCCAAGGTATCTCTGAACAGAACTATAATATAGGCAGATTTGCCACTTAGAAAAACATCTTCACAAACAGCTGCCCCTCCCCTCTCTTTAGGTGGCCTAAGGGGCTACTGTGAGATCTGCTGGTTCTGTGAATACCATTAAAGCTCACCATCCATTTTTAAATGCAGATGGAGGGGCATGAGTGCTCCCACTTCTCGCTATTCAGGTTTTTGACCAACCCCTGGGAATAACCGCCACATGTATATGTAGGATGCGTTTCATTTGCCAGCTGTCAGGATCCTGGTGGTCAGGATACCGACGACAGAAACCCGACAGCTGACAATGCCACCTGCCGGAATCCCACTACAACAGGGGCTATTCCCACTTGTGTGGAAATCGATCCTGTAGTGAGCGCAGCGAACCACAGAGCCCGCAAGGGGACTCTTAGCGCTTGACACTCTGCTGGCATTCTGGCGGGTAGGATGCCACTGTTGAGATATTGGCAGCCGGCATCCCGACCACCGGTAAAACATACTGAATCCGTACATGTTCAGGTGGGTAGGGGCTGCCTTAGGAAAATATTGGTAATGCAGGCTAAAGTTCAAGGGAGCTGTAACCTGTACCATAATAGAGAGCTCAAACCTATAATTGGTCACTGGTCTCTAATTATCGTTTACTGATAACTACAAATTTATTAGAACTCAACGTAGGAAATTTCTGTTTTTTCTTACACAATCAGATAACCTAATCTTGGGCACCTTGCCTGTATCTCTAAGTATTGTCAGCTGTAATGTGCAGACATCACTCATTGTGGTCCACATTCTTACACTAACCTTCACGTTCTTCATATTCTAGGGATTTTGTATGATTATTAATCAAAGGTTCACTGTAAGTGCCCCAGGGCCTTCCTGAAAACTGTGGATGCCTCATTGTGATTATCGGGCTCTCGTGCAATGCTTTGTGTGCCTTTAGAGGAGGTGTGGCCATATGACTTGTAGGAATAGGTATGCTTTCATGGCAAGACTAGGTTCCTGAACTGCCCCAGGCTTGGGTAATTTGAATTAGAGATGAGCGGGTTCGGTTCCTCGGAATCCGAACCCGCCCGAACTTCAGCTTTTTTTACACGGATCCGAGCGACTCGGATCTTCCCGCCTTGCTCGGTTAACCCGAGCGCGCCCGAACGTCATCATGACGCTGTCGGATTCTCGCGAGGCTCGGATTCTATCGCGAGACTCGGATTCTATATAAGGAGCCGCGCGTCGCCGCCATTTTACACGTGCATTGAGATTCATAGGGAGAGGACGTGGCTGGCGTCCTCTCCGTTTTTAGAGAAGAAATAGATAGGAGAGTGAAAGTGAGACAGTGACACTTCATTTACTGGAGCTTAGGAGGAGTACTCAGACAGAGAGTGCAGAATTTTGCTGATAGTATTAGTTAGTTATACTAGTGACAGAGTGAGACAGTGACACTTCATTTACTGGAGCTTAGGAGGAGTACTCAGACAGAGAGTGCAGAATTTTGCTGATAGTATTAGTTAGTTATACTAGTGACTGACCAGTGACCACCAGTGCAGTTTTATATTATTTAATATAATCCGTTCTCTGCCTGAAAAAACGATACACAGTGACTCAGTCACATACCATATCTGTGCTCAGCCCAGTGTGCTGCTGCATCATCTATGTATAATATCTGACTGTGCTCACACAGCTTAATTGTGGGGGAGACTGGGGAGCAGTTAGGTTATAGCAGGAGCCAGGAGTACATATTAAAATTAAACAGTGCACACTTTTTTTCTGCAGGAGTGCCACTGCCAGTGTGACTGACCAGTGACCTGACCACCAGTATATAGTAAACTATATTGTATTGTGAATGTCTGCCTGTAAAAGTTAAACACACGTCGTGTGACTTGTGTGGTGTTTTTTTATTCTATAAAATAAAAAACTCATTCTGCTGACAGACAGTGTCCAGCAGGTCCGTCATTATATAATATATACCTGTCCGGCTGCAGTAGTGATATATATATATTTTTTATATCATTATTTATCATCCAGTCGCAGCAGACACAGTACGGTAGTTCACGGCTGTAGCTACCTCTGTGTCGGCACTCGGCAGTCCATCCATAATTGTATACCACCTACCCGTGGTTTTTTTTTCCTTTCTTCTTTATACATACTACATCTCATTATCATCCAGTCTATATTAGCAGCAGACACAGTACAGTACGGTAGTCCACGGCTGTAGCTACCTCTGTGTCGGCACTCGGCAGTCCGTCCATAATTGTATACCACCTACCCGTGTTTTTTTTCTTCTTCTTTATACATACTACATCTCATTATCAACCAGTC
This sequence comes from Pseudophryne corroboree, assembly GCF_028390025.1. NCBI lineage: Eukaryota > Metazoa > Chordata > Amphibia > Anura > Myobatrachidae > Pseudophryne > Pseudophryne corroboree. The sequence goes on along the minus strand of NC_086452.1, from coordinate 350,493,260 downwards.
TATATTAGCAGCAGACACAGTACGGTAGTCCACGGCTGTAGCTACCTCTGTGTCGGCACTCGGCAGTCCATCCATAATTGTATACCACCTACCCGTGGTTTTTTTTTCTTTCTTCTTTATACATACTACATCTCATTATCATCCAGTCTATATTAGCAGCAGACACAGTACAGTACGGTAGTCCACGGCTGTAGCTACCTCTGTGTCGGCACTCAGCAGTCCATCCATAATTGTATACCACCTACCCGTGTTTTTTTTTTCTTTCTTCTTTATACATACTACATCTCATTATCATCCAGTCTATATTAGCAGCAGACACAGTACAGTACGGTAGTCCACGGCTGTAGCTACCTCTGTGTCGGCACTCGGCAGTCCATCCATAATTGTATACCACCTACCCGTGGTTTTTTTTTCTTTCTTCTTTATACATACTACATCTCATTATCATCCAGTCTATATTAGCAGCAGACACAGTACAGTACGGTAGTCCACGGCTGTAGCTACCTCTGTGTCGGCACTCGGCAGTCCATCCATAATTGTATACCACCTACCCGTGGTTTTTTTTTTCTTTCTTCTTTATACATACTACATCTCATTATCATCCAGTCTATATTAGCAGCAGACACAGTACAGTACGGTAGTCCACGGCTGTAGCTACCTCTGTGTCGGCACTCCATCCATAATTGTATACCACCTACCCGTGGTTTTTTTTTCTTTCTTCTTTATACATACTACATCTCATTATCATCCAGTCTATATTAGCAGCAGACACAGTACAGTACGGTAGTCCATGGCTGTAGCTACCTCTGTGTCGGCACTCGGCAGTCCGTCCATAATTGTATACCACCTACCCGTGTTTTTTTTCTTCTTTATACATACTACATCTCATTATCAACCAGTCTATATTAGCAGCAGACACAGTACGGTAGTCCACGGCTGTAGCTACCTCTGTGTCGGCACTCGGCAGTCCATCCATAATTGTATACCACCTACCCGTGGTTTTTTTTTCTTTCTTCTTTATACATACTACATCTCATTATCATCCAGTCTATATTAGCAGCAGACACAGTACAGTACGGTAGTCCACGGCTGTAGCTACCTCTGTGTCGGCACTCGGCAGTCCATCCATAATTGTATACCACCTACCCGTGGTTTTTTTTTTCTTTCTTCTTTATACATACTACATCTCATTATCATCCAGTCTATATTAGCAGCAGACACAGTACAGTACGGTAGTCCACGGCTGTAGCTACCTCTGTGTCGGCACTCGGCAGTCCATCCATAATTGTATACCACCTACCCGTGGTTTTTTTTTTCTTTCTTCTTTATACATACTACATCTCATTATCATCCAGTCTATATTAGCAGCAGACACAGTACAGTACGGTAGTCCACGGCTGTAGCTACCTCTGTGTCGGCACTCGGCAGTCCATCCATAATTGTATACCACCTACCCGTGGTTTTTTTTTCTTTCTTCTTTATACATACTACATCTCATTATCATCCAGTCTATATTAGCAGCAGACACAGTACAGTACGGTAGTCCATGGCTGTAGCTACCTCTGTGTCGGCACTCGGCAGTCCATCCATAATTGTATACCACCTACCCGTGGTTTTTTTTTCTTTCTTCTTTATACATACTACATCTCATTATCATCCAGTCTATATTAGCAGCAGACACAGTACAGTACGGTAGTCCACGGCTGTAGCTACCTCTGTGTCGGCACTCGGCAGTCCATCCATAATTGTATACCACCTACCCGTGGTTTTTTTTTCTTTCTTCTTTATACATACTACATCTCATTATCATCCAGTCTATATTAGCAGCAGACACAGTACAGTACGGTAGTCCACGGCTGTAGCTACCTCTGTGTCGGCACTCGGCAGTCCGTCCATAATTGTATACCACCTACCCGTGTTTTTTTTTTTCTTCTTTATACATACTACATCTCATTATCAACCAGTCTATATTAGCAGCAGACACAGTACGGTAGTCCACGGCTGTAGCTACCTCTGTGTCGGCACTCGGCAGTCCATCCATAATTGTATACCACCTACCCGTGGTTTTTTTTTCTTTCTTCTTTATACATACTTCATCTCATTATCATCCAGTCTATATTAGCAGCAGACACAGTACAGTACGGTAGTCCACGGCTGTAGCTACCTCTGTGTCGGCACTCGGCAGTCCATCCATAATTGTATACCACCTACCCGTGGTTTTTTTTCTTTCTTCTTTATACATACTACATCTCATTATCATCCAGTCTATATTAGCAGCAGACACAGTACAGTACGGTAGTCCACGGCTGTAGCTACCTCTGTGTCGGCACTCGGCAGTCCATCCATAATTGTATACCACCTACCCGTGGTTTTTTTTTCTTTCGTCTTTATACATACTACATCTCATTATCATCCAGTCTATATTAGCAGCAGACACAGTACAGTACGGTAGTCCACGGCTGTAGCTACCTCTGTGTCGGCACTCGGCAGTCCATCCATAATTGTATACCACCTACCCGTGGTTTTTTTTTCTTTCTTCTTTATACATACTACATCTCATTATCATCCAGTCTATATTAGCAGCAGACACAGTACAGTACGGTAGTCCACGGCTGTAGCTACCTCTGTGTCGGCACTCGGCAGTCCATCCATAATTGTATACCACCTACCCGTGGTTTTTTTTTCTTTCTTCTTTATACATACTACATCTCATTATCATCCAGTCTATATTAGCAGCAGACACAGTACAGTACAATAGTCCACGGCTGTAGCTACCTCTGTGTCGGCACTCGGCAGTCCATCCATAATTGTATACTAGTATCCATCCATCTCCATTGTTTACCTGAGGTGCCTTTTAGTTGTGCCTATTAAAATATGGAGAACAAAAATGTTGAGGTTCCAAAATTAGGGAAAGATCAAGATCCACTTCCACCTCGTGCTGAAGCTGCTGCCACTAGTCATGGCGGAGACGATGAAATGCCAGCAACGTCGTCTGCCAAGGCCGATGCCCAATGTCATAGTACAGAGCATGTCAAATCCAAAACACCAAATATCAGTAAAAAAAGGACTCCAAAACCTAAAATAAAATTGTCGGAGGAGAAGCGTAAACTTGCCAATATGCCATTTACCACACGGAGTGGCAAGGAACGGCTGAGGCCCTGGCCTATGTTCATGGCTAGTGGTTCAGCTTCACATGAGGATGGAAGCACTCAGCCTCTCGCTAGAAAACTGAAAAGACTCAAGCTGGCAAAAGCACCGCAAAGAACTGTGCGTTCTTCGAAATCCCAAATCCACAAGGAGAGTCCAATTGTGTCGGTTGCGATGCCTGACCTTCCCAACACTGGACGTGAAGAGCATGCGCCTTCCACCATTTGCACGCCCCCTGCAAGTGCTGGAAGGAGCACCCGCAGTCCAGTTCCTGATAGTCAGATTGAAGATGTCAGTGTTGAAGTACACCAGGATGAGGAGGATATGGGTGTTGCTGGCGCTGGGGAGGAAATTGACCAGGAGGATTCTGATGGTGAGGTGGTTTGTTTAAGTCAGGCACCCGGGGAGACACCTGTTGTCCGTGGGAGGAATATGGCCGTTGACATGCCTGGTGAAAATACCAAAAAAATCAGCTCTTCGGTGTGGAAGTATTTCACCAGAAATGCGGACAACATTTGTCAAGCCGTGTGTTCCCTTTGTAAAGCTGTAATAAGTAGGGGTAAGGACGTTAACCACCTCGGAACATCCTCCCTTATACGTCACCTGCAGCGCATTCATAATAAGTCAGTGACAAGTTCAAAAACTTTGGGCGACAGCGGAAGCAGTCCACTGACCAGTAAATCCCTTCCTCTTGTAACCAAGCTCACGCAAACCACCCCACCAACTCCCTCAGTGTCAATTTCCTCCTTCCCCAGGAATGCCAATAGTCCTGCAGGCCATGTCACTGGCAATTCTGACGAGTCCTCTCCTGCCTGGGATTCCTCCGATGCATCCTTGCGTGTAACGCCTACTGCTGCTGGCGCTGCTGTTGTTGCTGCTGGGAGTCGATGGTCATCCCAGAGGGGAAGTCGTACTCGTAAGCCCACTTTTACTACTTCCACCAAGCAATTGACTGTCCAACAGTCCTTTGCGAGGAAGATGAAATATCACAGCAGTCATCCTGCTGCAAAGCGGATAACTGAGGCCTTGGCATCCTGGGTGGTGAGAAACGTGGTTCCAGTATCCATCATTACTGCAGAGCCAACTAGAGACTTGTTGGAGGTACTGTGTCCCCGGTACCAAATACCATCTAGGTTCCATTTCTCTAGGCAGGCGATACCGAAAATGTACACAGACCTCAGAAAAAGAGTCACCAGTGTCCTAAAAAATGCAGCTGTACCCAATGTCCACTTAACCACGGACATGTGGACAAGTGGAGCAGGGCAGGGTCAGGACTATATGACTGTGACAGCCCACTGGGTAGATGTATGGACTCCCGCCGCAAGAACAGCAGCGGCGGCACCAGTAGCAGCATCTCGCAAACGCCAACTCTTTCCTAGGCAGGCTACGCTTTGTATCACCGGTTTCCAGAATACGCACACAGCTAAAAACCTCTTACGGCAACTGAGGAAGATCATCGCAGAATGGCTTACCCCAATTGGACTCTCCTGTGGATTTGTGGCATCGGACAACGCCAGCAATATTGTGTGTGCATTAAATATGGGCAAATTCCAGCACGTCCCATGTTTTGCACATACCTTGAATTTGGTGGTGCAGAATTTTTTAAAAAACGACAGGGGCGTGCAAGAGATGCTGTCGGTGGCCAGAAGAATTGCGGGACACTTTCGGCGTACAGGCACCACGTACAGAAGACTGGAGCACCACCAAAAACTACTGAACCTGCCCTGCCATCATCTGAAGCAAGAAGTGGTAACGAGGTGGAATTCAACCCTCTATATGCTTCAGAGGTTGGAGGAGCAGCAAAAGGCCATTCAAGCCTATACAATTGAGCACGATATAGGAGGTGGAATGCACCTGTCTCAAGTGCAGTGGAGAATGATTTCAACGTTGTGCAAGGTTCTGATGCCCTTTGAACTTGCCACACGTGAAGTCAGTTCAGACACTGCCAGCCTGAGTCAGGTCATTCCCCTCATCAGGCTTTTGCAGAAGAAGCTGGAGGCATTGAAGAAGGAGCTAAAAGGGAGCGATTCCGCTAGGCATGTGGGACTTGTGGATGCAGCCCTTAATTCGCTTAACAAGGATTCACGGGTGGTCAATCTGTTGAAATCAGAGCACTACATTTTGGCCACCGTGCTCGATCCTAGATTTAAAACCTACCTTGGATCTCTCTTTCCGGCAGACACAAGTCTGCTGGGGTGCAAAGACCTGCTGGTGACAAAATTGTCAAGTCAAGCGGAACGCGACCTGTCAACATCTCCTCCTTCACATTCTCCCGCAACTGGGGGTGCGAGGAAAAGGCTCAGAATTCCGAGCCCACCCGCTGGCGGTGATGCAGGGCAGTCTGGAGCGACTGCTGATGCTGACATCTGGTCCGGACTGAAGGACCTGACAACGATTACGGACATGTCGTCTACTGTCACTGCATATGATTCTCTCAACATTGAAAGAATGGTGGAGGATTATATGAGTGACCGCATCCAAGTAGGCACGTCACACAGTCCGTACTTATACTGGCAGGAAAAAGAGGCAATTTGGAGGCCCTTGCACAAACTGGCTTTATTCTACCTAAGTTGCCCTCCCACAAGTGTGTACTCCGAAAGAGTGTTTAGTGCCGCCGCTCACCTTGTCAGCAATCGGCGTACGAGGTTACATCCAGAAAATGTGGAGAAGATGATGTTCATTAAAATGAATTATAATCAATTCCTCCGCGGAGACATTGACCAGCAGCAATTGCCTCCACAAAGTACACAGGGAGCTGAGATGGTGGATTCCAGTGGGGACGAATTGATAATCTGTGAGGAGGGGGATGTACACGGTGATATATCGGAGGATGATGATGAGGTGGACATCTTGCCTCTGTAGAGCCAGTTTGTGCAAGGAGAGATTAATTGCTTCTTTTTTGGGGGGGGTCCAAACCAACCCGTCATATCAGTCACAGTCGTGTGGCAGACCCTGTCACTGAAATGATGGGTTGGTTAAAGTGTGCATGTCCTGTTTATACAACATAAGGGTGGGTGGGAGGGCCCAAGGACAATTCCATCTTGCACCTCTTTTTTCTTTTATTTTTCTTTGCGTCATGTGCTGTTTGGGGAGGGTTTTTTGGAAGGGCCATCCTGCGTGACACTGCAGTGCCACTCCTAGATGGGCCCGGTGTTTGTGTCGGCCACTAGGGTCGCTTATCTTACTCACACAGTCAGCTACCTCATTGCGCCTCTTTTTTTCTTTGCGTCATGTGCTGTTTGGGGAGGGTTTTTTGGAAGGGCCATCCTGCGTGACACTGCAGTGCCACTCCTAGATGGGCCCGGTGTTTGTGTCGGCCACTAGGGTCGCTTATCTTACTCACACAGTCAGCTACCTCATTGCGCCTCTTTTTTTCTTTGCGTCATGTGCTGTTTGGGGAGGGTTTTTTGGAAGGGACATCCTGCGTGACACTGCAGTGCCACTCCTAGATGGGCCCGGTGTTTGTGTCGGCCACTAGGGTCGCTTATCTTACTCACACAGCTACCTCATTGCGCCTCTTTTTTTCTTTGCGTCATGTGCTGTTTGGGGAGGGTTTTTTGGAAGGGACATCCTGCGTGACACTGCAGTGCCACTCCTAGATGGGCCCGGTGTTTGTGTCGGCCACTAGGGTCGCTTATCTTACTCACACAGCGACCTCGGTGCAAATTTTAGGACTAAAAATAATATTGTGAGGTGTGAGGTATTCAGAATAGACTGAAAATGAGTGGAAATTATGGTTTTTGAGGTTAATAATACTTTGGGATCAAAATGACCCCCAAATTCTATGATTTAAGCTGTTTTTTAGGGTTTTTTGAAAAAAACACCCGAATCCAAAACACACCCGAATCCGACAAAAAAATTCGGTGAGGTTTTGCCAAAACGCGGTCGAACCCAAAACACGGCCGCGGAACCGAACCCAAAACCAAAACACAAAACCCGAAAAATTTCCGGCGCTCATCTCTAATTTGAATCAGTCCTCCCCTTCCTAGCACCTCCCTTTGCCTGCACAGAAGTTCTCCCAGGTCACAAAACCAGAAGTCCTTGTATGGCAGAGGACAACTCTTACCGGGAGAGCTGTCCTTTGTCAGCATACAGTGTCACTAAACGCTGCTATGCTTGTGATGAGTGGCAGGATGCTTCATACAGTACATCCCACAGCTGGTTTAAGCAATACTGACTGATGCTTTCACTATTCATCCATATCATACACCTATTATTATTCATATTTCTTCCCCCACTTCCTTCATCTCACTATTCATGTCAATGCCTTTCTCTAATTTCTCTCGCTTTCTCACTCTTCAAAGGACTTTCGGGGGTAATTCAGACCTGATCGCTGTTCTATGCGCACGCAAGCAGCATTCGCATCATAGCGAACACAATGCAAGCGTGCAAATGAACGCCCACTACGTAAGAATACATACGCATGTGTAGCAATGCACAAAAGGGGTGTTTACATTTCTGTGTCGCATGGGTGCGATGCGTTCATATGGCTGCCAAACGCATCGCTAGCAATACGGGACCCATCGTACATGTGCGTTTCATTCGTTAGCTTGCAAATATTCACACAATGGTGTTTTTTTTCACATCTAATGTTATTGAACAATTAAGTGAGTAAACTCTGCAAAATGAGGAGTTTGTCAACCTAATTGCACAATAACATTTAGCAATTAAGGCAACAAATATATCAGTTTAATATATTTGTTGTTCTATTTGCTCAGTACCCCGAAATGTCGTCATTTAAAATTCCTGACTGACATACTGTACATTACACAGTTTAGCATATATGTTTCTTTGTTTGGAAAATGTTAAAATGGGGAGTGATAAAGTAACAAATAATCAGCTCCCAACTGTCATGTCAGCCTTTGATTTTTACATGTCAGTTAGTAATTGATTAGCTACCAATTTTTCACTCTTCATTTTATCACTTTACAAGTGATTATACATCTCTAGATATGTTATTTACCGTATATACTCGAGTATAAGTCGACCCGAATATAAGCCGAGGCACCTAATTTTACCACAAAAACCTGGGATAACTTATTGACTCGAGTATAAGCCTAGGGTGGGAGATGCAGCTCTAGCCGTACACAGCCCTCATACTGCCAGATATGCCCCCACAGTGCCAGATATTCCCTCATGCTGCCAGACATGCCCTCATGCTGCCAGATATGCCCCACAATGCCAGATATTCCAGATATGCCCTCATGCTGCCAGATATGCCCCACAGTGCCAGATGTGCCAGATATGCCCCACAGTGCCAGATATGCCCTCATACTGCCAGATATGCCCCACAGTGCCAGATATGCCCTCATGCTGCCAGATATGCCCCACAATGCCAGATGTGCCAGATATGCCCTCATGCTGCCAGATATGCCCCACAGTGCCAGATGTGCCAGATATGCCCCACAGTGCCAGATATGCCCTCATACTGCCAGATATGCCCTACAATGCCAGATGTGCCAGATATGCCCCACAGTGCCTGATATGCCCTCATGCTCCCAGCTATGTCCCACAGTGCCAGATGTGCCAGATATGCCGTCATGCTGCCAGATATGGCCAACATTGCCAGATGTGCCAGATATGCCCCACAGTGCCTGATGTGCCAGATATGCCCCACAGTGCCAGATAATGATATGCCCTCATGCTGCCAGATATGCCCCACAGTGCCAGATGTGCCAGATATGCCCCACAGTGCCAGTTTGTTACTTACCCTCCGTCGCTCCCGCGTTGTCCCGTCGCTCCCGTGCTGTCTTCTGAAGGAGGGACACGGAGGGCACAGCGCGCGGCTCTTCTGTGTCCCTCCTGCGTCTCCGGCGGCAGCGGCGTGTGTGTATTAAAGGAAGTGCCGGAAGTTCGTTCGAAGTGGCTTTTTCAGCACAAAAAAAGGTGCTGAAAAAGTCGGCTTATACTCGAGTATAGGGGTAATTCCAAGTTGATCGCAACAGGAAATTTTTTAGCAGTTGGGCAAAACCATGTGCACTGCAGGGGGGGCAGATATAACATATGCAGAGAGAGTTAGATTTGGGTGTGGTGTGTTCAATCTGCAATCTAAATTGCAGTGTAAAAATAAAGCAGCCAGTATTTACCATGCACAGAAACAAAATAACCCACCCAAATCTAACTCTCTCTGCACATGTTATATCTGCCTCCCCTGCAGTGCACATGGTTTTGCCCAACTGCTAAAAAATTTCCTGCTGCGATCAACTTGGAATTACCCCCTATATATGGTACCTTTTACAGAACACAACACACAAAGGGGGTAATTCCAAGTTGATCGCAGCAGGATTTTTTTTAGCAGTTGGGCAAAACCATGGGGGTAATTCTGAGTTGATCGCAGCAGCAAGTTTGTTAGCAATTGGGCAAAACCATGTGCACTGCAGGGGGGGGCAGATATAACATGTGCAGAGAGAGTTAGATTTGGGTGTGGTGTGTTCAATCTGCAATCTAAATTGCAGTGTAAAAATAAAGCAGCCAGTATTTACCCTGCACAGAAACAAAATAACCCACTCAAATCTAACTCTGCAAATGTTATATCTGTCACACCTGCAGTGCACATGGTTTTGCCCAATTGCTAACAAACTTGCTGCTGCGATCAACTCAGAATTACCCCCAAAATGTGGATTATAAGGTTGTTGTTTTTTTTTTTTTTTTTGGTAATTCAAAATAAATGCACCTTTTTATTTTATTTTTTTAAACATTTTGCTAAGCAAATAATCTCCTCCAGGAGCCCACGGCAATGCTGATCCATCCTGGATACGACTTGCCGCATTTCTGCATTGGGATCTCCAACCGCAGCATCTGTAATGAATGTTTGTAAACAATACAAAATGAGCGCACAGTGGGGCATTGTATATCTGGCACTATGGGGGCATTGTATATCTGGCACAGTGGGGCATTGTATGTCTGGCATAGGGGATCATTGTATATCTGGCACAGGGGGGCAATGTATATCTGGCACAGGGGGGCAATGTACATCTGGCACAGGGGGGCAATGTATATCTGGCACAGGGGGGCAATGTATATCTGGCACTCTGGGGGCATTGTATATCTGGCACTGTGGGGGGCATTGTATATCTGGCACTGTGGGTTGCATTGTATATCTGTCACAGGGGGGCATTGTATATCTGGCACAGGGGGCTTTGTATATCTGGCACAGGGGGGCAATGTATATCTGGCACTGTGGGGGCATTGTATATCTGGCACTGTGGGGGCATTGTATATCTGGTGACAATGTTAAATTCCTTTGTCTTATAAACAACCCTTAATGAAGTCTAAGAACACAGTACGCTGTTTACTTATGAAGTACCGTAAGGGTACTCTAGTTGCGTAACGATCGCTTAGCCGTAGGCGAGACGCTCAAGCGTCACGTTCGCTCACGGCCCAGCGATCACAGGACAGCACGTTATTGGTGATGACTAGAGTAATGATTCGCTATGGCGTAGCGGACGCTCGAGACCACGAGGAGATCACCAGCGGCGCAGACGCTCACAACGCTATACCTTTATGTCTAAACCTATTATTAATGAAATACACAGAATACCTTAATGTGAATACAGGGTGTAAGTGCAACCTTGTGTAACCTGACTAACTACAAAGCTGCTTGAGCGTCACCGACGCTCAAGTGAACACTTAAAACTATAGGAAATACACAGATACTGGTTTAGGGTCCAAAGCCTATTATCTGTATTATAACTATTATACTTGCCAAAAAGAATCACAGTACAAATGATACACTACAATATAACAGAGACTTCCTAACCAAATAACTATACAAGAAATACAATACAATACTATGCTGATCTAATACAATACAATACTAGTCAATGGGAGATACGAGAGAAAGAGAAGGGAGAGAGAGAGAGATTGGCTCACAGTAAGACAATATGATTACGGAGAGAAACTTACGCACAAAGGGTATGATCGCATGCGCCTCGATATCCAGCTTCCCGATTATCAGCAATGAGAACCGTTTGATGAGAAGTCAAAGCTGGATACCACAGGCCTGTCTTTTATGCTACTCACACAATGCAATCTAATGGTCCCTACAACCTCATTGTCCATTGGACGCAGGAATTCGGCTTCGCACTATAACAAAAGGTCATAGGGTGATTCATACAGGTGGGCTGTGACGATTTCAAACAGCTCAGGTGGGTGGGAAACTAGGTTTCCCGCCGCATACCTGAGTATGAGTAAATAATAGTAATGGACATAAACGTCTTATGTCCATAACTATTCGCACGAGCGATTAATACGCTCCAAACCAACACCGGAATATTGCTAATTAAATACTCTTCCGATGGGTACCAAACACTGCTGTATGATTCCTGTTAGACCCTTCGCACAATACAAAGAGGGATTCCTCCATTCAGGGACATTCTATATTAACCAAACTTTCAGAATCTATCAAAGGGACCATGATCTACAAACTACATTAATTGTGGAAATATGTAACGATTGGGTCGCACGCTACGACTACATACTCTTTACCGTAAATACGCATACCGATGCGAGCGGGTGCACGCATCAGCGGGTATGCGCTATCACGGGAAAGCGCACGCATGCGCAGCGCGGACCAGCGTGAGGTGCAAATATGGCAGCGTGTATAGGGATATTTTTCTGACTTTGACAGTCCACCCTTTGGCAGTCAATAATAACTGCCACCTTCTAAAACATTTCAAAAGGAGAAAAATATAAGTCAGGGGTTAATTGATTTCCATGGTGGGGAAAGGAAGAAGAGTGGAGTAGGTGTGAAGAGGGTATGACCTAGTGAGAAAGCAGAAGCATGTGTGTATGAGTCCATGGTTGGAGGGTCATGTATCATCGTGCCGTACGTGTGGTAAATCAAGCTTCGAGGTATTGCGAAGTATACATTTGAATTCCTTCTTATCCCGTGGTACAGGTCTGTAGATGGGCTGTCAAACTTTACCGAGCTCTTTTCGGCTTTTGAACAAAATGGGGAGCACATTTTAGTTGATGATACATGAATGGGGGAATATGTGATTGCTGATATCTGTGCCTGTATTCCCTATACTATGTGTGTTATTACCTGAGGGTTGTAGAGATGAAGATAAAGAACACTTATGGGAAATGCAATGATATTCTATGTCAGGGAAATGTACATCTGTTGTTGAAGTTTTGTTCGGTATCTGTTGAGAGTCGTCTTCTTTGCGCTGTATTGCTCCTTGGGCATGAGCAAATAGCTTTGTCAGTGCCATCAGATTTACAAAAAATGTTGGGCTAGCGTGAGTTTAAAAATACTAGGGAAACTGGGGATCCATGGCAAAGTTCATCAAATGTCCATTTCTCAAGTGGTCAAAACTTCATCTTTGGTGCTTGTCTGTTGTCTGTATAGCGTCTCGTCAACTTCCTCGTCCAAGGGGGTCTTTGTATCTTGGAGAAAAGCAGAAAAAAAAAAACAGGTGAAAGAAACGGACCGTATAATCGCATTTTTCATCACATCCTGGTTTCTATCATTGGGTCATAAATCAAATCCAGGTTAATTACAGTTTCCTCACTCCTCAAGCTCATCACTTTTGTACTTTGTTTGCACCTCATTAAAGCCTGCCCGCATCTAAATATCAATCCAATAGATATAACAACACCTAAGATACATAGGAGGAACTTTCCAACATCCATTATGACTCCTTGAGCCCAGTCTCCTAAACCGGAGAACCAATTTCGCGGGTTCAACCATGACACCCAACCAGTCAGCTCATTACCTACAGCAGCAAGGGTGAGATTGTGTTTTCGACGAAATTCCCACTTCAATTGGAGAATATCGTCCATCTTTTGGTCTATGACCTCTACCGGATCCTCGGTGCTATTTGTGATATACGTGCAACACTTTATGCCGTACTGTGTTGCCAATGTAACACAATATCCGCCTGTTACTGCTGTAAGATAATTAAGAACCATCCTATGCTGAACTAGTTCTGTTTTATAAGCTTGAAGTTCTCTTCCAGTGTATCTGAACGTGTCATCATACATTTCAGTGATATTATCTAACAAATTGGCGAGTGCGGAAATGTATCTATAATTCATCACTCCTCGAGCGGTGCGAGTGAAATCTAACGCTACCAGAACCTGAATCCCGGTGGATTCATGGATAAGATCAGAGGCCGGATGCTCTAACCTTTCTGACAGTTGTCTTTTAACTCGGTGCTCGTAATGAGTGTGAGTATAAGGAGCTTGGGCACCACGGTGTATGTCCTTCATTTTGTCATGTGTAACAGTCATCACTTCAGGCAATACTTTTCCAATATAACACAATCCTTCAGAGTTTGGGGCAAGCCACTTGTACGCCTTTCTCCCGCATATGAAATATGCATCATCGGGGAGAACATATGGGACAGAGAAGGACATTACCATATTACACACCTTCCAGGTGAACTCTCCTGACCCTAATTCTTCCATCTGCTTAATGCACGTATCGGTTTGTACGATATGTGCACAGTATCCTGGTGATACTTCTCCAACTCTAGTAATCCTATTTCCTAAAGTATATCGATACCGGAAAGATTTTCCTCTACTGGCTATGTGGCGTACAAGCTCTGTATCTGTAGGCATTCTATCTGCTCTGTGTGAAAAGGTCTTGGTAAGGTTGCTCCATGACACTTCCCAATTTCCCGGCTTACGGGGATTGGAGATATTAAAACATAAGAGGGACCTATCCACATGGTATTGGTGGAGCTTCAAACTAGGAGGGCTGGAGATGTTAAACCTCCGGTCCACCGGTCTCCCACCACTTAGCTCAAGTACCTCCCCTAACGTTAAAGGAAATGGTACTAGCCCTGATTTGCTATGACCCTGAGGTACTTGAGAGCATACCCAACAATCTGTTTGGTTTAATACGTTACCCACTAAGGAGTGATAGTCACTCAATGGATGCCGGTCCATATGGATATTAAAACTGGATTGGCATTTCTTTATGCACCCATCCTCAATCAAATTGTCACAGAGCCTACAGATACAGTTTTCTTCAGCTAACAATCCATCACAATTTCTTCTATCGGATCGTTTTCTGATACTCGCCTTTGCTTGTTGGTTTGGTTGATCTTGGAAAACTGCGCCTCCATCATCATAATCGGAACCCATTCCAGAACCTCTCTCGACCTCTAGGGTACTCTCGCCGGAACAGACTGCTCTGGTCAACATCATGGTTAACATCAAAATCCGGATCACAGTCTCTTGGGGCAAGTCCATCTTTGAGGAGGAAATAGAGAAGAATGAGAAGGGGGAAAAAGAAATTTTTAAGGGAGAGGGGATGGGAAGTGGAGAAAACAATAAAAGGGAGAAGGGAGTCAACAACTGCTTTCGGTCTTCAAGGCTCAGGTGCCGCCTCAGTCCTCCTGGAACAGACACTCCAGTGATACAACCTCTACCGTCTGTTCCTTATCACGGGACTTCTCTGGATCAGCAACCTTTTTGCAGTGGGATGAATGGACCCAAGTCTCTCTCTCAGCAACCTTCAATGCTGTGGTGCTAGTCAATAAGACCTGGTATGGTCCTTCCCATCTATCAATAAGACAACCTGAGCGTAGAAAATTTCGTATCATTACATAATCCCCAGGTTCAATGTCATGACAATTACTATCTGGTAAATCAGGAATCACCAACTTCAGATTATCATTTTGATTCCTCAACTGCTTACTCATGTTAATCAAGTATTTTACAGTCACTTCATTGTTACATTTCAAATCATCCTGAGGGTTAATCATGACATGCGGTTGTCGACCAAACAGAATTTCAAAAGGGGACAGGTTAAGAGGGGACCTGGGAGTGGTTCTGATGCTATACAAAACAATGGGTAAAGCTTCTGGCCACGTCAATCCTGTCTCTGCCATTACTTTACTCAATTTATTTTTAATAGTGCTGTTCACTCTTTCGACCTTCGCACTCGCCTGTGGACGGTACGGAGTGTGCAGCTTGCTATCAATACCCATTAATTTACACATTCCTTGAAAGACATCACCGGTAAAATGGGTACCCCTATCACTTTCAATGATTCTAGGGATACCATATCTACATACAAATTCCTGCACAATTTTCTTAGCTGTAAACATAGCGGTATTTGTAGCTGCTGGAAATGCTTCGACCCAATTCGAGAAAACATCTATACAAACAAGTACATATTTCAAATTTCGACATGGGGGTAATTGAATGAAGTCAATTTGTATTACCTGGAAAGGGCCGCCGGCAGGTGGGACATGAGATGGTTCTGTAGGTATTGCTTTTCCAATATTCTTTCTCAGACAGGTAAGGCATGACATTGCTCTTTTACCCGCATGAGAGGAGAATCCTGGGGCGCACCAGTATGCTCTTACCAATTTGCACATCCCCTCCTTGCCTAGATGAGTCAGCCCGTGAGCTGCTTCAGCCAGACATGGAAGGTATGTCCTGGGGGCCACTGGTTTACCATGTCCATCCGTCCAGAGCCCTGAGGACTCCTGGCCATATCCCTTTGCCTTCCAGACTGCCTTTTCCTGTGTGGAACACAAATTCTGCATCTCACACAACTTCTGTGTGTTGATGGTATTAAATACCATCAGTTGTGTGGTGTCTGTCTGTATGGGGGTAGCAGCTGCAAGCTTTGCGGCTTCGTCTGCTCGGCTGTTACCAAGGGATACTGGGTCTTGGCTATATGTGTGTGCTTTACATTTGATAACAGCCACTCTGTCGGGTTCCTGTATCGCTGTTAGAAGCCTTTTTATATAAGCTGCATGCGCTATCGGTGTACCAGCTGCCGTCATGAAATTTCTGAGGCGCCATAGGGCTCCGAAATCATGTACTACCCCGAAGGCGTATCTAGAATCGGTGTAGATATTGGCTGACTTACCCTTAGCCAATTCACATGCTCTGGTTAGGGCGACCAGTTCAGCAACCTGGGCTGAGTGAGGTGGACCTAGCGGTTCCGCTTCTATGGTGTCTTGGTCATCTACGACTGCGTATCCAGTACACAAGTCTCCCGAGTCTGACTGTCTATGACAACTACCGTCCGTGTAGAACGTGAGTTCTGCATCTTCCAGTGGATTGTCACTGATGTCAGGCCTTGCGGTAAAATTTTGGGTCAAATATTCCATACAATCATGTGTATCTTCCTTTGTATTAAATCCTTCTTCCCCATCACTCTCACCTTCCACCCTTTGTGTCTGACCAGGCACACCTGGGAGAAATGTTGCAGGATTTAATGCGCTGCATCTCCTTATGGTGATGTTTACTGGGGCCATTAGTGCCAATTCCCATCTTGTAAACCTCGCTGATGAGACGTGTCTGGTTTGGGCAGAATTTAATAAGGCAGATACCGCATGTGGTGTATGAATTGTGAGGTTGTGGCCTAGCACGACATCTTCGCTTTTTGTCACTAGCAATGCTATCGCCGCAACGCTACGCAAGCATGTGGGGAGGGATCGTGCTACCGTGTCTAGCTGAGCGCTGTAGTATGCAACTGGCCTGCTGGCATCACCGTGTTTTTGGGTTAGTACACCTGCTGCGCAACCAGCACTTTCTGTTCCGTATAGTTCAAAGGGTTTCCCATAGTCTGGCATACCTAGTGCTGGCGCCTGCGTTAGGCACTGTTTGAGTCTCTCAAATGCTGTTTCGGATTCGTCTGTATGCGAGATCCTATCAGGTTTGTTTGAGGAGACCATTTCCTGCAAAGGTAACGCCAATATGGAAAACCCTGGGATCCAATTACGGCAATACCCACACATTCCTAAAAACGTCCTGATCTGTTGCTGGGTTTGTGGCAGTGTCATGTCTCTAATGGCTTGGATTCTATCAGCGGTCAGGTGTCTCAGTCCTTGTGTTAGACAGTGTCCCAAATATTTTACCTTAGCTTGGCATAATTGCAACTTGTCTTTGGAAACCTTATGTCCTGTGTCTGAAAGATGAAACAGGAGCTGTTTCGTATCCTTCAGGGAAGCTTCCAGCGAATCTGAACACAGTAGTAAATCATCTACATACTGTATCAATACTGATCCACTCTCCGGTTGGAAAGACTGTAAACAATCATGCAAAGCCTGAGAAAATATACTTGGACTATCTATGAAACCTTGGGGTAACCGAGTCCACGTGTATTGGACTCCTCTGTATGTGAATGCAAACAAATATTGGCTGTCAGGGTGCAGTGGTACCGAAAAGAATGCGGAGCAGAGGTCAATAACAGTGAAAGATTTGGCAGTGGGAGGAATTTGCATTAGGATGACAGCTGGATTAGGCACTACGGGGAACTGACTCTCAACTATTTTGTTAATCCCCCTTTGATCCTGCACTAGCCTGTAACCCCTCCCCCCACTCTTTTTAACAGGGAAGATGGGACTATTTGCTGTGCTGGACGTTCTTACTAGAATGCCCTGTTGTAGCAAGCGCTCTATTACTGGGAAAACTCCTAACTCCACCTCTGGCTTCAGAGGATACTGTGGGATTTTTGGAGCTATCCTACCATCTTTTACTTGTACAACTACTGGAGCTACGTTTGCCATTAATCCAGTGTCCTGTCCATCTTTTGTCCAAAGTGACTCTGGTATCTGAGATGTCATTTCTTCTATTTGGGATGGATTCCTATTTGTCATAATGGGATGTGACATTAATTTTGATGGGGAGTCTAACATGTCTCGTACTTCCTGAGCGTGATTCTCAGGAATGTCCAAGAATACACCTTCAGGAGTACAATAAATGACGCAACCCATTTTACATAGTAAGTCTCTTCCCAGGAGATTGGTTGGTGCCGATGCAGCTAGCAAAAACGAATGCTTGGTATGCAAAGGCCCTATTGTAATCTCGGCTGGTTTGCTAACAGGGTAGTGCTGGACTACTCCTGTTACTCCCATGGCTGGAACTGTCCTACCAGTGGTTCTCATGCCCACTGTCGAATTTATCACTGACTTGGCCGCCCCTGTGTCTACAAGAAAGTTTAAGGTTTTACCAGCTACATTGATTGCAATCTCTGGTTCACTTCCAAGACTGGCAATCAATTTAACTGGCTGCAGATTACAGGTATGGCCACACCCCTATTGGGTATGCTGACCTCCCTGAATCCCGCTGGCAGCGACTACTTGTGAGGGAGTTAGCTGGGAACTACCAGAGGCATGCCAATCTCTGTTCGGGGGGTATCTTTTTGTTTCCCCTGTATGTGGCTCAAAACTCCGCCTCTGTGGACCCTGCTCCCAATGTCGTGTGTCGTGTCGTTGTCTAGGGGGTTGAAAAGATCTTTGTACACTCTTTGTTCTACAGTCTCGTGCATAGTGTCCCTGTTTGTTACAAGAAAAACATGTTATTACACTTGACTTACCCACAGGATTCGGTGGTACATACGCAGGCTGCCTTGTGGTCAGCGCCTGTATACTTACTGACATCAACTTATCACTTTGCGACTCCCTGTGTCTAGTGATGTTTCTGTCGTGATCAATAGCAGCCTCTCTCAATGTGGACACCGACAGACCTCGCCAACATGGTTGCGTGGTCTGAACCCTAGTCTTTAATGTTTCCTTTAAACCATCCATCAGTACAGATACTGCTACTTCTTGGTGGTTTGGGTTGGTCCTAATGTCTTCTATTCCAGTGTACTTTGCCATTTCTAATAGTGCCCGGTGGAAATATTCTGCTGCCGTTTCGGACTCTTTTTGTCTAATGGAAAATATCTTGTTCCATTTAACAACGGCTGGGAAATACTCCTTTAGCTGTAAATTTATCCTTTTTACATTATCTTTGTTGTACACATCTGAAAGTGGTACATCTTTACCTAGTCCACAATCAGCTAAGAATTGAACTGAGTCGACATTTGAAGGTAAACAAGCTCTTAGCAGTATCTGCCAATCCTTGTGGTTGGGTTCTACAGTGTTACCTAGATCCCTGATGTATTTTTGGCTAGCAACTAAGTCTTTCCTGGGGTCAGGAAATTCGGACACTATTGTTCTTAATTCCATTCGGGAAAATGGAGTGTACATGGCAATGTTCCTTATGGGAGTGGCTCCTGATACATCTGTTTTCCCATTGGGAACTGCTATTACTCTAACAGGGTTAACTCTAACAACCTCATTCTGTGTAGATTCTACAACTTGTGGTGAAATTGTTTCAGTATAATGCATGGTGCCGTACTTACCCGTTGACACGACCTCACCTATCCCTCCGCTAGGGGCCTTCGCTAATCTTGTGGGTGTTGCTGTGCCTACTGTGGTCTCTGCTATGGTGGCTGCGAGAGAGAGAGCTGAAATTGTTGCCGGATCGTCTTCTTGATCACACTCCTGAGGAAAGTTCAAAACAGGGTACAACTTGCACGGGTTAGTACTTGCATGAGTTACTAGGTTAACATCATTAACATTTACAGGGTTACTAAGTGTTTGTGTTTTACAACCCAGTGCGTTTCTCTCCGTAATCAACTTCTCTCCTGCTATGTATGGTGGTGGCGGGGCTGTGGCGATCAGTTTCCTGACTGCCCCAGATCCCGCCGCCAGAGCCAAACCTCTCTGTATCTCACCTTCCTTTTGCCACAACTGTAAATAATCATGATGCTGAATTCGTCTCTTTGTTGATTTTATGAGACATATCCTCCTCCTTAAATTTTGTAACACTTCTGGACTGAAGCTACCTATTCTTGGGAATTTCTCCCTGTCTTGTACAGTCATTCTCTCCCATTCATCACATAAAACCTCTGTGTGACTTCCGTATTTTTCACACATGATGTACCTTGCCGACCCGACTGGTCGGTTCTCTGAATCAACCCGAACCGAGGTTGATCGCCCCCTACCTGAACAATTGGCCCCCATAATCTGCAGGTGTTGCTTACTACTCCTTTGATCT
Source organism: Pseudophryne corroboree (assembly GCF_028390025.1). NCBI lineage: Eukaryota > Metazoa > Chordata > Amphibia > Anura > Myobatrachidae > Pseudophryne > Pseudophryne corroboree. The sequence continues at coordinate 350,473,316 of NC_086452.1, read as the reverse complement.
TTATATCACGGTCTTCAGCGAACCCTTACAGCAAACCAAATTATTCAAACTAGGCCGGCGGTGGCGGTTTACCGAGTACCCCACTCACTCGCCCACCTCGACCAATACGACCTGATCACACCGATATGGTGCTGGCGTACTCGATACAGGGCCCTACCAGAAAAACCTTCTGTTTACTGGAACATATGAGGGTTACCCGCAGGACACTTACTCTTTCCAGTAAAGGTGGGGTTGTTAGATAGTTCCTGAGTGACCAGCGAACTTCCCTTTAAAAATAAAAAATTACACAAATCACGTCAGAATGTACAGATAGCGTTTGTGACCACTTTACTCTAATGGTATTAGGTCAGATTACTAACTACTGCACATAATTACGTGCGGTACAATCGTTCAGTACATAAGCACTACCTGTTATGTACTGAGAGATCAGTGGAATCGAAAATTGCGGCTGCGAATTCCTTCAGCCAGAGCTTCCAATGGCCTATATGGGTTTTAGCACCAACCCCCGGGGTTGTGCTTCTTGTACCTTTATAGCGGACCTTCTTGTACCTTGTGACCTCCTGGCCTTGTCCTTGTGACCTCCTGGTCTTGTTACCTTGTGGTCCGCTATACTCTAATGCTCATATTTTATTTAACCAAGGGTGCCTCCTTAGCCACCGTATATGTCACTTACACGTATGTCCTACCTGATTTCTTTTTGGTTCAACCTCTAAGTTATATAAACTTATGTAATAAAAACACACTCACTCAACACATGTACACTTTCGTTTCTATATCTATTTCTGCGCAGAAATTTTCTTTAGCCCAGCTGTGTTACCAATTAGGAGCAGGATCTGTTAAACTAAATTTCAAATTTTCCAAAAATAGACTTGCGTTATTTACCGCGTCGCGTTATCTACCGCTTTGCGCTAATTATCGCTTATCGTGACTTGAGCTACGTGGGCGCAACCGGACGCCACGTTGCGTAATGAACGCTGCGTGCGTCGGCCTTTGGATTGCGTACGCTAGTCTTTGTTAGAGACACGTGTACGCAAAACAAAAGATCCACCGTAACACAATATACTTTTATCAATGTAAACGATCCCTGATCATCTACCGCGTACCCCACTGGCTTTGCCTTATCTCCCAGGCAAACCTGTGTGTTTGTCTTACACTTTTAACTATTACCTCTATTCTTAAACTATGAAATAACAGCAAGTCTCTTTTAGCACTTTTCTTTCAACTATAAAAATTGGCAAACAGGAATAGTGATATACGAAATTGAAAAAGAAATGCAGATATATATGTATGCGTGCGTGTATACGCAAGACAGAAAAGAAATAAACAGTTTTAAAAGACACAAGCGTTTTGTTCTTACTTCCGGTTCCCGGATTCCTTCAGCACTCTTTATCTAAGTGAAGCAGACGCTTATCCCGTCAGCACTGTGAGACAACCTCCCACCCTTTGCTGGGGGATAATGTCTGCTGATCTACCTAGTGCAGATATGAGAAGGACAGGACGAGTCCCCAATTGACAATGTTAAATTCCTTTGTCTTATAAACAACCCTTAATGAAGTCTAAGAACACAGTACGCTGTTTACTTATGAAGTACCGTAAGGGTACTCTAGTTGCGTAACGATCGCTTAGCCGTAGGCGAGACGCTCAAGCGTCACGTTCGCTCACGGCCCAGCGATCACAGGACAGCACGTTATTGGTGATGACTAGAGTAATGATTCGCTATGGCGTAGCGGACGCTCGAGACCACGAGGAGATCACTAGCGGCGCAGACGCTCACAACGCTATACCTTTATGTCTAAACCTATTATTAATGAAATACACAGAATACCTTAATGTGAATACAGGGTGTAAGTGCAACCTTGTGTAACCTGACTAACTACAAAGCTGCTTGAGCGTCACCGACGCTCAAGTGAACACTTAAAACTATAGGAAATACACAGATACTGGTTTAGGGTCCAAAGCCTATTATCTGTATTATAACTATTATACTTGCCAAAAAGAATCACAGTACAAATGATACACTACAATATAACAGAGACTTCCTAACCAAATAACTATACAAGAAATACAATACAATACTATGCTGATCTAATACAATACAATACTAGTCAATGGGAGATACGAGAGAAAGAGAAGGGAGAGAGAGAGAGATTGGCTCACAGTAAGACAATATGATTACGGAGAGAAACTTACGCACAAAGGGTATGATCGCATGCGCCTCGATATCCAGCTTCCCGATTATCAGCAATGAGAACCGTTTGATGAGAAGTCAAAGCTGGATACCACAGGCCTGTCTTTTATGCTACTCACACAATGCAATCTAATGGTCCCTACAACCTCATTGTCCATTGGACGCAGGAATTCGGCTTCGCACTATAACAAAAGGTCATAGGGTGATTCATACAGGTGGGCTGTGACGATTTCAAACAGCTCAGGTGGGTGGGAAACTAGGTTTCCCGCCGCATACCTGAGTATGAGTAAATAATAGTAATGGACATAAACTTCTTATGTCCATAACTATTCGCACGAGCGATTAATACGCTCCAAACCAACACCGGAATATTGCTAATTAAATACTCTTCCGATGGGTACCAAACACTGCTGTATGATTCCTGTTAGACCCTTCGCACAATACAAAGAGGGATTCCTCCATTCAGGGACATTCTATATTAACCAAACTTTCAGAATCTATCAAAGGGACCATGATCTACAAACTACATTAATTGTGGAAATATGTAACGATTGGGTCGCACGCTACGACTACATACTCTTTACCGTAAATACGCATACCGATGCGAGCGGGTGCACGCATCAGCGGGTATGCGCTATCACGGGAAAGCGCACGCATGCGCAGCGCGGACCAGCGTGAGGTGCAAATATGGCAGCGTGTATAGGGATATTTTTCTGACTTTGACACTGGCACTGAGGGAGCATTGTATATCTGGCACTGTGGGGGCAATGTATTATCTGGCACTGTGGGGGCAATGTATTATCTGGCACTGTGAGGGCATTGTATATCTGGCACAGGGGGGCACTGTATATCTGGCACTGTGGGGGCATTGTATATCTGGCACTGTGGGGGCAATGTATATCTGGCACTGTGGGGGCAATATGTATCTGGCAGTGTGAGGGCATTGTATATTTGGCACTGTGGGGGCATTGTATATCTGGCACTGTGGGGCATTTGTGTATCTGGCACAGTGGGGGCAATGTATTATCTGGCACTGTTGGACAACGTGTATCTGGCACTATTGGAGTCATATGTGTATCTGCCCCCCATATGTGTATCACACCCCCATTTTCAATGGCCACGACCCATATGGCATTTGACCACGCCCATTTTTTTGGCACGTGCGTTCAGCACGCGCACACAGTTCCTGTAAGACATTTTTTCTACTTGCACCACTGCTTAATACACAAACTGTGACAAGGAATGCTTAAATGTTTTTTTACCACAGTAGCTGCAGTGACACAGTTTGAAAACATATGTTGTTGTATATAAATTTTACAGCCACTTACAAATAATATGAGTTTAAAATTATGCTTACTCTCCACCAACGCCGGCAACTCCTCCTCATCTCCATCTGGGGCCACAGCTGCCACTCTCCCTCATCTTCACCAACATACGAGGGGGTTGGAGCTTGGATGGGGGAAGGGTCTTGAAAGGGAGTGGGAGGTTGGATGGGGGAAGGGTCTTGAAAGGAGATGGGAGGTTGGATGGGGGAAGGGTCTTGAAACGGGGTGGGAGGTTGGATGGAGGAAGGTGTTTGAAAGGGGGTGGGAGGTTGGATGAGGGAAGGAGGATCAGATTGAGAGGGTGTGGGAAGTTCAAGGGTGTTTAGAGTTTGAGTGGGTGAGGGTGGTTGAGAATGGGAGGAGGAGGAGGATGAAGATTGATGGGGGCGGGTGGTTGAGACTGGGAGGAGGAGGTGGAGTAAGATTGATGGGGCGGGTGGTTGAGAGTGGGAGGAGGAGGAAGATTGTTGGAGGAGGGGGGTTGAGAGGGGGAGGAAGATTGATGGGGGGAGGGGGGTTGAGAGGGGGAGGGAGATTGTTGGGGGAGGGGGGTTGAGAGGGGGAGGAAGATTGATGGAGGAGAGGGGTTGAGAGGGGGAAGAAGCTGGTGTTGGATGTCCAGGCCGCTGCTGTGTCTGCCTTTGTGCTCTGCCTAAGTAGAGTTAAACACAGATATATGTTAGTATTAGTGTTCCGGAATAAGTGATTTTATTTTTATATGTTTAAGCAAGGACTATTTTCTTTTTTTCCCCCAGTGCACTCTTGTTTTTACCATGCATGCACTAGCAATGTTTACAGTATATATTTATCAAGGGGCCCACTCAATGCACTCTAAAATTGGAACGCAAAACAATGTGGTGTCTGGCCTCACCCTTAAACATGGACCTCTAACACTGCATTCCCCGGTGTGCCCTTCATGGCCCAGTCCAACACTGCATATACTGTATAAATACACTACAGCCCTTTTTAATTTATCACAGATTTTTCATGCTAATATTGCTGTACATTTAACTGTAAAAAAACACACTCATTCAAACACAAATGGTAGTGTGGATTACTCACTTGCACTTAATTGCTGGCGCAGCTGCGCCAGCAAATGAGGCTGACGGCGGCGGAGGTCTGGCTACCGCTGCTCGAGTTGTACAATAGCCCTCCTTGTGCGGAGCCTTGCATGCAGTTTTCTGCGGACCTCCGCGTAGTCCGCACACTTTGTGGCATTAGAAATGTATGGGCCCGTGCAGCCTACGTGGCGGTCCATAACCGCAGTGAGGAGACGCAGCTCCCTCATACTGAATGTGGCAGCTCGCATGGTGCCAATGGTGTATTAATCACAGAGAGTAATATTTATAGTGTGTGCAGTGGCGGAACTAGCGAGCGATAGGCCCAGGTGCGACAAAATGCTTTGGGCCCCCCCTCATCCCATCCAAGTCCACCCCCTCACCCCTGGAGAGGATTTGGTGAGGGGAACCTGCTCTGTGCCAGGGAAATGGATACCTAGCAACAGTGCCGTAACTAGACATTTTAGCACTGTGTGCAAGAAACGGCATTGGAGCCCCCCCCTCCATGTAATACAGGAGCAGTGTGCACCCTAGGCGCGCGCCAAAAATATAGGGGCGTGGCTTCATGGGGAATGGGTGTGGCCACAAAATAATACCAATTCATATAACGGTGCACGATAGTCTCCATTAATCAAATGACGCTGCATAGTAGCACCACTACACCAGGTAGAGCCCCTTTTACACATTACTGCAGACAGATTCCCCTTTTTACACATTATGGCAGACAGCGTCCCCTTTTTACACATTACGGCAGACAGCGTCCCCCTTTTACACATTACGGCAGACAGCCTCCCCTTTTTTACAAATTACGGCAGACAGCGTCCCCTTTTTACACATTATGGCAGACAGTGTCCCCTTTTTACACATTACGGCAGACAGAGTCCCCTTTTTGCACATTATGGCAGACAGCATCCCCTTTTTGCACATTATGGCAGATAGCGTCCCCTTTTTGCACATTACGGCAGACAGCATCCCCTTTTTTACACATTACAGCAGACAGTCCCCCTTTTTACACATTATGGCAGACAGCTCCCCCTTCTTACACATTACGGCAGACAAAGTTCCCTTTTTTAAACATTAAGGCAGACAGTGTCCCCTTTTTACACATTACGGCAGACAGCGTCCCCTTTTTACACATTAAGGCACACAGAATAGATAGATAGATAGATAGAATAGATTATACTTACTGTCTCCGCTGGCAGTCAGGCTCCTCGGTGCAGCAGCTTCTGGCAGATGATGATCCCGGCCAGGGGAGAAGAAGGAGGAGGGAGGGGGACTCGGGAGCCGCAGCAGCGCAATGTAATTGGTGGAGGCGCTGCTGCAGCTGTTCCTCTCCTTCCACATAGGCTGCCCACCGCCGTTGTGATGAGGGAAGCGCATCCCAGCATTCACAGCGGGGGCCAGCCTATGTGGAAGGAGAGGGACAGCTGCAGCAGCGCCTCCACCAATTACACTGCGCTGCTGTGGCTTCCTCCTCCACCTCCTTAAATAAATGAATGCATGTTAAAACATTAACAATTCAATACAATACAAATACACTGTTCCATTTTATTTTAAAAAAGCAATTTATATAAACATGGTTAAACAAACACATTATCAAATTTATGATATATACAATATATATGTTAACACAACACCAATACTGAGCAAAATTACCAATTTACATGCATATCAAATTCACATTAAGGTATTTTTCATCTCAAAGCTGAAACAAATATAATATTTAATCTACAAACTAAATAAACATTCTTTTTTAGTTTATAATCTGTAACTACATATGTTATGCTTTGCAGAAATAACACTATAAATATTCCCATAAACATTTGTGTTACGTGTTGTTAACAGAAACATACCAGAAATATTGTCTGACTATGCGTGCTCTAGGTGTATGTTCCCGCTGTGCCTCAGAGCCCCGCCTCAATGTTAGAGATGAGCGGGTTCGGTTTCTCTGAATCCGAACCCGCCCGAACTTCATGTTTTTTTTCACGGGTCCGAGCGACTCGGATCTTCCCGCCTTGCTCGGTTAACCCGAGCGCGCCCGAACGTCATCATGACGCTGTCGGATTCTCGCGAGGCTCGGATTCTATCGCGAGACTCGGATTCTATATAAGGAGCCGCGCGTCGCCGCCATTTTCACACGTGCATTGAGATTGATAGGGAGAGGACGTGGCTGGCGTCCTCTCCATTTAGATTATAAGAGAGAGAGATTTACTGGAGTTTAGGACTAGGAGGAGTACTGTAGAAGTGTAGAGAGTGCAGAGAGTTTACTAGTGAGTGACCACCAGACAGTGCAGTTTATTTAATATATCCGTTCTCTGCCTGAAAAAAGCGATACACACAGTGACTCAGTCACATACCATATCTGTGTGCACTGCTCAGGCTCAGCCCAGTGTGCTGCATCATCTATATATATTATATATCTGTCTGACTGCTCAGCTCACACAGCTTATAATTGTGGGGGAGACTGGGGAGCACTGCAGTGCCAGTTATAGGTTATAGCAGGAGCCAGGAGTACATAATATTATATAGTGAGTGACCACCAGACAGTGCAGTTTATTTAATATATCCGTTCTCTGCCTGAAAAAAGCGATACACACAGTGACTCAGTCACATACCATATCTGTGTGCACTGCTCAGGCTCAGCCCAGTGTGCTGCATCATCTATATATATTATATATCTGTCTGACTGCTCAGCTCACACAGCTTATAATTGTGGGGGAGACTGGGGAGCACTGCAGTGCCAGTTATAGGTTATAGCAGGAGCCAGGAGTACATAATATTATATTAAAATTAAACAGTGCACACTTTTGCTGCAGGAGTGCCACTGCCAGTGTGACTGACCAGTGACCTGACCACACTGACCACCAGTATAGTTAGTAGTATACTTATATTGTGATTGCCTGAAAAAGTTAAACACTCGTCGTGTGACTTCACTTGTGTGTTGTTTTTTTTTTTATTCTATAAAAATAAAACTCATTCTGCTGACAGACAGTGTCCAGCAGGTCCGTCATTATATAATATATAATATATACCTGTCCGGCTGCAGTAGTGATATATATATATTTTTTATATCATTTATCATCCAGTCGCAGCAGACACAGTACGGTAGTTCACGGCTGTGGCTACCTCTGTGTCTGCACTCGGCAGGCAGTCCGTCCATAATTGTATACCACCTAACCGTGGTTTTTTTTTCTTTCTTCTTTATACATACATACTACTACGACATCTCTTTATCAACCAGTCTATATTATTAGCAGCAGACACAGTACAGTACGGTAGTTCACGGCTGTGGCTACCTCTGTGTCTGCACTCGGCAGGCAGTCCGTCCATAATTGTATACCACCTAACCGTGGTTTTTTTTTCTTTCTTCTTTATACATACATAGTTACATAGACATCTCTTTATCAACCAGTCTATATTAGCAGCAGACACAGTACAGTACGGTAGTTCACGGCTGTGGCTACCTCTGTGTCTGCACTCGGCAGGCAGTCCATAATTGTATACTAGTATCCATCTCCATTGTTTACCTGAGGTGCCTTTTAGTTGTGCCTATTAAAATATGGAGAACAAAAATGTTGAGGTTCCAAAATTAGGGAAAGATCAAGATCCACTTCCACCTCGTGCTGAAGCTGCTGCCACTAGTCATGGCCGAGACGATGAAATGCCAGCAACGTCGTCTGCCAAGGCCGATGCCCAATGTCATAGTACAGAGCATGTCAAATCCAAAACACCAAATATCAGTAAAAAAAGGACTCCAAAACCTAAAATAAAATTGTCGGAGGAGAAGCGTAAACTTGCCAATATGCCATTTACCACACGGAGTGGCAAGGAACGGCTGAGGCCCTGGCCTATGTTCATGGCTAGTGGTTCAGCATCACATGAGGATGGAAGCACTCAGCCTCTCGCTAGAAAACTGAAAAGACTCAAGCTGGCAAAAGCACCGCAAAGAACTGTGCGTTCTTCGAAATCCCAAATCCACAAGGAGAGTCCAATTGTGTCGGTTGCGATGCCTGACCTTCCCAACACTGGACGTGAAGAGCATGCGCCTTCCACCATTTGCACGCCCCCTGCAAGTGCTGGAAGGAGCACCCGCAGTCCAGTTCCTGATAGTCAGATTGAAGATGAAGATGTTGAAGTACACCAGGATGAGGAGGATATGGGTGTTGCTGGCGCTGGGGAGGAAATTGACCAGGAGGATTCTGATGGTGAGGTGGTTTGTTTAAGTCAGGCACCCGGGGAGACACCTGTTGTCCGTGGGAGGTATATGGCCGTTGACATGCCTGGTGAAAATACCAAAAAAATCAGCTCTTCGGTGTGGAGGTATTTCAACAGAAAAGCGGACAACAGGTGTCAAGCCGTGTGTTGCCTTTGTCAAGCTGTAATAAGTAGGGGTAAGGACGTTAACCACCTCGGAACATCCTCCCTTATACGTCACCTGCAGCGCATTCATAATAAGTCAGTGACAAGTTCAAAAACTTTGGGCGACAGCGGAAGCAGTCCACTGACCAGTAAATCCCTTCCGCTTGTAACCAAGCTCACGCAAACCACCCCACCAACTCCCTCAGTGTCAATTTCCTCCTTCCCCAGGAATGCCAATAGTCCTGCAGGCCATGTCACTGGCAATTCTGACGAGTCCTCTCCTGCCTGGGATTCCTCCAATGCATCCTTGCGTGTAACGCCTACTGCTGCTGGCGCTGCTGTTGTTGCTGCTGGGAGTCGATGGTCATCCCAGAGGGGAAGTCGTAAGCCCACTTGTACTACTTCCAGTAAGCAATTGACTGTCCAACAGTCCTTTGCGAGGAAGATGAAATATCACAGCAGTCATCCTGCTGCAAAGCGGATAACTGAGGCCTTGACAACTATGTTGGTGTTAGACGTGCGTCCGGTATCCGCCGTTAGTTCACAGGGAACTAGACAATTTATTGAGGCAGTGTGCCCCCGTTACCAAATACCATCTAGGTTCCACTTCTGTAGGCAGGCGATACCGAGAATGTACACGGACGTCAGAAAAAGACTCACCAGTGTCCTAAAAAATGCAGTTGTACCCAATGTCCACTTAACCACGGACATGTGGACAAGTGGAGCAGGGCAGGGTCAGGACTATATGACTGTGACAGCCCACTGGGTAGATGTATGGACTCCCGCCGCAAGAACAGCAGCGGCGGCACCAGTAGCAGCATCTCGCAAACGCCAACTCTTTCCTAGGCAGGCTACGCTTTGTATCACCGCTTTCCAGAATACGCACACAGCTGAAAACCTCTTACGGCAACTGAGGAAGATCATCGCGGAATGGCTTACCCCAATTGGACTCTCCTGTGGATTTGTGGCATCGGACAACGCCAGCAATATTGTGTGTGCATTAAATATGGGCAAATTCCAGCACGTCCCATGTTTTGCACATACCTTGAATTTGGTGGTGCAGAATTTTTTAAAAAACGACAGGGGCGTGCAAGAGATGCTGTCGGTGGCCAGAAGAATTGCGGGACACTTTCGGCATACAGGCACCACGTACAGAAGACTGGAGCACCACCAAAAACTACTGAACCTGCCCTGCCATCATCTGAAGCAAGAAGAGGTAACGAGGTGGAATTCAACCCTCTATATGCTTCAGAGGTTGGAGGAGCAGCAAAAGGCCATTCAAGCCTATACAATTGAGCACGATATAGTAGGTGGAATGCACCTGTCTCAAGCGCAGTGGAGAATGATTTCAACGTTATGCAAGGTTCTGATGCCCTTTGAACTTGCCACACGTGAAGTCAGTTCAGACACTGCCAGCCTGAGTCAGGTCATTCCCCTCATCAGGCTTTTGCAGAAGAAGCTGGAGACATTGAAGGAGGAGCTAACACGGAGCGATTCCGCTAGGCATGTGGGACTTGTGGATGGAGCCCTTAATTCGCTTAACAAGGATTCACGGGTGGTCAATCTGTTGAAATCAGAGCACTACATTTTGGCCACCGTGCTCGATCCTAGATTTAAAGCCTACCTTGGATCTCTCTTTCCGGCAGACACAAGTCTGCTGGGGTTGAAAGACCTGCTGGTGACAAAATTGTCAAGTCAAGCGGAACGCGACCTGTCAACATCTCCTCCTTCACATTCTCCCGCAACTGGGGGTGCGAGGAAAAGGCTCAGAATTCCGAGCCCACCCGCTGGCGGTGATGCAGGGCAGTCTGGAGCGACTGCTGATGCTGACATCTGGTCCGGACTGAAGGACCTGACAACGATTACGGACATGTCGTCTACTGTCACTGCATATGATTCTCTCAACATTGATAGAATGGTGGAGGATTATATGAGTGACCGCATCCAAGTAGGCACGTCACACAGTCCGTACTTATACTGGCAGGAAAAAGAGGCAATTTGGAGGCCCTTGCACAAACTGGCTTTATTCTACCTAAGTTGCCCTCCCACAAGTGTGTACTCCGAAAGAGTGTTTAGTGCCGCCGCTCACCTTGTCAGCAATCGGCGTACGAGGTTACATCCAGAAAATGTGGAGAAGATGATGTTCATTAAAATGAATTATAATCAATTCCTCCGCGGAGACATTGACCAGCAGCAATTGCCTCCACAAAGTACACAGGGAGCTGAGATGGTGGATTCCAGTGGGGACGAATTGATAATCTGTGAGGAGGGGGATGTACACGGTGATATATCGGAGGGTGATGATGAGGTGGACATCTTGCCTCTGTAGAGCCAGTTTGTGCAAGGAGAGATTAATTGCTTCTTTTTTGGGGGGGGTCCAAACCAACCCGTCATATCAGTCACAGTCGTGTGGCAGACCCTGTCACTGAAATGATGGGTTGGTTAAAGTGTGCATGTCCTGTTTTGTTTATACAACATAAGGGTGGGTGGGAGGGCCCAAGGACAATTCCATCTTGCACCTCTTTTTTCTTTTCTTTTTCTTTGCATCATGTGCTGATTGGGGAGGGTTTTTTGGAAGGGACATCCTGCGTGACACTGCAGTGCCACTCCTAAATGGGCCCGGTGTTTGTGTCGGCCACTAGGGTCGCTAATCTTACTCACACAGTCAGCTACCTCATTGCGCCTCTTTTTTTCTTTGCGTCATGTGCTGTTTGGGGAGGGTTTTTTGGAAGGGACATCCTGCGTGACACTGCAGTGCCACTCCTAGATGGGCCCGGTGTTTGTGTCGGCCACTAGGGTCGCTAATCTTACTCACACAGCTACCTCATTGCGCCTCTTTTTTTCTTTGCGTCATGTGCTGTTTGGGGAGGGTTTTTTGGAAGGGCCATCCTGCGTGACACTGCAGTGCCACTCCTAGATGGGCCCGATGTTTGTGTCGGCCACTAGGGTCGCTAATCTTACTCACACAGCTACCTCATTGCGCCTCTTTTTTTCTTTGCGTCATGTGCTGTTTGGGGAGGGTTTTTTGGAAGGGACATCCTGCGTGACACTGCAGTGCCACTCCTAGATGGGCCCGGTGTTTGTGTCGGCCACTAGGGTCGCTTATCTTACTCACACAGCGACCTCAGTGCAAATTTTAGGACTAGAAATAATATTGTGAGGTGTGAGGTATTCAGAATAGACTGAAAATGAGTGGAAATTATGGTTATTGAGGTTAATAATACTATGGGATCAAAATGACCCCCAAATTCTATGATTTAAGCTGTTTTTTAGGGTTTTTTGAAAAAAACACCCGAATCCAAAACACACCCGAATCCGACAAAAAAAATTCGGTGAGGTTTTGCCAAAACGCGTTCGAACCCAAAACACGGCCGCGGAACCGAACCCAAAACCAAAACACAAAACCCGAAAAATTTCAGGCGCTCATCTCTACTCAATGTCCGGCCAACCCCTGGCTCCTCTCATCCTCTGGGGACAATACCTCATTATCGGGTCGCTCCACACGCCTCCTTACAGCAATAGTGTGCAGGATTGCACACAGAACCACAATTTTACTTACCATTTCCAGTGAATACATGAGGTCGCCACCAGAGTGGTGGAGCACACAGAAGCATCATTTGAGGATGCCAATTGTGCTCTCCACCAGCTGCCTAGTGTCTGTAAGCATGGAATGAAATGCCGTTTGTGTCCCTGGTGTGGGACTGCTGTAAGGAGTCATGAGCCAGGGGGTGCAAGGATATCCACGATCTCCTGAAAAAGTGGGAAAAAATTGTTTAAAATGTGTCTAACATAAAAAAAAAAATACATGATGAAAATCCAACTCACCCAATAGCCACGCGTCTTGGCCTTCCAACAGTCTTAATTTTTGACAAATCCCTGAATGGGGAATGACGTGGGAATCATGGGCACTGCCAGGATATCGTACGTTCAGGGAAAGATCTGGAGGGATGGGCCACAAACAACCATCACATTCAAAGGGTGGAACATTTTTCTGTTCCTAAAGATTTCTTCATTATATTTTGGCACCACAAGTGGAACATGTGTCCCATCCACTACCCCAATAATGTGTGGGAAGCGACTACCCCCTTCATGTAATTTTCGGTTCACCACAGCTAGGGACCCCACATCGAAGGGCATTGTTATGAACTGCTTTACTCGCTTACAGAAAGCAGTAATGAGGCGCCTCAGGATCCTAGAAAATGCTGCCTGAGATACCCCAACCAGCACTCCCACCATATGATGGTAGGACCCTGAGGCGCAAAAATGTAACACAGCAAGGAATTGTGTCAGTGCTGGTATTGCTGTAGGATGCCGAATCGAGCTTTCTAGATCTCTCTCTATTATTGAGAAAGTTTCTAGGATGACATGAGGGGGCAGCCTGTAGCGGCGCAACACCTCATCATCTGGCATACCAAAAAGGGTGACACGGTAGGGAAGATACTAGGCCTTTTACGCCTCCGTTGCCTTCGAGGATGAGGGGCAGGTTGGGGTTGGCCGGCAACGGCACACAGATATGCTGCCGACACCATCTTGCAAAAAAATAATTTAGGGTGTTAAAACAACATTCAGTGTTTCTTTGACACAAATAGGCACAAACAAAATTGTTTTAATAAAAAAAAACAATTACAGCTGTTGGATAATCCATCTCTATATGTAGCACACCAGGAGGAAAGGAACATTGTTAGCATATAAAATAATGTTTACAATTAGCAAGACAAACACAACCACAAAAACACCTCCTCAACCAAACAATGGCCCTCATTCCGAGTTGTTCGCTCGGAAAAAATCTTTGCATCGCAGCGATTTTCCGCTTAATGCGCATGCGCAATGTCCGCACTGCGACTGCGCCAAGTAAATTTGCTATGCACTTAGTAATTTTACTCACGGCTTTTTCATCGTTCTGGCGATCGTAATGTGATTGACAGGAAATGGGTGTTACTGGGCGGAAACAGGCCGTTTTATGGGCGTGTGGGAAAAAACGCTACCGTTTCCGGAAAAAACGCAGGAGTGGCCGGAGAAACGGGGGAGTGTCTGGGCGAACGCTGGGTGTGTTTGTGACGTCAAACCAGGAACGACAAGCACTGAACTGATCGCAGATGCCGAGTAAGTCTGAAGCTACTCAGAAACTGCTACGAGGTGTGTAATCGCAATATTGCGATTACTTCGTTCGCAATTTTAAGATGCTAAGATTCACTCCCAGTAGGCGGCGGCTTAGCGTGAGCAACTCTGCTAAAATCGCCTTGCGAGCGAACAACTCGGAATGAGGGCCAATGTGCATGCATATACCTAGAATGACCATCTATATACTTTCCCCCAAAAAACAGGTAAATTGACCCAAAATTTAAAAATAACGCATTTACACAAACTAATAACTGAATTTTTACAATCCTTGAGTTGTCTATAATAAAATTTCTCCCCCCCAAAAAAATTGTAATAAACCACACCACACAACACACCTGTGAGCAAGCACATACTTCTTTGCAGATAAAACTTCAAAAGGGGACCAAAAAGGCCACAAAAACAGAAATATGGGCTTCCTTCCCAAAAGGAAAAACAAAAGATATGCTTCCCTGAGAAGGAAATTTAAAAGAAAAACATAATAAGCACACAAAGATATACCAACACCCTAACACAACAAACACACCTGTGAGCAAGCACATACTTACCCGCAAATCTATATATACTGCTTGAACAATTATAATAAAGGAAAACAGATTAGTATTATCATTTTGGACATCACCAGGAAACAAATAATACAATACATACACATAAAAAATAACACCACAAAATCTTTTAAAATAAAAACGGTGTGCGTTCGCACACACAAAAAAACACACACAAAAAAGCGCACCACACACCATACAACATGCAAAACACAATTCTTATATTAAACACACGTATCTGCAGGACTTTACATATTCATTACTCCATGCACCCAAGCTTTGAAGCACTGCTTTGTTACAAACAGCTAAACACAAACATACTGTATCTTACCTTGAGTCCTAGAGACCTCACAAGCAGAATCCTCCCTATCCACTACACATAACCTTCTGCATACACCCACAAACACAGGCTGCATTGAACATGCTTAAATAGTATAAGCAATCAAAGCACATGTACCAATTGTGTATGCATCACTTGTGCTGATTTACAAAAAGCATGGATACGCAGCTATAAACCCCCCCCCCCCCCTCCCACCCCCCCCAGATCCATTCGCACATGCCACCAGCATCATGGATCCTGATCCTGTTGCAAAAGAAATGGACCAACTAAATAAACAACTTAAGGCAATCTTAAAAAGAAAAAGACAAATCACATTACTAAGAACACAACAACAAACACCTGGTACTGCAGAGGAGGGAGGTGCATGAGCCAGTAGTGAAGTAAACCCATCTACTGCACAACAAACCCAACAAGAGGCTGGTGTGAGTACCCTGGCTGAGGAAGATGTATGCCAAACTGAGGAAGATTCTGGCCCAACGACCCAAACCAACATTCAGAGCCACAAAGTGAAGAGGAAAGTTGAGATAGTTCTCAGGATGCTGCATTGCAGGAAACATCAAAAAAAGAGAAGACACCAAACACCATTTACAAAGAGGGAGTTGGCCATTCTGGTCCCACAAGCCATAGAGAAAATACATTTCGGAAATAAAAACATGGGCGCTGGGACCAAGGACCGGATCTGGAGGGAGATAACTGACTTGGTTAATGCGGTGGGCCGAATTGTCCGCACAACCCAAGAAATTAGAAGACGGTAAGTACATACTGTGCAACACTGACAAACACTATGGTATGCATTAACTAAGATGTAAGCACCATTTCCTAAATCATGTTGCCTATAGCAACCAATAATATTACATGTGTAACCTTTGAGAAGGTGAGACATAAGTGAACCACTCAATATTTGTTTGCTAACTTTAAACATCTATCTAAATGTAAAGTTTACATAAATGAAGTTTTTTGATTTAGGTATGTGGCCAACTTTTGCAAAGTAATGTATGGTGTGAGTTTTGAGATTGCTTTAGCTAGACCAGTGTTTTTCAACCACTATGCCATGGCACACTAGTTTGCCATGAGCAGTCTCCAGGTGTGCCACCATAGAAGCACAGCCAGGCCCGTCAGTGTTTTGCCGCTACTGAGGCCCTGGGACGATCAACACTGGTGGGTTTAGTGGTTGCAGAACCAGTTCTAATTTTGGGCCTGGGCAGTGTTGGGCTCTACTGGTTTCTCAGATGTGGCTCAGGCGTTACCTATGGAGAAGCTGCGACATGACGTCCTAGGACACGCAACTGCACAATGCATCACCATTATATTTGAGTGTGCCTTGGCAATATTTAAATCTTGTTCAGTGTGCCGCGAGTTGTAAATGGTTGAAAATCTCTGAGCTAGACATTTGGTGGAATGTGTCCAAAAAGTATGCTACTAATGTACTTATATTTTTCCCTATTCCTTTCACCCAAACACAAAAACATATGTAGTTGGGCTGACTACAAGTCCTGCCTGAAGCAGAAAAGGTCTGTGCTTGGAAAGCTTCAAAGGCAACAGGGGTAGGGCCACTCCCTGAGAGTGTTGAATATACAGACCTGGAGGAGCAAGCGATAGTCTGTGTGTCCTACGAGGAGGTGGCAGGTGTGTCAGAAATGTACACTGACACACCTGCAATGGAATGTCCACATGCCTTGGAAGGTAATATTTTAAACACATATTGCCAACTGTTTACTGTATACATTTTTACAATGATTAATTTTTTTAAATTCTTCTTTCCCCTTCTGTTTTTCAATACACAGCACAGGAGGTGCAGCTCACTGAGGCTGAGGAGGGGGAAGTAGTGACACCTCCGTAGTGGGTCATGAAAGTCCACCATCCCAGGCCCACACTGGCTCCCCTTCCCCCCAAAGCAGTCTCCCGGAGCTTCTGAGTGTGATAGCAAGTCATGGAGTCATTAACACCAACTTCCAGGACCAGATGCTCCGTGAGCTGTCCTCCAATGTCAGTGACCTGACCTCTAGTGTGTGACACGGCATGTGCGACATCACCTCCTCTGTCCAGGACCTCAACACCACTATTGGGCAAGGCATACAGACCATCGCTGCCCTCCTTGGCCACAGTCTCAGGGAGCCAACAACACCTGGCCAATCCCCTACCCCTGCCCAGGATCAAGATCCCTCTGGGAAGGGCCCTTGAAGATCAATGCGCAGACCTACCACAGAGCAACAACCCCTTCAGGCGGGGACATAAAGGAAAAAAAAAATATCTCCAGATGCAGACACATTTCCCAGTGCCCATGTTCTTTATGTTCTAAAATGCTTTCTTAATGGTTTCTGGAGCCAGAATGTCCAACTCCCTCCTGCTGAATGGGGTTTGGGGTCTTCTCTTTTATTTCATTGCCTGTGATGCATTCGCCTGTGAACTTGGCCCACCTTCCTCTTCATATTGTGGTATTGATAGTTGGGTTCGGGTATTGTGACCACAATCTTCCTCAATTTGCCCCACATTTTCCTCAGCCAGGGTAATGAGACCAGTCTCTTGTTGTATATTTTGGACAGTAGATGAGGGGACTACACTACTGGGTACTGGCATCCTCTTTTTTGCACAGGCAGGTGTTTGTTGCTGTGCCATGTTATGTACTATTTATTTACTTATACTTTGTGTTTTTGAGAACATAATAATCTTATTTGGTTTATATTAAAAATTATACACCCCTACACTTTGTTTTAAAATGGTGTTTTACTTATTGTGGGCCATGGTAATTTATTTGATTGTAGCAAAATTAACACATGCTGTATGTAAAAAACACACTAGGAGACAAATTTGTGCAGACGGCAATTTCAATGAAGATGGTCTGTTGCCTATAGAAACAACCAATATTATACTTCACATGTATGTTGTTCATTCGACAATACTGTATAAGATCAGGAATCTGTTTGGTTACTATGGGCATCTTAAATTGAAATCACATCTTAGCTAATTAACCCATAGGAATGTATTAGGTAAAGCATGAATTAATAACATGATAGGTTAGGGTGCATTTAGTTGGAAAGTTGTTATATGAAACACGCTACATATGTAGTAATCCGTGAAAAATGGCACGTATGTGGGTTATATAAATACAGTATGTGCTTTTTGGATGTACAGTGCAGCTTGATAGATGGGTGGTATTTAGTTTCCCAGCTGTTGGGATCCCCGCGCACAGTACACAGGCGCCAGAATTCCAACACCCGGCATACCGACAACTTTTCTCCCTCTTGGGGGTCCACAAATAACACACCACCGTGCCCGCAGCATGGCGTTCACAGCGAGCCCGCAAGGGGCTCATTTGCGCTCGCCCAGCTGTCGGTATACCACCGGTCGGGATCCCGGTGCCAGTATGCTGGCCGCCAGGAGCCCGGCCGCTGGCATACCATACTACACCCTGATAGACAGCTTTAAGCAATTTGTCAGCTCTAAGCAATGTGTACACAGAAAGCGTCAAAGTATTGTTTTATAGAAATCATACAAAATGTGTACGTTTGCTTAACAAACAAGACATGTTGTATATGTGCAATACACATGTAATTGATAATTAAAATTATTTGTGTTGGTTGTGAGTTAAACATATACAGGGGTGGTGAAAATTTCCATTTGCAGGGAGTGTAATAGTACATACCATGGCAGAGAGCTAGAGTTGCAATGGTCTGTTCATGCATTTGCATTGCAAACAGCTGCGCTCTATTGCCAATAATTAGCTGGATGCGCCCTGTTAAGGGCCTGTGCCGAGCGTTCACTCGCTGTGCACAGCCCCAGACCTACTCAGCAACTGCGAACGCCAAGTGTGTACCGACAGCAATCAGCTTTGCAGCGGTGCAAAAAACATGACTGCAGACCTTAGCATACTTCCCCACAAGACGCCCACCTTCACGCCCCTTTTTCGCTAGCCTGTGAAGCCATGCACCGGCACCGCCTTCAACACACCTCTTTGTCGTTGCGTGGCTGCGAACACAAATTCGTTGTATTCCTGCACATATGTCATACGGTGGACCCTGCACATGCGCATTCGCCACTTGGCGCGTGCGCATTTGGCAAAAATCCGCTGCTTGCGATGCGAAGTTATGTTGCGATCAACTCTGAATTACCCCCTTCATCTTATCCTCACACTTACCCCCTTTTCATTAGCCCTGCATAAACTCTAATCATTATTTCCCTCATCTTAATCCTCATATTCAACCCCTAATCATCATACAGATGGGTCCACATTTATCTTGACCTTTAATAGGATTAACTGAGACTGGCCAATCAGACTTAATCCCCTGCTTTAATGACTTAATCCCCTGCTGCATTGTTCTCTGTATTGTATTGCAGCTGAGAACAATAGATGAAGTGTTTATGCTGATAAATCCTGTTGTGCCTAGGCACAGAAAACTAGTTAAGATAACCGTGGACCCATCTGTATTTAGTTAGAATGGGCTTTAGATCAAGAAATTTTATATCAAGAAAACAGACCTTTTGTTTTGTGTTTTACACAAGCTTCCACATACTGTAAGTGGCCACTAGATACCTTATTTAAAATGCATGTAGCCATAGGGATCATTGTGCCTTATAAACAATACAGGGAAGTGGCACTGGTGATCCCACTTAAATGTATATATCTCCGATTTCTTTCTTCCCTCTAAGAATGTAACAGCTGCATAATGGGGATAAGGTGCAGTCAGGGAGATTGCTGGTCTATTCGGGGAGTCAGGGAGATTGCTGCTATTTCAGGGAGTCTCCTGCAGAATGAGGGATGGTAGGCAACTATGCCCTATGCCCTGCTACAGCACTGCTTTATGCCAATGACCTATAATAAGTAGTGATGATAGAAGGGTTGTGATAAGTTTGTTCATTTTGGCCCAGGACCTACCTATAATATAATCTGTTCTAATTATTGTTAGTATTTATACCTGTGAAAGCCGTCAGCTTTTCAATTTGATCCAAATATTCACCAAGAATGTCATGATTCAATTTCACAGAATTATATAGCAATATTTCAGAGAACACTTCACAAATTAGCCTATCCAGCTTCCTACAGTAATTGGTGGTGCTTGCATTACCCCTCCAAAAATGCCATGTATGCAGAGGAAGAACTCTGGGAGGCAACGGAGTCAGCTGCCGCCGGGCTCCTGCTTTGAAGGGGGGCACCTCTCCTCCTGTTCCGTGTGTTCAACGACATTAATCAATTAAGTTAATTAACAACAGCCGGTATCTCTTCCGTAACCGACTTCCCCACTAGTCACTACACCTTACAAATCACACCCTCTATATTATAGATACACTGGAAGCAGACACCTTACTGATGAAGCTATTTGCTCCTATAAAGGAAGCATGAGAATTCTAACTATAAGAAGTTATTTCTCTGACAATTACAAGTAACTTCATATAGTTAGAATTCTCATACTTCCTATGCAAGAGCAGATATCTCCATCAGTAAGGTGCATGCTACCATTGTAAAAGGTTGTGGGTTCTAATCCTGGATATGACACTTGCAAATTAATTGTCAGAGAAATAATCAGCATTGTGAGTTACTGAGCAGATCTATGTAGTGTGTGGCTGGACCCCTACATAGATCTGCCTAGTTGCAACAGTTTTGTAGTAGCTTCATATAGTTAGAATTAGAGTTGAGTGGGTTCGGTTTTACTCTGTGTTACTTGGATCTCAAAACGGCATGTTATTGGCTCACGGATGATATATAGGGGGGGGGCACCAATATTTTTCTTGCCTCCGGGCAACTAGGATAAACTTACGCCACTGCATGTATGATTTACTGAATGTCTGAAATGCTTCATATAATGTAGCATACTGTAACTAGCAGTTATCTGGCATATAGCAAATGTTATTCACAGGAATCACTGGCAATGTATATCTGCTTATCGCTCTAGGGACCACTCTCCAGTCGGGATGCAGTCAATTTACCTCCAATCAAAATCCAGACTGTTGAAATCCCGACAGCAATTGACCGACGGTCAAAATCCCGACAAGGTCAAAATCCCGACATGGACAAAATACCAACATTTAAAATACCGACAAGGTCAAAATACCGACATGTAAAATGCCGGTTCTGTGGCTGGCTGACTTCCAACCTGCGTTTCAGCATGTTTTAATCAGCCAAGAACCTGTGTAATTCATGAGTGTCCTGCTTTAAAGGGATGGTATGGTAAATCTAGGAATAACAAACTTACCAATATGTAATAAAATGATTAAACAAACCAATAAATTAATGTAAATAAGAAACTAGAATTACCAAATATATTTTCTACGTAACAGACAAATAGTTTATAAAAAATATTTGTATACATAGCTAAACAACTAAAGGTTGTGATGTACAGTATTTTAAAAAAGCTTAAATGAAGGTAAAGTTTCAAGCTCAAAATTGTGCGGCTTAGAGCCAATCTTCACTCTGTGTCCTAGTTGGTTCCTTCATATTTTACATAATCCACGAAGGACACACTAGTCTTATAGCTTCTGTTTAAGTTAATTTTTATTGGCTGTGCACATCACAGGATGAACAGAATGTTACCAGGTCCTGACACAATATTAACTGATCCCAAATGAAAATAGACATTTTATTCACGCTTAACTTTGTTTCAAATGGAGGATGGATCATGAGTGCCACATGGTCTAACCGCTGCATACGCAAATCTGTGTAGGCATTAGCAGATTCACAGTGCATACACAAAAAAAGGACACCATCGACATTTGCGGCTGACCCCAGCATACTCAAATCAATGAGAATGCAGTCTCACCGGGCGCCGTGTTTTTGAATGCAGCATTCGCAGATGATGTCAGATAATGCCCGTGACACGCCTGTATTTTACCACTCCCCACAAATGCCATGTTACCACCCACAAACGGTCACTTCCTGTCAATCAGAATGCATTCAATTTACAATTAGGCTGCATACGCAAGGCGATCGCATTTTGCCCTTCGCGCACACTCAGTCTGCCGATAGCCACTCACTGCATGCAATCTCACATTTGCAATTGGTAATGAATCAGGCCCTTGGTTTGGGCAAGCCATGCAAGAGGATTTTGCTTTGTGAAATGCTGGGAGGAATATATTAAGCTACATCAGGGAAAAAAACTATTATTCTTATTTTTTTTTCCAGTGGATGAAGCAGTTCCTCAAAATCTACATTGTGTATATGATGGTTTGACACAGATGAGATGCAGCTGGGAGGTGAGAAAGGAATTGATCAGTTCCGTGTCCTACACGTTGTACTACAGAGAGCTACCTACAGATGGCGAGAGTGAGATCTCCACTGCTATCAGCGGCACATCAGCTGAAGGGTAAGCATAGGAATTTAATACTGTAGCTAATAATGCAGCCTTGTATATTTATAACACATGAAGGAGTCTGTTCTGGAGGTATGGGGTGTTAGAAAATCACTCACCTCTCAGTCCTGGTGACTCCTGGCCACCCTGGTATTAGTGCTCCAATAACCAGACACTGGACTAATCTCCTAATGCTTCTGTTCCACTCTGTCACTTGCCTAGATGGTGTCATCATGGCGTCACATGCTGGGGCAGTACGGCTGTACCAGGGTGCTTTAGTGCTTTAGGAGAAATGTTTCCTAGGTGGTAGTGCAGCTTTAAATAAGAATAACTAATGGGTCTATTAATGAAGCAGTGAAAAGTGTGGAGAAGTGAGCCAGTGGAGAAGTTGCCCATGGCAACCAGTCAGTGTTGAGATAACATTTATAAAGTGCATTCTATAAAATCATACGTAGCATCTAATTGGACTGTCTCTGACACATCAGTTTTGCTGTATGTGCTAGTTTTTGCTGTGGTTTTTGAGAGTTGCCCTAGCATTGGCTATGTAGCTGGGCGTTACGGTTCCTTTGCCACAGACCCCCCCCCCTTCCCATTTATCCAGGCTTGGGACCGGCTATGAGATTCACATAGGCTGGGTTGGTGGGAAAGCTTGCTTTGTTGGAGCACAGGCTGTCTATGATGCACAGCCTGGAGCTGATGATGGAGCTTGTGGTGTATGATGCGGGGCCTGGAGCTGATAGCAAGATAGCAGGAGATGTTCTGGCAATGAGTTAACTTCCATAGCTGGTTTAAAGTCAGGTGATGTAGGCCAAGGTGGCGTCATCCATACTCCGACTGCTCTGGCATGTCTCCGGCGGCCAAAAGAAGCGCCAATGAACATGAGGCTGCTCCCCAGGGGTTAGATGATGGGGTCTGGTACCCCGATGTGTGACAGATGTATACTATCCTAAGCCATATTTGTGTCGTTCTATCCACCCTCAGCTCTGAGATCATTAAAGAGCTGGGTGAAATACTCATGGTCGACATTGATGCGCAGCATCTTTCAGCTCATCTGGTCAATCACTGAGAGGCAACGGCTCCAAAAGGCCTCCTTCGAGCTTTTGACTAGGAAAGACCTCAGTGGGTAGGAGGTCTCACTGCCCATGTATGTGAAAGCTAGGTACAGGCATGTTGAAAGATGTGCTTATAGTCCTTGCTCACTGTCCAGCTCTGATGTAATTACCTCTCGGCAGAGCATGTATAGAAACACGACATTGGCTGGGGTAAGAAAGCCTTCTAGCTGTCCCCATCCAGAGAGAAGCTGGTCTATACTTGTCATCCATGCAATGATGTTTGTAGGTGACAGATTCTTCAGCTTGTCACACCGCCGGCATAAGAACTCCCAAAGATTGCTCAGCAGCTCGCTGGTGGTTGCCTGCACCATCTGGCATTTTGGAGATGCAGACCTCTTAGCAAAGGTATTGTCTGTGGCCTGGGTGAAGTTTGATATGTCAACACACGACAGGGAACTCTTTAGGCTCTCACTGATGAGGTGGGTGACATCTGTTTGGCCAGCTTTGGGTTGTCTCTGTTTAGTCATAAAGCATCTAAAGTGCCAGAGGAGTGATTGTCTCTCACCAGATCTTCTGGCCCCGCTGCCCTGGACAGCAGGGCGATGGGCCCCAGTTGATGACTCTTCATCTGGAAGGCTTGCCTTGCGGCAGCACAAGAATGGGAAACTGTTCCACATTCTTACTTAACATCTTGTTCTCGATCTGCGGAACCTGCAAACAAAATATGTGCAAGACTGATATAAAATTATTTACTAAAATCTTAGCAGATCAGCTACAGACGATCCTTCCCCACACTTTAACTAAGCACCAGCTTGGCTTTGTTCACAACACACACTCAGTTAAAGGAATTCAGGCTGCTGTTGCTGCGGTTATAGCCTCTGCTCAATCGCCCCAATCCAAAAATATACTCCTAAGTTTGGACACTACTAAGGCCTTCGATACAGTACTTTGGCCCCATCTTTTCAGGGTCTTACAACGTAGACACTTCCATCAGGATTTTATAAATATCATCCGTTATTTTTATGATTCCCCTTCCACTAACTTATTACTTAATGGCTTTACTAGTAGCCCCGTTATTATGCATCCTGGCACACGACAGGGCTGCCCCTTATCTCCCCTGCTGTTTATCTTGGCCATAGATCCCCTCCATCGTTTACTGTTAAAAAAACACTCAGTTTCATGGTATTCAAATAGGTCGCAGGGAACTCAAACTCACGGCTTTTGCGGATGACCTTTTAGTGTATGTCTTGGATCCGGAGACCTCCTTGACTCACATATTTAATATATTGCAGGTGTATGGACATGTTTCAGGTTTCAATGTTAACTGGTCAAAGTCGGTGGCACTTAGGCTGCGGGGTGGTACTTTTTTGAGAGACGGAGTGGGGGGACTACCACTACAATGGAGTTCGGATCAATGAACTTATCTGGGGATACAAATATCGAGAAGACCAGAGCGAATATATACCCTAAATTTTACCTCTGTCATTCAAAAAATGGAAGCAGAACTTGAAACCTGAAAATCTATGCCTCTGTCATATATGGGGTGGGCTAGCTTACTTAAAATGATATAATTTCCCCGCCTGATATACTTTATCCAAGCCATGCCACATATGCTTTTGCCAAAAGATGTTCAATGTATTAATTAAATCTTTCGAAAATTTATTTGGCAAGGCAAGAGGCCATGTATAGCATTAATTAAGTTACAGCAGACTACAGGGAATGGGGGTATTAACTTTGCCAATGTCCTTTGGTACTCCCAAGCTGCCCAATTGCGATATTTACTAGAGATGAGCGCCTGAAATTTTTCGGGTTTTGTGTTTTGGTTTTGGGTTCGGTTCCGCGGCCGTGTTTTGGGTTCGAACGCGTTTTGGCAAAACCTCACCGAATTTTTTTTGTCGGATTCGGGTGTGTTTTGGATTCGGGTGTTTTTTTCAAAAAACACTAAAAAACAGCTTAAATCATAGAATTTGGGGGTCATTTTGATCCCAAAGTATTATTAACCTCAAAAACCATAATTTACACTCATTTTCAGTCTATTCTGAATACCTCACACCTCACAATATTATTTTTAGTCCTAAAATTTGCACCGAGGTCGCTGTGTGAGTAAGATAAGCGACCCTAGTGGCCGACACAAACACCGGGCCCATCTAGGAGTGGCACTGCAGTGTCACGCAGGATGTCCCTTCCAAAAAACCCTCCCCAAACAGCACATGACGCAAAGAAAAAAAGAGGCGCAATGAGGTAGCTGTGTGAGTAAGATTAGCGACCCTAGTGGCCGACACAAACACCGGGCCCATCTAGGAGTGGCACTGCAGTGTCACGCAGGATGGCCCTTCCAAAAAACCCTCCCCAAACAGCACATGACGCAAAGAAAAAAAGAGGCGCAATGAGGTAGCTGTGTGAGTAAGATTAGCGACCCTAGTGGCCGACACAAACACCGGGCCCATCTAGGAGTGGCACTGCAGTGTCACGCAGGATGTCCCTTCCAAAAAACCCTCCCCAAACAGCACATGACGCAAAGAAAAAAAGAGGCGCAATGAGGTAGCTGACTGTGTGAGTAAGATTAGCGACCCTAGTGGCCGACACAAACACCGGGCCCATTTAGGAGTGGCACTGCAGTGTCACGCAGGATGTCCCTTCCAAAAAACCCTCCCCAATCAGCACATGATGCAAAGAAAAAGAAAAGAAAAAAGAGGTGCAAGATGGAATTGTCCTTGGGCCCTCCCACCCACCCTTATGTTGTATAAACAAAACAGGACATGCACACTTTAACCAACCCATCATTTCAGTGACAGGGTCTGCCACACGACTGTGACTGATATGACGGGTTGGTTTGGACCCCCCCCAAAAAAGAAGCAATTAATCTCTCCTTGCACAAACTGGCTCTACAGAGGCAAGATGTCCACCTCATCATCACCCTCCGATATATCACCGTGTACATCCCCCTCCTCACAGATTATCTTCACGTCCAGTGTTGGGAAGGTCAGGCATCGCAACCGACACAATTGGACTCTCCTTGTGGATTTGGGATTTCGAAGAATGCCCAGTTCTTTGCTGTGCTGCTTTTGCCAGCTTGAGTCTTTTCATTTTTCTAGCGAGAGGCTGAGTGCTTCCATCCTCATGTGAAGCTGAACCACTAGCCATGAACATAGGCCAGGGCCTCAGCCGTTCCTTGCCACTCCGTGTCGTAAATGGCATATTGGCAAGTTTACGCTTCTCCTCCGACAATTTTATTTTAGGTTTTGGAGTCCTTTTTTTTCTGATATTTGGTGTTTTGGATTTGACATGCTCTGTACTATGACATTGGGCATCGGCCTTGGCAGACGACGTTGCTGGCATTTCATCGTCTCGGCCATGACTAGTGGCAGCAGCTTCAGCACGAGGTGGAAGTGGATCTTGATCTTTCCCTAATTTTGGAACCTCAACATTTTTGTTCTCCATATTTTAATAGGCACAACTAAAAGGCACCTCAGGTAAACAATGGAGATGGATACTAGTATACAATTATGGACTGCCTGCCGAGTGCAGACACAGAGGTAGCCACAGCCGTGAACTACCGTACTGTACTGTGTCTGCTGCTAATATAGACTGGTTGATAAAGAGATGTCTATGTAACTATGTATGTATAAAGAAGAAAGAAAAAAAAAACACGGTTAGGTGGTATACAATTATGGACGGACTGCCTGCCGAGTGCAGACACAGAGGTAGCCACAGCCGTGAACTACCGTACTGTACTGTGTCTGCTGCTAATATAGACTGGTTGATAAAGAGATGTCTATGTAACTATGTATGTATAAAGAAGAAAGAAAAAAAAACCACGGTTAGGTGGTATACAATTATGGACGGACTGCCTGCCGAGTGCAGACACAGAGGTAGCCACAGCCGTGAACTACCGTACTGTACTGTGTCTGCTGCTAATATAGACTGGTTGATAAAGAGATGTCTATGTAACTATGTATGTATAAAGAAGAAAGAAAAAAAAAACCACGGTTAGGTGGTATACAATTATGGACGGACTGCCTGCCGAGTGCAGACACAGATGTAGCCACAGCCGTGAACTACCGTACTGTACTGTGTCTGCTGCTAATATAGACTGGTTGATAAAGAGATGTCTATGTAACTATGTATGTATAAAGAAGAAAGAAAAAAAAACCACGGTTAGGTGGTATACAATTATGGACGGACTGCCTGCCGAGTGCAGACACAGAGGTAGCCACAGCCGTGAACTACCGTACTGTACTGTGTCTGCTGCTAATATAGACTGGTTGATAAAGAGATGTCGTAGTAGTATGTATGTATAAAGAAGAAAAAAAAACCACGGTTAGGTGGTATACAATTATGGACGGACTGCCTGCCGAGTGCAGACACAGAGGTAGCCACAGCCGTGAACTACCGTACTGTGTCTGCTGCGACTGGATGATAAATGATATAAAAAATATATATATATCACTACTGCAGCCGGACAGGTATATATTATATATTATATAATGACGGACCTGCTGGACACTGTCTGTCAGCAGAATGAGTTTTATTTTTATAGAATAAAAAAAACAACAACACACAAGTGAAGTCACACGACGAGTGTTTAACTTTTTCAGGCAATCACAATATAAGTATACTACTAACTATACTGGTGGTCAGTGTGGTCAGGTCACTGGTCAGTCACACTGGCAGTGGCACTCCTGCAGCAAAAGTGTGCACTGTTTAATTTTAATATAATATTATGTACTCCTGGCTCCTGCTATAACCTATAACTGGCACTGCAGTGCTCCCCAGTCTCCCCCACAATTATAAGCTGTGTGAGCTGAGCAGTCAGACAGATATATAATATATATAGATGATGCAGCACACTGGGCTGAGCCTGAGCAGTGCACACAGATATGGTATGTGACTG
The DNA here is from genome assembly GCF_028390025.1 of Pseudophryne corroboree. Classification (NCBI taxonomy): domain Eukaryota; kingdom Metazoa; phylum Chordata; class Amphibia; order Anura; family Myobatrachidae; genus Pseudophryne; species Pseudophryne corroboree. The sequence goes on along the minus strand of NC_086452.1, from coordinate 350,445,157 downwards.
AGTCACTGTGTGTATCGCTTTTTTCAGGCAGAGAACGGATATATTAAATAAACTGCACTGTCTGGTGGTCACTCACTATATAATATTATGTACTCCTGGCTCCTGCTATAACCTATAACTGGCACTGCAGTGCTCCCCAGTCTCCCCCACAATTATAAGCTGTGTGAGCTGAGCAGTCAGACAGATATATAATATATATAGATGATGCAGCACACTGGGCTGAGCCTGAGCAGTGCACACAGATATGGTATGTGACTGAGTCACTGTGTGTATCGCTTTTTTCAGGCAGAGAACGGATATATTAAATAAACTGCACTGTCTGGTGGTCACTCACTAGTAAACTCTCTGCACTCTCTACACTTCTACAGTACTCCTCCTAGTCCTAAGCTCCAGTAAATCTCTCTCTCTTATAATCTAAATGGAGAGGACGCCAGCCACGTCCTCTCCCTATCAATCTCAATGCACGTGTGAAAATGGCGGCGACGCGCGGCTCCTTATATAGAATCCGAGTCTCGCGAGAATCCGACAGCGTCATGATGACGTTCGGGCGCGCTCGGGTTAACCGAGCAAGGCGGGAGGATCCGAGTCTGCTCGGACCCGTGAAAAAAACCATGAAGTTCGGGCGGGTTCGGATTCAGAGAAACCGAACCCGCTCATCTCTAATATTTACACGACTGGTTGTGCAATTACACGAATTACACAAATACAGATCTGGATAGGGAACTTCTACAAGGGGGAGACCTAGTCCCGTTTCTACACCTACACACTCAAGAGGTGTCCGACGAGTTGAGAAAAAATCCACTACTGTGGAACATTAAGAAGTTGTGGATGGATATGCGGCATAAACTCAATCTGAATGCCCACAAATCATTACATCTTCCGTTCATAGCTAATCCTGATTTTCAATAGGGTAGGGCGCATCACCCATTTAATATCTGGCATCAGGGGGGTGTTTCCAGTGTTGGTCACTTGGTAGATTTGCGGGGTGGGAGGCCGCTCACGTTCCAGGAGGCCACCAATAAATACCCAGTTTTGTTGGCCTATCCTGTGGCCTTTCTTTTAGCCCAACACTATGGAGGTCATTCCGAGTTGATCGTAGCTGTGCTAAATTTAGCACAGCTACAATCTTCTTCCCTGACATGCGGGGGGATGCCCAGCACAGGGCTAGCCCACCCCGCATGTCAGTCCGGCCCCCCCTCGCAGAAGTGCAAAGGCATCGCACAGCGGCGATGCCTTTGGACGTCAAGAGTAGCTCCCGGCCAGCGCAGCTTTAGCGCGCTGGCCTGGAGCTACTCATCACTCCCCGGCCCGCAGCGGCTGCGTGTGACGTCACGCAGCCGCTGCGGCACGCCCCCCATTCGGTCTGGCCACGCCTGCGTTGGCTGGACCAAACCCATGAAACGGCGGCCAAACGCTGCCATTCCGCCCCCTCCCGCCCAGCGATCGCCTCTGCCTGTCAATCAGGCAGAGGCGATTGTATCCCTGCTATGGCCTTCGGCCGTCTGGCATGCGCCGGTGCACTACAGCGCCGGCGCTTGCGCAGTAGGGACCCGTTCACTCTGCTGCGTTAAAGGTAATTTCGTATGCATATGATCACTTTCGTAATGCTCTAGACTATTCTACGGGGCAGGGAGGTATAATGTCTTGGAAGGATTGTCTCCCTGGGGTTGACATAACTGATCTGCTAGCGGCTCATGTAAAGGCAAGTAAATTGTTTCCCTCTTCTAGATACAAAGAAATGTCTCCGAACATTTTGCACAGAACTTATCTGTCGCCTCACAGAAGGCACTTGATAGGACTTGCTGACACGCATGCATGTTGGAAATGTGGTGCTCCCCAAGCGGACCTCTATCATTGTCTATGAGCCTGTCCTATAATCTGAAAGTTCTGGATTGATAAACGAAATTACTCGGTGGCCAGTTTAGTGAATTATTTGGGGTTGTCTCCGAAATGGGCGCTTTTCGGTAATTTTCACCCAAACAGCGTCTTTCTAAGGGTAGTAAAAAGCTGCTGCTGGCAGTTAGTATAGCAGCCAGGAAGGCTATTCTGCAAGTGTGGATTGCTAGAGAGCCACCTTCGCTATCACTATTCAAGGCCAAATTATGTTATCTCTTCAGAATGGAATGGATAGGAATTTTACTGGAGAAAGATAGTAAGGTACAGAGATTTTTTGAGGTATGGGAGAGTTATGTTGCAACTTTATCGGTGACGGTTCGATTACAGCTCCATGACTCCTTGTCTAACATGGAATGGTTTAGGACTAGAACGGTTGCGAGGGATCCGCCGATTGTGCTTTAGATTGGTATGCTATCTTTGAGCTCTGGAGGCAGCGGAGGGGATGATAGCAGGCGAGCTCGGGTATGGTCTTTAATTCAATATTTTTAATTTTTTTTAATTTCAAAACTTTATTTTTCAATTGTCATTCTGTACTATGTATGTGTGGGTCTACCATATGTTGGACTTTAGACCGATGGGTTCTGAAGTCTCCATACACGCTTTGTTTATGGTCAGTATTATTTCTTATCTGTACAAGATATGGTTCTTGACCACAGACTCACTTATATTTCCGAATGTTACCTTTTCATATGTATCCTTATGACATTTGTCTGACCCACTGTGCAGGGCCGAAACTAGGATTTATGGCACCCGGGGCAAGGCGGTAATTTAGCGCACACACACACACACACACACACACACACACACACACACACAATAAATATATATATATATATATAGTAATAATAAAAAAAAATTATAAATTAATTAATTAATAAAAGTAAATAGGTAAAAAATACAATAACATAGAATAAATAGAATAAAAAAACAACAACAATAAGAAGATTCAAAACTATACCAACCTTGTTCTCATTACAAAGCACAGTAATACCCCTCATTAACAGAGGAGAGGGGGAGAGAGATATGGAAGAAAGGAGAGGGAGAGATAATATGCTCCATAATGTCCCTCTGACAAGCAGACCCCAGTAAAACACACACAGTATGATAAGATGTCTGGCACTCCCCTGTGGGCTATGTGAGCAAGGCTCCTGCTCTGGTGCCCTCCCGACAGGCTTAAAAGTCTGTGTATACATACAAGGAAGAAGAAGGGCAGCACTCAGGAGGCTGTAGTTAAATCGTGAAAACTTTCAAGTGTAGCTTTAATCGACGTTTCGGGGTACAAGCCCCCGTGTTCAGGACACACAAGTGACAAAGTGCAAAAACAAACATTTAAATAGACTTACCAAGCGCGCCTCCAGCCGTCCATTCGACGCCGCTGCCCGGCTTCCGGACTCAGCGCTTCCGGTCAGATGACCCGATCACATGACCCGACGCGAGTTTCCTGGGCCGTCATGCAGGGGCGGGGATGACTGTTGCCATGGTGAGCGCTGTGAATACAATGCATAACGAATGAAACAGTGCAGGATCCCAGCGCCCTATCCATTACCGCGCCCGGGTCACATACCCCCCTATCTAATGTGTCTATCTCATATATAATGTACCTACAGTATCTCTCACATCTATCTATCTATCTATCTATCTATCTATCTATCTATCTATCTATCTATCTATCTGATATGTATCTATTTATTTTATATCTGTCTATCTAAGGGCAGACTTGATGGGAGGTAGATTTAGGGGTAATGAAAAATTACTTCACAAAAGTGGATAAATGGAATAGCCTCCCCTCAGAGGTAGTTGAGGCTAAGACAGTAGAGCAATTTAAGCATGCTTGGGATAGGCATATGAATAGCCTTACAAATATCTAAGCAGGGTCGGACTGGCCCACAGGGGTACAGCCAGCTACTATGTGGCCCAGAGCTGAGAGAGGCCACCTTCCCTGTCACAGTTACATGTGTTATATATAGGGGTGTAGCTACCATAGGTACTGTGACTGCCTACCAGTGCAATGCCTCACCTACTGGTGTGATCTCCACCTCCTGTGACACGATCCTCCTGCTGTGACTGCCTACCAGTGTAATGCCTCACCTACTGGTGGGATCTCCACCTCCTTTGACACGATCCTCCTGTTGGTGCTGTGACTGCCTACCAGTACAATGCCTCACCTACTGGTGTGATTTCCACCTCCTGTGACATGATTCTCCTGCTGGTGCTGTGACTGCCTACCAGTGCAATGCCTCACCTACTGGTGTGATCTCCACCTCCTGTGACACGATCCTCCTGCTGTGACTGCCTACCAGTGTAATGCCTCACCTACTGGTGGGATCTCCACCTCCTTTGACACGATCCTCCTGTTGGTGCTGTGACTGCCTACCAGTACAATGCCTCACCTACTGGTGTGATTTCCACCTCCTGTGACATGATTCTCCTGCTGGTGCTGTGACTGCCTACCAGTGCAATGCCTCACCTACTGGTGTGATCTCCACCTCCTGTGACAAGATCCTCCTGCTGGTGCTGTGACTGCCTACCAGTACAATGCCTCATCTACTGGTGTGATCTCCATCTCCTGTGACACGATCCTCCTGCTGGTGCTGTGACTGCCTACCAGTACAATGCCTCACCTGTTGTGATCTCCACCTCCTGTGACACGATCCTCCTGCTGGTGCTGTGACTGCCTACTAGTACAATGCCTCATCTACTGGTGTGATTTCCACCTCCTGTGACAAGACCATCCTGCTGGTGCTGTGGCTGCCTACCAGTGCAATGCTTCACCTACTGGTGTGATCTCCACCTCCTGTGACAGGATCCTCCTGCTGGTGCTGTGGCTGCCTACCAGTGCAATGCTTCACCTACTGGTGTGATCTCCACCTCCTGTGACATGATCCTCCTGCTGGTGCTGTGACTGCCTACCAGTACAATGCCTCACCTACTGGTGTGATCTCCACCTCCTGTGACATGATTCTCCTGCAGGTGACGTGACTGCCTACCAGTGCAATGCCTCACCTACTGGTGTGATCTCCACCTTCTGTGACACGATCCTACTGCTGGTGCTGTGACTGCCTACCAGTGCAATACCTCACCTACTGGTGTGATCTCCACCTTCTGTGACACGATCCTACTGCTGGTGCTGTGACTGCCTACCAGTGCAATACCTCACCTACTGGTGTGATCTCCACCTCCTGCGACAGGATCCTCCTGCTGGTGCTGTGACTGCCTACCAGTGCAATGCCTCACCCATCAGTGTGATCTCCACCTCCTGTGACACAATCCTAGTGCTGGTGCTGTGACTGCCTACCATGCTGCATTAGCCTTGCTTACTACCACTGTGGGTAATGCTAACAGTTTGCTTAAGCTCAATTTGTGTTGGGCTCCGCTTATAGCTGACTTACTCCAACCTACACGAGGCCACTTTTCATATATTTCCAGGGCCACTTTATGTTCCCAATCTGCCCCTGTCGGGCATGGAAGAAATGTGAATGATAAATCAATGTAAATGTACCAGGAGGTATTGACAAGCCTTTATAACATTATCTTATACTGTGAATTTCTTACCCTGTTTCCAAGACAATTAATTAATTTAACTTGTTAATTAAGTGAAAGGAAGACATGATATTTTCCGGGAGATGTATCAAGCCGTGGAGGGAGATAAAGTTGAGTATTTGCCCAAATCAAATGAAACTTCTAACTACAGGTATCATTTCATGTATTGTGCTAGATAAGTGACAGAAGATGATTGGGTGGTTTGGACATCTGCACTTTATCTCTCTCCAAGGCTTGATACAAAATATATGTCTGGCTGCTATACAGCAGGCCAGGAGCATCAGCAGGACAGTAGAGTAAGGGTGTGTACACACGGTGAGATCCTTGCTATGTTCGATTTTTACTTGCAATTTCCCTTGAACTCCCCGGAGCCCAGATAGGACAGATTTTGACTAACTTTTCTTGAGATATGGACTATGTGTGCTTACGATTTTGGCTTATGTGAGATTTTGGCTTATGTGAGATGTCATTGACATGTGAGATGAACTAGATAGTACACCGATCTAGCAAGGATTGACTTGCCTGCACAGTCTATCTTTTCTTGCGATGCCGACCTGGCAGGGCCGCGCATCGGCATCGCAAGGTGACTTTCACCTTGCGATTTGCACTAACTTTTCTTGCGATTTTGACTATATAGTCAAAATCTCAAGAAAAAATCTCACCGTGTGTATACACCTTAACAGTCATATTAGTAATAATTTGCGGACCCTGTGAAATTAGCATTGAGTAAAGACGGGAGATTCAGTCAATGAATACATAAAACATTTTTTAGTTTATGTTAAAATATAAAAAGTTTATTAATTGGAATATTTAATAAATAATATTTGCAAGACATCTCCAAAAACAGTCGGTTTTGGGGGCTGCCCACAAATATTAACCAGCCCCTGAATGTATGTATTGGGGACTGCAATGGATATGTGAGATATCTATTGCGTTCCTCCTATTTCGAACACAAAAGCAGCCACCAAAACGCAGTCTGATGATTGCACATGTGAACTAGCGCAGCCGGGGTCTAAACCCAGAAGTAAAGTGATCGCATTAGCAATAATTTTACTTCTCATACATTGCAGGGAGGGGCATGAGATTGGTACTCATTATGGCATAAAAGCTACACCTCTGGACTCACAAAGAGTCATCCTTCAGCACTCAGGAGAGGAAAACCCCCTTGGGGGGAAACCTCTGGGGAACCATGGCCTCGGGATCGCCCTTCCCTCTGGGCATTAAGAGGTGTACTAATAGAGGGGTCAGTATGCTATCCCAGCGCATGGGATCCCGGTGGTTGTCATACCGATGCCAGGATCCCAGTACAGAAAAGATGACAAGGGTGAGTAAGGGGTGTTCTCCCCACCCCCCTAACCCTGCCTGTCCGCAGTCTAACCCTAACCCCCCCCCCCCTTTGTGCCTATCCCTCCCGCGGAGGTCCCTAATCCTAACCTCCATCCCTGCTGCCTAAACCTAACCCTTCCTTCCCCGCAGCCTAATCACTCCTGGGGGTGCCTAAGCCCACCCTACCCACAGCCTAACCCTAACTTCCCCTGACTGCAGCCTAATCCTAACCCCCCGTCTGATGCCTAAACCTATCCTTCCCTTCCCCGCAGCCTAACCACCCCTGGGGGTGCCTAACCCTAACCAACTCTACCCGCTGCCTAACCCTAACCTTCCCCCACCCACAGCCTAAACCTAACCCAACGCCTGACGCCTAAACCTAATCTCCCCACCTGATGCCTAAACCTAATCCTCCCTCCCTCACAGCCTAACCACCCCTGGGTGTCCTTAACCCTAACCCACCCTACCCGCAGCCTAACCCTATCCTCCCCCCACCCACAGCCTAACCCTAACCCCTCCACCTCATGCCTAACCCTCTCCCTTTCCCTAACCCCCTAACCCTGCCTGTCCGCAGTCTAATCCTAACCTCCCCCTTTGTGCCTAACCCTCCCACAAAGGTGCCTAATCCTAACCTCCATCCCTGCTGCCTAAACCTAACCCTCCCTCTCCCACAGCCTAACCCCCCCCCTCCCCTATGTCCCTGCTGCCAAAACCTAACCCTCCCTTCCTCGCAGCCTAACCACTCCCGGGGGTGCCTAACCCTAACCCACCCTACCCGCAGCCTAATGCTAACCCACCCCACACACAGCCTAAACCTAACCCAGCACCTGATGCCTAAACTTAACCCCCTGCCTGATGCCTAAACCTAACCCTTCCTCCCCAGCAGCCTAACCACCCCCAGGGGTGCCTAACCCTAACCCACCCTACCCGCAGCCTATCCCTAACCTCCCCCCAACCACAGCCTAAACTTTACCCCCCCGCCTGACTCCTAAACATAATCCCCCCGCCTAAACCTAACCCTTCCTCCCCCGCAGCATAACCACCCCCGGGGGTGCCTAACCCTAAGCTCCCCCCACCCGCAGCCTAAACTTAACCCCCCTGCCTAACGCCTAAACCTAACCCTCCCGCCTGATGCCTATACCTAACCCTCCCTCCCACGCAGCCTAACCACCCCCGAGGGTGCCTAACCCACCCTATCTGCAGCCTAACCCTAACCTCCCCCCACCTGCAGCCTAACCCTAACCCTCCGCCTGACGCATAAACCTAACCCTCCCTCCCCCGCAGCCTAATCCCCCCCCCCCCCCCGTGCCTGATGTCTAAACATGACCCCCCTTGCCCAGCCCTAAACTTATGATTGTGGGGATACGGGCGTCGGTATACTTGCCCATTCGGAGTTCCAACGTCGGGATTCTGAAGAGTGTCGGGATCCCAGAGTCAGTATTCTGACTGCCGTAAACCTGACAGCCGGCATCTTCACCGCATCTCCTAATAGGTAATGCATATATAAATATAACATTTGGAGCATGTGTCCGCAGCTCTCCTCCCAGGGCAGCTATTCAGGGATCACCCACTGCGTGTAGACGAAGAGGAAGAGATGAAAAATCATTGTTAGTGGATGAACAAGCAGAGAGACAAACTGCAAACAGTGGTGTGGTTGTGTAGAGAGAAAAATCTCTCTATGTAAATATGTTACTCTAACTACTGAGGACATGGAAAATACATAAAATAAGGACAATTATCCCAAAGGGCCCATTGTTTTTATACAATACACACATTGGGGTGATAAGTTCTCTCTTATAGTAATTAGTGGGGACCTTCAGAAAAGAAATTTGACCAGTAAATAATAAAAGCTATAAATTGCTAACATTTAGGGGTCAATCCAATTAGGTACGAGTTACCATTGCTGCGACGTTTCAACAGTATCCAAACTCACAACCTTTGTGGCCAGATTCAGCCTATGGGGCTACCGGAAAGTGCGGCTGTTGTAAGACAAACTCGCACCTAATTAAACTGACTCCTTAGTTGTTAAATGTGATAAAATAGTAAAATATAATGGTGTAATTGTGTGCCTGATTCAGTTGTGGTTGTTGAAGCGATTGCTGCTGCAATCTTGCCATTCACAATTGCATCGTGAGTCTGAGCAGTCGTAGGCTGAGCAAGTCTCCTAGACACATTCTATGGGGGAGATGTATTAAGCCCTGCAGAGTGATACAGTGGAGAGAGGTAAAGAACCAGCCAATCAGCTCCTAACTGCCATGTTACAGGCTGTGTTTGAAAAATTACACCTAGGAGCTGATTGGTTGTTAGCTTATCTCTCTCCACTGTATCACTCTCCCAGGCTTTGTACACCTGTCCCCAGTTCATTGATATACTGTAAATGTCAGACATTTCACTATCTCCCCCGATCTGTATTGTTCTTCCCCCGATCTCTATGTTCTGTATCATGCTCTCCCCACCCTTCCTGGTTTTCTGTATTACAATATGTACTACATCTCGCAACCCACAAAAGTGTATGTCCTTCCTCTATATGTCCTATAGAGTATGCCACAATTTCTATGTTTTTGTATTGTGCCCCCACACCATCTGTATGTGCTATACCAGGTTGCCCCTTCTGCATGTTTTGTATTGTCCGCTCTCCCCCACCATAGACCCTATGTTTTGTACTGTGCTCTCAATACCCCCCACCACACACACAATTACACAAGTATGGTAACTTACCTCCTGCACGCTATTCTCCAGTCACTAATTCCTCTGCGATCCCTCCCGTCGTCTTCAACTGACACTTTGCAGATCTCTTTGCCGGTCACCCGACACTCTGCAAATCTCTTTGCCAGAACTTTGCCAAATGATGATCTAAATTACCAGAATTTCCTGGTCAGACATACAATGTGTATAATTATACTACTACATTTTATTACAATTTATCTATTTTATTGACTTTTTATCCAAAACCCAAGATCCTTTCTCATAGAGACCCAAGTTATCTGCTACAGGTTTTATCTTCCCTAGTGCTAGGATCATGTTAGTATCATACACTGGGCCTAATTCAGACCTGATTGCAGCAGCAAATTTGTTCTCTAATGGACAAAACCATGTGCACTGCAGGTGGGGCAGATGTAACATGTGCAGAGAGAGTATGGTAACTTACCTCCTGCAGGTTATACTCCAGCCGTTGTTACCTCTGCGACTCCTCCCGTCGTCTTCAACTGACACTTTGCAGATCTCTTTGCCGGTCACCCGACACTCTGCAAATCTCTTTGCCAGTAGATCTAAAAAACACATCATTAAGTATAGTACTAGTTTAAGTACAATAAAATGTCTGAGTCAACCAGTTTCCCAATTTTCCTTAAACCAAACAAGATACTTTTAAAGTTATCAATATCTCATTTATCTATTTTATTAACTTTTTCATCCCAAAGCCACGATCCTGCCTCATAGAGACCCAGGTTATCTGCATCCCCTGTATGTGTGCTTATCCTCCATACTGCCCTCTTTATTCCTGTAACACTACATTTTTATTCCTACATATGTCTTTCCTTCCTGCGCTTCCCCTATTTATATGTCCTTGTACCTGTATTCCCTGTTCTGTCTATCTTGTCTCGCCTTTCAGCGGACTATAATGCACTCTGTCTTCCTTACCCCCCTCCATTATACCCTGCTATGTAGAACTCACCTCCTCCTACCTGTCTTCCTGCATGGAAACTGGAAACGTCAGCAGCTGTAGATAGAATGTTATAGGAAGAAGCATTGTGATGTCACGGGCTAGTGATGTCACAGGCTAGGTGTGATGTCACAGTAGCCAGCAGCAAAGCTACAGATTTACAGCTATCTTACATATACATTTTCTACATCAATTACAACTGGATATACATGAGATTCTAGTTTTAAAAAAATGAGACTAGTGTAGAAAATGAAGTATAAGGCAATGTTGTACAGAGTGCCTCAATATATAGGCATAGGCGTGCGCAGAACATTTTATTAGGGGGTGCACCGTCGGAGGAGTATGTTTGGCACCACCTACTAGGCGTGTCTAGCACTGCCTATTGGCACTCAAAACAATATAAACATATGCCCCCAGCGGTGCACACTTGGTCCCAACGATGCCAGATACACAAATGCCCCCAGCGGTGCCAGATACACAAATGCCCCCAGCGGTGCCAGATACACAAATGCCCCCAGCGGTGCCAGATACATATGCCCCCATTTGTGCTCACCCTCCTCTGTTGCCAGTGCCACCGATTTCCATCTCTGCTGCTGAGGGGAGGACAGCGCAGCGCGCGTCTCTCCTGCGCCTCACTTCACCGAGTCCCTGTCTGTCTCCGGTGGACATTTGAAATATGGCGCCGGCTTGTGAGCCAATCAAAGCTCACGGGCTGGCAGCCAATCAAGAGCTGGTCCGCGAGCTCTGATTGGCTGACAGCCGAGAGACATTGTAAATGACTGCCGGAGACGGGGACACACAGTGAGGGCAGGAGAGACGCGCTCAGCACTCTCCTCCCTTCAAGTTCAGCATCAGACTGAGACGGGAATCGGCGGCAGCAGCAACAGGCGTGCGCGTGTGTGCGGGGGGATGCCGAACATTAGGGGGTGCCTGTGCGCACCAGGCACCCCCTGTGCGCACTCCTATGTATATAGGTAAAGGGAAAACATAAGTGACAGGAATTTCTAGACTAAATCACCGCTTATATTTTATAAGGAAATAAAGCTCTTTATCTAAGAGGCCGAATTAATCATTTTCCGTTATGTGTGTGGTGTGTGTGTGGTGTGTGTGGTGTGTGTGTGTGTATATATATATATATATATATATATATATAGAGAGAGAGAGAGAGAGAGAGAGATAGCTATACTAACTATACTGTCCCATTAAACCAGAAAACTCACGAATTATACAGTTTCTGTGGCTGGCTGACCTCAAGTCTGCATTTCACCTGGTTTAACCAGCCACAGAACCTGTGTAACCCATGAGCGTATAAAGAGGGGAAGAAATAAGAGTTGTCTTTTTTGTGGTGCACTAGAAATTTATTATTCAATACCAGCGTATATAAAACTGTAAGGCGGGCCCGCAAGGTGACATTCACAGGGAATAGGTAATGACATTCACTCGACTTGTTCACACCCGCTGGACGTGTTAGAAAGAGGTTGAGTGGACAGTGAGCGTGGCTGTGTCCTGTGGCCCCACGTGGCACCATTGTACTGACAGCCAGACTGCTGAGAACGGAATCTGGAGGGTACATAACTTTTTTGTTTTCATGTCATCTCATGACACTCCACCCAAAGCTACTCTTCTGGTTATCCTATCAACTAGGACAACAATGAAGGTGACTCCATAACATTTCTTCCATTGTTTTTCCATGTCACAGAAACATTGCATGTGTGTTACAGGTGACCATCCTAATCATCTCTCCTTCACTTCACAGTAATGTCATTGTTATTGATACAATATTTGGAACAAGCATCAAAAGGAAACTTAGGTATAAGAGTCTGGCCGGCATATCACTTATTGCATGACGACCTTGTGCCTGCGCTGTACTGTATGTAGACGGAGCATTTGGTTTTGCTAATGACTTACATAGACTCCATAAGAGGGCATGCCGACATAGCATATTGTTGAATGTTAACATGTATGATCTTAAACTCCATCTATAAATGTTCTGTTGCGAGATTTCTAATATGCTCAGAATATTGCTACTGTGACAGATGATTTAGTATATACTAGCTGGAGTACCCGGTGTTGCCCCGGATTTCAAGAATGTCTGTTTACAAAAATAAATGTAAATATTAAACACACAGTATAAATAACATTGTAGATAGCTGAATACCCGTGCTTTGGTACGGGATGAGGATGGTAAATTAGAATGATAGTTTGTTAATTTACTTTGATTGGAGATCTAGTACATACCCTCCAACATTTTACACATAATAATCGGTACAAAGTAGGAAATTCCTATACTTTCAATGGAAGTATGGAGAGCCAAAAATCGGTACAGACCATAAAAAAAGGTACTGTACCTGCCAAAAAGGTACAGCTGGAGGGTATGCTAGTATATAGGCATATCTTGCTTCCCTGATGCACTTTGTGTAGTGGCCGCACCCCTTTCTGGTCCCCCAATGGACCCTGCTCTTCCCACTATACAACTCTCAGTCTGTGACTTCCTGCTGCCTCCATTCCCCTCCTCACATCATGTCACTGACCCTGTCACATGCACCCCTGTCATCACTGAGATATCATGCATGTCCTGATATAGTGTGTGCTGCTGGCCCACCCCTAGAGGCAGGGCCGGCAACAGAAATCTTGGGGCCCGGTACACTAATTTCTATTGGGCCCCGCCCATAACCACCCTCGAGCCCCCCTCCTCATCCCCTCCTCCAAACATCCCTCTTCTGCATGTACATACAGTATAAGGTGGAGCTATAGATCATATATAAAATCTGTTTTTAAGATGTATATTAATGTGTTTGTATATAATATATAAAAAATGTTTTATAAAAATGTATAATGTGTACCAAAGAATGTGCAGGGTCTTTAAAAGAAAATTTGGCCTATCCTACCCTACAGACGTCTTCTCGTACCCCGAAGAGATGGTTCAGCACTGCAGATCTCACTTGCATGCTCTCTGTGGGACAGTCTGACTGCCCTCAGGTAGATGTGCTCATTCCAGAGGCTCCCCTCAGTAATGAACTGTGCCCGATGGAATGCACAGTTTCCATGCTATGCGGGGGTCCGCTGTGTTGGGATCGTGCTGCAATACAGGTGTTGGTGCCGTCACTACAGTGGCTCGCTCCGCTGTGCCTGGGTCCTGCTGCCAGACAGGTGGAAGTGCCGTGACTGTTGTTGCTCCTTTCAACAGTGCTGCTCCTCGGTGGCACCAAGCAGTACTAGCACAGATAAGGGCATGGTACTGTGTACAGTATACATAATAACACTGTAATCAGAGTATATCAGATCACTGTAATGGACTGGGCATAATTATTATTCATATTTTTACCAGGCAGGTAGTTGTGTGACTTGTAGTGCTGCTACCTGTGGGTATAACTTGGTGCATAGTGTGCACCAAGTTATACTCACATGTAGCTGCACCACAAGTCACACAGCAACTTGCCTGATAATAATAATTCCCCTTCCATTACAATGATCTGATATACTCGGTTCTGTCCTAGTCAGTTTGTGTGTTACATAGGCCATAGTGTGCACCGAGTTATAGCCACATGTAGCAGCATCATAAGTCACACAGCAACCTGCCTGGCAAAAATAATGCCCCTCCGATTACAGTGTTATTATGTACACTCTACACAGCACCGCATCATCCTTCTCTGTACTAGTACTGCTTGCCACCGAGGAGCAGCACTGTTGAAAGGAGTATGAGTAGTTAGAGCTCGGGATAACACTGCAGCGCTGGGCATGGTGCTGTGCGGCAGCAGCAAGTGACGGGGAACGGCCGGTGCATCACAGCGTAATGACGTCAGCATCATCACACCGGGACTGGACCAAGTGAGACTGTAACGGGGGAAGGGATGTTTGCAGTTTGGTTATTAATTAAAGTTAATTAGCGGCCGAGTGGAGCAGTCCGTTTAGAAATCATCAACAGGTGCTGCGGCTCCGTTTTTTTGTGTCCCTGATGCTTGGGGCCCCTCTGACCTTTGGGGCCCGGTACAGGTGTCCCCTTTGACCCCCCTGTCGCCGGGCCTGCCTAGAGGTGCTAGTGGTGTGTTACCCTTACAGTGTTTGTTCCCAGAGTGTAAGTCATATGTGTACCAAGTTTTGAGTACACTGCTCCAGCAATTCCGGAGTTATGCTGTCTCCTGGTATACTCTGTGCTGCTGTCTGCCCCCTATGCGTACTAGGGATTTCTAATTGTTTTAGTTGCCTCCGCCGTGTTTTAATACGCTCGTATGTCAAATTTCACCATCGTCGCTTGTAAACTGTTGATTTGTATAGAAAGACAGAACGACAGATTTTCGCTTTTATATAGTAGATACTCTTAGAGTTTACTTTGATATGTGACTGTCAACATTTTATAACAAGTTCCGTCCCAGGGATGCTTGGTGGCTGAGCCCAGTGCATGGTGGAATGTCATGTGCGGATCTGTCTAGTGACTTCTGTGGGAGTCCGTAATTGACTCTCGCCGTCCGGACCCTAGTACTCCTCCGCCGCGGAGGAGACTGACGCTAGAGGTCATACTTGACCTCCAGCACCTGTCATGCACCACAGCGATATAGATACCCGGAAGTGCCGGGGAACGCTTAGCTCTGGCGCTCCCGGTACTTCCTTTACACCCCACACACAGCGTTTGGAATCGGAGGAGGCTCCCTCCGCTAGTCCTAGTGTCCCGCTGTGCCCCCTGAATAAAAATGTGTCATGCTGCAGCAGTGGTGCCGGTGGCTTCTCAGTGACAGCAGTGCCACCAATGTCACACTCCTCTGCTGCACACTCTGGATATGGACCTCTGGCGCTGAGCGGTCCCCCCCCCCCCCCCCCATCTGCATGACAGACAGAGTATTACACCCCTGGCAACAAGACCCCTGGCAACGAGCATGACACGCAGAGCATTACACCCCTGGCAACAAGACCCCTGGCAACGAGCATAACACGCAGAGCATTACACCCCTGGCAACGAACATTACACCACTGGCAACAAAACCCCTGGCAATGAGCATGACACCCCTGGCAAAAAGCATGGAACCCAGAGCATGAAACCCCTGGCAATGACCATTACATTCCTGGCAACAAGCTTTACATCCCTGGCAACAAGTAGGATACCCAGAGCATGAAACCCCTGGCAACGAGCATGAGACCCCTGACAACGAACAGGTAATTTAAAATTACTTAGAAACCTTACTATGGGCCATAATGTGTAATGGTCATTACGGTGTGTGGCATAATGTATCGAGGGCATTGCAGTAGGTGGCATAATGTGTCAGGCATTATGGTGTGGGGCATAATGTATCACGGGCATTGCAGTGTGTGGCATAATGTGCCATGGGCATTGCGGTGTGTGGCATAATATGTCATGGGCATTACGGTATGTGGAATAATGTGTCAGGAGCACTGCGGTGTGTGGCATTATGTGTAACAGGCATTATGGTGTATGACATATTGTGTAAGTGGCATTACTGTGTGTGGTATAATGCGTCACGGGCATTACGTGTGTGGCATAATGTGTAAGGGGCATTACTATAAGGAGGAAAATGACAAATAATGTAAAGGGCATGAATCAGGATTTTTTTTTTTCCTGTGGTGGCCAATGTCTTGGCGTGCAGGTTGCAAAATTGGGGTAAAAGGTAGTCTCCTCCTGCAATGCCACACCTCTTGCAGTGAGGTCACACCCTCTAGGCGCGCGCTAATTCTTTACTTTTAATATAGCAATGGGAGGGGCGCCAGAATTTTTTTTTTGCCCATGAGTCCAGTCTTAACACTGAGAGTGCACCAGCAAGCATTCAAGTACGGCTTTTTTTCCCAAAAACTTTAGTAGCTCCTCAGGAGGTTTAATTTTTCTCGAGTAGCTCACACCCCAATTAAGGTTGGAGACCACTGGTCTAGGAAGACCTTTGTGCACTACAACTCCCATTGTGTCATGTTTACTGGACTTCATTATAATGTGATGATTTGTTTTTAATTCATGTTAATTACTCATGTTCCATACATTTTCATTTATACCACTTAATGTGCACATAACACAGTGTTTATAGGACCTAATTTAGACCTGATCGCTCGCTAGCATTTTTTGCAGCGCTGCCATCAGGTCAGAACTGCGCATGCGTATGCACCGCAATGTACAGGCACGTCGCACAGGTACAAAGCGGTTCATTGCTCTGCGATGGGTTTGTGCAAAGAATCCATTTGCATGGGCGATCGCAAGGAGATTGACAGGAAGAAGGCATTTGTGGGTGTTACCTGACTGTTTTCTGGGAGAGGTTGGAAAAACGCAGGCATTCCCAAGTGTTTGCAGGGCAGGTGTCTGATGTGAATTCCGGTCCGGGCTTGTTACAAATACTGGAGTCTATAAACATCCTAGTGATATTTGGTGGACCCCCTTCTTTTAAAGTAAAGCATTCATTACCTTCAAACCAGAAATAAAGACACGGAGACTTGAATTTTGGCAGAAAAATTGCTAGCTATTTATTTGTCCCTATTCAATAGCATACCTGTAATAGAGAATTAATTAAGATGCCGATCCAGCCGGCATATGGTGGCAGCAAAAAGAACGGCTCAATTAACCTAACTTAACCTTAAATTACTAAACATTCGAACCGATCCTAAATTTACTAAAGCTATCACAAACCGGTAATAGGTGACAACTCAACCCCCACAGTGACTACCCACCGCTCCTGGGTGCCCTGCCGCTGCCTTCCCGGACGGGTGGTCAAGCGGCCAATAAGTCGATGGAGGTGAGTGCACCTAAACCACACCAAACTGTAAAACACTACAGTTTACCATACAAATACAAAACTGCCGTTCTTTTCCGCCAACAGCGAAAGACTCATCCCCAAAGTCTTCGCACCGCCACCATAAACCTACCCTAACTCCTGCAAAACGAAACCCAGATCCTCCAGAAAAAACATCATCCCCTCATTGGATAGATGTACTCCATCAGGCCGGAAAAGGTGGCTGTCTCTGAACCGAATCCTAGGGTGGCGAACCACCCTCCCTCCGTGGGACAGCACCCACTTCGCCACCGCCCCGTTCACCTTTTTCCGGGCCTCGTCAATCTGGCGCCCATCCGCCACACCCCTCCAACACAACCTTGGCACCATCATTGAAAAAACCAACACACAATTGGTCCATGCTGCGGCCACACTTGCCAGATCCTGTATCATGGCCCACCGCAGGTCCAAGGATGTCCTCTTGCCCAGGTCGTTGCCACCTAGATGGACAACCAATACCCTAGGGACTCCATGCTTGCTGGCCTGACTAACTAGCCTACTCTTCAGCTCGCTCCACATCATCCCTCGCCAGCCAAGCCACCTGACACCCTGTGCTCCAGGCAACGCCTGAGCCCCCTCCGAGGCCACAAACTTGGCTGCCCAGTATACGTAAGAGTGGCCAACCACCCAAATAGCCAAATTGTCTTCAAACCAACCTGAAGGGGAAAAGAGGGGTAAAATTGATTACTAAAAGGCTTTATTAATTGCTTTCACCTGAAGGATCTGCCAAAAGAAAAAACTTTAGCTCTCGCTATTGCAGCAGTCACGGCCTAGCCGATCTGCACCATGCTTCGTTGCCAATTTGAAGCGAACATAGACACACAAAGGGGAAGTTCAAATAAAAACAAAACAAAATTAAAACAGGGGAGGGGGGGTGGGGGGGGGTATAAAAATGGGAAACACATGTAATAACTCAGCTGGAGGTGAAAGCGTAAAGACCTGCTGAGGGACTCTGATTAGAACAGATTAGCCGAATTGTGGATTAGAATTCAGTCCGTCAAGTCAGGCAAAAAATCGCAAAATAACTCCAGACCTCCGCTGCCGACTCATGCCAGCAACGATGAGTAGCTAATCCCTGAGTAGGATAAAAAGGGGGAAACACCAACAGACGCACAATACCATAACTCACAGAACTGTAACAACATAATACAAATGCAAATAAACAAAGCACCGAGCGCAATCCGACCTCTCATGCAACGGGGCGAATATATCGTCTGTAACTTGACGACTTCCATCGCCCCACCGCCTGGATTTCAGTTCTGGACAAACCCGCCGCCGCAGCCAACGTCGCAGCGCCTATTCGGAAGGAATGGGTACCGAACTCAGTGGGTGGGAGGCCCAAGCTCGCCAAACAACGGCTCAGCATCCAACGAAACTGGAACTTCGTCAACGGCCGTCCGGCATAGTGCAATAGCCATGACCCCCTCCTCACGGGTCGCACCGCCACATATTGCACAGCTAGACCTACTGGGCAAACGCTCTCCTCCTGCGCCGGAACCAAAGTGACCCAGCGACCTCTCCCCACTTGGTCCGTCTTAGAGCGCCGCAATCTGCACAGCAAGGACCTCTCACCCACTACCACGTCTTCGACCAGCATGCGCGAATCCGCTCTCTTGGAAGGCGCTACCAACTCTGAAACCCTAAAGGCCCCGTGGTAAGCCATTGAGAACGCCAAACTGAACAAAAGCGTCTCAAACCTGGACGACGCGACTTGCCCCACCGCCGCGATGACGGCCGGCAACAAAGCCGCATCGATGGGCCGCCTCCTATCCGGTGGCGTCGGCGCTACTCGCGCCCACCCTTTCATTGCCTTCCGCAGAACCTCGCTTTTTGTCACATCTGGGACGCCCCGCAGCTTACAGAAAAACGAGATCCCAGCCAAGTACCGGGATACCACCGCTCGGGACCTACCCGAAACATACAGCTGCCAAATAAAAGAAAACATCAGCCGATGCCTGCTCTTACCTTGATGCTGACGACCTTTGACAAACTCCTCCCACTCGCTCCAAGCTTGTCCGTAAGCCCTGAGCGTGGCTGGCGCGACTGACCGCAACGCTAGACCCTCTAGTCCGGCCCGATCACCTGCCAAACATAACCGGGACAGGGAAAACCTTGCTCCTCGGCCTCGGGTGCCAACACCCAAAACCTCTCCCACTGTCCTCGCGACAAAGCGTCGGCAATCCCATTCTCCAAACCGGGCACATGCTGTGCACGGAACCACAGGTTCCTACGCAAGCATGTCAAAAGCAATTGCCCGAGCACTCGCAGAACCACCAACGACTTTGCCCTCTGGTTATTAATCTCATGCACCACGCCCAGATTATCGCATCTAAACAATATGCTGCGATTAGCCAGCCTATCGCCCCAGACCTCCAACGCCACCATAATGGGAAAAAGCTCCAGAAGCACCAGATCTTTAGTTAGACCCTCGCTATGCCATTTTGCCGGCCAGGCTGCCGCGCACCAAGATCCCTCTAGAAAACACCCGAATCCAGAGGCACCCGCTGCGTCGGTGAACAGCTGCAAACGCTCGCTGTCCACTGCTGATGCTTGCCATATACACACCCCGTTGAAATCCTCCAGGGACAAGGCCCATATGGCCAAATCCCTTTTTATTTCGGAGGACAAACGCACAAAATGATGTGGCCTGGCACACCCCGCCGTCGCCCTTTCAAGCTTCTGGCAGAAAACCCTGCCCATCGGTATTACCCGCCAAGCAAAGTTCAATATGCCCAGCAAGGACTGCGCCTGCCACAGCGTGACTTTACGCGAACCTTCGAACCGGCAAATGGTCTCACGGAGCTTCGAAACCTTGTCCCGGGGCAGCCGACACTCTCCCGCCACCGTGTCGATTTCAATCCCCAAAAATGACAAGCAGGAGGCCGGACCCTCTGTTTTGTCCCCGGCCACGGGAACACCGAAGTGGTAAAAGAGAGCTCGTATGCTAAAAAGCAAGTCACCGCACCTCGTAGCATTAGCCGGACCTGCACACAGAAAGTCATCGAGGTAATGGGCTACCCCGTGACCCCTTGACGAAGACTCCACGCACCAATGAAGAAACGTGCTAAAGCGCTCGAAAAATGAGCATGAAACGGAGCATCCCATCGGCAAGCATTTGTCGATGAAATACTCCGCCCCAATCTGGAAACCCATAAAACGGAATGAGTCCGGATGCAACGGCAATTACCTAAAAGCTGACTCAACATCAATCTTAGCCATAAGGGCCCCGGTCCCGTAGCTGCGAACCATCTCTA
Source organism: Pseudophryne corroboree (assembly GCF_028390025.1). Classification (NCBI taxonomy): domain Eukaryota; kingdom Metazoa; phylum Chordata; class Amphibia; order Anura; family Myobatrachidae; genus Pseudophryne; species Pseudophryne corroboree. The sequence goes on along the minus strand of NC_086452.1, from coordinate 350,424,719 downwards.
GCGCCTCATCGAATGACTGATAAACCACCGAGCAATAAGCCGGTGGTATTGCGTCATTGACCGACGCCCCTAGCGGGTAAGAAAGATGCTGGATGAGCCGGAAAGCGCCTGGAGTCTTCTTAGGAACCACCCCGACCGGAGAGATGACCAAATCATCAACCGGGGGTGCCATAAATGGTCCCTCCATCCTGCCCAACCTGACCTCCTTATCCACTTTCTCCCGAAGCACTCCCGGCAAGGCTCGGGCAGATTGGAGGTTCCTTTGTGCCCGCACGGACACCTCACTCGCAACAGGCAAGCGAAAGCCAAACTTAAAACCGTCCAACAAAAATTTGCATCCTCTCTATTCGGATACCATTCCAACCACCGGCCCATAGTCCCCAACTTAATTGGTGTTGGAGCTCTGCGGAGCGGTCCCGCTCGCGGCCTGCCTGGGGTACGCTTGCTTACCCCGCGCCCCCTGTCTGCCGCCTTTCAAACAGGCGGAGGCTGGGTGGGCACCGCCACACTGCTGGCAGGAGTGTCGAAAACGACACTGCTTGCCAAAGGAAGATGTTCCGCTGTTAAATGCGAAACACTTTCCTCTCGTGGTGGAACGCCCACCTGCACGGACGGCCGATCCACCCGCTTTGGCAAATCCGCCGTCCGCGCCGGACCCCTGTGCTGCTGACCCCGCGCGTCGCCCATCCGTCCCGTTTCCGGGGTTCCTCCTCCTGCTGCGAGGCCCGGGTTACTTGAGCCGACCTCCACATCCTTAAATCCGAAGTCCATGACCCGCAAGCCATCCTGCTTCTCCCGAAACTCCTGATCATACCGACGCCACTCCGAGCCCGAGGATGTGCGCTGCATGTCGTGTACGAGATGCAGATACCGGATTACATTCATGTGCTCCTCCGGCCTATCCTCCAAGTAGCATGCCGCAAATACGCAGAACCCGGCCAGCCAATTATCGAAGGACCGGAAAGCCTCAGCCCCCATGCCCTTCTTTGCGGCCGCTGCCTTATAATCCTTCTTCATGGCCCTTGTTAAAACGAAAACGTCCACGAAGTCACCCCTACGAATCTTCTTGCGGCAGCTATCCCGCAGCCCCTGCATTACTGCGGTGTAGTCGCAGCGAACGACCCCGGGCAAATCGCGGCGCTTCTTGGCCCTACGAGCTTCCTCGCTATCCCACTTGCGCCGCTTACGCCTCTTCTGCTGCTTTGCCGCCCGCTTGGCGAATTTCGTCGCCCTCTTCCTCGCCCTAGTAGTGCTACTTACTTCGGACGCCTGCGACGACAAGGAAGATGAAGACGAGGAAGAAGAGCTGCAAGAACTAGAGCTCGCGGAGGACCCCGATACTGTCTGCACCACCTCACCTGATGCTGTAGACTGTTCCGACCTGGAATCCTCTGGCGCGTCAACCTCGACGTCTTCATCCATGAAGCCTGCCATCCCTTCGTCCTCGTGTTCTACAAAAGACAAAGAAGAGGGGGACCCGGCTCTCACTCGCGGCGCATGCCGAGCCCCACGAGCGGGGGGCCCTGCGCCCGCGCGCCTCTGCCCATCCCGTCCTTGCCCTAGCTCCAATTCCGCAGCGGCTGCTCCAAGCTCCCGGCAGGCGCGGGCCACCCGCTGCGCTGCTGAGGCTTCCCGCCTGCCGAACCCGCCTGCCTCCGCAGACGCGCCGGAACTTGCACCGCTCACTGAAAGGACCTCTTGCCCCTGCCTTGGTCTCTCCTGCCCAGCGCTGCCTTCAACTGACATGGGCTGCACCCCCCTGTCCGTCCCCCTCCCCCGGCCCCTGCCAGCCCCCGGCTGCCGGGGAGCTATGAGAGGGGACAGAAGCACTGGTGATGTCCCTGCGCGCCCCCGTGCGCGGCTGCGGCCACTTGCGGTGAGCGCGGGCGTGCGCGCACCTCGTGCGCGCATCCCACTGCCGCTCGCCGTGAATGTCCCATCCGCCGCATCCACTGCTGCTGCCGCGCGAGGCTCAGATACAGGCCACGCGCGGCGAACAGTCGACCTCTGTCCGGCCCTCTCCCCCTGCCCGGCACTTCCACCCGGCCGCGGCAAGGGGGGGGGAGATAGAGGCCGGGTCTCCTGCCCGCGCCCGTGGAGGCTCTGGGGGACGGAGCCCCGTCCCCCAGGCCAACCACCCCTTCCCCTGGCTCAGCTCCACCGCTAGAACCGCGGTATCGAGCTGGAGGCCCAGCGGAACGGTGAGGGCGGTCAGACATGCTGACACTGAAGGATGGCACTGGCAGGGGGGGGACACAGCAGAGTTGCACCCAAAATTACCACAAAATATGTGTGGACAATATTAATGTCTGCACAGCAGTATGCTGACACTGAAGGATGGCACTGGCAGGGGGGAACACAGCAGAATTGCACCCAAAATTACCACAAAATATGTGTGGACAATATTAATGTCTGCACAGCAGTATGCTGACACTGAAGGATGGCACTGGCAGGGGGGAACACAGCAGAATTGCACCCAAAATTACCACAAAATATGTGTGGACAATATTAATGTCTGCACAGCAGTATGCTGACACTGAAGGATGGCACTGGCAGGGGGGAACACAGCAGAATTGCACCCAAAATTACCACAAAATATGTGTGGACAATATTAATGTCTGCACAGCAGTATGCTGACACTGAAGGATGGCACTGGCAGGGGGGAACACAGCAGAATTGCACCCAAAATTACCACAAAATATGTGTGAACAATATTAATGTCTGCACAGCAGTATGCTGACACTGAAGGATGGCACTGGCAGAGGGGAACACAGCAGAATTGCACCCAAAATTACCACAAAATATGTGTGGACAATATTAATGTCTGCACAGCAGTATGCTGACACTGAAGGATGGCACTGGCATGGGGAACACAGCAGAATTGCACCCAAAATTACCACAAAATATGTGTGGACAATATTAATGTCTGCACAGCAGTACTCACCTGTCACAACTGAGGGCCTGAGCTGACGGGAGGCAGCCTCAGTTGTAGGGACTGTCACAACTGAGGGCCTGAGCTGACGGGAGGCAGCCTCAGTTGTAGGGGCTGAGGTGTAATGGAACCTGGCAGGTTGTATCAGACCCCTAGACATGTAGAAGAATTGCCCGAAGGCGTGACCACGACAACCAGGAATAAAAGTCAATGATGTTTATTTATGACAACTCCGCAACACAGCAGCAGTAAAAGAAAACGTAAAAGTCAGCAAAGAATAAATACAGTTCCTGGGTACTACAGGATGGCAGGAGCCACAGGGCACTGGTAGTGTGAGACAGTTCTTATAATCTTCTAGATGGAAAGTCCTTACCAGGCCCGACTGTAGCAATGGAGATAACCCAGGATTGTACCAGCTGGTGTTCCAGGAAAAGCTGGGTTGCTGAAGATAAAACGGCTGCTGTGGATACTGGCTGGAACCAGACTGTTGTTAGCACGGAGTGGATACTGGCTGGAACCAGTTAAGTAATAAATGAACTTGGGAGCGATGAAATATGAGCTGAAATGTAGAACTTGAGAGCGGAGAAATAATAATACCGGTGGAGAGTGGTAAAGTGTAGAAAAGACACCGGCCCTTTAAGAAAAGCTGTACTCTGCTGGAAGCTGGGCTGGAAGCAGGTAATGTTGTAGCTGGAAACAGATGAATCCACAATGGATTGGAGAGTCAGGCTACACCGCAGGTGGAATGCTGGTGCGGGTCTCTATGGTGGAAGTCTTGAGACAGGAGCTGGAACCTGGAAGACAATCACAGGAGAGAGACAAACAGGAACTAGGTTTGACAACCAAAGCACTGACGCCTTCCTTGCACAGGCACAGTGTATTTATACCTGCAGCAAGGAAGGGATTGGCTTGGCAATTATGCAGATTAACAATACTGACAACAGATTGGAGGAAATGATCAGCTGACAGAATCCAAGATGGCTGCGCCCATGCAGACACTTGGAGGGAAGTTTGGTTTGTAATCCATGTGGTAATGAAAACAGTAATGGCGGCGCCGGCCACTGGAGACAGGAGACGCCAGGCTGACAAGTGCACATCCAACCACGCGGACACAGCGGAGGCCGCGGCTGACGTAATCGCCACTCTGACACTCTGCATGCAGAAGCTCAGGGACGGCGGCGGAGGCCGCGGGAGACGCCATGCCAGATGTAATATGGCGTGACTGTGACAGCGTCTCAGGGAGACAGGAGAGGATGCAGGAATGTGAACATCAGGATAACAGATGGGATCCGGTCCTGGAGCGCTGAGCCAGCCTTAGGAGGCATCTGATGGGTAAGAAATGGCGTCCAGATACCCGGATCGTGACAGCACCCCCCCCTTTAGGAGTGGCCCCAGGACACTTCTTTGGCTTTTGAGGAAACTTGGAATGGAATCTCCGAACCAAGGCAGGAGCATGGACATCAGAAGCATTGGTCCATGAACGTTCCTCAGGACCATAACCCTTCCAGTCAATAAGATATTGTAGTTGACCGTAACGGTGACGTGAGTCCAGGATCTTGGCCACTTCATACTCAACGCCTCGTTGAGTTTGGACTTTCGGAGTTGGAGGAAGTGAGGAATGAAACCGATTCAAGATCACTGGCTTCAACAGGGAAACATGGAATGTCCTAGGTATTTTTAAGAAGGGAGGCAACTGGAGTCTGTAAGCAACAGGATTGATGACTTGTTCAATCTTGAAAGGACCGATATAGCGAGGTGCAAACTTCATACTGGGAACTCTTAACCTCAAATTCTTCGTGGATAACCATACCCGATCACCCACCTTGAGAGCAGGAACTGCTCGACGCTTCTTATCCGCAAACTTCTTGTACCTGAATGATGCCTTGAGCAGAGCTGATCGTACGCTCTTCCAGATATTGGCAAACTGATGCAAGGTGATATCCACTGCGGGAACAGAAGTTGCTGGAAGCGGTTGGAACTCAGGGACTTTAGGGTGGAATCCAAAGTTAGTGAAGAATGGTGTTGAAGCAGATGAAGAATGATACTGGTTGTTATGACAGAACTCGGCCCAGGGAAGTAATTGAACCCAGTCATCTTGAGAGGAGGACACATAGATGCGGAGGAAGGCCTCCAAGTCCTGATTCACCCTCTCGGTTTGACCATTGGTCTGAGGATGGTAAGCCGTGGAAAACTTTAGCTTGACTTGGAGGACTTGACATAAACTTCGCCAGAATTTGGCTGTGAATTGAACTCCTCGATCTGAGATAATTTCTTCAGGAAGACCGTGGAGTCGGAAGATCTCTTGTATGAATACTTGAGCCAACTTGGAAGCTGACGGAAGACCGGTGAGAGGAATGAAGTGTGCCATCTTGGTGAACCGGTCAACTACCACCCAGATGGTATTGAACTTGTTGCACATGGGTAAATCTGTAATAAAATCCATCGACAAATGGGTCCAAGGTCGACGGGGAACAGATGGTGGAACCAGTTGCCCCGCAGGCGACTGGCGGGATACCTTATGTTGAGCACACTTTGGGCAAGATGCAATAAACTCCAAGACGTCCTTTTTCAGAGTTGGCCACCAATAGGACCTAGAGATAAACTCCAGGGTTTTTTGGATACCAGTATGTCCGGCAAAACGGGAAGCATGGGCCCAATGCATGAGCTTCTTCCTTAGCATCGGTTTCACAAAACTTTTCCCTGATGGGGGCGTAGAGTCCATCCCTACCGTGGAGAATGCCAACGGATTTATAATAGGATGCTTGTCTGAAGACTCTGACTCATTTTCTTGCTCCCATGAGCGGGAAAGGGCATCGGCCTTGCGATTCTGAGAGCCCGGACAGAACTGGAGTTTAAAGTCGAACCTGGAAAAGAAAAGTGCCCATCTGGCCTGACGAGGGTTGAGACATTGTGCGCCTTTCAGATATAAAAGGTTCTTGTGGTCTGTAAGTATGGTGATTGAATGAGAAGCTCCCTCCAACAGATACCTCCACTCTTCTAGAGCGAGCTTGATGGCTAGCAACTCCTGGTCGCCAATGGCATAGTTGCGCTCAGCTGGGGAGAACTTCCGGGAGAAGAAACTGCAAGGGTGTAAATGGCCATCTTTAGCCCTCTGAGATAACACCGCTCCGACTCCAACGGAGGAGGCATCCACCTCTAAGATGAAAGGAGAGTCGATGTCAGGCTGTTTCAGAACAGGCGCAGAGATGAACCTTTGTTTTAAAAGATGAAATGCTTGCATGGCTTCTTCAGACCACTTGGACGGGTTAGCACCCTTCTTAGTGAAAGCAGTAATAGGCGCCACAATGGTGGAAAAGTCTCGTATAAACTTTCGGTAATAGTTGGCGAATCCTAAGAACCTCTGGACCCCTTTGAGGGTTAAGGGTACCGGCCAATTTTGGATTGCTTGTAGTTTCTCAGGATCCATCTCTAGTCCGGAACCGGACACAATGTACCCTAGAAACGGAATGGACTTGACTTCAAAGACGCATTTCTCTAATTTGCAATAGAGATGATTGACACGGAGACGGGACAGAACCTCTTTAACCCAAAAACGATGTTCCTCTAAATCGTTGGCAAAAATGAGGATATCGTCTAGATAGACCACGACATGACGGTATAGAATGTCTCTGAAGATCTCATTGACAAAATGCTGGAAGACAGCTGGAGCATTGCTCAATCCGAAGGGAATGACGAGGTACTCATAATGTCCGTCACGGGTGTTAAAGGCGGTCTTCCACTCGTCACCCTCACGGATCCGGATGAGATTGTATGCACCTCTCAAGTCCAGCTTTGTAAAGATGGTAGCTCCGCTAACTCTGTCAAAGAGCTCAGTAATCATGGGTAAAGGATAGCGGTTCTTGATGGTAATGTCGTTCAAACCTCTGTAGTCGATGCACGGCCGCAGACCACCATCTTTCTTCTTTACAAAAAAGAAGCCTGCGCCGGCTGGAGAAGAAGAAGGTCGAATGAACCCCTTTGCTAGGTTCTCTTTAATGTATTCCTCCATAGAATGCGTCTCAGGCAGAGACAAGGGATAAGTTCGGCCTCGAGGTGGAACCTTCCCTGGAACGAGATCAATCGGGCAGTCCCATTCTCTATGAGGAGGAAGGATATCAGCAGAAGCTTTACTGAACACATCCGTGAAATCTTGATATGGAGGAGGTGGAACATCAGACGACCTGGGGGAGGAAGAACAGACAGGCAATACTTTGAACAAGCATGTCTCAGCACAGGAGGAACCCCATGCCAGGATTTGCGTAGTCGTCCAATCAATTGTAGGATTGTGAAGACGGAGCCATGGAAGGCCCAGGACCACGGGATGTGTGGCTCTTGGAATCACTAAAAAAGAAATAAGTTCGGAATGAAGAACTCCCACTCTCAGACGAACTGGTAGAGTCCTTAAAGAAATAACTGCCTCAAAGATCTTGCTGCCATCCACGGCAGTTAAGGAGATGGACGCAGGAAGTCTCTCGGTGGGTAGGGACCACCGTTTAACATAGGCTTCGGTAATAAAGTTCCCAGCTGCTCCGGAATCAAGGAGGGCAATGACGTTCCGATAACGTTGAGCAACTTGAAGCGAGACTGGGAGATTACAATCTTGAGGAGATGGAGAGGAGATCATTACTCCTAGCCGGCCCTCTCCTTGGCGAGCTAGGGTCTGGAGTCCTGGACGTTTGGGACAGGCATTAATGGTGTGAGACGGAGCTGCACAATAAAGACAGAGAGACTTGGTGAGACGTCTTCGGCGCTCAGCAGGAGTTAAACGGGAACGGCCAATTTGCATGGGCTCATCTTTAGTTGGTGACAGTTGGCGAGGAGGAGGAGCAGAAGATTTTGGAGCAGATGAAACGTAAATCAACTTTCGTGCAGAGTGAGATTAGCTCATCTAACTTAGAGGGTAAGTCTCTGGTAGCTAACTCATCTTTAATACGCTCAGATAAGCCATGCCAGAATGCAGCATACAGGGCCTCGTCGTTCCATGCCAGTTCGGATGCCAGGATCTGGAACTGTATCAGATATTGTCCTACAGTACGTGACCCCTGGCGTAAACGGAGAATCTCGGATGAAGCTGAGGTTACCCGGCCTGGCTCATCGAAGATGCGCCTGAATGTTGACACGAATGCAGTGTAGGAAGATAGCAGGGTGTCGGACCTCTCCCATAACGGTGATGCCCAATCAAGGGCTGAGCCACTGAGAAGAGAAATAATGTAGGCAATTTTTGTACGGTCACTGGGAAAATTGCCAGGTTGTAGCTCAAACTGAATCTCACACTGGTTGAGAAATCCCCTGCAGAATCTTGGAGATCCGTCAAATTTTGCTGGCGTTGGAAGATGAAGACGTGGAGCAGAAATGGGTAAGGTGGGTGGGGTTATAGCTGGAGTCACTGTGGTTGACGCACCAGACGCGCCTGATCCACGGAGAGTTGTCTGAATCCCATCCAGCCGAGTAGAGAAATCCTGGAGACAGCGGATGATGTGGCCCTGTGCAGCCTCCTGATGTTCTAGTCGGGCTGCCAGTTCTTGCATCGGCCTGGCCGCTTGATCCTGGTCTCCGGCTGGATTCATTAGGTCAGTGCTTACTGTCACAACTGAGGGCCTGAGCTGACGGGAGGCAGCCTCAGTTGTAGGGACTGTCACAACTGAGGGCCTGAGCTGACGGGAGGCAGCCTCAGTTGTAGGGGCTGAGGTGTAATGGAACCTGGCAGGTTGTATCAGACCCCTAGACATGTAGAAGAATTGCCCGAAGGCGTGACCACGACAACCAGGAATAAAAGTCAATGATGTTTATTTATGACAACTCCGCAACACAGCAGCAGTAAAAGAAAACGTAAAAGTCAGCAAAGAATAAATACAGTTCCTGGGTACTACAGGATGGCAGGAGCCACAGGGCACTGGTAGTGTGAGACAGTTCTTATAATCTTCTAGATGGAAAGTCCTTACCAGGCCCGACTGTAGCAATGGAGATAACCCAGGATTGTACCAGCTGGTGTTCCAGGAAAAGCTGGGTTGCTGAAGATAAAACGGCTGCTGTGGATACTGGCTGGAACCAGACTGTTGTTAGCACGGAGTGGATACTGGCTGGAACCAGTTAAATAATAAATGAACTTGGGAGCGATGAAATATGAGCTGAAATGTAGAACTTGAGAGCGGAGAAATAATAATACCGGTGGAGAGTGGTAAAGTGTAGAAAGGACACCGGCCCTTTAAGAAAAGCTGTACTCTGCTGGAAGCTGGGCTGGAAGCAGGTAATGTTGTAGCTGGAAACAGATGAATCCACAATGGATTGGAGAGTCAGGCTACACCGCAGGTGGAATGCTGGTGCGGGTCTCTATGGTGGAAGTCTTGAGACAGGAGCTGGAACCTGGAAGACAATCACAGGAGAGAGACAAACAGGAACTAGGTTTGACAACCAAAGCACTGACGCCTTCCTTGCACAGGCACAGTGTATTTATACCTGCAGCAAGGAAGGGATTGGCTTGGCAATTATGCAGATTAACAATACTGACAACAGATTGGAGGAAATGATCAGCTGACAGAATCCAAGATGGCTGCGCCCATGCAGACACTTGGAGGGAAGTTTGGTTTGCAATCCATGTGGTAATGAAAACAGTAATGGCGGCGCCGGCCACTGGAGACAGGAGACGCCAGGCTGACAAGTGCACATCCAACCACGCGGACACAGCGGAGGCCGCGGCTGACGTAATCGCCACTCTGACACTCTGCATGCAGAAGCTCAGGGACGGCGGCGGAGGCCGCGGGAGACGCCATGCCAGATGTAATATGGCGTGACTGTGACAGCGTCTCAGGGAGACAGGAGAGGATGCAGGAATGTGAACATCAGGATAACAGATGGGATCCGGTCCTGGAGCGCTGAGCCAGCCTTAGGAGGCATCTGATGGGTAAGAAATGGCGTCCAGATACCCGGATCGTGACATCACCAAGGCAAAACCTCTCCCCCCTGCCCATCCCAAAGCAAAACACCACAAAAGAGATCTAAGATGGCCTCACCTTCCCTATATATAACAAACCCTCCCCTTAAAAAAGGCTGTACTTTTCCTCACAGCTAGGTCCACCCCTCACCAGATGTTTAACTCTTTCCTTTCCTATGCAGTCAATTCTCTCTCCTTTACTAAGCCTTGGAGAGAGATAAAGTGGATGTAGATAAGTACCAGCCAATTAGCTGCTAACTGTCATATTATAGGCTGATTTTGAAAAATTATAGAAGCTGATTGGCTGGTACTTTATCTCCATCCACTCTATCTCTCTCCGAAGCTTAGTACATAGGGGGTCTTTCTGAGTTGTTCGCTAGCTGTTTTTGGTCGCAGCGCGGCGATTAGGTAAAAAAGCGTCACTTCTACGCATGCGCGACGTACTTTCACAACAGCCGAAGTACATTCACACAAGGTCTAGCGACGCTTTTCAGTCGCACTGCTTGCCGCAGAGTGATTGACAGGAAAGGGGCTTTTCTGGGAGGTAACTGACCATTTTCAGGGACTGTGCTGAAAAACGCAGGCGTGTCAGATAAAAACGCAGGCGTGCCTGGGAAAACGCAGGCGTGGCTGACCGAACACAGGGCATGTTCGTGACGTCAAAACAGGAACTAAATAGTCTGAAGTGATCGCAAGCTAGGAGTAGGTCTGGAGCTAATCTGAACCTGCTTGAAAATATTTTTGTAGCCGCACTGCGATCCTTTCGTTCGCACTTCTGCTAAGCTAAGATACACTCCCGGAGGGCGGCGGCTTAGCGTTTGCACGGCTTCTAAAAGCAGCTAGCAAGCGAACAACTCGGAATGAGGGCCATAAACCCCATTGTATGCAGTGGATGTGGGGGTGATGAAATGGGTGGTCATAAACATCCTAGTGATATTTGGTGGACCCCTTTCTTTGAAAGTAAAGCATTCATAACCTAGAACCAGAAATAACGACACGGAGACTTGAATTTTGGCAGAAAATTGCTAGCTATTTATTTGTCCCTATCCATTAGCAAACCTGTAATAAAGAAATTAATTTAATATGCCGCTCCAGCCGGCATATGGTGGCGGCCCAAAAGAACGGCTCAATTAACCTAAATTAACCTTAAATAACTAATCCTATAAATTTACTAAAACTTATCATAAACCGGTAATAGGTGACAACTCAACCCCCACAGTGACTACCCACCGCTCCTGGGTGCCCTGCCGCTGCCTTCCCGGACGGGTGGTCAAGCGGCCATAAGTCGATGGAGGTGAGTGCACCTAAACCACAACAAACTGTAAAACACTACAGTTTTCCCTACAATACAAAACTGCCGTTCTTTTCCGCCAATAAATAGCCAACGATACACCAGCCAACAACTTAACGCCAAAGCACCACGTGCCAGAATCTCTTAGTACCAGGGCGGGAGGGTGGGAAAGCAAATCCACCAAGAGAACTAAGATGGCCTCACCTTCCCTATATATATCAAACCCTCCCCCTAAAAGGCTGTACTTTCCTAACAGCTAGGTCCACCCCTCCCAAGATGTTTAACTCTTTCCTTTCCTATGCAGTCAATTCTCTCTCCTAAACATCCTAGTGATATTTGGTGGACCCCTTTCTTTGAAAGTAAAGCATTCATAACCTAGAACCAGAAATAACGACACGGAGACTTGAATTTTGGCAGAAAATTGCTAGCTATTTATTTGTCCCTATCCATTAGCAAACCTGTAATAAAGAAATTAATTTAATATGCCGCTCCAGCCGGCATATGGTGGCGGCCCAAAAGAACGGCTCAATTAACCTAAATTAACCTTAAATAACTAATCCTATAAATTTACTAAAACTTATCATAAACCGGTAATAGGTGACAACTCAACCCCCACAGTGACTACCCACCGCTCCTGGGTGCCCTGCCGCTGCCTTCCCGGACGGGTGGTCAAGCGGCCATAAGTCGATGGAGGTGAGTGCACCTAAACCACAACAAACTGTAAAACACTACAGTTTTCCCTACAATACAAAACTGCCGTTCTTTTCCGCCAACAGCGAAAGACTCATCCCCAAAGTATTTCGCACCGCCACCATAAACCTACCCTAACTCCTGCAAAGCGAAACTTAGATCCTCCAGAAAAAACATCATCCCCTCATTGGATAGATGTACTCCATCATGCCGGAAAAGGTGGCTGTCTCTGAACCGAATCCTCGGGTGGCGAACCACCCTCCCTCCGTGGGACAGCACCCACTTTGCCACCGCCCCGTTCACCTTTTTCCGGGCCTCGTCAATCTGGCGCCCATCCGCCACACCCCTCCAACACAATCTTGGCACCATCATTGAAAAAACCAACACACAATTGGTCCATGTTGCGGCCACACTTGCCAGATCATGTATCATGGCCCACCGCAGATCCAAGGATGTCCTCTTCCCCAGGTCGTTGCCACCTAGATGGACAACCAAGACCCTAGGGACTCCATGCTTGCTGGCCTGACTCACTAACCTACTCCTCAGCTCACCCCACATCATTCCTCGCCAGCCAAGCCATCTGACACCCTGTGCTCCAAGCAATGCCTGAGCCCCCTCCGAGGCCACAAACCTGGCCGCCCAGTAAATGTAAGAGTGGCCAACCACCCAAATGGCCAAATTGTCGTCAAACCATCCTGAAGGGGAAAAGAGGGGTAAAATTGATTACTAAGAGGCTTATTAATTGTTTACACTGAAGGATCTGCCAAAAAGAAAAAACTTTAGATCTCGCTATTGCAGCAGTCACGGCCTAGCCGAACTGCACCATGCTTCGTTGCCAATTTAAAGCGCAATTAAAGACACAAAGGGGAAAGATCAAATAAAACAAACGAAATAAAACAGGGAGGGGGGGGGGAGGGGGGTATAAAATGGGAAACACATGTAATAACTCAGCTGGAGGTGAAAGCGTAAAGACCTGCTGAGGGACTCTGATTAGACCAGATTAGCCGAATTGTAGATTAGAATTCAGTCCGTCAAGTCAGGCAAAAAATCGCAAAATAACTCCAGACCCCCGCTGCCGACTCATGCCAGCAACGGCGAGTAGCTAATCCCTGAGTAGGATAACAAAAGGGGAAAACACCAACAGACGCACAACACCATAACTCACAGAACTGGAACAACATAATACATTGCAAATAAAACAAAGCACTAAGCGCAATCCGACCTCTCATGCAACGGGGCGAATATATCGTCTGTAACTTGACGACTTCCCTCGCCCCACCGCCTGGATTTCAGATCTGGAGAAACCCGCCCCAGCAGCCGACGTCGCCGCGCCTATTCGAAAGGAATGGGTACCGAACGCAGCGGGTGGGAGGCCCAAGCTCGCTAAACAACGACTCAGCATCCAACGGAACTGGTATTTCGTCACTGGCAGCCCGTCATAATGCAATAGCCATGACCCCTCCCTAACGGGTCGCACCGCCACATATTGCATCGCCAGACCTACTGGGCAAACGCTCTCCTCTTGCTCTGGAACCATAGTGACCCAGCGACCTCTCCCCACTTGGTCCGTCTTAGAGCGCCTTAATCTGCACAGCAAGGACCTCTCACACACTACTACGTCTCCGACCAGCATGCGCGACTCTGCTCTCTTGGAAGGCGCTACCAACTCCGAAACCCTAAAGGCCCCGTGGTAAGCCAATGAGAACGCCAAACTGCACAAAAGTGTCTCAAACCTGGACGACGCGACTCGCCCCACCGCCGCGATGACGGCCGGCAACAAAGCCGCATCGATGGGCCGCCTCCTATCCGGTGGCGTCGGCGCCACTCGCGTCCACCCTTTCATTGCCTTCCGCAGAACATCGCTTTTTGTCACATCGGGGACGCCCCGCAGCTTGCAGAAAACCAGACCCCAGCCAAGTACCGGGATACCACCGCTCGGGACCTACCCGAAACATACAGCTGCCAAATAAAAGAAAGCATCAGCCGATGCCTGCTCTTACCTTGTTGCTGACGACCTTGGACAAACTCCTCCCACTCATTCCAAGCATGTCCGTAAGCCTTGAGCGTGGCTGGCGCGACTGACCGCAACGCTATACCCTCCAGTCCGGCCCGATCACCTGCCAAACCTAACCGGGACAATGAAAACCTTGCTCGTTGGCCTCAGGTGCCAACAACCAACACCTCTCCCACTGTCCTCACGACAAAGCGTCGACAATCCCATTCTCCAAACCGGGCACATGTTGCGCGTGGAACCACAGGTTCCTACGCAAGCATGTCAAAAGCAATTGCCCTAGCACCCGCATAACCACCAACGACTTTGCCCTCTGGTTATTAATCGCATGCACCACGCCCAGATAATCGCATCTAAACAAAATGCTGCGATTAGCCAGCCGATCGCCCCAGACCTCCAACGCCACCATAATGGGAAAAACTCCAGAAGCAAAAGGTCCTTCGTGAAACCCCCGCGATGCCATTCTGCCGGCCACGAGGCCGCGCACCAAGATCCCTCCAGATGGCAACCGAATCCAGAGGCGCCCGCTGCGTCGGTGAACAGCTGCAACCTAGCGCTGTCCGCCATTGGGGCCTGCCATATACACACCCCGTTGAAGTCCTCGAGGAACAAGGCCCATATTGCCAACTCCCTCTTAATCTCTGAGGACAAACGCACGAAATGGTGCGTTCTGGCACACCCCGCAGTCGCCCTTCACAGCTTCCGGCAGTACACACCTAAAAGCGAACTCAAATGAGCCGGAAGGCGCCTGGAGCCTTCTTAGGAACCACCCCCACTGGAGAGATGACCAAGTCATCCCCCGAAGGAACACGCCGCGTTGTTAAACGCAAAACATTTTCCTTTTGTGGTGGCACGCCCCCCTGCGCGGACTGCCGACCTACCTGACTTGGCCAATCCGCCGTCCGCGCCGAAACCCTGGGAGGACGACCCTGCGTGGTGCCCGTCCGCCCCCGGCTTCCGGGGCTCCTCCGCCTGTAGCGAAGCCCGGGTGACCTTGAGCCCAACCTCAACGTCCTTGAACCCGAAGTCCATGACCTGCAAACCTTCCTGAATTCCTGATCGTACCTGCGCCACTCCGATCCCGAAGACGTGCGCTGCATGTCATGTACGAGATGCAGGTACCTAATTATATTCGTGTGCTCTGCCGGCCTGTCCTCCAGGTAAGATGCCGCGAAGACCCAGAACCCGGCCAGGCAATTATCGAAGGTACGGAATGCCTCAGCCCCGATGCCCTTCTTTGTGCCGCCACCTTATACTCTTTCTTCGCGACCTTCGTCAATACGAACACGTCCACGAAGTCCCCCCTCCAAATCTTCTTGCGGCAGCTATCTCGCAGCCCCCACAGTACAGCAGTATAGACGAATCGCACGACACCGGGCAAATTGCGAGCTTCTTGGCCCTACGCGCTTCCTCGCTAAGCCGCTTGCGCCTGTTCCGCTGGCCCGCTGCCCTCTTGGCGAATTTAGTTGCCCGCTTCTTTGCCCTAGTTGTGCTACTGACTTCGGACGCCTGTGACGACATTGAAGATGAAGAGGAGGAAGAGGAAGAACTACGCGAACTAGAGCTCGTGGAGGAACCCGAATACCGACTGCACCACCTTACCTGATGCCGCCGACTGCCCCGACATGGAATCTTCCGGCGCGTCCAAATCGTTGCCTTCCTCCTCGAAATCTGCCATCGCCTCATCCCCGAGCTCCCTTGAAAAAGAGGAAGAAACGGAGGACCCCTCCAGCACTCGCGGCACATGCCGCGGCCTCCGTGCTGGGGGCGTTGCGGCCGTGAGCTCCCCCGCGTCCTGCCCTGGACCCTGTTGTAATTCTGCGGCGACCGTCCCGAGCTCACGGCAGGCGCGTGCCACCCGCTGCGCCGCCATAGCCCGCAGCCCGCCGGAACGAAAAGCCGTTCTAGGGGAGGCAGCCGCGGCTAGCGGCCCTAACACCTTCACCGCTGTGGCCAGGGCCGAGCCAGCGCTCCGGAGGGGTCGTGACTGCCCCAAAACGCGGTCCTGGGTCCTTCGCCGGGGCCCGCGTGCGACCACGTGCTCGCCGCCCGACATGCGTGTGTCGGGCATCCGACGCACGCTGCCCTTGCGGGAAAGCGGAGGCACCGCTGTCGGCGCCCGCACTGCCCTCGCCTCCGAATTTGTCCCCTCTTCCCGTGTATCGGAACTATCCGATGCCGCAGAGGGGGGGGGGTGGGACCGCCGCGGGCTCCTGCGGCGCGTGCAGCAGCCCCGCGGCCACTAACCCATTCCCTGTCCCCCCTCCTCCCCCGCAGGCTGCTAGATTCCGGCCCCGGGGGAGTGATCTGAAAAGACCGGGAACCCCGCGGCGCAGCAGAGCGCGCGCGCACCGCTCCGCTTGCAGTGGACACAGGCTCGCGCACCTCCCGTGCGCGCACCCCGTGACCTCTTGCTGCCGCACCCCTTCTCCTTGGTATCGCACTGCCCTGCCAGTGATCATAATTGCCCTGTCTCCCCCCGGCTCCCGCCGGACTCCGGCTGCCTGGGAGATAGCAGGGGAGACAGCAGGGCCGGCGGCGCTGCTGCGCACACACGTGCGCGGCTAGCGGCGCCAGAGGCGAGCGTGGGCGCGCGCGCACCTCGGGCGCGCGCCCCACTGCTCTCTGTCACCACAAGGCCTCTTGTCTGGGCTCCTGCATTAAGAGCCCCATTAGCTTAACCTGGTTGATCACTGCCTCTCCCCCTCCCTCCCCGCTCCACACCGTGTTCCGGCTGTGGGGGAGAGGGCTGAGGAGACAAGGAAGAAAGCGGCGCCGCTGCGCGCACACGTGCGCGAGCGGCGGTGCCGTCGGAGCCGCGCGTGGGCGCGCGTGCGTCCCACCGCTTCCGGTCCGTGCTCTCTCAGCCGAAGCGTTTGGGGATGACGCCGTGCGAGGCCCTGCGACAGGCCTCGCTCGGCTGGCCACGTCCCCCGCCCAGTGCCCTCCCCCCGCCTGGAACCACTAGCCGGCCCCGGCAAGGGGAAAGAGCTGGGCATCGAACTCAGTCTCCGGTCCCGGGATGAGCGCCAGGCGCGGCGCGCTCCCTCGGGCACCCGTCACTGGGGCTTCCCCGGCCATGCCCGGAGGCAAGGGCTGCTGCCCGCCCACCTCCGGGCGGCCTGACTCCCTCTCTGATCCTCCTCGTCGGCCGCTCCCGCCAGTCACAGCCGGACCGGCTTCCGCCAGATCCCTCGAGGAGGCCCTAGGGGACGGGACGCCGTCCCCAGGGCCAGCCAGCTCGCCCCCGGAACCAGCCCCCACCGCCAGATGAGCGGTAACGGGCTGGGGTCCCGGCGGACCGTCGTGGGCGAGTGGCAGCCAGAGCACTGATGTGTGACCTAAATGCAGGGAGCTGACAATAGAAATGGCTACTGACTGTCTCAACACAGTGACTCGAATCATCAGGAAGTGTGAATGATTCGAGTCACTCGCTGTTTCATGAGTCGAGACAGCAGCAGCTTCTCTCAGACAGAGGGAGGAAACTCTGTGTCCTGTGTCCTTCAGTCAGTGTGTTCTGCTGTCTTTAGCTGTGATTGGCCAGAGGCTATACCAGGTGACACCCAGTGGGAGGGGGGAGGGAGCAGTCACGACTCACCAGTCAGTGAGTGCTGTGCTGCTGTGCCTGATCCATGTCATGAATCATGATTCATCCTGAGTCTGCCAGTGAGGGAGACAGTTGTACACTGTGTAGACTCAGTGACTCAGTGAATGAATCTGATTCATGCAGCAGGAGGTGGAGCCCCTGTGGTACAGGGCTCTCGGCTCAGTGCTCACTGTTCCTGCTCAGTGTGATTGTGGGTGGCAAACTCCCTGGAGGCTAGATAGTGGATAATATAATAAATCCAAGCCCACCTAAAATCATCCAATTAGCAAAGTATGCAAAATAAAAAAAAAATGTTTTTATTTGGTTTAGTTACAGAATGAATGATGTGTTTCATGGCTGTTAAGCTTTCTCTCCTCAGCCAGAAGTAATGTCATATTCTATAACTAGTGTGCAATAAGTGGTTATTAATAATATATCAACATAACAGTAAATCTATGTTAATATATTATTAACAATCAGGGCATAAGCAGCTGCCTCCCCCAGATACACTGTACAATCACTGCAGCTGAATAACTCCATGAGTCCAGCACTGATCCTCCAGCACTGGCAACTCACTGATTCATGTGCAGTCTCTGCAACACATTCCACTACAGATGAGTCATGACTCATGTGCCGAGACACTGACTCGAGACACTTCACTGAACTGAGTCATGTGTCTCAGCTCAGTTCAGTGAATCACTTTGCCCATGACTAGCTGACAAAACACTGAAATGTATAAATCCGGAAAAAAAATGGGGGGATTCTGCAAAGCAGCACTCACCCCAAAGCAAATCCACCAAGAGAACTAAGATGGCCTCACCTTCCCTATATATATCAAACCCTCCCCCTAAAAGGCTGTACTTTCCTAACAGCTAGGTCCACCCCTCCCAAGATGTTTAACTCTTTCCTTTCCTATGCAGTCAATTCTCTCTCCTTCCGAGTTGTTCGCTCGTTGCCGATTTTCGCTTTGCTGCGATTTGCTGCTAAATGCGCATGCGCATGGTACACAGAGCCCATGCGCTAAGTTATTTAACACAAACGCTTTTCAGTCGCACTGCTGATCGGTGAGTAATTGACAGGAAAGGGGCGTTTCTGGGGGTAACTGAGCGTTTTCCGGGAGTGTGCTAAAAAACGCAGGCGTGACAGGCAAAATGCGGGAGTGTCTGAAGAAACGGGGGAGTGGCTGGCCGAACGCAGGGAGTGTTTGTGACGTCAAACCAGGAACTAAACGGACTGAGCTGATCGCAGTCTAGGAGTCGGTCTGGAGCTACTCAGAAACTGCAAAGAATTATTTAGTAGCAATTCTGCTAATCTTTCGTTCGCTATTCTGCTAAGCTAAGATACACTCCCAGAGGGCGGCGGCCTAGCGGGTGCAATGCTGCTAAAAGCAGCTAGCGAGCGAACAACTCGGAATGAGGGCCATGGTTCAAAAATAGATACTTTTTTGCTGGTGAGCTACAGGGCCCATATATCACACACTTACCAAGATCTTAGCTGCCAGTAGGGAGGGGTATGGCGCATCCATGTGGGCAGTGCAGGGCAGGGCAGGGGCGGATTGGGAACAAAAAGCGGCCCTGGAAAAATTTTTAATAGTGGCCCCACATGGGCAGCACCAGAGGTGTTAGGTCTAGCCATGGGCCATGGCAGCAGCACCCTCCCCCCAATACTTTCCAGATAGTGGGCATGTCCAGCATCAAGGAGGAAGTTAAAAAGAAATAAAATTAAATTTTATGAGCACATTATATGATACACCTTCAGGATTTAGGAAATTATATCATTCTTTAGAAAGATATATTTTCTTGCTTATTACACCAACCGTATCCCAATCACTATTCACTCAATCTTATATGTCAGTCAAGCAGGCAGACAGAGCATACACTAGATCATCTGCAATCACAGGCTAAGTGGCAAAGTCATTTTCACATATGCAAATTATTTAGCATCTTATTCATTATGTCTATAAAAAGGACCACATGTCCTCAAACTAAACAGGCCCCATGGGTGCGTCGGCCCACCGGGAATCTTCCCTGTAAACCCTATGGCCAATCCACCTCTGGTGCAGGGGCATGACAGCAGAATTGCATCATCAAGGCACAGTATATAAAGCCATGATTACATCATTGTAGAGAGAGGGAAGGGGCCATGATGATGGGATTCAGGAGGAATAGCGTCATCAGCTCGCCTGGACTAGTCACTTCACACGGGAAGTGGGCATCAGCGTGTGGAATTCAGGCGTTACTGAAGATATGCCTAAACCTTGGTGCCTGCTATCCTGGAGTCTCAAAGACATTGCGGGAGAATAGGCAAGTACCATATGTTCTATCATGCCTTGGGATCGTGTAACCGGCGGTTGGGATCCCAGCGGTCAGCATCCTAATACCATAGGTGCGAGGAGTGCAGCTGCTATGGGGCCCAGAGCTGAGAGGGGTGCCTTCCCTGTCACAGTTACATGTGTTATATACAGGGTGTAGCTACCATATGTGCAGGGAGTGCAGCTGCTATGCAGAGCTGAGAGGGGCCACCTTCCCTGTCAAAGTTACATGTGTTATATGCAGGGTGTAGCTACCATAGGTGCAGCTGCTTTGGGACCCACAGCTGAGAGGAGCCACCTTCCCTGTCACAGTTACATGTGTTATATACAAGGGTGTAGCTACCATAGGTGCAGGGAGGGCAGCTACCAGGGGCGGATTGGCCCACCAGGACACCATGACATATTTTGATGGCCTGGTTCCATATCCCCCTCAGCCAGGCCGATTCACATTCAGGCTGGGCTGGCTCACACTGCTTCCAGTACTTGTGGTTCATTGGAATGTAATCCAGAAGTTAGGCTAGCGGGCACTTCCAGGTGCCGCTAGCCATGAATAGCGGTGAAGCTTT
Source organism: Pseudophryne corroboree (assembly GCF_028390025.1). NCBI lineage: Eukaryota > Metazoa > Chordata > Amphibia > Anura > Myobatrachidae > Pseudophryne > Pseudophryne corroboree. The sequence continues at coordinate 350,404,401 of NC_086452.1, read as the reverse complement.
TCTACCAATGGGGGTCTTGGGAAAGTTAACCAGCCCAGCAGCATCCTCTCCCTGGCCCTGGCCAAAGGTCTCTTCAACGAGCCCGGCCCAGGAGCAGCAGCATAGTGATGAATGGAGCCGGGTTCACTACACCCGCTGCCACCCCAGCTCCCGCACTCTCACTGAACTGGCCAGAGCGGCGACTGAGCACTGAAGGGGACCCGGCAGAGAGGTTATTTTTAATTACATTATTTGCATTATCACGATGGTGTAAAGGATAGGGTGTCCCCGGTCTCAGTGTATGGTTTGGGGACTGGACAGGAGCAGGATGTACTTTGTTCTCAGGATGCCAGCTGACCAGGCAGCACTCACAGCCAGCCCTGGGACAATCTCTAATGCAACGTCCTTCAGCCCTATAGCTGCCCAATGTCCGTCCATGATGATAGGCCTATTTATGCAGTGTCTACATATGTAATGCGGTGGCTACATATGTAATGCGGTGGCTATATATGTAATGTGGTGCTAGTCATATAATGCGGTGCTATACGTGTAGTGCGGTGCTATACCTGTAATGTTGTGCTATTCGTGTTATGTGGTGCTATTTGTGTAATGCAGTGCTATACGTGTAGTGCTATACATGTAGGGGGTCATTCCAAGTTGATCGCAGCAGGAATTTTGTTAGCAGTTGGGCAAAACCATGTGCACTGCAGGGGGGACAGATATAACATGTGCAGAAAGAGTTAGATTTGGGTGGGTTATTTTGTTTCTGTGCAGGGTAAATACTGGCTGCTTTATTTTTACACTGCAAATTAGATTGCAGATTGAACACACCACACCCATATCTAACTCTCTCTGCACATGTTAAATCTGCCTCCCCTGCAGTGCACGTGGTTTCGCCCAAGTGCTAAAAAAATTCCTGCTGCGATCAACTTGGAATTACCCCCGTAATGCGGTGCTATGCGTGTAATGTGGTGCTATACGTGTAATGCAGTGCTATTTGTATAATGCGGTGCTATTCATGTAATAATGTGGTGGCTATGTATGTAATATGGTGGCTATGTATGTAATCAGGGGCGGATTGGCCACTGGGACAGATTCTGCTGCGCTGGTCCCTTGTGTCTGTGTTTCACTACTTGTGTGTACTCCCTCCCTGTACTGTGCTGTATGTAGTGTGTGCTCCTCCTCCCTGTACTGTGCTGTATGTAGTGTGTGCTCCTCCTCCCTGTACTGTGCTGTATGTAGTGTGTGCTCCTCCTCACTGTACTGTGCTGTATGTAGTGTGTGCTCCTCCTCCCTGTACTGTGCTGTATGTAGTGTGCATACCTCCCAACATGACCCTCTCCAGGAGGGACAGATTGCTCTGCTTCTGGACTTTTCTCTTCATTTATGATTGCTGGCACCTGTACTGAAACAACTTTCTTACCCATTAACCTGTTCTACACAGGTGCCGGCAATCATAAATTAAGAGAAAAGTCCAGAAGCAGAGCATTGTGTCCCTCCTGGAGAGGGTCATGTTGGGAGGTATGAGTGTGTGCTCCCCCTCCCTGTACTGTGCTGTATGTAGTGTGTGCTCCTCCTCCCTGTACTGTGCTGTATGTAGTGTGTGCTCCTCCTCCCAGTACTGTGCTGTATGTAGTGTGTGCTCCTCCTCCCTGTACTGTGCTGTATGTAGTGTGTGCTCCTCCTCCCTGTACTGTGCTGTATGTAGTGTGTGCTCCTCCTCCCTGTACTGTGCTGTATGTAGTGTGTGCTCCCTCCCTGTACTGTGCTGTGTATGTAGTGTGTGCTCCCTCCCTGTACTGTGCTGTATGTAGTGTGTGCTCCCTCCCTATACTGTGCTGTATGTAGTGTGTACTCCCCTCCCTGTACTGTGCTGTATGTAGTGTGTGCTCCTCCTCCCTGTACTGTACTGTGTATGTAGTGTGTGCTCCCTCCCTGTACTGTGCTGTATGTAGTGTGTGCTCCTCCTCCCAGTACTGTGCTGTATGTAGTGTGTGCTCCTCCTCCCAGTACTGTGCTGTATGTAGTGTGTGCTCTTCCTCCCTGTACTGTGCTGTGTATGTAGTGTGTGCTCCCTCCCTGTACTGTGCTGTATGTAGTGTGTGCTCCTCCTCCTTGTACTTTGAAACATATAAGGTTAAAAAAAAGGGGTTTGTAGAATGAAAAGTCAATAAAATCAGAAGTAGATTAAAGGCATGACTGCAGTGTCAGTAAACACTGAAAGTGGGCATATCAGTCCTTGTATATTCAGACGTACAGATGTGCATCAGGGAAGGGTATTGTAGCAGCATATGCATAAAGGAGGTCATTCCGAGTTGATTGCTCGCTGACGATCAGGTAAAAAAATGGCAAAACTGCGCATGCGTATGCGCCGCAATGCGCACGCACATCATACGGGTACAAAGAGCATCGTTGTTGTGCAATGCTTTAAGCGACTAATCCATTCGCACAGCCGATCGCAAGGAGATTGACAGAAAGAGGGCGTTTGTGGGTGGCAACTGACCGTTTTCTGGGAGTGTTTGGGAAAATGCAGGTGTGTCCAGGCGTTTGCAGGACAGGTATCTGATGTAAATTCCGGGACCTCCGTCGCTAGAATCATCGCACAGGATAAGTAACTATAGGGCTGGTCTTGTTTTGCACAAAATGTGTTTGTGTCGCTCGGCTCCACATGCAATCGCACACTTGCAAAGCGAAAATACACTCCCCCATGGGTAGCCACAATGGTTTGCACGGCTGCTAAAAGTAGCTAGCGAGCGATCAACTCAGAATGAGGGCCACAGTCACAGGTAAACATTAGCATAACATAAAGCAAAGGAGGCCCCAACTGTGTCTATCTCAGAATCAGGACTTCTGAGGAGTGACCCTGCCTTCTTGATAGGCCCCGCCCCCTCAACAGACTCCACCCCATTAGGGCTGCTTCCATAAATTTCCCGGGCTGGTGTTCGATCCCAATCCGCCCCTGGCAGCTACTATGGGGCCCAGAGCTGAGAGAGGCCACCTTCCCTGTCACAGTTACATGTGTTATATATAGGGGTGTAGCTACCATAGGTACCAGTGCACTGCCTACCAGTGCAATGCCTCACCTACTGGTGTGATCTCCACCTCCTGTGACATAATCCTCCTGCTGGTGCTGTGACTGCCTACCAGTGCAATGCCTCACCTACTGGTGTGATCTCCACCTCCTGTGACATAATCCTCCTGCTGGTGCTGTGACTGCCTACCAGTACAATGCCTCACCTACTGGTGTGATCTCCACCTCCTGTGACATAATCCTCCTGCTGGTGCTGTGACTGCCTACCAGTGCAATGCCTCACCTACTGGTGTGATCTCCACCTCCTGTGACATAATCCTCCTGCTGGTGCTGTGACTGCCTACCAGTGCAATGCCTCACCTACTGGTGTGATCTCCACCTCCTGTGACACGATCCTCTGCTGTGACTGCCTACCAGTGTAATGCCTCATCTACTGGTGTGATCTCCACTTCCTTTAACACGATCCTCCTGTTGGTGCTGTGACTGCCTACCAGTGTAATGCCTCACCTACTGGTGTGATCTCCACTTCCTTTAACAGGATCCTCCTGTTGGTGCTGTGACTGCCTACCAGTGCAATGCCTCACCTACTGGTGTGATCTCCACCTCCTGTGACACGATCCTACTGCTGGTGCTGTGACTGCCTACCAGTGCAATGCCTCACCTACTGGTGTGATCTCCACCTTCTGTGACACGATCCTACTGCTGGTGCTGTGACTGCCTACCAGTGCAATGCCTCACCTACTGGTGTGATCTCCACCTCCTGTGACACGATCCTCCTGCTGGTGCTGTGACTGCCTACCAGTGCAATGCCTCACCTACTGGTGTGATCTCCACCTTCTGTGACACGATCCTACTGCTGGTGCTGTGACTGCCTACCATGCTGCATTAGCCTTGCTTAATACCTCTGTGGGTAATAGGGTAATGCTAACAATTTGCTTACACCCAGTTTGTGTTGGGCCCCGTTTATAGCTGACTTTCTCCAACCTACACGAGGCCACTTTTCATATATTTCCAGGGCCACTTTATGTTCCCAATCTCCCCCTGTACAGGGGTAACCCCCAGTAAGCCCCACTGCCTGGGAGCCCCAACTCCTCCTCTAGGGATCAGGTTCCAGACTGTGCGCTTGAATTATAAATTATATGTATGTTACTTTATACTGCAGAGGACTATGGTGTATTATCTACAGTGCATTACTGTTATTAGCAGCTCTTTACCTCAGCTCTTATTGTAGTGCATGTATACACTATGAGGTATATTTACTAAGCTCCCGATTTTGACCGATTTTGTGTTTTTTTTTAAAAGTGTCATTTCGGGAATTTACTAAACACAAATCTCGGCAGTGATGAGGGCATTCGTATTTTTTTTGAAGGCAGAGAAAAAAAAATACAAATTAATACACCATCGGTCAAACACGCCTGTTATTTTATACAACTTGGTGAAAAAGTACAAATTGTAAAAAAACGCAGTTTTCAAATAGACCTGCTTTTTTTTTACCGTATTCTGATAGGTTCCGGTATAAAAGATAGATAGGGGTATATTTACTAAGGTCCCGATTTTGACCGAGATGACGTTTTTTCTTCAAAGTGTCATCTCGGGAATTTACTAAGCACAAATCACGGCAGTGATGAGGGCATTTGTAATATTTTGGAAGTCCTAGGAAAAAATGACAAATCAATACACCATCGGTCAAATACGCCTGCAATTTGGTAGCAATCGGTCATTTACTAAAAAGTGCAAATCACAAACACTGCCGACAATAGCCAAACACTGCCGTGCTGAAATACAATTCGTGAAAAAGTGCTAAAGTAAAACAGACCTGCTTTTTTTCCCCGTGTTTGGATAGGCATGCATGGATCCATGAGATCCGTGCATGTTTTTCAGTGGGAAGAGGTGGTAAAGTGTTAATTTTTTTTTTTTTAAATGCGTGGGATCCCTCCTCCTAAGCCAAACCAGCCTCAGGCTCTTTGAGCCGGCCCTGGTTGAAAAAATATGGGGAAAAAAATGATAGGGGTTCCCCCATATTTAAACAACCAGCACCGGGCTCTGCGCCTGGTCCTGGTTCCAAAAATACGGGGGACAAAAAGCGTAGGGGTCCCCCGTATTTCTGAAACCAGCACCGGGCTCCACTAGCCAGATACATAATGCCACAGCCGGGGGACACTTTTATCTAGGTCCCTGTGGCCCTGGCATTACATAACCAACTAGTCACCCCTGGCCGGGGTACCCTGGAGGAGTGGGGACCCCTTCAATCAAGGGGTCCCCCCCCTCCAGCCACCCAAGGACCAGGGGTGAAGCCCGAGGCTGTCCCCCCCATCCAAGGGCTGCGGATGGGAGGCTGATAGCCTGGTTGACAAAAAATGAATATTGTTTTTAGTAGCAGTACTACAAGTCCCAGCAAGCCTCCCCGCAAGCTGGTACTTGGAGAACCACAAGTACCCGCATGCGGTGGAAAACCGGGCCCGCTGGTACCTGTAGTACTACTACTAAAAAAATACCCCAATAAAAACAGAAGACACACACCTTGAAAGTAAAACTTTAATACATACATCCACACCTCCATATACACATACTTACCTATGTTCACACGAGGGTCGGTCCTCTTCTCCATGTAGAATCCATGGTGTACCTGTTGAAAAAATTATACTCACAAAATCCAGTGTAGATGGCTCCTCTTTTAATCCATTTGTAATCCAGGTACTTTGCAAAAAAACAAAACGAACACCCGACCTCGCACTGAAAGGGGCCCCATGTTTTCACATGGGACCCCTTTCCCCGAATGCCAGGAACCCCCTCTGACTTATGTCTAAGACGGTTCCATCAGCCAATAAGGGAACGCCACATTGTGGCATCCTCCTGATTGGCTGTGTGCTCCTTTACTGTATGACAGGCAGCACACGGCAGTGTTATAATGTAGCGCCTATGCGCTCCATTGTAACTAATGGTGGGAACTTTGTGGTCAGCGGTGAGGTTACTTTCGGTCAAGCGCACGGCATGTTCGTGCTGACGGCGCCTAGGATGCGTGTTAGGCTGTCAGTGTGGGCGGCGCCCGTCTCCTGACCTGCTCTCTCATACGCGCAGCTCCGTCTATTTCTGTTAGAGACATGGAGCAGGGAAATCAATACACAGGCGCCGATGAGGTGACTGACGGCTGTGGCAGGCTAGACCCTCGCCGCGGCCGCCCCTGGTCTGGGCTTACTTATCAAAATATTTTTTTTTGTAAAATATATTTAATTGGAGCATGCCGCCCTCCAGTGGCCAGCGCCCATAGGCAGCTGCCTAAAGCTGCCTAATGGTAGCGCCGGCCCTGACTCTATCCTGACATGGATAGAGAAGGTATGAAATAGTCCAAAAACATCTTTAATTAAAAAAACAACACATTTGTCTATCTTTTTTATGTCGACCATTTTCATGTCGACATTTTGACCCTGTCAACCTTTTGTACTGTCTACCTTTTTCATGTCGACCTTTTGACCCTGTCGACCTTATGTCTGTCTAACAAATAGTGTCTATCTATTGACTGTCTAACTAGACTCTGTCTATCAACCGGATACCGGAGAAGTTGCCCATGGCAACCAATCAGCTCTGAAGTAACAGCTATAATTTGCATACTGTAAAATTATACAGAGCTGCTGATTGGTTGATGGGGCAATTTCTCCACCGGCTCATTTCTCCACTCTTATCACTGTTTAGTAAATGTGCCCCTAAGTCACTTACCGGATTCTCTCTCTGATGTGATAATTGAGCACTTAGATCCACAGACACACAGACACTTGGTAGGACTATGGCCCTCATTCCGAGTTGATCGCTCGCTAGCTGCTTTTAGCAGCAGTGCACACGCTAAGCCTCCGCCCTCTGGGAGTGTATCTTAGCTTAGCAGAATTGCAAATGAAAGAGTAGCAGAATTGCTACTGAAAAATGTCATGCCGTTTCTGAGTAGCTCCAGACCTACTCCTATCTTGCGATCACTGCAGTCACTTTAGTTCCTGGTTTGACATCACAAACACGCCCTGCGTTCGGCCAGCCACTCCCCCATTTCTCCAGCCACTCCTGCGTTTTTGCCTGGCACGCCTGCGTTTTTAAGCACACTCCCTGAAAACGCTCAGCTATCACTCAGAAACACCCACTTCCTGTCAATCAAACAACGATCACTCGAGCGACTGGAAAACGTCGCTCGAGCCTCTGTAAAACTACAAAGTTTTGTATGAAAGTACTTAGCGCATGTGCGCTGCGTACCATGCGCATAAATGCCGCTTTTTCACCTCATCGCTGCGCTGCGAAAAACGTCAGCGAGCGATCAACTCGGAATGAGGGCCTACCTGCTGTCACTGGGCATGTGCAGCAACTCCATTCTGCCCCTTTATACTGCATGAAGTGGCTGAGGCCAGACTGTGGTGAAGGGATTTCTGAGAAACTGGAACACCCCCCCCCCCCCCCCCTCTCCTGCTTTCCTATGGTGATCTACCAAAATCAGGACCCTTGGGAGGTATTTCCTTTTTTTACTCCATGCCATGAGGAATTCAGGCTATTTTGGGGCAAACAGGGGTGTTACCCAGTAATAGAAATATGTACATACAATAAAGTGGCTGTCTACCATCTAGTACGGTGGTTCTTAACCTTGTTGGAGGTACTGAACCCCGCAAGTTTCATACGTGCATTCACCAAACCCTTCATAGGTGGTCATTCCAAGTTGTTCGCTAGCTGTTCTCATTCGCAGCGCAGCATTCATGCAAAAAAGCGGCACTTCTGCGCATGCGTATGCGGCGCAATGCGCACGCGCGATGTACTTTCACAACAGCCTAAGTAGTTTTGCACAGGCTCTAGCGAAGCGCACGCGCGACGTACTTTCACAACAGCATAAGTAGTTTCACACAGGCTCTAGCGAAGCTTTTCAGTCGCACTGCTGACCGCAGAGTGATTGACATGAAGTGGGCATTTCTGAGTGTCAACTGACCGTTTTCAGGGAGTGATCATAAAAACGCAGGCGTGCCTGGAAAAACGCAGGCGTGGCTGGTCGAACGCAGGGCGTGTTTGTGACGTCAAACCAGGAACTGAATGGTCTGAATTGATCGCAAGCGCTGAGTAAGACTGAAGCTACTTAGAAACTGCTCAAAAATATTTTGCAGACGCTCTGCGATCCTTTCGTTCGCACGTCTGCTAAGCTAAGATACACTCCCAGAGGGCGGCGGCTTAGCGTTTGCACGGCTGCTAAAAGCAGCTAGCGAGCGATCAACTTGGAATGAGGGCCATAGTTGTAAAAATATAATGTGTTCAAAACATAGAGATATATATTTTATTAGTGCACAAAATGAACCATGCATCCACTGCAGATAAAATCACTGTGTTCAAAGAACAAAACCAACAAAACATGAATGTCACACAAAGACATAACATGAATATTTACTGCAAATCAATGTGACTTTTGCTGTTGCCTTTTAGAGACAAGTTCAGAAATGCGCGGCTTCACCTTGGCAAGTGCCACTCTTATATCATTTTCGCAACAAAGTCTATTCCTTTTCTTCGTTTTTATATCAACCATCCTAGAAAAGGATTGCTCGCAAAGATACGTTGTAACAAACGGTAGGAGTATCTCAAGGGCTTTCTTAGCAATAAGAGGGTATGGTATAATTTGGTGACACCAAAACGTTGAGAGCATTGTTGTTCTGAAGAGTTGCTGTTGAACCTGGCTCTGCTGAAGTTCAATGATTTTGTCGAGGTACTCATCATTGACATCTGCTGTCACAGCACTAAACGTGAACTACTGTCTCACCCATGCTGGATATGACTCTCTGGTGGGGAAGTATCCATCAAGAGACTTTGCGAGCTCATCTAAGCGCATGGCAATTGCTTGCTTCAGTTAACCGGGTACAGAAATGTCTCCGATTTCAAACTCCTCTTCAATCTTACTTGCACAGTCGTCCAGAAGGGGAAAGTTTGCAAAGTTATCATTCTGTTCGTCGTTTCCATAACGACAGCTTTTTTTGAAAAGCCTTCAGGTTTTCTTCCACTTCGATAATGTTGACTCCACCCCATCTGCATCTGTTGATTGAGATGATTGAGAGCATCAAAGATATCGGCCATGTATGCCAAAATGAGAATGAACTCAGAATTTTCGAAGCAATCTGCATGTTGGTGCTCTCGCAAAAGCAGGGCTAATTCCACATGCATGGCAAAAACACGATTCAGTACCTTTCCCCGGGATAACCACCTAATGTCAGAATGGTACAGAAGTACCTCGAATTCAGAGCCCATTTCATTACACAGCTCTTTGAAGATGCGGTGCTTTAGAGCACTATTTCGCACATAGTTCACACATTCCACTACAATTTTTAATACTTCTGCCAGTTTTGGGGGCAGGATTTTTGTTGCCATCGCATGCCTGTGCAGAACACAGTGCGTAACAATGATGTGTGGTGCAGCGACTTTCACCAGCGCACCACAACCAGAGTTTTGTCCCAGCATGGCTGGCGCTCCGTCCGAACAAATTGCAGAAACCATATCCCACGAAAGATCATTGTCTCTGGAAAAGTCATCCACAAGTTTCTTCACGTCGGCTGCCTTAGTTGTTGTTGTAAGAGGCTTACAAAATAAAACATCTTACTTGTCGTCTTTCACATAGCGCACGAATACAACAAGCTGGCTTAAATTGGAAACATCGGTGGTCTCATCGAGTTGGAGGCTGAATTTTGCTGGGCTTGAAATCAGATCTGCAACTACTTGAGCCAAGATGTCATTGCTCATGTCATCTATTCTGCTGCTGATGGTGTCATTTGAAAGAGGAATTTGGGACAACTTATTTTTAGCAGCTTTTCCCAGCATGATATTCGCTATCTTCAATGCAGCTGGTTTTACGAGTATTTCACCAATGGTGTGTGGTTTTCCCTGCTTTGCGATCAGGTACGCAACTTCGTATGATGTTGTTAAGATCGGTTTGTCGATGGGTACAAAGCTGAGAACAGGCAGAGTAGCCCTTTCATCGAATCTGGCTCTCTTCACCTTGAATTCAGCAAGCGTTGTGTTCTTGTATTTCCCATCTCCATGCAGCTTTAGGAAGTGTTCCCTTAGTTTTGCCGATGCTAGACTAGAATTGCTGAACTTGGCATTACAAATCATGCATTGAGGACGCTGACTTCCATCACATTCCGTTATACACGTGAATCCATATTGTATGTATTTGTCCGACCACTTTCTTATTTTGCTCGACATAATACGAAGGGATTGGAATATTAAAAAGAAAATCACAAATGACGTAAAATCACGACAGTCACAAGTCGACAACTGAGCGCACCACGTTCCCTGCAGCACAGATATCAAGGCCAAGCGAGCAGCCAATGATGACCATGCTGAGCGTGACGTCACGAATCATATGAGTGGGGTGAGCAGCGGGGCTGCCAGGTCGTGCCATGTACGCCAGTTTTTGCCATTCGTCAATAGCCTTCAGTTTCTTATTGTGAAACACTGAAAATGCCATAAAAATATTGTGTGAATGCCAAAAGTATATTAATGCACCTGGCAACCCTGGCGAAAGGAATGGACACACACCTCTGCCGAACCCCTGAGACTGACTCACCGAACCCCTGGGGTAACCCCCAGTGGTGCAAGTAGAAATATTTTCTTAGTGGTACTGAGTGCCGAAAAATGGGGTGGTCATGTGTTGTGAGGGGGTGTGGCCACATGCTGATAGTGGGAGTGGCTACATGACACTAGCGGCGTGGCCACACGACAGCCCCTTTTTTGGGGGAATCTGGAGGCAAGGCTAAAAGTATATACAGGTTGAGTATCTCATATCCAAAATGCTTGGGACCAGAAGTATTTTGGATATCAGATTTTTCCGTATTTTGGAATAATTGCCTACCATAATGAGATATCATGGTGATGGGACCTAAGTCTAAGCACAGAATGCATTTATGTTTCATATACACCTTATACACACAGCCTGAATGTCATTTAATACAATATTTGTCATCATTTTTAGTATTAAACAAAATTTGTGTACATTGAGCCATCAGAAATCAAAGGTTTCACTATCTCAGCCTCACTCAAAAATTCTGTATTTCGGAATATTCCGTATTTTGGAAAATTTGGATATGTGATATATGTAGTAATACCTCCAGTATAATAGAAATATATAGTGATACCTCTAGTATAATAGAACTATATAGTAATGCCCCCAATTTAATACCAATATATAGTAATGCCTCCATTATAACAGGAAAATACAGCCACTGTCGCACTCCCAGTAACCCTGACAAAGTGGGAGGAGCCATCATGCTGCCAAGCACCATGGTCTTGTTGCTTTGTGGCACATTATAATTGTGGTAACGGCAAAGTGTGTGGCAGGTGGTACTGCGTACCCACTGCCAAATTCTTAAGGGTACTCTGTACCCAACCGTACCCGCATACTTGCACCGCTGGTAACCCCTGAGGTTAAGAACCACTGATCTAGTGTATACTACAATTCTAGAAACAAGTAATGGGCAGTGATTAGATTAGATTAGATTGCACAACTTTCATTGTCTTGCATTCTAATACTTTCCAGATAAAGCTGACCAATGTGTCAGGAGCCTGGATAAAATAGAATCACACATAAAAAACATCTATCTTGTTTAATGAAATGTTTTACTGGAAACTGTACCAACACTATTTAAATAAAAGGCTTCAACCATTGATGCGTCTTTTTTACCCCAGATGCACTTTATGTAAAATGCATTCTTAGTGCGGTAACAGCATCCACTTGTATACAGGTCACAGTGGGTTTGGCAGAGACACTAATCAATATCAATACTGAAAGTTGCATAGCCTGAAGACTCATGGGCATCTTTGAAAAGACTGCAACATTTGTTATGCGGAATGTCCATTAACTAAATTAGTTTCTCCTGCAAACCATGAGATTTCCTTATATAACAAGCAGTCTGCAGGGTTTGTCTCTTATATTTATTTCCAGCGAGGAAATACATTTATATGGATGTTGGACCAGGGTATGGTTTGGGTGGATTCAGAGTTTAGTATAATATGTCCCTATTTCCTAATTAGAAATGTTGTGGGGAATGTAACACCTAACACTACAGAAACTTTTTATATACTCTCTACCCTTAATATTCACATTATAGAGATTCATAGGGAAAGAAAAACGCCACTCTTTCTTTTGTAAGACCGCCTATGAATCTAGCCCTGTGGTTATAGTTATGCCATTGGCTGTGATCAGGACTCAGTCATTCTGAGGTGGCCACTGATATAGCATTTAATAAACACAAGCAGAGCAAAGCAAAAAAAGCAGGAGCCTGATTCAACGATAGACGCAAGCGCCCAATGTTTTACTTATGCACATGCATCTGCGACACACTGTGCTTGCCTTCCGATGGATCCGAACCATCAGATGCAGAGCAGAACTCATGGATATTGAGTTGGTGGGTGTGTTGATGGCGTGTTGGCAGATGTTCAGAAGACCAATGGTGCTGCCGATGTCCAATCGATGGTGCATCTTTGTAGCAGCAAGGCGAATTAGAGTTGCTACCGTTGGGTGTCTCAATGCGGCCAGCCTAATTAATACAGGGTGACTGTCTCTTCCGTTCTGCCCCGTCATATATGAATGGGCAGAGCTATGATGTGGCAAGCCGTGATTTGCTCGCCGTGGATGCTGCTGATTGGATGCCGGTCTGCAAGCCGTGATTGGCCATGTCCTGCTGGATAAATATGACCACTGTACTTCCAGCGCTGGCACCCAACACTTGATCACAGCGCTGGCTGCTGCCCACATCTCCACATCTGTATAGAGATAGCATAAGATTGTCTTCTAATCAAGAAGACTGGTATTGTCTTATGTGCCACAGCATTATATATCTCTTTGGTGTATTAGAATTAAAGTAAGAGCAGGTAATCTTTATCTGTATTGCACAGGGGTGGTCTGGGATAGAAAACCAGCTGGGGAAATTTATGGAAGCAGCCCTAAAGTAATAGGGGTGCGGACTGATTAGGTGGTGGGATCTGTTGAGGAGGTGGGATTCCCTCCTCATAGGGCCTGATTGTATGCAATTTTCTTTCTTGCTTCTTTTGTTGCAGTTGTGTCTAAGACCAGGGGCGGATTGAGAACTAAATGTGGCCCCGTAAAATTTTGTAGAAGTGGCCCGACATGGGCAGCACAAGAGGTATAACACACCGTGTAGCCATGGCAGTGTCACTGGATGGCAGAGTTGGAATAACAGAATGAATGGGGACAATGCAGTGTACTGAGTGCAGTGGGCTACCTGTCATGTGGGAGGTGGGGCCACATGACAACACACAAAACAGGCCCCACAGACACGTCGGCCTACCAGGAATCTTCCTGGTGAGCCCTATGGACAATCCCCCCCTGGTATTAAATAAAGATGTAGAATAAATAAAGATCTGTATTTTGTCAAAATCACTAGTGCTTTAAGTATATGTTGTTTCTCTTCTTCTATAGAGAGAAATCTTGTGTCAGTGAAGCGAATCAAACAGAAAATGGAGCAATGTATGTACAGTACAGCTGTACTCTGCAAATACTCTCTTCCCAGGCAAATAACTCCTTTTTCATCGAGGTCAGGCCCCAGGAGGAGGTGAAAAGTTTCAAGCCCTGTGAATATAGTGAGTATTACCCTGCACGATATGATTCTACACTGCAGCTCAAGGCAGCTAAAGCTGGGTACACACCTAAAGCTTTATCTGTCCAGTCTGTCTGGTGGGAACAAAAATCTGGTAATGTATGGGAGCGAATGACAATCAACCATTTCCTCCCAAACGCTGGAAAACAGATAATGGTAAAATTGGTTAAATCCGTTTGATTTAACAAATTTTTCCAAGCAATAATTTTTGTCCGTTTTCCAGCCTTTGGGAGCAAATGGTTGATTGTCATTCGCTCCCATACATTACCAGATTTTTTGGTCCCACCAGAGTGGGCAGAGAAATCTTTAGGTGTGTAGGTGTGTACACAGCTTAAGATTTCTTGAATACCCAGCGGGTGAAATGAGTGAGGTGCTAGATTGTGCCTGCATGCAGGCCAATCTAATACCAGCGATAGCGACGCGCGGGGCCACACATCGCTATAGCTGTGGGGCATACATTACACACAGAGAGATCCGTGCTTAAAAGCTAAGCAATCTAGTCGGATTGCATAGATTTTAAGCACAGATCTCTCATTGTGTACCCCCCTTTACTGTCCCTTCATGTTCTTTCATCCTTAATCTATCACTAATGTATTTTTGTTCCAAGGGCCTAATTCAGATCTGATCGCAGAAGCAAATTTGTTAGCAGATGGGCAAAACCATGTGCACTGCAGGGGGGGCAGATATAACATGTGCAGAGAGAGTTAGGGCTGTAACACACTAGCCGGCTGGCGCCGCCCGGCAAAAACCCGGCCGGCTTTTAACCGCTGCCGTGATGCAAAGACACATTGAGCACAATGTGTCCGTACACACGGCACGGTCCCGGCCCGGCTGCCGGGTTGCAACCGGAACTATCCACTGGAGGGTCCGGCTGCCGGTCCGGCTGCCGGGCCGTCTTTGCAGCCAGTAAACCGTGTGTGTGAAGGGGAGCTTTCACACACGATGGTTTTTTCTCAAGCCGTGTCTGATGCTGCGCATGCGCACAGCATCACACACGGCTCAAAGCCGTCCTGTGTGAGCGACTCTGCCGGTTTCTCCCGGATGGCAAAAAGCCGGACAAACTTTGTCCGGCATTTTGCCATCCGGGAGAAACCGGCCAGTGTGTTACAGCCCTATGATTTCAGTTTGAACACACCCCAACCAAAGCTTCCTCTCTCTGCACATGTTATATCTGCCCTCCCAGCAGTGCACATGGTTTTGCCCATTAGCTAACAAATTTGCTGCAGCAGGTCTGAATTAGGCTCTAAGAACAATAATTAGTTTCACTTGCTTGCTGTATAGTATGATAATGGCATGTTGACCAATGTACACTACATGAAAAACATAATGCCATCACTGTCTCTTCGTGTCCTTTCCTAAATTGCTGTCAGTCTTACAGGTCACACCCTTATGCTCTATGTGCCCACATTATTGTATATTGTATATTTATTTATCTATCCCAGTTCAGACTGAGCCTCCAACAGATCTACAGATAAAGGACCAGTTAAGCCACGGATACATGCTGAGGTGGAGCCAACCGGTGGTTGAATTTGCCACTATCCAATTGACATACCAGTTGTGCTATTGGAAGCAGGTACTGCAAGAAGACCATAGACATGTATGTGCAGCCTGTATATCTGTCATTAGCCATCCATTCTGATTCCTCTAATATGTCTATTTTCTCTCAACCACTGTGCTTATACTTTTTTAGGGAGACCCAGAATGTCTGGATGAGTTATTGTTGAATGTCTCTGGAAACCTGCCTGAGTATTACATTCCAAGTTCTGAACTTCAGGGCTCCACTGACTATACAGCTAGAGTGCGTGCAAAGCCTGATGGGAAGTCTGGCTACAATGGTCCATGGAGTGACTGGAGTCAAAGTTGCTCATGGAAGACAGACAAAGGTAGTGACAATTTACTACTATCACATTTTGTGATAAGGATAATTACAAAATGCTGCGAACAGGACTATAGCTCCAGGCCTTCACATAAAAATAGTCCCATCATCAAGACAGCATGGTGATGACCAGCCACCCAGCTGGACATAAATCATAATTATTAAAATTGTCTTTCTATTTTCCTCACAGAATTATGCAATATTTATACTTTTACGTATCTAGGGAGACATTGGAGCTGATAGGATGGGAGGTGTACAGTACACTACCACATGGCACTGGCCACACCCACACAGCACCGATCACAGCTTCTCCCCTTCTCACAAGGCCCTTGATCATTTTCAGCTCCAGGTCAGTGTAGCCATTAATACGGCCCTGTGGATAAAATACACTATATGGACAAAAGTATTTGAACGCCTGACTATTACACCAACAGGGACTGTAATGACATTGTATTCAAATACATATACTTTAATATGGAGTTGGTCCCCCTTTTAAAGCTATGACAGCTTCCACTCTTATTGGAATACTTTCCACAAGATTTTGCAGTGTTTCTGTGGGCATTGATGTTGGACGAGTAGGCCTGGTTCATTTACACTGCTCTACAGTCCAGTGTTGGTGTGCTTTACACCACGCCATCCGACATTCAGCATTGGACTTGGTGATGTGAGGCTTGCACGCAGCTGCTCGGCCATGGAAACCCATTCCATTAAGCGCCCGCTGCACAGTTTTTGTGATTACATTAATGCCAGTGGAAGTTCGGAACTCCTCAGCTATGGAATCAGCTGGCGACTTTTACACACAATGCGCCTTAGCAGTCATTGACCCCGCTTTGTGGTTTTACGTGGTTTACCGCTTCGTGCCTGAGTTGCTGTTGTTCTTAAACGCTTCCACTTTCTGATAATATCATTTACAGTTAATCGTGGAATATCCAGCAGGGATGAAATTTCACAAACCGTCGTATTTAAAAGATGGCATCCTGTCATAGTACCACTCTTAAAGTCACGGAGCTCCTCAGTGTGACCCATTTTGTATCACAAATGTTTGCAAATTGAAGCTGCATGGTTAGGTGCTTGAATTTATACACCTGTGGCAATGGGTCTGATTGAAACATCTGAATTCATTAATTAACAGGTGTGGCCAAATACTTTTGTCCATATATTATATCTTACAAATAATCATATGCAGGGTTACATACTATTTTGGCAGGATGAGCAGTGGAAATGTTGTATCAAAAAATCTAAATTAACACGTTGTATATTAAAGTGTCCAGATGGGATCAGTATGATCAACCAGCTCTTGGGATCCCAGCGTTCGTAATACCGGTGCCGGGATCCTGATTGTTCATAAGCCGACAGGGCGAGTAAGGGATGTTCCCCCCTCTCCCCAACCCCCTAACCCTAAACCTCCCTACCGGCAGCCTAACCCTAACCTCCCCCCTTGGTGCCTAACCCTAACCCCCCCTACACGCAGCCTAACCCAAAACCCCCCAGGATACAGCCTAACCCTCCCCCCCACAGCCTAAACATAACCTTCCACCCGGCAGGCTTACCTGACTGGTATTCTGGCATCGATATTCAGGACTTCCCGTCCAGATCCTCTACACAGAGCGGAGGCAAGTACCATATGGGCTAAACCCATAGTATTCCCTATCCATGGTCTTGGTGACTGGAGACATAGACGCACTTCCTGACATAATCAAGCCAACAAAGCACAGACCACTCACCTCTTCTTTCACATGCTGGCCGCTGACCTGCACTGCCCCATCCCCCAGTACATGTTGGGGATTGCCAGTGCCGTAACTAGACATGTTAGCACTGTGTGCAAGAAATGGCATCTGCTCCCCCCCCCCACCGCCGTTTATGTAAAATAGGGGCAGTGCGCGCCTTAGAACTTAGAAGCGCATAAAATATATAGGGGCGTGGCTTCATGGGGAAGGGATGTGGCCACAACATAGTACCAATTCATATTACGGTGCACAGTAGTCTTCATTATTCAAATTACGCCGCACAGTAGCGCCACTACACCAGGTAGAGCCCCTTTTACACATTACGGCAGCCAGTCCCTTTTTATACATTACGGCAGACAGACATGATAGATAAATAGATAGATAGACAGACAGACAAACAAACAGACAAACAGTCAGAATAGATGATACTTACTGTCTCTCCGCTGGCTCAGGCAGTCAGGCTCCTCGGTGCAGCAGCTACTGGCAGATCCCGGGCAGAGGAGGAGGGAGCCACAGCAGCGTACTGTAATTGGTGCCGGCTCCGCATGCAGCTGTCCCTCTCCTTCCACATTGGCTGGCCTCTCCTTCCACATTGGCTTCCACATTGGCTGGCTGAGGGAAGTGCATCCCAGCATTCACAGCAGCGGCGGCGGCCAGCCTATGTGGAAGTAGAGGGACAGCTGCAGCGGCGCCGCCACCAATTTCAGTGCGCTGCTGCGACTCCCTCCTCCCCCTCCCTCCTCTTCCTTCTCAGCTGCCCCCAGAGCTGCTCCTCTCCTCAATCCGGCACACACAGGCGGCATGTAACAAGTCAATTTGATTCATTACAGTGCCGCTGACTTTAGGGAATGCGGGCAGTTGCGCCCTCAGAGCGACTGCACTGCGTGCCAGGCACACACGTAGTCACGGCTCTGGGGATTGCTGTCTGTTGATCCCGGTGACTACAGTCAGGGCAGACTGGTTAGGGCTGCCTAGGGGGTATACACCCTGCACCATACTTACCTACTCTCCCGGAAGCTTCGGGAGGCTCCCGTTTTTTGGGGTAGCCCCCCTGGAAGAGTGGGCAGGTCTCCCGCATCCTGCTCGCACCCTAGTGATGCGAGCAGGATGGAGAGATAACCTCCCGCATTCGTGGGTCCGTCGGGTGGAGAAGGGGTTAAAATTACGCAAATCGCGTCATTTTAGCCCCGCCCTCTTCCCGCGGACCCGCGAATCACGGCATTTCCCGATGCGGGGCCGGGCTTAGTGATGTCACATTCCGGCCCCGCCCCCCAAAGACACCTGCAGCGTCTCCTCTCCGGGCTTCTCCGGGCTTCTCTCGGAGAGGAGACTTACAATGTAGGTAAGTATGCCCTGCACACCTCGTGCGCATGCCTATGCCTGTAGTGGGTAGCAGTGAGGTGATTTAGATTTGTTTCTCTCAATAACAAAGCTGCCTCTTCCTGCTGTCTGTCACAGCCCACAAGCTGCAGCAGGTGCGTGGTGGCAGGCCAGGGATCACTGTTTGCCACCACCTACAATGGAGGATGACAATAGCACCAGTGAGGGGAGATAATTAATGTTACATCTCCCAATTTATCTGGTTATTCTCTGTCGTTGTATGCCTTCTCCGCCTTATCCAACTTGTTCATTTCAGCATCAGATTTTTGTGTGTAAATATATATTAATTGTATCCCCTGCTGGGCAGGGGGTGTGACGCAAGGGTCATCTGGCATTGCCCTCATCTCAGCTCCAATGGAAAATGTTTTTGCTGTTTTGCAGTTGTGGATATACAGAGCATATGCATTTCTGCAGGTGTTATCTCCATGGTGCTCTCAGTGTGTGCCTGTCTGGGGTACAAGCACTTCAAGAGGTGAGTAAGCACAGAAGTGATAAGGTGGATTTGGGTATTGACTACCCATTCATAACTGGGGAGGGATCAGTATGATTTACCGGCGGTCGGGATGCTGGCTGTCAGTATTACGACAGCGACATCCCGGCCGCCAGTATGCCGGAAGGGTGACGTGCGCAAAGAGTCAGTGGGAATAGCCCCTGTGAGACAGGATTCCGGCTGTTATCATTGTCGGCTGTCGGGATTCTAGCATCACCGGGATCCTGACAGCCGGCAAATTAACTGCATCCCCCGGGGAGTGCTCTGTTTCCTGGTACGTCTCCAGTGTTAGCACATTTATATATAATAACAATGATTTATAGTGAGAGAAAGTGCCAATTCTCCATATCAAGAACATTCTTCTGATAAAGATATAAGGGCTCATCCGTATGTACTATTCAATCATGCATCCTGAAAGCACGAAAGAGGTGGCTTAGTTAGGGTTGCCACCTCATCCCTTTAATTCTGGACACATATTAATAACACAGGTTCCGTGGCTGGCTGACTTCAAGACTCCATTTCACCTGTTTTTTTTTAATCAGCCACAGAACCTGTGTAATTAATATGTGTCCAGAATTAAAGGGATGAGGTGGCAACCCTAGGCTTAGTACTAATTGTCCAAAAAATAGAGTAATCAAATAGACCAGTGGTCTCAAACTCAGTCCTCAGAACCCCAAACAGCTCACATTTTGCAGGTCATCTGGCGGGTGCGCAAATGTATTCATTACTACTGACACATTTTAAAACATCCACAGGTGGAGCTAAATATTTCACTTGTGATTCTGTGAGGAGACCTGGAAAACATGCACTGTTTGGGGTCCTGAGGACCGAGTTTGAGAACATGTGAACTAGACCTATGCACACATACTCTCTGACATTTACCTTACGTAAACCTTGTCTGAGCGTTATTGAGAATAAAGTCTTGGTACTTTTTAAGAATATGTCAAAAGTGAGGACAGAGTACAAGATTATATCTCCGTTTCTAACTTGTGTTAGCTTGTATTGGCTCTGTGTACAAAGGATGATGGAGATGAGACATATTTTCATTGTGCACAGAGATGTAAGGCAAATTTCCTTTCTCTATCTAAAGAACCCTACACACTGGCAGATAACACTGCACGATATGAACGTTATGAACGAGAACTTGTTCATATTGTGCAGTGTGTAGGCACCAACGATGAACGATGTGCGACCCCGTGCTCGTTCATCGTTGGTGCCCCGTCGCTTATGCATGCAGGCCAGTATGGACGAGATTGTCCATATTAGCATGCATTGCTATGGCGCCGGGTGACGGGGGGAGTGAAGAAACTTCACTCCCCCCGTCACCTCTCCCCACCGCCGGGTCGCCTGTCTGCCGTTTCGGTGGTCGGGCAGCTTGGTGGCGGGTCGCCCAGTCTTTAGGGCCCTCGACACTCTATGTCAGTCTTAAGCCTCCTCTCTCACAGGTCAGGATGTATCAATTCTAAATCTAAACCTGAAAATCCCAACACATTCCGCCCTTTGTTTGCTGCATATCAGTAACTGTGATAGCAATTATGCAATAATACTTCCCTTCCTGGACAGCTCTCTGATAACAGATGTCTCGGCAATGAAAAGACTTTTGAGTTTATGACCCAAGGGTCTTAAGGGGGGTACACTACTCACGGAGCGATATTCTAAGCAATCTGACTAGATTGCTTAGAATTTAAGCATTATCGCTCCGTGTGTACTCCCTACAGCGATAGCGATGCGCAGCCCCACGCATCGCTATCGCTGGTGTTAGATTGGCCTGCCGTGCAGGCCAATCTAGCAGGTTGCTCACTTCACCCGAGCGATGCACATCGGCCCGTCTATATGGGCCTTTATTGTGCATGCATGGCCATCAGTCTGCTTCTGTGCAAGCCGAAAGGAGATTGCCTTTTTTCGGAAAGAAGCCCATAGGCTTCTATAGGTAATGCCTGTAGTGCATATGCTCTTTAAAGTTTCGATTTACTGCATACAGGCACATTGCAGCTCCAAACTAATCTACTGACTGCTGTACTCCAGCTCCGCAGTGGATATAACCATTATCTGCTGCAAACCATGGGCCTAATTCAGATCTGATCACAGCAGCAAATTTGTTAGCAAATGGGCAAAACCATGTGCACTGCGGGGGGAGGAGCAGATATAACATGTGCAGAGAGAGTTAGATTTGGGTGGGTTATATTGTTTCCGTGCAGGGTTATTAATACTGGCTGCTTTATTTTTACACTGCAATTTAGATTGCAGATTGAATACACCCCACCCAAATCTAACTCTCTCTGCACATGTTATATCTGCCCCCCCCCCCCCCCCCCCCCTCCTGCAGTGCACATGGTGTTGCCTATTAGCTAACAAATTTTCTGCTATGATCAGATCTGAATTAGGCCCTATTTTCAAACATATAGTTCACATATATTTTACGGTAACCCCCCCCCCAAAAAAAAAAGTGGCGTCGGAATGGGGGGTGAGGGGGGGGGGGGGCAAGGGGGCACCATGCCTTCCCCCAAACATGTCAGAGGCGCAGGTGCTGGGGAGGGGGAGCGCCTACCACGGGATCCCCGCGGAGACTCCTACTTTAAAAAGTGTGCTTTGTGCTGCCGTGGCGTGCTGCCCCCTGTCCTGTCCTTATTGGCTCTTCACTGATGCATTACTGGGAGGAGGCGGGGAAGTCTCAGCAGGCTCAGCATGGCCACGCCTCCTTCCAGTAATGCATCAGTGAAGAGCCGACCAGGACAGGACAGGGGGCAGCATGCTGCAGCAGCACAGAGCACACTTTTTACAGTCGGAGTCTCTGCGGGGAAAGCGCTCTGTGCACGGGGGTATGGGGGAGGGATAATCGGGGGGAGCGCCAAAATTTTTTTTTTTATGTGCCCTCCCAACCACAAAACATTCTGGCGCCCCTGCCCAAACACTTTTTTCGTAGGTTAGACCACATTGTTTAGATTGATGTATGCTACCTACACCAATCATCCGGATTGAAGTAACCAGTTCTGAGGTTTGCTTCCTTTTTCTAAACTGCAGTACAACAATGCAAGCTGGAATCTGACTGGTTGCTTTGGGCAATGCCACAGTTTGCATGTGCAGTAGTGTCCATAACTATTCCCAAATGTCCCTTCTAAAACACTATTTACAAGGTAAGTGCTGCAAATGTGCCACATGAAATTGACAAAAAACCATGAAAGAAATATTAATGGATTACTGTAAATTAGTTCAATATGGCCCCAGCCCATTCCCTGGTTGATCTCTGCATTCCATAATGTGAGTGAATAACTTGCACTGTGGATATCAATATGCAGATCACCCCCAACCGTAGAAGAAAGATACATTTTTACTTTGCACATATTGTTAGATACACTCTGGTAGAATTTATCTAACTTCACATATATAGGTAATTTACAAAGATCACAATTTGGATTAATAACGTACAAAAAATAAACAAATACTCACAAAGATGGATTAATCATTTAATAACAACCTCCCCCTGTGCAAAGTGATTTATTTTGTTGTAACCAGTGGGTCTTATATAATTCGTTTTTCACAGTGCTGTATAGAAAATATACTTTTCTGTATTTTCATTTATTTTGAAGTCAGTGATCAATTTACTAAATCCAAGATGGCAGAAACAAATTAATCGGTACTGAACAAAGTAACCACTGGTAGTAATTTGGCCTGTATCGCTATCCATTTTCAATGACATGGGTACAATCTAATGGCCCATACACATTAGACGATGTCGCTCTATGAGCGACATCGTCTAACGTTTCCCCCTCCCGGGCCGGCCGGTCGGCGGACGCCTGTACGCACTGAGCGATATGACCGCTCATATCGCTCAGTGACGTCACGCCCCTGCCAGCCCTGCATGAAGGTCGTGGACGACAGTCCACATCCTTCATGCATGCCCTACCGACAGCGACGATCGTTGCCGACCCGCGGGGCCGCGCATCGGTCGTCGCTGGCGGCATACACACTTAACGATATAATGAGCGACGTCGCTCAAGGAGGGGGAAAATGAGTGACGTCGCTCATTATATCGTTAAGTGTGTATGGACCTTGACTCATTGCGTATAAGTAAAGTATAACACAAAACAAGTTATTCCTTTTGTCGAGTCACCAAACTCTCCTATATCTTTAATATCTCCTTATGAAAAGAAGCAAACATAAACTCATAATGTAGTAATTTAAATGAAGTCAGTACTGCTTAGCATAGGACCCTGTGGCAGGGTCCATGGACAGAAACTTCTTTTACTTTTATAAAGTGCGTGTGAATTTAATCTGCTGCTATCGATATTGAAATACTGTATTATGCTAGCTATTGCCTATCTCCTTATCTACATTATACAACTGGGTGGCGAGAGTATATTGAAGAGCGTGAATCCAGCACTGAGACTATGACGGCATTTATAAACATGTCATAGTGTAAGGGTAACTTCAGATGGGGCTTCCCCTACAGATATGAAACTTTGTACAGTACTTCTATCTCATATTGGGATTCCTGAAAGTTTATATATATATATATATATATATATATATATATACACATACACAGTGGTCGAAGTGAAATTTTGAAGTGAGGGTATAGAAAAAATTAAGGTTGTAATTTTGAAGTGAGGGTATAGAAAAAATTAAGGTTGTAATTATGCGCGCATCATACCACATCATATACCCCTTATACACATTATGCACCACAATAGTAGAACCCCTTATACTTTCTATTACTGGTGCCCCTTATACATTATGTCACACTGAATGAGCCAAACTTCCCATGGAATGAGCCAAAATTCACATTACGCCACACAGAATAAGCCAACATTCACAATATGCCACACAGTATGAGCCAAAATTCACATTATGCAACACAGAATGAGCCAAAATTCACAATATGCCACAAAGTATGGGCCAAAATTCACATTATGCCACACAGTATGAGCCAAAATTCACAATATGACACATAGTATGAGCCAAAATTCACATTACGTCACTCAGTATGAGCCAAAATTCACATTATGCAACACAGTATGAGCCAAAGTGACAGGGAGAGTGACAGCAGGGACAGTGACAGAGAGAGTGACACAGAGAGTGACAGCAGGGACATGGTGAGTGACAGAGGGACAGAAAGAGTGACAGAGGACAGTACCTAATGAGCAGCGGACGGGGCTGTGGTCGGCGGCGGTGCAGAGGCTGAAGTCAGCAGTGGTGAGGAGAAGGCCCTGGACACCAGTGGTGACCAGGAGAAGGCCCTGGGCGGCGGTGCAGGGGATGACATGGGCGGCAGCGGTAGAGGACGTGGGCGGCAGCGGCGTTGAGGAAGACGTGGGCGGCGGCGGTGAAGAGGAGAAAGCCTGGTCAGCAGCGGTGTGGAGATGGCCTTCTGTCCCTATGACCGCGGCACCACCATTTGAAATCTCCTGCGGAACAGCAGCCAATCAGGAGCGGCCGCTCCTGATTGGCTGCAGGTTCCAGCACTTGACAGCGCAGAATTTGAAAGGCGGCGACGGCAGGCCCACACTTTTATTTCCATTGAATTATTTATTTTTAGCTGTAAACATACGTATGCAGCACAGAGTGTGATAGCCACATTAGCAGCTACCTTGCAGTCCTATGGGCTTCTATTATACAATGACTTATTCGGGAGTGACCCCAGCTGTCTTACCACTCATAAATCCCTATTAGTATGTTTGCTTTTTTTCAGAAGTATATACTACACAAAAGGAAAGTAATAACTTGTTTTGTGGTATGCTTTCTTTTTTTACATGCAATGTGTGAGGCAGTACCTATGTCATTCAATATTGTATTTGGTTGTCTAGTCTTCCCAACTGTCTGATATCTGCTGCACCAGACTTGCTATATTTCCGCAGTTCTATTTTTATCTGTATCTCTCTTCATCCTGTTCAAACTGTTTTACTTTAGAGTGAGGCAGCGTTGGATTGACTCCCTACCCAACCCCAGCAAAAGTAAACTGCTCAGCAAATACCCACTGGTAAGTACTGGGACGCAGGGTTCTGGAAGGTTAGCGAAACATTAACACATTAAATTACATACAATTTTTACATTAAGGTAGGATGGTCTAAAAGAAAAGAATACATTGTGTAGAATATACTGTAAACTAAGACCAGTTAAGCACTAGAGGGATGGTAAAGGGTAGGGATTAGGACTAGGAAACGCCGGTGGATCAGAAAACTGCCCAAGAAGTGACCTTCACATGACCACCGGGACCAGGGAGCCGCACTGGAGCTCCTGCAGCATTGGGACCAGGTAAGGACAATATGTCATCATTATGACAGTACATATCACACCTGATGTGACTGGTATCATGTTGTGGTCAGGACATATGAAAAATCAACAGAAACGGGCAAGGAGAGGATGGATCCGACTCCTTAACTTTACTGTACAGAAAAGCTTGCATTACATATATTAATGCATAATTAAGCAAAAAACATGTCTGAGCATAGGATGCCTCTAAGTAGCACAGCCAGACATGTCTGGTAGACAAGGTCCATATTTCTGTTTGGGGTGTGATATGAATATGATAGGTCAACAGTCATAGGGGGAGATTCAAATGTTTGAAAAGTCAGTTGGGTGTCTGTTTTTTCCTATCTAATATAAAGGCAAAAACAGACAGCCAACCGACTTTTCAAACATTTGAATTCCCCCCAAAATCTCAATATGAAAATGTTGACATTCATCATGTAGGCAGTGATGAAATGTCGACATGTTAGAATGTCGCCATATCGTTCCCAATGGTGATTAATTTGCTCCCAATGACTGCAGCAGCTTCTGGGTCTCTGCAGTCGTGTGACTGTGACTTCTGGGTCAGAGCAGGGATTCTTCTCCCCTATCCCATGGCCACCCTAATGTATAGGCACAATGGGCAGCTGCCCAGGGCCCCAGAATGGTGGGGTCATTCAAGCAGGGGCAGGTGATATTCAAACAATCAGAGTTGTGAAGCAGCATTCTCTACCTGCCTCCCAGCCTGCAGCCAGAAAGTGATTGGCTCTCAGAATGCTGATAGTGGAGTTATTGCAAATATTCTATAAATGGTCTGTGATGATTGATTCTAAGGCGGGGCTAGATTAAGGCTGGTGGGGCCCAGGGTAAAGGAGGTTGTGGGGCCCCCCACTAGTAAAGTCGCTGGCAAAGCACTGCCTCCTGCAAAAGAAAACAAACACGCTCACACACTGTCACTGGCAGGGGCGGATTGGGAACTAAAAGTGGCCCTGGAAAAATTTCATGAAGTGGCCTCATGTGGGCGGCACCAAATCAATGATAGGCGGAACCAACACCAAAGTAGGCGGGATTAGTACACAGGGCCATATCTAGAGGGGTGTGATACGTGCCGTCGTGAAGGGTCCTGAGGGCAGCAAATATTGTGTATATATATATCATGGTATACTCCAAGCACTTGTGGCACAGTCATGCCACGAGTAACGCGGACGTGACCATGCACAGGTGAGTAACATTCATTTTCACAGGTGAGGGGGCGTGTTGGGCTGATGACAGGCGTCCTGGCTTTGGTTTATATATTGTCTGGCACAGTGTTAGTTTGAATGCCCTTGAGGAAGGTGGTAACACCGAAACGGCTGTTGGGCAAAAGGGGACTTGGATTCTCTGGTCTGTTATCCGGAAGGACATGTAAAGTATCATGCTAATCCTGGCTGGAATATAATATGATCATATCTGTGACTGTTGCCATGCTGAATTATAGCTTTTCATAAATCTGCTACTGGTGGTGTGCTGATTTCTCTCTTCTGGCTGGGAAGGAATTCTTGTGCTTGGAGTATTCCATGATATTTTATTTATCTGAAATTGCAGCACCCTAAAGGAAAAGAGATCTGAAATGTGTGCGGTTTTTCCCAGTGGTTTCTTTTATATATATATATATATATATATATATATAGGAGATGTGCGCCGGACAGGCCCATACACAATAGAAGATGTTTTCCATATATATGAGCGATAACAACGATTGTGAACGATTAAATCGTTCAGATCGTTCTAGTGTACACACAGCAAACGATGCACACGCCCGTGGTCATTAGAAGCAGATTGTCAGTCGTTCATGCATTCAGCTCAGTTTCCTCAATCCCAGCAGAGCAGATCATTCGTTGATCAAATCGTTTGTAAAAAAAAAAGCTGTGTGTACATCAATCTTGTTTGTCAGGGAGGTCAAGGGAAATTGCTCTTCTTCCACATTGTTCATCTTTCACATCTTTCAAGTCTTCTAGTGTGTATGGGCTTTAAGTGACAGAGCAGCGGCACAAATTCACTGCACATTACATCGCATAGTAGTGTCCTTTATTCACATTATACCACACAGTAGTACTCCTTAATCCTTATACACGTTACGTTAGACAACAGAGCCCTTATACACGTTACGCAAGACAGCAGAGCCCTTATACACGCTACGCCAGACAGCAGAGCCCTACTACACGTTACACCAGACAGCAGAGCCCTTATACACGTTACACCAGACAGCAGAGCCCTTATACACGTTACGCCAGACAGCAGAGCCTTATACACATTTCACTAGACAGCAGAGCCCTTAAACACATTTCACTAGACAGCAGAGCCCTTATACACATTACACCACACAAAACAGCCCTTATACACATTACACCACATAAAAGAGCCCTTATACATATTATGCCAATCAGCAGTAACCACACTGTAACACATAAACAACACTCAGTTTAAATGTATATAGCTCCTTTTGGAAGAAGTAACTGGAGCCGTGCTGTCACTGTATAGAAAAGAAGGTGCTGCAGCTGTCCCTACCTTTACCTATTAGCGGTGCCAGGATCCGAATGGTGTGGTCAATGTGATTTCTCCCTAAGGGCTGCAGAGTGCGGAAAGCCCCAAGTAGACAGCGATGTCTGGCTGTGTTGGTCATGGCTGTCCTGTAGCCCAGTCTCCTGTTCAGTCTTCTCCCCCGACAGGTACTAGGTGTGTCTGGAGCCTACACTGCAGCGTTAACTTGCTTAGTCAACAGTATACAGAGACTTCACCGGTGGCACTTCAAATGTAGTGCGGTCCTTCAGCCAACTGGAGGCTAGCTTGCGGAGTAGCAGCCAATCAGGAGTGGCTGCTCCTGATTAGCTGGCGGATGGTGGCACTTTTGAAATGCCACCGGTGATGTCTCTATCTCTATGGCTGCCCACCAAGTAAATGGGCAGCACCATGCATATCATTGTCACCTGCCCCGCCCCCGTCACTTCCCATTAATCCAACTCTGAAATGGAAAGCATTAGGGTGTGCCTGTGCACACAATGCACACCCCATGCGCACTCCTATGGTCGTGGGTGCAGCTAGTGAGGAGGGGGTTGTGAGGGGAGAGAATACAGAGGAGGGTAGCCTGTGTATACAGGGCTGCCATCAGAAATTATGGGGCCAGGGACTGACAAAATAGACAGGGCCCCCTGTTGTCAGCCCAGGTAGCAAAACATACACCACCGTACTAATGTACCATCCCAGTATTCCCTATGGATGTTAGAGAAAGAGCAAATCATGCTGTGATATCAACACTGGGCTCAATTTCAGAACATGGGTGCCCTGGCCTGGGCTAGCAGTTTTAATATCCACGTGGACATCTATGGGGAATAGTAACCTGTGGTGAGCAGAGCGAGCCCACGAGGGGACACGTTTTAATGTTCTGAACAGGCTTAATGATGTTTTGAAGCAGTTTAGTTATGCTAATCTAGGGGGTCCCATGTTCATACCCTCCAACATGACCCGCCCCACTAGGTACAAAATGCTCAGTTTCTGGACTTCCCTCTTAATTTATTATTGCAATCACCTGTGAAGAAACAGCTTTCTTATTATTTAACTAGTTCAACACAGGTGATGAAAATCATAAATTAAGAGGGAAGTCCAGGAACAGAGCATTTTGTACCTAGTGGGGCGGGTCATGTTGGAGGGTATGCATGTTCTGTACCTGAACCCAAACACTGTCCTACCACACAGCGTATTCAGTGACCGCACACTACTGCGATGTCAACCAGTGCCAAGCAGAGCCCAGAGTGAAAATTTCCTTTATACACCCTCTACAAAAAATGTAACATATATCCATGTAGTGGAGCTGCTGCTGTACAGATGATGGAACTTGTAAGTAAGCATCGCTGCCTGTTGCATGTAGCAGCAGTGAGTTCCTCCTATACAGCGTTCTGAGGGAGAATGAGGGGGATGCGGTCAAGATCCCGCCGAACGGAATCCTGGTGGTCGGAATACTGACACCGGGATCCCAATCGGCACAATCCCGACATATTCTCCCTCTGGTGGTGTCAACGACACCCATAGAGGGAGAATAAATTAGTGTGCCGAGCGTAACGAGGCACCATGCCCGCAGCGTGGCGAGCGCAACAAGCCCGCAAGAGGCTGCGTTGTGCTCGCCCCCCTGTTGGGATTTTTGCCGGTCGGGATCCCGGTGTCGGTATTCCGACCGTCGGGATTCCGTCCGATGGTATAGTCAGAACGCGGCAGCGGTTGATGGAAACATGCTAGATGACGAGGTGCGGGGCTCCTCTCCCTCCCTTTACTCTGCTCCTCCCAGAGTACCGGGTCGGTGCCTGAGAGAGGTCAGGCATGAGGTTCTCACTTGGGAGACTGAGCAGCACTAAAGCCGTGGACTCTGCTGTTACTGATCGGACCGAGCAGCTGGAGTTGCAGACAGGAAAAGGCGTAGGCTGCCTTGAAAATGGCAAGCACAACCGCAACACTGCAGGTAGAAAACAGATCCCCCGTACCAGCACCGACCGTGAGCCAATCGCAGCTCACGGACTGGCAACTAATCAAGGCAGCCTCTCGGATTGGCTGTGGGTCTGTGAGACGCGATTGACTTACGGTCAGCTCCACCTTTAAAATGATGCCGCTGACTGATGGTCCACGATCTGCTGCAGAACCCCATCTCTGTTTGGGCCCGGGACAGAAATCCCTGCAGTCCCTCTTTAATGGCAGCCCTGTGTGTGTGTGTGGGGGGGGGGGTCACGGTTGCTGCGAATGGGGGGAGGGGGGTTTAGGGCTCTGAGGGGAGCGATACAGGAGAGGGTAGCCTGTGGTGGGAAGGGGGTTCGTGGGTGCCGCAAATGGGGTGTCAAAGTCAGAAAAATATCCCCATACACTCTGCCATATTTGCACCGCACACTGGTCTGCGCTGCGCATGCGTACGCTCTCCCGTGAAGGCGCATACCCGCAATAGCGTGCACCCGCGGGCGCACGGTATGCGTATTTACGGTAGAGTTTATGTAACCGTAGCGTGCGACTCATTCGTTACATATTTTCACAATTAATGTAGTTTGTAGACCATGGTCCCTTTGATAGATTCTGAAAGTTTGGTTAATATGGAATGTCCCTGAACGGAGGAATCCCTCTTTGTATTGTGCTAAGGGTCTAACAGGAATCATACAGCAGTGTTTGGTACCCATCGGAAGAGTATTTAATTAACAATATTCCGGTGTTGGTTTGGAGCGTATTAATCGCTCGTGCGGATAGCTATGGACATAAGAAGTTTATGTCCATTTCTATTATTTACTCATACTCAGGTATGCGGCGGGAAACCCAGTTTCCCACCCACCTGAGCTGTTGGAAATCGTCACAGCCCACCTGTATGAATCAACCTATGACCTTTTGTTATAATGCGAAGCCGAATTCCTGCGTCCAATGGACAATGAGGTTGTAGAGACCATTAGATTGCATTGTGTGAGTAGCATAAAAGACGGGCCTGTGGCATCCAACTTTCACTTCTCATCAAACGGTTCTCATTGCTGATAATCGGGAAGCTGGATGTCCAGAGGCGCATGCGATCATACCCTTTGTGCGTAAGTTTCTCTCCGTAATCATATTGTCTTACTGTGAGCCAATCTCTCTCTCTCCGTCTCTCTCTCTCTCTCTCTCTCTCTCCCTTCTCTTTCTCTCGTATCTCCCATTGACTAGTATTGTATTGTATTAGATCAGCATAGTATTGTATTGTATTTCTTGTATAGTTATTCGGTTAGGAAGTCTCTGTTATATTGTAGTGTATCATTTGTACTGTGATTCCTTTTTACAAGTATATTAGTTATAATACAGTTAATAGGCTTTGGACCCTAAACCAGTATCTGTGTATTTCCTATAGTTTTAAGTGTCCACTTGAGCGTCGGTGACGCTCAAGCAGCTTTGTAGTTAGTCAGGTTACACAAGGTTGCACTTACACCCTGTATTCACATTAAGGTATTCTGTGTATTTCATTGATAAAAGGTTTAGACATAAAGGTATAGCGTTGTGAGCGTCTGCGCCACTGGTGATCTCCTCGTGGTCTCGAGCGTCCGCTACGCCATAGCGAATCATTACTCTAGTCATCACCAATAACGTGCTGTCCTGTGACCACTGGGCCGTGAGCGAACGTGACGCTTGAGCGTCTCGCCTACGGCTAAGCGATCGTTACGCAACTAGCGTACCCTTACGGTACTTCTTAAGTAAACAGCGTACTGTGTTCTTAGACTTCATTAAGGGTTGTTTATACGACAAAGGAATTTAACATTGTCAATTGGGGACTCGTCCTGTCCTTCTCATATCTGCACTAGGTAGATCAGCAGACATTATCCCCCAGCAAAGGGTGGGAGGTTGTCTCGCAGTGCTGACGGGATAAGCGTCTGCTTCGCTTAGATAAAGAGTGCTGAAGGAATCCGGGAACCGGAAGTAAGAACAAAACGCTTGTGTCCTTTAAAACTGTTTATTTCTCTTCTGTCTTGCGTATACACGCACGCATACATATATATCTGCATTTCTTTTTCAATTTCGTATATCACTATTCCTGTTTGCCAATTTTTATAGTTGATAGAAAGTGCTAAAAAAAGATTTGCTGTTATTTCATAGTAGAGGTAATAGTTAAAGTATAGACCAACACACGGCTTGTCTGGGAGATAAGGCAGTCAGTGTGGTGTGCGGTAGATGATCAGGGATCATCTACATTGATAAAAGTAGAAATTGTGTTACGGTGGATCTTTTGTTTTGCGTACACGTGTCTCTAACAAAGACTAGCGTACGCAATCCAAAGGCAGACGCACGCAGCGTACATTACGCAACGTAGCGTCCGGTTACGCCCACGTAGCTCAAGTAACGCAAAGGCGATAGATAACGCGACGCGGTAAATAACGCAAATCTATTTTTGGAAAATTTGAAATTTAGTTTAACAGATCCTGCTCCTAATTGGTAACACAGCTGGGCTAAAGAAAATTTCTGCGCAGAAATAGATATAGAAACGAAAGTGTACATGTGTTGAGTGAGTGTGTTTTTATTACATAAGTTTATATAACTTAGAGGTTGAACCAAAAAGAAATCGGGTAGGACATACGTGTAAGTGACATATACGGTGGCTAAGGAGGCATCCTTGGTTAAATAAAATATGAGCATTAGAGTATAGCGGACCAGTATACAAGACCAGGAGGTCAGACCAGGAGGTCAGACCAGGAGGTCGTACAGAACAAGACCAGGAGGTCATAAGGAGACAAAGAAGGTCCGCTATAAAGGTACAAGAAGCACAACCCCGGGGGTTGGTGCTAAAACCCATATAGGCCATTGGAAGCTCTGGCTGAAGGAATTCGCAGCCGCAATTTTCGATTCCATTGATCTCTCAGTACATAACAGGTAGTGCTTATGTACTGAACGATTGTACCGCACGTAATTGTGTGCAGTAGTTAGTAATCTGACCTAATACCATTAGAGTAAAGTGGTCACAAACGCTATTTGTACATTCTGACGTGATTTGTGTAATTTTTTATTTTTAAAGGGAAGTTCGCTGGTCACTCAGGAACTATCTAACAACCCCACCTTTACTGGAAAGAGTAAGTGTCCTGCGGGTAACCCTCGTATGTTCCAGTAAACAGAAGGTTTCTGGTAGGGCCCTGTATCGAGTACGCCAGCACCATATCGGTGTGATCAGGTCGTATTGGTCGAGGTGGGCGAGTGAGTGGGGTACTCGGTAAACCGCCACCGCCGGCCTATTTTGAATAATTTGGTTTGCTGTAAGGGTTCGCTGAAGACCGTGATATAAAGATCAAAGGAGTAGTAAGCAACACCTGCAGATTATGGGGGCCAATTGTTCAGGTAGGGGGCGATCAACCTCGGTTCGGGTTGATTCAGAGAACCGACCAGGCAAGGTACATCATGTGTGAAAAATACGGAAGTCACACAGAGGTTTTATGTGATGAATGGGAGAGAATGACTGTACAAGACAGGGAGAAATTCCCAAGAATAGGTAGCTTCAGTCCAGAAGTGTTACAAAATTTAAGGAGGAGGATATGTCTCATAAAATCAACAAAGAGACGAATTCAGCATCATGATTATTTACAGTTATGGCACCAGGAAGGTGAGATACAGAGAGGTTTGGCTCTGGCGGCGGGATCTGGGGCAGTCAGGAAACTGATAGCCACAGCCCCGCCACCACCATACATAGCAGGAGAGAAGTTGATTACGGAGAGAAACGCACTGGGTTGTAAAACACAAACACTTAGTAACCCTGTAAATGTTAATGATGTTAACCAAGTAACTCATGCAAGTATTAACCCGTGCAAGTTGTACCCTGTTTTGAACTTTCCTCAGGAGTGTGATCAAGAAGACGATCCAGCAACAATTTCAGCTCTCTCTCTAGCGGCCACCATAGCAGAGACCACAGTAGGCACAGCAACACCCACGAGATTAGCAAAAGCCCCTAGCGGAGGGATAGGTGAGGTCGTGTCAACGGGTAAGTACGGCACCATGCATTATACTGAAACAATTTCACCACAAGTTGTAGAATCTACACAGAATGAGGTTGTTAGAGTTAACCCTGTTAGAGTAATAGCAGTTCCCAATGGGAAAACAGATGTATCAGGAGCCACTCCCATAAGGAACATTGCCATGTACACTCCATTTTCCCGAATGGAATTAAGAACAATAGTGTCCGAATTTCCTGACCCCAGGAAAGACTTAGTTGCTAGCCAAAAATACATCAGGGATCTAGGTAACACTGTAGAACCCAACAACAAGGATTGGCAGATACTGCTAAGAGCTTGTTTACCTTCAAATGTCGACTCAGTTCAATTCTTAGCTGATTGTGGACTAGATAAAGATGTACCGCTTACAGACGTGTACAACAAGGATAATGTAAAAAGGATAAATTTACAGCTAAAGGAGTATTTCCCAGCCGTTGTTAAATGGAACAAAATATTCTCCATTAGACAAAAAGAGTCCGAAACGGCAACAGAATATTTTCATCGGGCACTATTAGAAATGGCAAAGTACACTGGAATAGAAGACATTAGGACCAACCCAAACCACCAAGAAGTAGCAGTATCTGTACTGATGGATGGTTTAAAGGAAACATTAAAGACTAGGGTTCAGACCACGCAACCATGTTGGCGAGGTCTGTCGGTGTCCACATTGAGAGAGGCTGCTATTGATCACGACAGAAACATCACTAGACACAGGGAGTCGCAAAGTGATAAGTTGATGTCAGTAAGTATACAGGCGCTGACCACAAGGCAGCCTGCGTATGTACCACCGAATCCTGTGGGTAAGTCAAGTGTAATAACATGTTTTTCTTGTAACAAACAGGGACACTATGCACGAGACTGTAGAACAAAGAGTGTACAAAGATCTTTTCAACCCCCTAGACAACGACACGACACACGACATTGGGAGCAGGGTCCACAGAGGCGGAGTTTTGAGCCACATACAGGGGAAACAAAAAGATACCCCCCGAACAGAGATTGGCATGCCTCTGGTAGTTCCCAGCTAACTCCCTCACAAGTAGTCGCTGCCAGCGGGATTCAGGGAGGTCAGCATACCCAATAGGGGTGTGGCCATACCTGTAATCTGCAGCCAGTTAAATTGATTGCCAGTCTTGGAAGTGAACCAGAGATTGCAATCAATGTAGCTGGTAAAACCTTAAACTTTCTTGTAGACACAGGGGCGGCCAAGTCAGTGATAAATTCGACAGTGGGCATGAGAACCACTGGTAGGACAGTTCCAGCCATGGGAGTAACAGGAGTAGTCCAGCACTACCCTGTTAGCAAACCAGCCGAGATTACAATAGGGCCTTTGCATACCAAGCATTCGTTTTTGCTAGCTGCATCGGCACCAACCAATCTCCTGGGAAGAGACTTACTATGTAAAATGGGTTGCGTCATTTATTGTACTCCTGAAGGTGTATTCTTGGACATTCCTGAGAATCACGCTCAGGAAGTACGAGACATGTTAGACTCCCCATCAAAATTAATGTCACATCCCATTATGACAAATAGGAATCCATCCCAAATAGAAGAAATGACATCTCAGATACCAGAGTCACTTTGGACAAAAGATGGACAGGACACTGGATTAATGGCAAACGTAGCTCCAGTAGTTGTACAAGTAAAAGATGGTAGGATAGCTCCAAAAATCCCACAGTATCCTCTGAAGCCAGAGGTGGAGTTAGGAGTTTTCCCAGTAATAGAGCGCTTGCTACAACAGGGCATTCTAGTAAGAACGTCCAGCACAGCAAATAGTCCCATCTTCCCTGTTAAAAAGAGTGGGGGGAGGGGTTACAGGCTAGTGCAGGATCTAAGGGGGATTAACAAAATAGTTGAGAGTCAGTTCCCCGTAGTGCCTAATCCAGCTGTCATCCTAATGCAAATTCCTCCCACTGCCAAATTTTTCACTGTTATTGACCTCTGCTCCGCATTCTTTTCGGTACCTCTGCACCCTGACAGCCAATATTTGTTTGCATTCACATACAGAGGAGTCCAATACACGTGGACTCGGTTACCCCAAGGTTTCATAGACAGTCCAAGTATATTTTCTCAGGCTTTGCATGATTGTTTACAGTCTTTCCAACCGGAGAGTGGATCAGTATTGATACAGTATGTAGATGATTTACTACTGTGTTCAGATTCGCTGGAAGCTTCCCTGAAGGATACGAAACAGCTCCTGTTTCATCTTTCAGACACAGGACATAAGGTTTCCAAAGACAAGTTGCAATTATGCCAAACTAAGGTAAAATATTTGGGACACTGTCTAACACAAGGACTGAGACACCTGACCGCTGATAGAATCCAAGCCATTAGAGACATGACACTGCCACAAACCCAGCAACAGATCAGGACGTTTTTAGGAATGTGTGGGTATTGCCGTCATTGGATCCCAGGGTTTTCCATATTGGCGTTACCTTTGCAGGAAATGGTCTCCTCAAACAAACCTGATAGGATCTCGCATACAGACGAATCCGAAACAGCATTTGAGAGACTCAAACAGTGCCTAACGCAGGCGCCAGCACTAGGTATGCCAGACTATGGGAAACCCTTTGAACTATACGGAACAGAAAGTGCTGGTTGCGCAGCAGGTGTACTAACCCAAAAACACGGTGATGCCAGCAGGCCAGTTGCATACTACAGCGCTCAGCTAGACACGGTAGCGCGATCCCTCCCCACATGCTTGCGTAGCGTTGCGGCGATAGCATTGCTAGTGACAAAAAGCGAAGATGTCGTGCTAGGCCACAACCTCACAATCCATACACCACATGCAGTGTCAGCCTTATTGAATTCTGCCCAAACCAGACACGTCTCATCAGCAAGGTTTACAAGATGGGAATTGGCACTAATGGCCCCAGTAAACATCACCATAAGGAGATGCAGCGCATTAAATCCTGCAACATTTCTCCCAGGTGTGCCTGGTCAGACACAAAGGGTGGAAGGTGAGAGTGATGGGGAAGGAGGATTTAATACAAAGGAAGATGCACATGATTGTATGGAATATTTGACCCAAAATTTTACCGCAAGGCCTGACATCAGTGACAATCCACTGGAAGATGCAGAACTCACGTTCTACACTGACGGTAGTTGTCATAGACAGTCAGACTCGGGAGACTTGTGTACTGGATACGCAGTCGTAGATGACCAAGACACCATAGAAGCGGAACCGCTAGGTCCACCTCACTCAGCCCAGGTTGCTGAACTGGTCGCCCTAACCAGAGCATGTGAATTGGCTAAGGGTAAGTCAGCCAATATCTACACCGATTCTAGATACGCCTTCGGGGTAGTACATGATTTCGGAGCCCTATGGCGCCTCAGAAATTTCATGACAGCAGCTGGTACACCGATAGCGCATGCAGCTTATATAAAAAGGCTTCTAACAGCGATACAGGAACCCGACAGAGTGGCTGTTATCAAATGTAAAGCACATACATATAGTCAAGACCCAGTGTCACTTGGTAACAGCCGAGCAGACGAAGCAGCTAAGCTTGCAGCTGCTACCCCCATACAGACAGACACCACACAACTGATGGTATTTAATACCATCAACACACAGAAGTTGTGTGAGATGCAGAATTTGTGTTCCACACAGGAAAAGGCAGTCTGGAAGGCAAAGGGATATGGCCAGGAGTCCTCAGGGCTCTGGACGGATGGACATGGTAAACCAGTGGCCCCCAGAGCATATCTTCCATGTCTGGCTGAAGCAGCTCATGGGTTGACTCATCTAGGCAAGGAGGGAATGTGCAAATTGGTAAGAGCATACTGGTGCGCCCCAGGATTCTCCTCTCATGCGGGTAAAAGAGCAATGTCATGCCTTACCTGTCTGAGAAAGAATATTGGAAAAGCAATACCTACAGAACCATCCCATATCCCACCTGCCGGCGGCCCTTTCCAGGTAATACAAATTGACTTCATTCAATTACCCCCATGTCGAAATTTGAAATATGTACTTGTTTGTATAGATGTTTTCTCGAATTGGGTCGAAGCATTTCCAGCAGCTACAAATACCGCTATGTTTACAGCTAAGAAAATTGTGCAGGAATTTGTATGTAGATATGGTATCCCTAGAATAATCGAAAGTGATAGGGGTACCCATTTTACCGGTGATGTCTTTCAAGGAATGTGTAAATTAATGGGTATTGATAGCAAGCTGCACACTCCGTACCGTCCACAGGCGAGTGCGAAGGTCGAAAGAGTGAACAGCACTATTAAAAATAAATTGAGTAAAGTAATGGCAGAGACAGGATTGACGTGGCCAGAAGCTTTACCCATTGTTTTGTATAGCATCAGAACCACTCCCAGGTCCCCTCTTAACCTGTCCCCTTTTGAAATTCTGTTTGGTCGACAACCGCATGTCATGATTAACCCTCAGGATGATTTGAAATGTAACAATGAAGTGACTGTAAAATACTTGATTAACATGAGTAAGCAGTTGAGGAATCAAAATGATAATCTGAAGTTGGTGATTCCTGATTTACCAGATAGTAATTGTCATGACATTGAACCTGGGGATTATGTAATGATACGAAATTTTCTACGCTCAGGTTGTCTTATTGATAGATGGGAAGGACCATACCAGGTCTTATTGACTAGCACCACAGCATTGAAGGTTGCTGAGAGAGAGACTTGGGTCCATTCATCCCACTGCAAAAAGGTTGCTGATCCAGAGAAGTCCCGTGATAAGGAACAGACGGTAGAGGTTGTATCACTGGAGTGTCTGTTCCAGGAGGACTGAGGCGGCACCTGAGCCTTGAAGACCGAAAGCAGTTGTTGACTCCTTTCCCCCTTTTATTGTTTTTCTCCACTTCCCATCCCCTCTCCCTTAAAATTTCTTTTTCCCCCTTCTCATTCTTCTCTATTTCCTCCTCAAAGATGGACTTGCCCCAAGAGACTGTGATCCGGATTTTGATGTTAACCATGATGTTGACCAGAGCAGTCTGTTCCGGCGAGAGTACCATAGAGGTCGAGAGAGGTTCTGGAATGGGTTCCGATTATGATGATGGAGGCGTAGTTTTCCAAGATCAACCAAACCAACAAGCAAAGGCAAGTATCAGAAAACGATCCGATAGAAGAAATTGTGATGGATTGTTAGCTGAAGAAAACTGTATCTGTAGGCTCTGTGACAATTTGATTGAGGATGGGTGCATAAAGAAATGCCAATCCAGTTTTAATATCCATATGGACCGGCATCCATTGAGTGACTATCACTCCTTAGTGGGTAACGTATTTAACCAAACAGATTGTTGGGTATGCTCTCAAGTACCTCAGGGTCATAGCAAATCAGGGCTAGTACCATTTCCTTTAACGTTAGGGGAGGTACTTGAGCTAAGTGGTGGGAGACCGGTGGACCGGAGGTTTAACATCTCCAGCCCTCCTAGTTTGAAGCTCCACCAATACCATGTGGATAGGTCCCTCTTATGTTTTAATATCTCCAATCCCCGTAAGCCGGGAAATTGGGAAGTGTCATGGAGCAACCTTACCATGACCTTTTCACACAGAGCAGATAGAATGCCTACAGATACAGAGCTTGTACGCCACATAGCCAGTAGAGGAAAATCTTTCCGGTATAGGTATACCTTAGGAAATAGGATTACGAGAGTTGGAGAAGTATCACCAGGATACTGTGCACATATCGTACAAACTGATACATGCATTAAGCAGATGGAAGAATTAGGGTCAGGAGAGTTCACCTGGAAGGTGTGTAATATGGTAATGTCCTTCTCCGTCCCATATGTTCTCCCCGATGATGCATATTTCATATGTGGGAGAAAGGCGTACAAGTGGCTTGCCCCAAACTCTGAAGGATTGTGTTATATTGGAAAAGTATTGCCTGAAGTGATGACTGTTACACATGACAAAATGAAGGACATACACCGTGGTGCCCAAGCTCCTTATACTCACACTCATTACGAGCACCGAGTTAAAAGACAACTGTCAGAAAGGTTAGAGCATCCGGCCTCTGATCTTATCCATGAATCCACCGGGATTCAGGTTCTGGTAGCGTTAGATTTCACTCGCACCGCTCGAGGAGTGATGAATTATAGATACATTTCCGCACTCGCCAATTTGTTAGATAATATCACTGAAATGTATGATGACACGTTCAGATACACTGGAAGAGAACTTCAAGCTTATAAAACAGAACTAGTTCAGCATAGGATGGTTCTTAATTATCTTACAGCAGTAACAGGCGGATATTGTGTTACATTGGCAACACAGTACGGCATAAAGTTTTGCACGTATATCACAAATAGCACCGAGGATCCGGTAGAGGTCATAGACCAAAAGATGGACGATATTCTCCAATTAAAATGGGAATTTCGCCGAAAACACAATCTCACCCTTGCCGCTGTAGGTAATGAGCTGACTAGTTGGGTGTCATGGTTGAACCCGCGAAATTGGTTCTCCGGTTTAGGAGACTGGGCTCAAGGAGTCATAATGGATGTTGGAAAGTTTCTCCTATGTATCTTAGGTGTTGTTATATCTATTGGATTGATATTTAGATGCGGGCAGGCTTTAATGAAGTGCAAACAAAGTACAAAAGTGATGAGCTTGAGGAGTGAGGAAACTGTAATTAACCTGGATTTGATTTATGACCCAATGATAGAAACCAGGATGTGATGAAAAATGCGATTATACGGTCCGTTTCTTTCACCTGTTTTTCTGCTTTTCTCCAAGATACAAAGACCCCCTTGGACGAGGAAGTTGACGAGACGCTATACAGACAACAGACAAGCACCAAAGATGAAGTTTTGACCACTTGAGAAATGGACATTTGATGAACTTTGCCATGGATCCCCAGTTTCCCTAGTATTTTTAAACTCACGCTAGCCCAACATTTTTTTTGTAAATCTGATGGCACTGACAAAGCTATTTGCTCATGCCCAAGGAGCAATACAGCGCAAAGAAGACGACTCTCAACAGATACCGAACAAAACTTCAACGACAGATGTACATTTACCTGACATAGAATATCATTGCATTTTCCATAAGTGTTCTTCATCCTCATCTCTACAACCCTCAGGTAATAACACACATAGTATAGGGAATACAGGCACAGATATCAGCAATCACATATTCCCCCATTCATGTATCATCAACTAAAATGTGCTCCCCATTTTGTTCAAAAGCCGAAAAGAGCTCGGTAAAGTTTGACAGCCCATCCACAGACCTGTACCACGGGATAAGAAGGAATTCAAATGTATACTTCGCAATACCTCGAAGCTTGATTTACCACACGTACGGCACGATGATACATGACCCCCCCCCAAACATGGACTCATACACACATGCTTCTGCTATCACACTAGGTCATACCCTCTTCACACCTACTCCTCTCTTCTACCTTACCCAACCATGGAAATGAATTAACCCCTGACTTATATTTTTCTCCTTTTTGAAATGTTTTGAAGGTGGCAGTTATTATTGACTGCCAAAGGGTGGACTGTCAAAGTCAGAAAAATATCCCCATACACTCTGCCATATTTGCACCGCACACTGGTCTGCGCTGCGCATGCGTACGCTCTCCCGTGAAGGCGCATACCCGCAATAGCGTGCACCCGCGGGCGCACGGTATGCGTATTTACGGTAGAGTTTATGTAACCGTAGCGTGCGACTCATTCGTTACATATTTTCACAATTAATGTAGTTTGTAGACCATGGTCCCTTTGATAGATTCTGAAAGTTTGGTTAATATGGAATGTCCCTGAACGGAGGAATCCCTCTTTGTATTGTGCTAAGGGTCTAACAGGAATCATACAGCAGTGTTTGGTACCCATCGGAAGAGTATTTAATTAACAATATTCCGGTGTTGGTTTGGAGCGTATTAATCGCTCGTGCGGATAGCTATGGACATAAGAAGTTTATGTCCATTTCTATTATTTACTCATACTCAGGTATGCGGCGGGAAACCCAGTTTCCCACCCACCTGAGCTGTTGGAAATCGTCACAGCCCACCTGTATGAATCAACCTATGACCTTTTGTTATAATGCGAAGCCGAATTCCTGCGTCCAATGGACAATGAGGTTGTAGGGACCATTAGATTGCATTGTGTGAGTAGCATAAAAGACGGGCCTGTGGCATCCAACTTTCACTTCTCATCAAACGGTTCTCATTGCTGATAATCGGGAAGCTGGATGTCCAGAGGCGCATGCGATCATACCCTTTGTGCGTAAGTTTCTCTCCGTAATC
The DNA here is from genome assembly GCF_028390025.1 of Pseudophryne corroboree. Taxonomy (NCBI): domain Eukaryota; kingdom Metazoa; phylum Chordata; class Amphibia; order Anura; family Myobatrachidae; genus Pseudophryne; species Pseudophryne corroboree. The sequence goes on along the minus strand of NC_086452.1, from coordinate 350,362,376 downwards.
ATATTGTCTTACTGTGAGCCAATCTCTCTCTCTCCGTCTCTCTCTCTCTCTCTCCCTTCTCTTTCTCTCGTATCTCCCATTGACTAGTATTGTATTGTATTAGATCAGCATAGTATTGTATTGTATTTCTTGTATAGTTATTCGGTTAGGAAGTCTCTGTTATATTGTAGTGTATCATTTGTACTGTGATTCCTTTTTACAAGTATATTAGTTATAATACAGTTAATAGGCTTTGGACCCTAAACCAGTATCTGTGTATTTCCTATAGTTTTAAGTGTCCACTTGAGCGTCGGTGACGCTCAAGCAGCTTTGTAGTTAGTCAGGTTACACAAGGTTGCACTTACACCCTGTATTCACATTAAGGTATTCTGTGTATTTCATTGATAAAAGGTTTAGACATAAAGGTATAGCGTTGTGAGCGTCTGCGCCGCTGGTGATCTCCTCGTGGTCTCGAGCGTCCGCTACGCCATAGCGAATCATTACTCTAGTCATCACCAATAACGTGCTGTCCTGTGACCACTGGGCCGTGAGCGAACGTGACGCTTGAGCGTCTCGCCTACGGCTAAGCGATCGTTACGCAACTAGCGTACCCTTACGGTACTTCTTAAGTAAACAGCGTACTGTGTTCTTAGACTTCATTAAGGGTTGTTTATACGACAAAGGAATTTAACATTGTCAGGGGGGAGGGGTGGTTTTGGGCTCTGAAGGGAGAGATACAGTAAAGGGTAGCCTATGGGGGGAGGGGGGGCGTGGGTGCCGCGAATGGGGGGAGGGGTGATCTGGGGCTCTGAAGGGAGAAATACCGGAAAGGGTAGCCTGTACGGGGGGGGGATGGTGGGGTGCTGAGAATGGGGGGCTCTGAGGGATACAGGAGAGGGTAGCCTGTGGGGGAGGGGGGTTGTGGGTGCCACGAATGGGGAGAGGGGTGCGTTTGGAACTCTGAGGGGAGAGATACAGGAGAGGGTAACCTGTGGGGTTAGGGGGGTCGCGCATGCCGCGAACGGGGGGAGTGGTGGGTATGGGGCTCTGAGGGAAGAGATACTGGAGGCGGTAGTCTGTGGGGGAAGGGGGAGGGGTCGCAGGTGCCGCGAATGGGGGGAGGGGTGGTTTTGGGCTCTGAAGGGAAAGCTACAGGAGAGGGTCACCTGTGGGGGGAGTGGGGGTTGCAGGTGCGGCGAATGGGGGGGAGGGGTGGTTTTGGGCTCTGAAGGGAGAGCTACAGGAGAGGGTCACCTGTGGGGGGAAGGGGGGGTCGCGGGTGCTGCGAATGGGGGGGGGGGGTGGTTTTGGGCTCTGAAGGGAGAGCTACAGGACAGGGTCACCTGGGGGAGGAGGGGGGGTTGCGGGTGCCGCGAATTGGGGGAGGGGTGGTTTTGGGCTCTGAAGGGAGAGCTACAGGAGAGGGTAACCTGTGGGGGGAGGGGGGGGGGGAGTCGCGGGTGACGCGAATGGGGGGGAGGGGTGGTTTGCGGCTCCGAGAGATACCATTGAGGGTAGTCTGTGGATGGAGGGGAGGTCTCGCGGGTGCCGTGAATGGGGAGGGGGTTTGGACTTTGGAGCAGTGTTAAGGGAACCTGTGGGATGGGGTGTCACGGAGCTTTTGGTGCAGTGAGAGGGAGGGAAGAGAGCAGAGCAGGAGAATCGATGGTGGAGAGGGGAGGCGACAAGCAGGCCTGGACTAGAGTGACAGGAAGGAGAGAGAGCAGCCACTCACTGCAGTGCATGGCCATGTGTCACTCTCTGCTGCGCTGCTCTGTCTGGGCAGGTGCCGGCCGGGGACTGGAGGAGCTCTGTCTCATGGCTGCAGAAGCACTGAGCTCCTCCAAGCTGCTGTCTGTCTCTATGTCCTGACGGGCTGCCTATGCCTGTCGGGGATTATAGCAAGTGTCACACACGTGCCACTGGGGGCGGGGTCACATACTGCATTCGGCCCCGCAATCCTGCTGGCCTCCCGGGGGAACTCCCCGGTGACTTTGATGGCCAATCCAGCCCTGGTCACTGGAGGCACACAGTATCCGGTGTCCGGTGGCACCGCACTACAGTGGAGGAGCTCTAAATACAACTACAGCTCCCAGCTGAGAGCTGTAGTTTTATTTGGAGCACCTCCACTGTAGTGACACCCCCCCTCCCCCCCCGTCAGTCACGTAGCAACAGGGGACATCGGCTGCCCCTGTTGCCCCCCCCTTAATCCGGCTCTGTTCTAAGGGCAAAATTTACTAGTGGGAGACCTTGTTAAACTGACAGTTTTAGGTGAGTTTTTCAAACTGTCATATTTATTACTGGCTAACTCACTGCTACAATAAACCACCATAAAACCAAAGCTTCACAAAGCATCAAATTACAAATCAACGTCACTATTTATTTTTTACATAGAATACAACCCATGAAATTTATCAAGCTGTGGTTTGTCAAACCGGCAGAAAAAGTGCAGTGTTTTAGCTATTCAGACGATAAGATGGCACAATACACTATTTATTATAAGGACAATAATTATTTACAGATTAAGGAGTAAAAACAATTATTAGCTTGTGGGGCATATTATATTATTGTTAATATTACTACGTGGACAAATTTAATACATGATCATATTAAGAGGGGAATTTTATTTTTACATTGTTCTGAAGGGGGCAATATTATTTAATAATTATGTTATGGGTGTGATAATTATTTATGATGTGGGCAACAGTTATTATTAAATGCCTCTATAAATGGTCATCATGAAATAATAGGTGTTGACCCCACAGATCAGTAGTTCCCAAATGCAGTCTTCAAGGCACCACCAACAGTCCAGGTTTTAAGGATATCCATGCTTATGCACAAGTGATTTATTTAGTACTTCACTCAGTTTGATTATACCTAGAGATATGCGCGGACCCCATGTTTTGGTTTTGGTTCTAATTCATCATTGTGTTTTGGTTTTGGCAAAACCACCCTCAAGTGTTTTGAATTGGATTTCGGTTCGGTTTAAAAATATTTTTTTTAAATCTTGATAATCATTAATAAAAATCTATAAAATCAATTAAAAAAAACACTAAAATCATGTTATTTTGGCAATCCAAAAGTCAAATTTTGGATTTAAAATACGAATTCAGAACTGCAGGAAGCAAAGGCGCTTTAAGAGAGGAGAAGGTCCTGAACCATCAGGACAGGATTCAATGCTTCCTCTCTCGCCCGCGAGTGTCGATACACTCAGCGATGCAAGTACTAGGCCTCATGGTGTCGGCTTTCGACATGGTAGAGTACACTCAATTTAATTCCTGCCCTCTGCAGAAGATGATTCTTGCCAAGTGGGACGGCCTGCCTCAGCGGATTAGGTCTCAAATGATCTCCTTCTCTCCGGAGGTTCGTCTGTCACTGAGCTGGTGGCAACAGGACCAGCAATTGAGCAGGGGTCGTCCCTTCTGGATCTCCAACTGGGTCCTCCTGACAACGGATTCCAGTCTGAGGGGTTGGGGTGCGGTGTTGGAGCAACACTCTCTTCGGGGTCGGTGGACCAGGGAGGAGTCTCTCCTCCTGATAAACATTCTGGAACTGTGGGCGATGTTCAATGCTCTGAACCTGGCCCAGCATCTGATACAGAACAGGCCTGTTCAAGTACAGTCAGACAACGACACCACGGTGGCGTACATAAATCATCAAGGCGGCACTCGAAGCTGCATGGCAATGATGGAAGTGTCAAGGATTCTTCAGTGGGCGGAACACCATCTGCCAGCCATATCGGCAGGATCCTCAGCTGGGAAGCGGATTTCCTCAGTCGGCTGGACATTCACGTCAGAGAGTGGAGCCTCCATCCAGAAGTATTTCAACTCCTAGTGGACAAGTGGGGCCTAACAGACGTAGACCTGATCGCGTCTCGACACAATCACAAAGTTCCGGTCTTCGGAGCAAGGACAAGGGATCCTCAAGCAGCATTCTTGGACGCACTGGCAATTCCATGGAACTTTCAGCTGCCGTACATGTTCCTTCCGGTGTCACTCCTGCCCAGAGTAATAAGGAAGGAGGAATCCTACTTCTGATCGCTCCAGCGTGGCTCAGACGGCATTGGTTCTCAGACCTTCATTGTCGCTCATTAGAGCATCCTCTTCTACTTCCGCAACGTCCATACCTCCTCGTTCAGGGCCCTTGTGTATACCATGATTTGGCCTGGCTGGCTTTGACGTGGCTCTTGAAGCTTCAGTTCTGAGGGCCAAAGGATTTTCTGAGGCGGTCATTCAAACTATGTTGAAGGCCCGTAAACCAGCTTCTGCTTGGATTTATCACAGGGTCTGGAATTCTTACTTTGCTTGGTGCGCATCTAACAATCATGACGCTTACAAGTTTAGTACGGCCAAGCTGTTAGCTTTCCTGCAACAGGGCCTGGACTTAGGCCTTCATCTGGCCTCCCTCAAGGTTCATATTTTGGCCTCGTCGGTATGGTTTCAGAAAAAAATTGCGACTCTGCCTGCTGTTCATACATTCACTCAGGGTGTTCTACAGATTCAACCTCCCTATGTCCCGCCTGTGGCTCCTTGGGATCTGTCAGGGGTTCTGGAGGCCTTACCAGAGTATCAATTTGAATCTCTTGAATCTGTGGACCTTAAGTGGCTTACTCTTAAGGTCTTGTTTCTGCTGGCTATTGCCTCTGCTAGATGGCTTTCAGACTTGGGTGCATTATCCTGTCGGTCACCTTTTCTGATTTTTCACCATGACTGGGCGGTCCTTAGGACACGCCCTGGTTATCTACCTAAGGTGGTGTTTTCTTTCCACCTTAACCAAGAGATTGTGGTTCCTGCCTTTATCTCTCCTGACTTGTCCTCCAGAGAGCGGTCTTTGGATGTGGTACGGGCTCTCCGTATCTATGTGAAGAGGACAGCCTCCATTAGGAAGTCTTATTCTCTCTTTGCACTTTTTGGTTTTCACAAACGTGGCTGGCCTGCGAATAAGCAGACCCTGGCCAGATGGATTAGAATGGTGACAGCACAAGCTTATGTACAGGCTGGTCTTCCAGCTCCTGCTACCATCAAAGCCCATTCTATTCGGTCTGTTGGACCTTCTTGGGTGGCCCGCCGTGGTGCGACCTTTGAGCAATTGTGCAAGGCGGCTACGTGGTCCTCAGTGAACACGTTCATAAGGTTCTATGCCTTCGATACTTCCGCCTCCCAGGATGCTTCCTTTGGATGCCGGGTTCTTGTGCCCGCTACAGTTCGTCCCCTCCCATGAGGAAATGCTTTAGGACATCCCCGATGTTATCCCTGTGGAACCCAGTGTACCCCGCTGCAGAAAAGGAGATTTAGGGTAAGAACTTACCTTTGTTAAATCTTTTTCTGCGAGGTACACTTGCTTTCACAGGGCGCCCACCCTGACGCACTTAGCTTCTTTTGGTTTGTATGGCATTAGCCACTGATACCTTCTCCTGTCGTGAGAATGTGGTGTATGTGGCTACTAACGGTTGTTATCTCTTTTACCTGCTACTGCATCGGACTGGTTAACAAAACTGAGCTCCTGTGCATGGAGGCGGGTTTATAGAGGAGGCGACACTGAGCATCTTGGGAACAGTCAAAGCTTTTAGCCTGTTGGTGCCTTGGATCAAGATCCTACTCTACACCTCCGATGTTATCCCTGTGGATCCCAGTGTACCTCACAAAAAGAGATTTAACAAAGGTAAGTTCTTACCATAAATCTTCTTTTTACCATCGTTCAGGATTCCGGTGTCTGTATTTTGACCACCGGGATCCCGTCCGGCAGCATTTTAACTACATCCCCCTAAAACCCGGTACTGCTGGGGTGCCTTGAGGACCATATTTGGGAACCACTACCATAGATCCTTCCTAGATATAACATTTAGAATTCCTTAGTGCTTACTGGCCAGGAAGCAGCAGGATTATTTAAATAATATAATACACTTAAGGTATTTTCCACCTGTCCCATCAATCATAATATCACTGTCATATAACCACTAATGAAGCTACACAAGAAGAGAAAGTTTTGGGTTTCTTTTATGATATTTTAAACTTTTAAACAAATGGACTGAGAACATTCACATGCAAGATTATACATGAAAAGGAAGAGTGACTGAATCATTCTGGCTGATAAAGCCAATAAATATGATCATATGTAACAGTAATGTGAATAGATGACAATTATCATAATGACGCTTTGTTTCTGTATTTTTAAGGGATACTGGAGTCTGAATTTCTCGCCATTCATAGGCCAAGATTTCTATGCAGAAAAAGAAGAGCCATCGGTCTGCTTCCAGATCGGGTAAGTAATGGAGGAGTTTCTATAGTTGGTGCTTTATTGTAATAACTATATAATATATTGAAGATAAAGATGTAGGAGTTTATTTACTAAGCGTTGTGTTCTAATAACCAGTACTTCTAATCGTGTTTTTGCCCAAAATGTAAAAGGGCAACGCTTTTACTAGCCGTATCTTGCTTGTAAAAGTATTGCTCTTTTAAGTATCGGGCATAAAGACGATCAGAAGCACAGGGAATTAGTTAATAAGCCTTGTAGAGCACACTTGCCTACTTTTGCAAAACGCATTTCAGGGAGATTGTGAAAGTAACACCTGTCAGCGCGGACGTGTACTGCTACATCTGAGAGGCGTGTCATAAAAAAGACTTACATCCAAATGTAAATGAGCCCCAAAGTTAGTAAGATCTATTTGTTGAAGAAAAGACACTGATATTCAGGATTTATTTGTGTATTGTGTTTTACAAGAGGTTCCATATACTGTAAGTGGCAACAAGAAACCTTATTTAAAATGCATGTAGCCCCATAGGGATCATTGGCCCTCATTCCGAGTTGTTCGCTCGCAAGCTGCTTTTAGCAGCTTTGCACACGCTAAGCCGCCGCCTACTGGGAGTGAATCTTAGCTTATCAAAATTGCGTACGAAAGATTAGCAAAATTGCGAATAGACACTTCTTAGCAGTTTCTGAGTAGCTCCACACTTACTCGGCATCTGCGATCAGTTCAGTGCTTGTCGTTCCTGGTTTGACATCACAAACACACCCAGCGTTCGCCCAGACACTCCTCCGTTTCTCCAGCCACTCCCGCGTTTTTCCCAGAAACTGTAGCGTTTTTTCGCACACACCCATAAAACGGCCTGTTTCCGCCCAGAAACACCCACTTCCTGTCAATCACATTACGATCACCAGAACGAAGAAAAAAACTTGTAATGCCGTGAGTAAAATACCGAACTGCATAGCAAATTTACTTGGCGCAGTCGCACTGCGGACATTGCGCATGCGCATTAGCGACTAATCGCTCCGTTGCGAGCAAAAAATAACGGGCGAACAACTCGGAATGACCCCCATTGTGCCTTATAACCAATGCAGGAAAATGGCACTGATGATCCCATTTGAACGTATATATCTCTGATTTCCCTTTTCCCCCAAAAATGTAACAGCTACATAATGGGGGTAAGGTGCAATCAGTAGTGACGTGCGGTGGGGTGAGGCAGAGCCTTTCCTGTCATACTAATGTTTGTGCCAGAGTTTTGACTGCATAAAGTATATGAAAAATACAAAGAATATGTTAGAAATATCTTCTTTGTATTATTCTAATAATTTTTATAGTCAAAACTCTGGAGTAAAAAGTCTATGGCAGGTGAGGCAGTGCCTCACCTGCTGACCTTTTCTGCACTTCTCAGATCAAAACTCACCAAATTTCCAGGAGTTTATACTGCTACACCTGTGTATAATGCCCAGATGTACGCTTTGGCTCATATATTACATGTAAATCTGGCTCTGGTGCTAGCCAGTGCCTCCTGAGCTATTTAGCTCACCGCACGTCCCTGGCAATCAGGGAGGTTGCTGGTCTATTCAGGGAGTCAGGGAGATTGCTGCTATTTCAGGGAGTCTCCTGCAGAATGAGGGAGGGTAGACAACTATGTTGTAGAGTTTATTATCCATTCAACTGTCAAAGCCTGTACATTGCATATTCTGAGTAAAATAAAAATTTTACATTTTGCTGTATTGTACAGTATGTGGTTGGTTGGAGATGCATGTGGGTTTCAGGAATGTAGGAGTGGTATACAATGTAAATTGTATTGGCAATGTATGCCAGTTGCACTGTGTAATGTATATGTGTGTATCTGGTGCTGAGATGTGGTGGGGGAATGTGGGTTGCAGGGAGATTTTAATCACATGTCATGTCATGTGGTAGGGCTCAGGGAAGGATGGGCGTCAGCAGGTAACTAGAAAGAAGCCATGTCCATAAGGAAGCAGAATGGGAAAGCATAAACTATAAATAAAAAAGAGAAATGAGGAGAAGCAAAACTCAGGTTTATAATGCTTCAATAAATAGAGTACAGCAGAATAAAATGAATGAATAAATACAATTTCAACCAAATCACATAGAGCACAAGTTCTCAAACTCGGTCCTCAGGACCCCACACGGTTCATGTTTTGTAGGTCACCTGTAGATTTTTAAAATGTGACAGTTGGTGATACACAGAGCAGTTGCTGGGTGACATGGAAAACGTGAACCGTGTGGGGTCCTGAGGACCGAGTTTGAGAACCACTGACATAGAGAAACCGTTTGAGTGTGGGACATGACTAAGGACACGTGAGTTTAGATAGATAGTGTACAGACATGACACATATGATAGATGACTAATAAAAATAATAGATGAAGGAGGGGCCGTAGATGTAGCATATGTAGCCTTTAGTAATGCTTTTGACATGGTCCCACATCGCACACTGCTAAATTAACTCAATAGCATGGGATTGGATTCTAAGATGGTAAGAACTTGTTTGCAAGATAGGAAACAGAAAGATGTAGTAAATGGAGTGCAGCCTCAGGATGGAAACGTTACCATTGGAGTTCCCCAGGGATCTGTACTTGGATCAGTGCTTTTTAATAGCTTTGATAGTGACATTGCAAATGGTATTGAAAGACACAGTTGTGCTGGCCCACAGGGGTACAGGGGAAACCACCAGTGGGCCCTACTGCCTGGGGGGCCCACCCCCTTCTCTAGAGATCAGGTTCCAGACTGGGCTGTTACTAATCTAGTACATTATCTTGCATCACTACAGTATTTACTGTATATATTTATCTAGGGTACCAAAATGGTTAGGCAAACCAATGTGGTGGCTGGGCACACCCCCTCTAGAGACTGGCCACACCCCAAACCACATTGGTTTGCCTAACCAAAATGGTTAGGCAAACCAATGTGGTTGCTGGGCACACCCCCTCTAGAGACTGGCCACACCCCTCTAGAGACTGGCCACACCCCTACCACTGCATTTCCCCGGTGGGCCCTACATGCCCCAGTCCGACACAGTATGCCTTTTTGCAGATGATACAAAGGTATGCAACAGGGTAGACGCACCAGGAGGAGTGAAACAAATGATTGAGGATATAGGTAGACTGAAGAATTGGTCAAGAACATGGCAACTACAGTTTAATGCCAAAAAGTCAAAATTTTACATTTGAGTCAAAAAAACCTAAAGGCTAAATATAGTATTAACTGCACTATAATGGAAATTACTGAGGAGGAAATGGATCTAGGATCTATTTCAGATGACTTAAAGCAGGTAAGGAATGTAACAAAGCAATAAGAAAAGCTGGTCAGATGCTTGGCTGCATAGGGAGAGGAATCAGCAGTAGAGAAAGTAGTAACAATGCCACTGAATAGGTCATTGGTACGGCCTCATCTTGAATGCTGTGTTCAGTTCTGGAGGCCATATCTTTAGAAGGATATAAATACATTAGAGACTGTACAAGAAGGGTAACTAAAAAACATGAGTGGCTTGCACCATAAAACTTACCAGGAAAGACTAAGGGGCTGATCTTTCTGTCGATGCGGATGTGAAGTGATAAATTGGCCTTTTCCACAATGTGATTACTGATTACATCGCAACTGTGGATAATACTGTCTCAGTGTAGCCTTATTATAACAGGGCCTCTGGCATTTTCTTACGTTTTTCTTTTAGTAAATTCATCCAGATTGCATTTCCCATTCTAAGTATGGGAAATGCAATCGGAAATACAATCTGGTTACTAAAAAAACATGTGAATTAAACAGTTTGGAGCAGGGGTTTTTTTCACAAAAACTGCTCCAAAAGCCCTTTAGTACATTCAAGTGATACTAAAATAATGTGAAAAGTGTACGAAAACACCCATTTTCACATTATTCTAGTAAAAAACGAAATCTTCTCCTAAAAGATTAATATGTATAGTTTGTAGCAGAGAAGATAAATGTGTGGCATAATAAAAACTTTCAAATATACCAAGTGTTAACAAGGTACAGGAGGGAGACATTCTTCAAAGTAAAATAAGTATTAGAACTCAAGGACACATGCTGAAACTGGAAGGAGGTAGGTTAAAAGGACACCAGGAAAAATGACTTTACAGAATAGGTAGTGGATAGCAGAGGCGTAACTAGGGGTTTTGGAGCCCAGGGCAAGATCAATAATGGCGCCCCCCCCACCCCCCCAAAAAAAAAAATGCAAAAGGAAAGTATGTGCGCACGCCAACGGCGCGCACTGAAAAAAAATGGCCAGAAGGGGGCATGGACACTGAAAATGGGATGTGCCAATATGATACGCCAGCTGTTTCAGGTCATACTGGGAACATTCTTTTCAATTCCACATGCACCTTACCATCATCATCTCTTGCACAAATAGGTGTCACTGTATATAAAGATGTCAGGGTGTGTATGTATAGATGTAGGTGCAGCGGTCGAAGTGGAATTTTTGAAGGGGGGTATGAAAAAGTAAAGGTTGCAATTATGCGCGCACCAAAGGCTTTGGGAAAGGGGGCTTAGCTACTCAGAAGGGGGCGTGTCCTTCAGTGTAGTAGGACCCCTTATACTATCTAGTACTGGTGCCCCTTTCACATTATAGCACACGGTATGAGCCGAAATTCACATTATAGCACACAGTATGAGCCGAAATTCACATTAAAGCACAAAGTATGAGCCAAAATTCACATTATAGCACACAGTATGAGCCGAAATTTACATTAAAGCACACAGTATGAGCCAAAAGTCACATTATAGCACACAGTATGAGCCCAAATTCACATTAAAGCACACAGTATGAGCCAAAATTCACATTATAACACACAGAATGAGCCGAAATTCACATTAAAGCACAAAGTATGAGCCGAAATTCACATTATAGCACACAGTATGAGCCGAAATTCACATTAAAGCACACAGTATGAGCCAAAATTCACATTATAGCACACAGAATGGGCCGTAATTCATATTATAGCACACAGCATGAGCCGAAATTCACATTATAGCACACAGAATGAGCAGAAATTCACATTATAGCACACAGTATGAGCCAAAATTCTTATTATAGCACACGGTATGATCCAAGATTGACATTATAGAGTGAGGGGATCCTACCCCCTTAATTAACAAGGTCTGTGGGGCACCGTGGTGAGGGGAGCCTACCCCCTTAATTGACTAATTGCAGAGTTTAGCAGCAGAAGGGTTGCAGCGATTTCTCACCCCAAGCTGCGGTGCTTCTGCCACCTCCGACACTCCACATGTTCGGCGCCACCCGGGATACAGAGCACCGCACCAGGGATGCACCCTTTTCGGTGTGGTCTGCAGCGCTCTGAAGGGGAATCTTCTCTGTTGCTGCAGGATCCCAATCAGCGCCGTCCTCCCCGCTGTTCCGTGCCGTCTTCTTTAACCCAGCCGTGGTCTTCTGTCTGTGCTCCCGTCGCTGGTCAGTCTCCTTCCTTGCTGCAGGGTCCCGGTCACCGAAGGTTGGATGTCCTTCCCCGGTCCTGCGGCTGGCTGGACTCTTCTTCTGCGGAGTCTTCTCCACTCAGTGTGGACGGCTCTGGTCGCTCCAGTGACAGGTGCAGGCGTGAGTCCTTCAGGGCCTCCGGCTTCCTTCCTACGTGCTGCTGCTAATTTAAAAAAAAAATATATATATATATATATATATATATATATATATATATATATATACTTCCGGGTCTGTGGAGAAGTGCCGTCACTTCAACATATATCTATCTATCTATCTATCTATCTATCTATCTATCTATCTATCTATCTATCTATCATATATATATATATATATCTTGGTCAAAGTGGTGGCACTTCTCCACACACACATAGCCATAGAGCACATACACTTACTTATACACACACACATAGAACACTTACATGGAACACACACACACACACACACACACACACACACACAGGAAATACACAATTATACACAAACACACTGAACACATACACACATAAATATACACACAGATAGAAAATATACTTACACTGTCAGTGTCACCACCACTATGTCCTCCTCCAGCGGTCCTAGGGGCTCCAGTCCTGTACAGTCAGCGCCAGGGCAGGCGGGAAGGAAGGGAGGGAGGACTTGCGGTGTGACGTGCTGATGTTACACCGTGAGGAAATGATGGCGGGGAGGCTGGGCTGTGCGGCCAGCCACCCACAACGGACTCTGATTCAGAGTCCAGCGGCGCAGCAGGAGGAGGTGACCCAGGCAGCGATCCGATCATCGCTATCAGTGTACAACAGCATCACGCAGACAGCGATGATCGGATCGCAGGGGAGACATGCGAGGGTGGGGGTGCTGGACCATTGAGCAATAGTAGTGGGTGCGAGTGTGCATGATGCCCTCTGCTGGGCCTGCCCTGCTCAACCTCCTTTAGTTACACCTCTGGTCGTCTCTCAGCACACCATCACCTTCCCCCGAAATCGTCACTCAGCACACCATTACCTCCCCCTGCGTCGTCACTCAGCACACCATCACCTACCCCTGCATCGTCACTCAGCACACCATCACTTACACCACTGTGTCATCTCTCAGCACACCATCACTGAGACTTGTTGTTCAACAGGATAACAGTGCGGGCTAGCTCTGGCAGGTAGTCAGACAGCATGGGAAGGGAAGAGGGCAGGACTCTTCTTCTCAGGAACTTTCCACCAGTCAGACACGCGGGCTGCGGATATTCAAGCAGGGCCTCCAGGTAGCTCCATGACAGTCAGTCATACATGCAGTCAGGCAGGCGGGCGTTAGCTAGTGGGCGGGCGTTCGTTGGTGGGCCGTCATTCAGGGTCAAGGTGAAGGAAACTCCATGGCCACACCTCAAAGCTGTGGCGGCCGGGCGGATGAGGGCGGAGGGCGACGTGACATCATGCTGCAATGGTTGAGGAGCGGTGGAATGTCCTCCTGGTCAGCAAATGCATTACTAACCGGGAGGACACTAATTGAATTAAAACAAACAAATAAATGAATAAATGGGTTTAGGGCTAGTATTGCCTATTACTACAGCCAGCGTAACATCGGACCCCGGCAATAGCCGGCCGCTGCGTGTCTGTCAGAGAGGAGGAGGGGAGGGAAGGGGAGTGGGCTCCCTCCTCCAGTCGGACTGCCTCCTCCTGTTTCGTAACGGCCCGCGGCGGTGCGCAGCGATACAAAACAAGGATAGATCAGTCAGTGTAGAGCAATAGCGGGGGTGAGTGGGCATGATGCCCTGGTTGCTGCGGCGCCCCCATCTGCTGGACCTGCCAAGGCGCCCAGGGCACATGACCTGCTCGACCCCCCTTAGTTACGCCTCTGGTGGATACAGGTGCAATTGCCTCCCATCGGAGGTGGTAGAGGCAAAGACAGTAGAGCAATTTAAACATGCTTGGGATAGACATAAGACTATCTTTACAAAGAACCAAGGGTTACTAAAAATAAAAAAGGGGCAGACTAGATGGGCCAAGTGAGTCTTCTCTGCTGTCAAATTCTGTGTTTCTATATTCCTATGACCTTGACCCTGGTTAGCTTACATTCTATAGTACAAATAGTACAAATTGGACATTTGCCACAGTAGGGACAATTTTGGTGTAGAGGTCAGCAACATACCGAGGCTAGGATTGTGAAGAGGCCAAGATGGGGTCATGATGGTACATGATGGAATGGGCATTCCATGACTAGGACCTTGCCAAGGAGTGATGGCGGTATTACTCTGCCACTGATCGAGATCCTAACAGGCACATCTCTTACCCAAAGTCAGTTACAGAAATATGACCATTTCTGTATGTTTAACTTCCCAGCAATGCCTCTATGCTGACCTTAAATCTTGTCTAATATATGTCTACTTGACCATCCATTTATTTAATATGTCATTTACTGTTCTTTTCAATCCAAAGAGTAACTTACTGCAGATGTAAGTCGGCTTGTCAATAACTATGTTTATGTGACAGTTTTAATGTCCCTTTATAGCTAGAATTTTATTCACAGTTTTTCCCTGCATTGTGTATCATTAAAGTGAAAGAAACTGCTTGACTTGACAGAAATTGGACTTTCATTTTCTCTAGAGACTTGTTAAGCCAAGATACATTTAAGAGATTTATACAAATCTCCATCTTCAGTCCTATCTTCTTCATGCAACATTTTGTACATTCTACTTAATCTCAAGTGAGATTTAATATTTATTGTGCATGAACAGTTTTGATGTCACTCATACACTGAGTCATTTGGAAACAGTCTGTTATGTAATATACTAGATGCAGGCTATGAAGCAATTACTTCCAATTTAAGTGCCAGATTTCTCCTTTGGATTATTTTTTCAGAAACACCCCCCCCCCCCCCCCCATTACATTATTTTGCACATCACAGACTGCATCTTCTGCGGCCTTAATCTAATACATCTTTCCCATGACAGACGTCATTCAATATTGATTGGTTTATTTAATATTGGATGATCTCCATCACTGGATGGTGATGGTTCGTGCATGAATCGATAAATATTCACAGGATAAAAAAGTTGGCACCGTATACAAGACCAGAAGATGGAAAATACATGGTTCCTGATCTATATACCCCAACTTATGGCCCTTCAGAGGACTTATCTCTGATTAAAGTTTTCTTATACACAAGCTTACCTTCTTGAAGGAGTAACATATTTACTCTAACCCTGGCAGAATAAATTATGCCAAGAGGGGGTTACCAACTACTAGGACCCGGGCCTGTCATGTGGGGAAGGGGGGTGACATTCTTAGGAAAGTGCTGCCACTCCCCTGTGATGGTGTGACCATACCCTCTTCATAAGGGCACCATTATAGGCAATGTTATGTAGACATTCCCCTAACATATTGGCTACACTTCCTAGTATTAGGTGCCAGGATCATCTAACAGTGGTTCTGGGTAAGACTTTAATTCCCTCCATGCTGTTAGTCAGTCAGGGATTGGTGACCTCATAAATTTCAGTAATGTAGCTAGTTTCTTTTAACTGTTTTAAAGGAAAAAAAATTGGAACAAATTTGGAATGGTGGTATCGGGGCTTAAATTGTTTTAGCTGATTGGCGGGCTTGCAGCACAAACAGCTTGAATTTTAAAAGAAGCAAAGCACCTTTTTTTCAACCTTCCTTCTTCTCTTGCCCGTCTCCAGTTGAAGTGGGTAAGGATAGGATAACTTGTAGCCAATATGATCAAAAAGCACACAGCAGCAGGAATATTTCAGGGAGGAATGTGATTATGTTAGTATTGGCAGGTCTGCATGTGACAGGGCATGTGGTGAGGCAAGAGGAATGGAGGCAGGGCAGCTGACACAGCCGCAGTACCTGGGTATGGTATGCATTTAAAATACCGCCCGTCGTGATCCCGGTGGTCACTATACCAACGCCGAAATCCTGACGGGTACAATGCCGCCGCCGGAATACTGGCGAGGTAGGTAATTCTCCCTCTATGGGTGTTCACGACACCGAGAGAGAGAAAATAGAACCTGTGGCATGCGTAGCGAGCCACTGTGCCCACAGCATGGCGAATGCAGCGAGTCTGCAACGGGCCTCCATGGGCTCGCCCCTTCTGCTGCCATTTTGACGGACGATATGCCTTTGTCGGTATAGGGACAGCTGGCATGCCGTAGGCTGGAAACCCATACTGATGCCCTGGGTACTATATGGATGTGGCCAAATCCAGGAGTCATGGCCACATCCTTCCAGAAAAAAACAATGGAATCTACTAGACAAGACACAGGGAAGTGCCGCCGTGTGCTGCATATGGAGACTTTTGTGCCCCTCAGCAGCTGGCTACAGCCCCCGTTAGACCCCTAACAGGCTTGGGCCTGGGTAACTCAAGACCTTCTTTCCATAGGAAGGGGCAGGGCTCCGGGATAAACGCCATCTAAAGAGGTTGTTTGTTCTCGCAGGTGAATCTTTCAGTTTTCAGAGATTGATGAATATTATTCGGCCCTATCAGGCCCTTTTATAATGAATGGGCCTGTTACATAAAATCTGCTAAACTTTCCACATGTGTAATGGGCCCCAGTGGCAAACGCAGGATTTGCATGGGGGGGTTTCCAGAACTGGGCGGAGCCAATCACGGGGGTGGGGACTGAGGTGACCCAGTATATGCTGGGTCCGTAAAACTAGTGTGTCTGTGTGTGTGTGTGTGTGTGTGTGTGTGTGTGTGTATATATATATATATATATATATCTACACATATATATACCTCGGTATTCGAGTGGACACCCCAGCGGTTACATAATTTGAAGATGTGAGTGCAACCACCTGCTGGATATATTTAAGGAACTGGTTTTTTTGAATAGGAACCGTCTCCTGGTTAGTCACCCATCGCTCATTGCATTTGGAACTGTATTTTGGCCAATAAGATTCTCTGGACATCTGGGGACAGTAATTGCTGGTCCCATGCAGTTGGTATTCCCTCCTGAATACCTCTTTTATTATATATATAAATTTTAAAAATAGATTTTTCGTGCATCGGGCATACTAGGGCTGGTACCGTCCTTTTAGTAGTTTTTTTTTTTTTGCATGACTTATTTGATAACATTATTTCTCTCATGATACATTGAATAATTACCAATCTTTGGACTGTAATGATCACTCTGTGAAATGTCCCAGTCTGGCTCAGTAGGTTTTGATGAGGGGTTGCTGTTTGCGGCAGAAAATCAGCTGGTATCATTAACAGATGATGACGCTGAGAAAGTATATTTCCATCACTTTGAGTTTACTAGTTTACCAGCAGAAAAAACAATTGATCTATTTCATAAGGTACTACGGTTAAAGCGCAGAGAGGTTGAATTAACACTTCACGGCCAATTTCTATCCGAATACCACCGAACAAAACGTATACCACGTGGATTTCGAGTGAGCAATACTCCCACCATCGGTAGAACCAATGCAGCATTTTGCAGTAAATGGTGTGGCGTTCTAAATAAATGCTCACTCGATTTAATCCTTCTGGTCATTGAGGAGGTGGGGATAGAATTGGTTAAAATCAGGGAAGAAATTGAGAGCTTTGAAAAAAACTACCTACAAACCCTGAAATCTGATAAATCGGATACCTGGTGTGACAAATTGCAATCCCAAATAGATGCCTTTAAGGATCAATTGGTGACCTTTAAGAGGAAGAAATTGCAAACTGTCAACCAGGACTATACCACCCATCAAGTGTATAGGTGGTTAACAGGTGGAGCAGGTGCGACCAGACGCTTTAGACAAAATAGGCCTTACTATAATAGATCTCAACAAAATAGTGACTCCTGAACATCACAGTCAGCCTCAGACTCTGAAGCTAGAAGTGCCCGACCACCGAGTGGTTTTTTAGGGAGGGGTACGCGAACACCCCCTATAAGAGACCCAGTAGGCCTAGAAGACCCCACCCAAGAAGAGGTAGCTTCAAAAAGAAGAGCGAGGAGGAAAAAGGATTAGATAGTATATTTAATCTATCGGACCACGTGCTTACCAAAGGGGAGACTTCACTCCTGTCATTAGGTCTATCTTTTGTACCCACCTCCAGACATGATGATTTTAACCTAGCGGTTGATCATTATAAGTTCGGACGAAAATTGAGACTACGTGAATTTTTTTGGGATAAGATTATGAAGGATGGTGGGGATCCGATTGATCCCAAAATACTCAAGAAACCTAGTTTATTTGATCCCCCTTCATCTAGTCCCAGTATTCGTACTTTTTTAAGGATGACTGAAAATGATTTTGGAAATAATACCTCCAAGGGTTTTGCAAACTTGGCACCTGACCAACGCACAGCGTTGAGATCTTTAAGGAACAACGATAAAATTGTGATCCGGCCCGCTGATAAAGGCGGAGCCGTGGTGGTTCAGAATTTTGCTAACTATGATGCTGAGGTCAGGCGCCAACTTGCGGATCCTGTGACATACTCTAAATGTATGCACAATCCCATGCCCCTTGTGAAAAGAAAGGTTGATGCATTGATTGATAGATCAGTAAATTTGGGCTGGTTGACTGAGCAGATGTCGACATATCTAAAGGTGGATTTTCCAATTTGTCCCATGCTCTATACACTCCCTAAGGTCCATAAATCTATGGTTAACCCTCCTGGCAGACCTATTATTTCTGCCAGGGGGTCTCTTTTACAACCGTTAGCCATGTTCGTGGATGGTTTTCTACAGGAGCTTATACCACATATACCGAGCTATCTCAGGGATACTGGTGACTTTTTGGACAGGATTGTGGACCTTGGGGAGATTAAGGAGGATGTGTTGCTTGCAACACTAGATGTATCGTCCCTATATACAATTATCCCGCATAGGTTAGGTGTGGAGGCAGTGAGGAACTTACTTATTTCAACAAACTTTTGCACGATTCCTATTGACTGCATTTTGGAATTTCTAGAGATGATTCTGACTAACAATCACTTTATGTATCAAGGAGAGTATTATATGCAGTGCTCAGGGACAGCCATGGGTTCGAATGTGGCTCCTATTTACGCAGGCATATTTATGCATGAGTATGAAACGCTGAATATTATGCCTAAATATAGCAACAAGATAATATACTATAGGCGTTTCATAGATGATGTTTTTTTGCTATGGGACGGTACCGAACTAGAGTTTAATGAGATGCTAGACTATTTGAACAACTTGGATTCGACTGTACGGTTCACGGGACACTCAGATAAGAAGTCTATTAACTTTCTGGACCTAACCATTCTACGGGCCGGCACTAAATTGGAGACCACTCTGTTTAGAAAAGAAACGGATCGCAATACGATTTTGCACGCCACAAGTAACCATCCGCCAGCTTTGAGATCTAGCCTGCCGATCTCACAATTTATGCGAGTCCTGAGAAATAATACAAATCCATTGATTGCTGAAGATCAGATCGTGGAGATGAAGGCTCGCTTTTCTCAGAGGGGGTACAGCAAAGATACCATCAACAAGTGTTTGGAAAAAGCACGAGCACGAATAGGTGAAGTGAAACCGACCAAAGAACCGCGGATGATATATGTCACACAATTTGATGCCAAATCGCCCACCATCAGAACATCGATAAGGAGACACTGGCCTATCTTGAGTTCAGATCCGAAGTTCAAAAAATCTTTGGAACATCCACCCATGCTAGCCTTTAGACGTGGGCGAAACTTGAAACAATTGTTGATGCATCCTACGAGACAAATGGGTGGCTCAGAAAACAATTGGTTGCATAAAACAAGAAAAGGCTGTGTCAAATGCTTGGGCTGTGTGACATGCCGCTCAATGTTGGTCGGGGAGAAGTTTCCACATCCATTGAGTGGGAAACCAATCACCATTCGATATCGTTTACACTGCCGGATGGATCATGTCATCTATATGTTATTATGCCCTTGTGGACTTCCATATGTGGGGATGACCACCTGTTCGTTCAGAGAGCGAATGGCAAACCATCGCAGCTCAATTCATCAAGCACTACAAACAGGTCGTACCGACAAACCGGTGGCCCAACACTTCTTGAAGGAAGGACACCAAGTGGCATCGTTGAAGTGCAGAATCATTGATTGGGTCCCTGTTCCTAACAGAGGAGGTGACCGGTCTCTTCTTCTGAAAAAACTAGAAGCAAGATGGATATATAGATTAGGCTCTGTGACACCTAATGGCCTGAATGAGTCGAATCCGCTTAACGTATTTTTACGTTAAACTTGCATATGCTTTTTTTCTGCCCGATGCACGTTTTTAATGTTTATTAGTGTTTTATACACATTGTTTCTACAATTAATGCTCTTGTACTAGATAGCATTATACATTTTTTTAATCCAAATAATATGTGTTTGGCTTTGATCCACAGGGTGCAGTGGGATGCGTTTAACTGACCCAATCAGATAGTGGTAAAATATTGTAGAATTAGGTGATATATAGTGATTAATAATAATTAGCTTTTGCCTGACCGCTGCACCGTGGGGATCTAGTCAATGTGTGTTATAACTATATATTTTTGTTTTTGGGGGATGTATTTCTGTTGTGGGAAATCCTAATACTGCTCTGCCTGGCTCTAGTACCCTTGCCTATACAGGTTATATATATTTGACCACTGGTAGTTACTTTAAAATGTCCTAAAATGGGTGTATTGTACACATTAGCTAAATCTGGATTGACAGCTCTTCTATATATGCTATAGCTTGAATACGTTACAACAAAGGTCCCTGACTTCCTGTTTGCGTTCCGGATGGTCACTTCCGGCCGTGTGACGTTTGCGTTCCACGGACCGGAAGTGTCCCGCCCCGGGACTCGGCGGTTTTCAGTGGGTTATCGGTGTGGCTCCGTTGTCCCCAGCTCGCTGGTTATGAGCCTCACCATTTGTGCTCCCTGGTGGGGGTGAGTTGATAAAACAAAGGTCCCTGACTTCCAGTTTGCGTTCCGGATGGGCGCTTCCGGCCGTGTGACGTTTGCGTTCCACGGACCGGAAGTGCCCTGCTCCGGGACTCGGTGGTTCTCAGTGGGCTGTTGGTGTGGCTCCGTTGTCCTTGGCTCGTTGTTTGTGAGCTTCATTACCTGTGCTCTTTGGTGGGGGTGAGTTGGCCATGCTATTTTCCTGTTTATTTGATAATAAGAGGTTATTTATTGTGGAGAAGTTTTTGTCTCTCCTTGATGACATCACATTGCTTTTGGCGCCATTTTTCAAGTGGCTAGGGTATTTAGGGCCAGTCAGGCAGGACCAGTGTTATTGCTGGATGTTTGGATCTTTTGCTCACGGTTGGTGGAAGTTGTGGATGTTGTACAGTACCTCCTGAGGAAGGCCCTTGCTTTGGGCCGAAAGCGCTTGAGGAAATGCTGATCATGTAAAGTATAAATATCAATAAATGAACAGTTGTTTATGAAAAAAGTCTGGAGAGTGCCCCCTCTGAATTTCTTTCTCTACACATATATATATATATATATATATATATATACATATATCTACACACACATATATATATATATATATATATATATATGTAAACAGAAATGACAGCACTCTCTGTCAGTAATGGTAAATTCCGGTGCAGGGTCCTGGCAATTGATATACAAACACTCACTTCCTCCACAATGGAAAAAAGAAATTAGACCAGCACTCACGTTTGAAAGGAAAAAAGGGTTTTTTATTCCTGACAATCCATCTGGAAATACCCACTGCTACGTTCCGCCCTAAGTGGGTATTTCCAGATGGATTGTCAGGAATAAAAAACCCTTTTTTCCTTTCAAACGTGAGTGCTGGTCTAATTTCTTTTTTCCATTGTGGAGGAAGTGAGTGTTTGTATATATATATATATATATATATATATATATATACATACACACACACACATACATATACACGGGTGGTCTTCAGTATGCCGGCGGTCGGGCTCCCGGCGACCAGCATACCGGCGCCGGGAGCCTGACCGCCGGCATACCGACACTTATTCTCCCTCGTGGGGGCCCACGAACCCCCTGGAGGGAGAATAGAATAGTGTGGCGCGCGCCACACTGTTGGTAAGCCAGCGGCCGGCCTCCCGGCGCCGGTATGCTGGTCGCCGGGAGGTCGGCCGCCGGGAGATCGTAGTGAACCCATATACACATATACATAGCATATTAAACATGCATATATATATATATGCATATATATATATATATATATATATACACACATACAGTACACATATATATATACACATGTATATATATATATATATATATATATATATATATCATATGTGTGTGTGTTTATATGTATGTATGTATGTATGTATATACATGTGTATATATGTAGGCACATGGATATATATGTACTATAATTAAAATAAAGTAAACTTTTATTGCACTTGCAAGTGCCACCAGGAAGACAGCAGGCTGCAGAGGACGCTAGACAGTCATTAATAATACTCATGCAGCTAAAAAAAAAAAAAAAAAAATATATATATATTTTTTTTTTTTTTTAGTGGAGGGGGGTTTCTGGGTACTCGGAAACCCCCCCTGGGTGCGCCACTGGGCCCTTAAATGACGGTGAATAGGCCCCTACATATTACATGCTGATAACTGTTGAAATTGATATGATAGATATTGCTGGCTATTACAATGGGGTACAATATGTTAAGCATTGCTTATTAATTATTATGGGATGTGCAGTGCATGACTGAGTCCTTTATGTGGGTATTCATTTAAGAAAATGAAAATGGACCCAACCTAAGACTATTGCCACTATTTTCCATAGCCCATACTTTAACGTTTTCTCGCTCCATGCTCCACTGAATGGCACATATTATTTATGAATGTCATCTGGTAACTTTTTCTACTTATCTCGTTATAAAATAGAGGTAACATCACTGCCTTGTAACACAAAATACACACTGTAGAAATAGTAAGCAGTAATATGTTGATATGAAGCAGCCAAAAATAACATAGGCCCTCATTCCGAGTTGATCGGTCGCAAGGCGAATTTAGCAGAGTTACACACGCTAAGCCGCCGCCTACTGGGAGTGAATCTTAGCTTCTTAAAATTGCGACCGATGTATTCGCAATATTGCGATTACTAACTACTTAGCAGTTTCAGAGTAGCTCCAGACTTACTCTGCCTGTGCGATCAGTTCAGTGCTTGTCGTTCCTGGTTGACGTCACAAACACACCCAGCGTTCGCCCAGGCACTCCCACCGTTTCCCCGGCCACTCCTGCGTTTTTTCCGGAAACGGTAGCGTTTTCAGCCACACGCCCCTGAAACGCCGTGTTTCCGCCCAGTAACACCCATTTCCTGTCAATCACATTACGATCGCCGGAGCGAAGAAAAAGCCGTGAGTAAAAATACTTTCTTCATAGTAAAGTTACTTGGCGCAGTCGCAGTGCGAACATTGCGCATGCGTACTAAGCGGATTTTCACTGCGATGCGATGAAAAATACCGAGCGAACAACTCGGAATGAGGGCCATAGTAACCGACATTACACTGCTTCTCCTATACTTGTATGGAAAATGGAATGGTCTAATGTTTACTGTATTAATATTACAGACCAGTGTACTGGTGTAGCTCTTTCCTGACATACGTACATGTAGGTCTGTAACTCCTGAAAACTAGGCAAAAGCCTATTGAAGAAAATTGGCCAACAAACATGGGCCATAAAGACCTGGCAAATGATAGAGGCCAAACACTTTAAATTCTATCAACCCAGTAGATTATACATGATTCTGTATTCATCAAAAATTAGTGTTCAGATCACATATAAGGGCTGAGTCATGTTTGTAAGTAAAGCAAAAAAGCAAGCAACTGGGCAAAACCATGTTGTACTGTAGGTGGGGCAGATGTAACATGTGCAGAGAGATTTAGATTTGGGTGGGGTGTTTTCAGACTGAAATCTAAATTGCAGTGTACAAATAAAGCTGTCTAACCTTTATGGGCTACATGTAAAAGCAGCCAGTATTTACCCTGTACAAAGACAATATAAATGTATTTGCTCCCCTTGCATTGCAATATGGTTTGCTCCAGACACAAAGTTACTTGGTTTTATTGCTTTACTTACAAATATAAATCTGGGCAATAGTTTGTTCTCTTCAACAGACTTTCTGTTCGAGTATGAACAAAGGGCAAATTACCAAAGCATAGCACTCACCAGCAGGGGCAGATCTACGGTGAAAATAGTGAAGTTGGCTCTGTGCATGGCGGGAGGCATGGCACAGCCAAGTGGGCGGTGTAGAGAATGTGATGGCATTGTGGCCCCGCATCCCACCATACAATGCCGTGGGCGGAGCCATGATGTCATGATTCAAAATGAATCGTAATCATCAAGACGTCCGGATCTCCCACTTCCATCGGTAAATGGGCAGCTGTGAGGGGGCTCCAGGAGAATTACCTACTTGTCCGGGCATCTGGGAGAGCCGCCCAAGATTCTAGAGACTCCCAGACATTCTGGGAGAGTAGGCAAGTATGGTCCAACGTCTGTGCTAGTTTGAGGCTTGCATATGGAGAAAGGACACCTGGCTCTGATGGATATATTGCACCCAGCATGGCATTTGTCCAAGTGTTGTCACTAATGATGGAATAAGAGTGGGCAATGGGGCCATACGCATGAAGCCATACATATACTTGCATTAGTTTCAGGTAGTGTAGTTAATCAGAATCAACATCACGTCACTTCTCACCAATCATTTCTCATCCTCCTCCTCAAGCGGTTCATTATGCTTAACGTTCTGATGTGATGTTTCATGTTCAATTAACACATGCCACTTCTCAGTTTCATTCATTCATTATATATCATTTCTGATTTATTTTCTCAGATCTTGTAACACTGGATTAATAATACTAGTCTGATTCTGATTTTTCAATCATATATGTTAAAATTAATTTAGCATAAAGAGAATACAGTAGGTTGTTGTGGGATACGTAGTATTTTCCGGCGGACGGAATCCCACCCGCCAGAATGCTGTCATCGGGCTGAGTGCAAGAAAGCCCCTTGCAGGTTATATTCTCCCTCTATGGGTGTTGTGGACACCCACAGAGGGAGAATAGCCTTTTTCGCCGGTATTCCGGTGGTGGGCATTTTTACCCCCTGTCGGGATTCCAGCATCAGTATTGTGACCGCCGGGATCCCGACTGGTGGTATTTTGATCGCTTTCCATTGCTGTATATAAGCGCCATCTTAGTGTTGATGTATCAAACAGTGAAAAGAGTGAAGTGGGCCAGTGGAGCAGTTGTCCATGGCAACCAATCAGCATCTTCCTACCATTTTATAGAATTTACTTGATAAATGCTACCTCAAAGGTGATTAGTTGCTATGGGCAACTTCTCCACTGGTACCCTTCTCCACTCTTTTCATTGCTTGATACATAGGTCCCTCAGATTGTTATGATCAGATAAAGTTCTCATCTGTTCACTACAACCAGTTTCTCTAGCAGGAAGTTGTGAATTACACGCTCACATATTCAAGTTTCCTTTTTATCTACTCACAGTTTCCATAACTCAATTATGAGGGGTCATTCTGAGTTGATCGCTAGCTACCGTTGTTTGCAGCGCAGCGATCAGGCTAAAAATCTGCATTTCTGCGCGCGCACGCGTATGCGCGTCGTACAGGTACAATGAACATCGTGGGTCTAACAAACATTTCTGTCGCACGGCCAAACGCAGGAAGATTGACATGAAGTGGGCGTTTCTGGGTGGCAACTGGCCGTTTTCAGGGAGTGTTTGGCAAACTGCAGGCGTGGCTGAAAAAACGCAGGCGTGGCTGGGTGGATGTGTGATGTCAAAAGCCGTCCCTCCGTTGTTAGAATCAACGCACAAGAAGAGTAACTACAGAGATGGTCTTGTTTTGCACAAAAAGATTTTGCAGGCGCTCTGCTGCACAAGCGTTCGCACTTCTGCAAAGTGAAAATACACTCCCCAGTGGGTGGCGACAATGCGTTTGCACGGCTGCTAAAAACTGCCACAGAGCGATCAACTTGGTACTTGCCAACAATTTACTTTTACAATTTTTCTAATTAATATATATATCTTCTATGTTCACTTTTATGTAATTGCTCTGCAAAAATCTAGTAGTATAGTAAAATTTCTGCTTTTGTTTTGCAGTCCAAAGGATACGCCAGAGTCTGCAACTGAGGCAGTAAAAGAATTTGGGTTACCAATACCTTCAAAGCCTGATGTTTGTCCACTGGGACCTTATTCAGTGGCTCCACCTATAGAGGAGACTGCTAAGCATCACCAGTCCACCTGTGAATTGCAGGACAGTAGTGGAACCTGTGACATAACAAGGGTGCCCATATTACAGCCTGCAAAAGATCCCTCTAATCTGTGTTATAATAGACTCTCATTTACTCATATCCATTCAATGTCAGATTTAAAAGTGAGGCATTCTGGATATTTTACCCTTCCCAATAGCCAAGCCAACGTCTTTAATCTACCCAATGAGGAAGCCCCATCCTGCCAAACTGGTCAGGCTGCAAGGCAAATGGGTTATGTATTTAGCATGGAAAATCAGATTCCTCCAAACATGCGCCAGATGGAAGATGTGAAGAAACATAAACCTGGGAATAACAGCTACTTTGCCATTCCTTCACCCTCTGACATACAGGTCTCCACGGAAGGACCCTTGATGACAATTAATCCTGATGGGACTGGGCCAATTGTGTTGAAGCAGGTAGGAGATTACTGCTTTTTCCCTGGACTTCGCGCAAGCCAAGAAAATTTAGAAGGAAAGCTAACATCAACCAGTGGACAAAAGCAGCAGCAGGTACTGGAGGACCAACCACTACCTGCTGTACAAGCATTCAAAGTGATGCAAAGAGGTTACCTAGCTTTGGAACACACCTAGGTACCTCAATACACTTGTCTTAGGCTGTGTTTGGGAAATCAGTGAGTCACCCCAAAGGTTTTAGGTACATCTTTAAATCAGGGTTCATGTACAAATTATATCTGTCAACCATGAATATTTTTGTTCATGTATTGCTTTGAAGGCTTCATCCATAATTAAACCCAACATCCATTTCTGGACCTCTTCCTCTTGGGCTATTAAACCATCTGTATGCCTCCTGCTGCATCATTCAGTCTATAGCACTAGATTTTAAAGTCCAGGCTAGAATAGTTTATTAAAAGATGGAAATGGAATATCACCAATTGAATTATTTTGCAGGTCAGAAGGTAAAATGTATACACCACTGCTGGGTGGAGGTAATACAGTGGAAAAAGGGAGGAGGGGACGGGTGTCAAAATCATATACAGGTACTATTATGGGATGTAGTTATGTGACCGACGGTCAGGAGACCGCCGGTCATAATACCGACCCCTACATCTCGCCTGCTCGAAATTCCAACAGTCGGAATGCCGACTAACAGGGACTATTCCCACTCGTGTAACTACGATTTTGTATAAAGTGGGAATAGAACCTGTGGCAAGCGCAGATCACCACCAAGCCGCCTCCAGCATTCTGCGGCCGGGATCCCGGCTTTGGAAACACAACCCCAACCCACTATTTTATGTGGTGGAGAGCAAGTGTTGGAGACATTTTACATTGATTGATGAGTGAAATTGTGGTAAAAGTTAGTGCAAATTCAGTTTAGCAATAGGACTGGCCATTTTGTAGAGGTGTAAAGTTCTGGCAATAGAACTTGACATTACAAGGAAAGCTATTCCACACTTTTCAGAAGTTTATATTTCACAGAAAGTGATAGTGTTTGAATAGAACTGGAACAATTATAGTCAGTTCTTCAATGTTGTGTAGAGGGCAATTCTAGTGCAACATAGAAAGGACTGGGGACAAGTAAGGTTAAATTATACTAGAGAAATACAACAACACAACTTCTCAGCCAAATGCAAAATGAGGTGAACATGCAGTGGGACACAATTCATAATTTTTCTCAGCCCTAATTAAAAGTCTAGATCTAATGCAAGGGTTTCTGATAGACATTCCTGGTATTTTATGAAATGTAACAATTTTTTACCCATGTAGCATATATTATAATTGACTCTGTATATCTCCGTCAGAGGGGTGAACAGATAACAATTGCAATTGAAATCCTGGTGTACTATTTCTTTCATCTTGACATATATTGGAATTATAAAGAACTGTTTCCTTTAAATTAACTCCAATATATATATGCCCTCGATCTTGCACACGTAGCTTGTAGTAACATGATGGTATGAATAATAAAACTGTCAACACATCTGCAATATTCTACTGTCTCTTTCTATTGTGAGAGCCAGAATATGCTTCTTCATGGTGATGCTAACATGATACTCAGACATGGCCACTTCCTTTCAATACAGGTGCCAGCTACTACATCTGATTTTGGGGAGGGTAATCCAGGGGCAATATAGAAATGTCTAGGGTAAAGTTAAGAAGTGTAAGTAGACTTAAGGTGTGGTACTCCAAATTATAGAAGATCCCAGCTCTCAGGTTTTCTGGATAGAAGAACACCTGCCAATATGGGGAATAGTCCATAAAAGAGGTGGAAAGGAAATGCTGCCTTAATCTGTAGTTTCCATGATTGAACTATTCTATACTATTGTATTCACTATTCTATAATGCTATACCGCCAGTTTTCAGTCACGTTCACTACGTGTCATACTAATGAGCAGGATACTGGGTCATTAGCACAACAGTAATAGTCACTTTTTAAGAATTCTGTATTAGTCTTATCTGGCTGGAATTTCATATTGAATAAGTAGGAACCTATCCAGCTGAGTACACTTGTTGTTGTAATATGTAGGGCCTGGTTCTGAAGAAGACTCTATTGTAACACCCTGGGGTTGGTGGGTATGTCTAAGTGGTTGAGAGAGGTATCACAGATGTTGGGTGGCTATGTGACGGACCTTTCCTCTGAACTGTTTCTCCCCGTACTTTGTTCTGTAGTACCATATTCAGAGAGGTACGATAGATTTATACGAAACAGGAGTGAGTCAGTAATTCCAACAGGATGTCTTTTATTGAGCTGCAATGAACTCTGGATTGAAGATGATGAATGGTTAATTGGCATTAAATTTGAATAATCACAAAAAGAAGAATTTGGGCATAAAATATGAATAAAGAAAAGACAATTGGCTACAGTTCACACCACAAAGGAGCATTCAATATGCAAAAGACAATTAATTGGAATAATAAAATAATGTCTGACTAATCATTGGAATCACAATTGAATATATTAATTAGAATCAAAGTTATTGGCATGAGATCATTTAAACCACAATCTATAATGTGGTCATGAGGAGAGTAATGAAAAACACAATCAGTCTTGATTGCTTTTGTTATTTCTGCTTATAGTACTCCTCATTTTCTTGCTATACAATCTTGTGTTTCCTCAGCTATCTATCTCACCTGCATACCCTCAGTACTCCCAATGCCAGTGGCTATGTCTCTTTGTTGTTTTGTCTAATTTATTTCTGTAGTGTATTGTCTGTGTATGTACCTTATGTTCTCTCCTCACCTGAAAGCTGTCCAGAGTTTGGGAGAGTTCTGTGTTTAAGTGTCTATTGTTTGTTCTCCAGTATCTTGTCTTAGAGCAGCTCCTATCCTCTCTTGATCTTTCATTCCATCGGCATTGATTCAGGTCACTCAGGGGTTGAGCTCATACTACCCCAGTGCCGGTAGGCATGTTCCGCCTTATGGGAAAAGCGGCTGTTAAAGGCATGAACACCTGCTGGTAGGTGCTATGAGTTTCAACCCCAAAAGACCTCTGTGAGCTCCGCCCTCTTTGGAAGGAGAACCGTCTCTAGCTGTAACAGTTACTGAGCCGCAGGCTGCAGCCGCACATAGAATTGGATGGTTTAGCTGTCGCTCAGTAGCACAGTGCTGCTCTGTGGCGCCAGCAGCTGTCAGTGATGTCAGTTGGATGTGCCACGCCTCGGATCCGTAATAGAGATCCAATCTGTGGTCGGGGGCCCTTTTAGATAGGGGTACTTACTCCCAGTACCCCCCCCCCCCTTCCTTAATTCGCTCTGGCACTCCCCCAACTCATTCCCTCCTTAGAAGCAGCATGAGCTCTCCTTTTGACACACAGCGCACGCTGCAGTGTGCCATGCTGCAAGCTGCAGTGAGGCTGCTGCTGCCGACCCTCTGTCTGTTGCATTGTGCATAGGGAAGATCACACTGATCACACTCCCCCCTCGAATTGCCCCTGGCTGAGGGGCTCAAGGCAGGCACCCCCATGCTCAGCTCTACAAAGACCCTTTTTTTTTTTTTCCTAAGCCTTCCTAAGGGGACATGGCCACGCCTCCAAACTTTTACCCAGATCCAGCAGACCTGTCAGCAGCACTGCCTTTCGGAGACCCTGTCACTGCATGTGAAGAATAGTACTTTCGGGCAATGTATAATTTTTTTATTGCAGCAAATATTGGCGATACAAAATTATACCAGTTGTGCTTATAAGTTTACATACCCTAGCAGAATTTGTGATTTTCTGGCCATTTGTCAGAGAATATGAATGATAACTCACAAACTTTTCTTTCACTCATGGTTAGTGGTTGGGTGAAGCCATTTATTGTCAAACAACTGTGTTTACTCTTTTTAAATCATAATGACAACAGAAACTACCCAAATGACCCTGATCAAAAGTTTACATACCCCAGTTCTTAATACCGTGTATTGCCCCCTTTAATATCAATGACAGCTTGAAGTCTTTTGTGGTAGTTGTGGATGAGGCTCTTTATTTTCTCAGATGGTAAAGCGGACCATTCTTCTTTGCAAAAAGCCTCCAGTTCCTGTAAATTCTTGGGCTGTCTTGCATGAACTGCACGTTTGAGATCTCCCCAGAGTGGCTCAATGATATTGAGGTCAGGAGACTGAGATGGCCACTCCAGAACCTCCACTTTATTCTGCTGTAGCCAATGACAGGTCGACCTGGCCTTGTGTTTTGGATCATTGTCATGTTGGAACGTCCAAGTACGTCCCATGCGCAGCTTCCGGGCTGATGAGTGCAAATTTTCCTCCAGTATTTTCTGATAACATGCTGCATTCATCTTGCCATCAATTTTGACCAAGTTTCCAGTGCCTTTGTAGCTCACACATCCCCAAAACATCAGCGATCCACCTCCGTCTTTCACAGTAGGAATGGTGTACCTTTCATCATAGGCCTTGTTGACTCCTCTCCAAATGTAACGTTTATGGTTGTGGCCAAAAAGTTAAATTTTGGTCTCATCACTCCAAATGACTTTGTTCCAGAAGTTTTGAGGCTTGTCTCTGTGCTGTTTGGAGTATTGCAAGCGGGATGCTTTGTGGCATTTGCGTAGTAATGGCTTTCTTCTGGCGACTCGACCATGCAGCCCATTTTTCTTCAAATGCCTCCTTAGTGTGCATCTTGAAACAACCACACCACTTTTTTTCAGAGAGTATTTCAGCTGAAGTTATTTGTGGATTTTTCTTTGCATTCCGAACAATTTTCCTGGCAGTTGTGGCTGAAATTTTTGTTGGTCTACCTGACCGAGATTTGGTTTCCAGAGAATCCCTCATTTTCCACTTCTTAATTAGAGTTTGAACACTGCTGATTGGCATTCTCAATTGCTTGGATATCGTTTTAATCTGTTTCCTGTTTTATACAGTTCAATTACCTTTTCCCGCAGATCCTTTGACAATTCTTTTGCTTTCCCCATGACTCAGAATCCAGATACGTCAGTGCAGCACTGGATGAAAGATGCAAGGGTCTTTCAGGAGTCCAGAAACTCACTGACCTTTTATACACACACACTGATTACAAGCAAACAGATCACAGGTGAGGATAGTTACCTTTAGTAGCCATACAAACCCATTTGTGTCAACTTGTGTGCAAGTTATCAGGCCAAAATCTCCAGGGTATGTAAACTTTTGATCAGGGTCATTTGGGTAGTGTCTGTCATTATGATTTAAAAAGAGTAAACACAGTTGTTTGACAATAAATGGCATCACCTAACCACTAACCATGAGTGAAAGAAAAGTTTGTGAGTTATCATTCATATTCTCTAACAAATGGCCAGAAAATCACAAATTCTGCTAGGGTATGTAAACTTATGAGCACAACTGTAGTTATGAGGCCTGCAACCCGATGGCTACTACTATTATTATTATTATTATTATTATAAACAGTTTCTTATATATTGCTGCAAATTCTGTTGCGCGCTGCAATTGGAAAGCACCATAATCACTTACTATTACTCTCAAATGGTATTGATGTTAGCTTAGAGTCTTAATTTGCAACTATGACAACTCGGTAATGAGACATAAAGATGGTAATATACAGTAGTACTAATATAGATGCTGACAGTTACTGGAGCAATCAGTACTCATATACAGGGCCGGCCCGACGCATACGTGGGCTACGCAGCCGCGTTGAGCACCGGGCAGTAGAGGACGCTGCTGCAGAGAGCGAGTCACAGTGACTCACTCTCTACAGCAGCGGTGGCCAGCAAGCGGCTCGATCCGCTCCCGGCCACCGCTGCCCGGTGCGCAACTTACGTCTCCAGCGGCGGTGTGTATCTGAAATTCGGCGCCGGACGTGAGCCAATCACAGCTCGTGGACCGGCAGCTGAGGCTTCTGATTGGCTGCCGGACCGCGAGCTCTGATTTGCTCACGGACCAGTGCCGAATTTCAGATACACACTGCCGCTGGAGACGAAGGGGTAGGAGAGGCGCGCGCTGCGCTCTCCTCCCCTCACAGCAGCAGCAGGTGAGCAGCACTTTTTTTTTCAGGGGGGGAGGCACTGTGTGGACATGTATCAGCACTGTGGGCATATCTGGCGCTGTGGGAGGCACTGTGGGGATATGTATCAGCACTGTGGGCATATCTGGCACTGTGGGGGCATGTGTAGCAGCACTGGGGGCATATATGTCGCTGTGGGAGGCACTGTGGGGACGTATATCAGCACTGTGGGCATATCTGGCACTGTGGGGGTATGTGTAGCAGCACTGGGGGCATATCTGGCACTGTGGGGGCATGTGTAGCAGCACTGGGGGCATATCTGGCACTGTGGGAGGCACTGTGGGGGAATGTGTATCTGCACTGGGGGCATATCTGGCACTGTGGGGGCATATCTGGCACTGTGGGGACGTGTATCTGCACTGGGGGGCATATCTGGCACTGTGGGGGCATGTGTATCTGCACTGGGGGGCATATCTGGCACAGTGAGGGCATGTGTATCTGCACTGGGTGCATATCTGGCACTGTGGGGACATGTGTATCTGGGGGCATATCTGGCACTGTGGGAAATGTGTATCTGCACTGGGGGCATATCTGGCACTGTGGGGATATGTGTATCTGCACTGGGGGTAGATCTGGCACTGGGGGGACATGTGCATCTGGCACCAGGGGCATATCTGGCACTGTGGAGGCATGTGTATCTGGCACTGGGGGCATATCTGGCACTGTGGAGCAGTGGCGGATCCAGGGGGGGGGCACGCGGGCTCGTGCCCCCCTGTCATGTCTGGCACTTTAAAAAAACAACAACACAGCAGTCCCTTTTAAAAAGAAGCGGCGGCGCAGATGGCGTTCCGCCGCGATGAAGGGTCTCGTAGCGGCAGCAGTACTAATGAGTCAGACTGACTCATTACAGTGCGCTGCAGACTCGGAGGAGAGGAGAGGCTTTCCCCTTCTCTCCTCCACTCGGAGTCGCATAGGGTGATCTGGCCACGGTAGAGCCGGCAGCGCTGTATCACTGCTGCCTACAGCGGTACGCGTCGCGGCTCGTCCTTGTCCTTGTGTGTTTGTGCATATGTAATGAGCGGCAGAGCATCATGCTGTTCATTACAATATGTACAAACTGTGCTGGGCCCCCACAAATACTATATTAACGGAGGGTAGGACAGCATTTTGCTGCCTGCGATCCAGCCTCCAGTTAATGTTCTCCCAACAGTCCCCGCCCCCTCCCCAGCAGCTGCGGTCAGCCAAGGCAAGGAATGCAGAGGACACTGGTCCACAGCACAGCACACCTCCCGGCGCTCTCAGGCTGCTGGAGTGGGAAATCTGCGCTGTTGGCCACAATATGGGTGTCCTTTAGAGTAAGGCTCTCTGTGATCCCTGTCCCAAAAACCCCTTCTCTGTGATCCCTAAATCCTCTTCTCTGTGATCCCTACCCTAAACCCCCTTCTCTGTGCTGTCCCAAACGCCCTTCTCTGCGATCCCTACCCTAAACCCCCTTCTCTGTGCTGTCCCAAACGCCATTCTCTGTGCTGTCCCAAACCTTCTTTACTGTGATCCCTACCCCAAACCCCCTGCTCTCTGATCCCTGCCCCCTACCCCATTCTCTCTATGAAAATAAATAAATGTATACGTACAGTAGATTCCACAGTGTGTGTGTGTGTGTGTGTGTGTGTATGTGTGTGTGTGTGTATATATATATATACATACACACACACTTTTTTGTAACACAATTACGTTAATAGGGCCCCCTACAAGTTTGTTGTCCAAGGGCCCCCTCAAACCTTAATCCGGCCCTGCTGGCGCAGGACGCTCGCTAGTCGCCACTACCGCATGGAGCATGGAGCAGAGGAGACCCGTCTGAGTGGGTGGCCCGCTCCCTGCCTCCCCATTGCCGCCATCTGAAGCTCCCAGAGGAGGTCAGTTCATCTTTAGGCAGAGCCGGCCCTAACCAATATGATGCCCTAGGCAAGATTTTGGCTGGTGCCCCCTAGCACCACCGCTAGTTCCGCCTCTGACTCTGCACCCCTTTCCCTGCACCATCACCCCTCACCCATAGCAGTCCTTATTTTTGTTTTCCTACCCCCTGTAATTTAAATAAGAACAGTGTGCACATTTGGCGCACAGCCCAAAAAGGGGGGTGTTTTAGCTAGCAAGGGACATGCCCACACAATAGTAACCCCAATTCAAATTATGCCTCACAGTAGTGCAACTTTATTCACAATTTATCATGCAATAGTGTCCCTTATTCACATTACATCACACAGTAGTACCACTTTACCTTATATACGTTACTCCTCACAGTAGTGCCCCTCATTCACATAACATCATACTGAATTGCTCCTTATTCACATTACACCACACCATATTGCTTCTTATTCACATTACACCACACCATATTGCTTTTTATTCACAGTAGACCACACAGTAGTGCCCTTTCTATACGTTACGCCACACAGTAGAGCACCTTATACACATAATGCCACACATTGGTAATGCATTTATACACATAATACCACACCGTAATGCTTACACATATGACACACGTTATTAATGTCCTTATAAACATAATGCACCGTACACATTATGCCAACCCTTATTAATGCCCTTATACACATAATTTTCCTTACACATATGCCGCACATTGTTAATGCCCTTATACACATAATGACACACATAATGTCCCTTACACATATGCCGCACATTATTAGTACCCTTATACACATAATGACACATACAGTGCCCCTAACACATATGTTACACATTATTAATGCCCTTATACACATAATGACACATATAGTTCCTGGCATGAGTCAACTGGCATATCTGCTAACGTTGGGTGCTTATTTTTTATGAAAATACATCTTATTTGCATTGCTATATGGCTAGGATGCACAAGCAGTTTCTGCTGATTAAAATGATATGCAGCATGCCTATGGCCCTCATTCTGAGTTGATTGCCAACTAGTTACTTTTAGTAGCCGTGCAAACGCATAGTCGCCGCCCACGGGGGAGTGTATTTTTGCTTTGCAGAAGTGCGAACACCTGTGCAGATGTGCAGCAGCAAACACATTTTGTGCAGAACAAGACCAGCCCTGTAGTTACTTATTCTGTGCGATGATTGCTGCGACGAGTGACACGGTAATGACGTCAGATACCCGCCCAGCAAACTCCCGGCCATGCCTGCGTTTTCCCAAACACTCCCAGAAAACGGTCAGTTGCCACCCAGAAACTCCCACTTCCTGTCAATCTCCTTGCGTTTGGCTGTGCGAATGAAATAGTCACTAGAACCAGTGCAAAACCACAAATGACTTCGTACCCGCACAAAGTCCGTGTGCATTGCGGTGCATATGCATGCGCAGATTAGCCATTTTTTTCACTGATCCCTACGCAGTGAACAGCGGCAGCTAGCGATCAACTCGGAATGACCCCCTATATACTGTGTGCGACTGTGGCTGTATCTGCATACGAAATGCTACCCACAGAATATAGGCATGCCGCATATCATTTTAATCAGCAGAAGCTGCTGATGCCCCTAGGCATACCAGATGCCCTAGGCAATTGCCTAGTTTGCCTATACCTAAGGCCGGCTCTGTCTTTAGGTATAAACAGTATATGTTGCTTGGAAACATATACTGTTTGTACCAAGGAAAAACAGTATATGTGTATGCATACCTTGTTGCATAATGTGAATTTTGGCTCATACCATGTGCTATAATGTGAATTTTGGCTCATACCATGTGCTATAATGTGAATTTCGGCTCATACTGTGTGCTATTATGTGAATTTCGGCTCATACCATGTGGTATAATGTGAATTTTAGGTTCATACCATGTGCTATAATGTGAATATCGGATCATACTATGTGCTATAATGTGAATTTCGGCTCATACCATGGGGTAAATTTACTAAGGTGGGAGATTTTTAGAACTGGTGATGTTGCCCATAGCAACCAATCAGATTGTATCTATTATCTTCTAGAAGCAGCTAGACAAATGTTAAGTAGAATCTGATTGGTTGCTATGGGCAACATCACCAGTTCTAAAAAACTCCCACCTTAGTAAATTTACCCCCATGTGTATAATGTCTGTTTCCCCAGTGAATCTTTTCCTTCATGCCTCTGTAAACCTCACTACAAATGTCTCACTACTCCCTCCTACTCCTACAGATACCTTAGGTACCCACTGCCTCTCCCTGTTCCCCTCTCCTTGTTACCCACTGCCACCTCCCCCTGGCATCACCCACTTTTTCCTCGTCACCCTTTCCCCAGTGTTACCCACTCTGCCTCTCACTGTCATCCTCTCTCTGTCACCCACTGCCTCTCCGTCTCCCACTATGTTTCCTTCATCCACTGCCTCTCCCCTGCGTCACTATAAACCCATCCCCTCTCTCTCCTGTCACCCGCTGCCTCTCCAAAGAGTCACCCTCTTCCCGTCTTACGAATACGATGTTCCCTTTGAGGCTATGACCCTTGTTGCTAGGTCATGCCTTTGTTGTGAGGCCACGCACACCTTCATGGGACCGCACGCCTTCGGCATGCACAAGGTGCCCTCCTTGTCATTTTTTCCTGGATCCGCCCCTGCTGTGGATGCATGTGTATCTGCACTGGGGGCATATCTGGCACTGTGGGGGCATGTGTATCTGCACTGAGGGCATATCTGGCACTGTGGGGATATGTGTATCTGCACTGGCGGCATATCTGGTACTGTGGGGATGTGTGTATCTGCACTGGGGGCATATCTGGTACTGTAGGGGCATGTGTATCTGCACTGGGGGTAGATCTGGCACTGGAGGGGACATGTGTATCTGGCACTGGGGTCATATCTGGCACTGTGGAGGCATGTGTATCTGGCACTGGGGACATATCTGGCACTGTGGAGGCATGTGTATCTTGCACTGGGGGCATATCTGGCACTGGGGGGATGTGTATCTGGCACTGGGGTCATATCTGGTACTGTGGAGGCATGTGTATCTGGCACTGGGGACATATCTGGCACTGTGGAGGCATGTGTATCTACACTGGGGACATATCTGGCACTGTGGGGACGTGTATCTGCACTGGCGGCATATCTGGCACTGTGGAGGCATGTGTATCTGCACTGGGGGCATATCT
The DNA here is from genome assembly GCF_028390025.1 of Pseudophryne corroboree. Lineage (NCBI taxonomy): Eukaryota > Metazoa > Chordata > Amphibia > Anura > Myobatrachidae > Pseudophryne > Pseudophryne corroboree. Next base: position 350,325,009 of record NC_086452.1, on the reverse strand, counting down.
GGCACTGTGTGGGCATGTGTATCTGCACTGGGGGCATATCTGGCACTGTGGGGATATGTGTATCTGCACTGGGGGCATATCTGGCACGGGTCTGGGACTCCAGGTCGACAACAAAAATGTCGACACACCTTAGGTTGACGTCAATTGGTCGACACACCTTAGGTCGACATGGACAAAAGGTTGACAGGAACAAGGTCGACATGGAAAAAGGTCAACATGAGTTTTTTATGTTTTTTTGGTGTCGTTTAATTCGTAGAGTGCCCAGGAACCCCAATTAGTGCACCGCGTCCCCTCGCATGGCTCGCTTCGCTCGCCATGTTTCGGGCATGGTGCCTTCGCTTCGCTCGGCACAGATTACCGTTCCAATCGTAGTCCACGTGGATCGTTAAGTCTGAAAAGGTTCCAAAAAAGAAAAAAACTGTGAAAAACTCATGTCGACCTTTTTCCATGTCGACCTTGTTCCTGTCGACCGTTTGTCCATGTCGACCTTTTGTCCATGTCGGCCTAAGGTGTGTCGACCAATTGGCGTTGACCTAAGGTGTGTCGACCTTTTTGTTGTCGACCTGGAGTCCGGATACCATCTGGCACTGTGGGGACATGTGTATCCGGCACTGGGGGCATATCTGGCACTGTGGAGGCATGTGTATCTGCACTGGGGGCATATCTAGCACTGTGGGGACATGTGTATCTGCACTGGCGGCATATCTGGCACTGTGGGGGCATGTGTATCTGCACTGGGGGCATATCTGACACTGTGGGGATATGTGTATCTGCACTGGGGGCATATCTGGCACTGTGGGGATATGTGTATCTGCACTGGGGGCATATCTGGCACTGTGGGGATATGTGTATCTGGCACTGGGGACATCAGTCATCCACTATCTCAATATCACCCTGCCTCAGTCACCCACCATCTCCCTGTCACAACTTCCTCACCAGTAACCTATTATCTCCCTGTCACCCAGTATCACCCTGTACCACGGGGAGTATAATTGTGTAGCCACACTCCTTTCTTGTAAGACCACACCCCTTTTATCCCATCAAGGAGCGCCAAAATAGATTTTTGCTTACTAAAAAAAATAAGTTTGGGCCGGCCCTGCTCATATACAGTACTGTAGGAGTGTACTGTATAGTGGAGGTAATGACAAATGTCTGCCTAGATGTTAACCGAGGCCCGGGATATACAGAGCAAGGAAGCAGTACTTGTGGAGGAGCAAATGTCTGCACACCAAGGGGAAGGAGCTGGGCAGAGTGAATACATTCCTAGCAATATACAATGTAGTTACATCACAGTGCCCAGGCTTGCTGACCAGCGCATATGTTGCATTTCATTTTGAGATTAGGATTAATGTAATGAGATAAAAGGAGCATAATGTGCACATTTTAGGGGCATGCAATACCACCAGACAGCCATTACCAGTCCTCAAATGGACTTCGGTTTGACAATAACTCAAAGCTTCTTCAGGCCTCATTTTACCCTTGTAATGGAACTGGTTGCATGCACGTAAAGAGATGCTCGCACCCATTACTTTAGTCGGGTTTAGGCAGAGCCGGATTAAGGCCACGGGGGGCCCAGGGCACATAAGACAGTGGGGCCCCTAATAAAGAGCAGGCAGATGAAATTTTATATATATATATATATATATATATATATATATAAATGACCATATCTTCCGGCACTCCCGACTCCAATTCACCTTGCTCCGGTGCCCTCCTCTGGGGTAACTACCCCTGGTATGCAAAAATTCACTGTGACAGGCGGCACTCAGAGACTGCTTAACAAGAGGTATAACGTGCAAAAGGCCCCGTAGGGCGTGCTTTATTGTAACGTTTCGGGGATGCTTCTGAAGAAGGGGAAGCATCCCCGAAACGTTACAATAAAGCACGCCCTACGGGGCCTTTTGCACGTTATACCTCTTGTTAAGCAGTCTCTGAGTGCCGCCTGTCACAGTGAATTTTTACATATATATATATATATATATATATTTAAAGGAATTGGTGAGAATAAGCGCCCAAGAGTGTGAATTTATACAACCAGGTAAGTATAATGAAGGTATCTATGGTGGGTATGTTAACACCCGTTTGGACTTATCTGAAAGAACCAGAGAGGCTAGATTCAGGCGATGCTCCTTTTGATGCTTAAAACATGTTAAAAAAGAAGAAGAACAGACATAGTGTGTACTGTTTTTTAGAAAAATATCTAAATACAACACTGGCTTTCTAATGTTAGGCTTAATTAGGGAAATAGCATATTCCCAATTATACAATCAATATAGCCTAGGCAGTGTATATATAAAAGATACAATATTTAATACACACAAATGACATAAAAGTACATAAAAATACATAAAAACATGAAGTAGCTGTATAGCATGCGTACAAGATAAAAGATTATATCAGGCTTATCTGTCCATAAATAACTGGAATGCATGCGTACAGAATTCAAGATGATAAATGGCTTATCTGTCCATTAGAGGGAATGTCATCAGGACCACCTGATGACATTCCCTCTAATGGACAGATAAGCCATTTATCATCTTGAATTCTGTACGCATGCATTCCAGTTATTTATGGACAGATAAGCCTGATATAATCTTTTATCTTGTACGCATGCTATACAGCTACTTCATGTTTTTATGTATTTTTATGTACTTTTATGTCATTTGTGTGTATTAAATATTGTATCTTTTATATATACACTGCCTAGGCTATATTGATTGTATAATTGGGAATATGCTATTTCCCTAATTAAGCCTAACATTAGAAAGCCAGTGTTGTATTTAGATATTTTTCTAAAAAACAGTACACACTATGTCTGTTCTTCTTCTTTTTTAACATGTTTTAAGCATCAAAAGGAGCATCGCCTGAATCTAGCCTCTCTGGTTCTTTCAGATAAGTCCAAACGGGTGTTAACATACCCACCATAGATACCTTCATTATACTTACCTGGTTGTATAAATTCACACTCTTGGGCGCTTATTCTCACCAATTCCTTTAAATCCATATGTGTGCATGCCAAGCACATTTTTTGTATTATAAGCTGCCGCTCATAGTCTGAGAAGTGTTTTTCTTTTGATTGTATATTGATACTTTATCTACACTAAAGGTTATTCTAATTTTAAGGTATAATAAGCACATAGCTACATCTAAGCGCCGTAGACTATATTTCTATATATATATATATATATATATATAAAATTATATATACACACACACACACACACACATATATACATAGTCACATATACATAGGCACATACACCACGCGGCGACACTGCATGCTGTAATGAGGCGTCCGCCACTAACGCTGTCAGCGTGACCCAGGGACTTGGGAGCACACCCACGCACCATGCTAAGAGATGGTTACTAGGCTGTCCGTACGCTAAAGAATCTATACCCACAACCCCAACAGCACCTACCGAGCCGCTGCTGCGAGGAGGACCAGCCTTACTCTGCTGGCTACACAGCCTCCCAAAGCAGCACACAACCACAAGCTCCGCTGGGCGCTGGCTCCACAATCCAGACTGCTGGGGAACCCTCCTTCCGTGCAGCCTGTGCGCCCAGCCAATGACTGAGCGGCAGGCTGCTTCATCCATAGATTGGACAGCTGAGCCGTCGCTCAGCTGTCCTGTTTGTGTTTCTGCTACACTCAGCCGGCCGCCGCTGTAGTGGGGCCAGGAGCGCAGCCGCAGCACTACAGATCGGAAGCGGTATCCGATCTGTGGTGTGGCAGGGGGCCCTTTTGGAAAGGGGAGCCCGGGGTACTTACCCCCAGGGACCCCCCCTTAATCCGGCTCTGGGCTTAGGTGCTTTGCCCGCCTAAACCCGAGTGTAATGTACATTTGAATATCGCCCCTCTATCTACAGTGACTTTAGACGGGAGATCGGAGGTGCAATAACATTTGAATTCCCCCCTAAGAATCAGCTTCAGACCACTATCCCATCCTTGCATGATAACCCCGTCTGTATGAGTGAGAATCAAAAGATTGTCAATAAATAGGTCGACATTGAAAAGGCAGACAGTACAAAAGGTTGACAGACTATAATGGTCTACACTTGTTTTTTGTGTGTCATTTTGTATATTTACCCATATTTAAGACAAGTTAGTGGAAATGTGTACCCTCCGGACTAGCGTCGCTCATCACACTTCAGCAAAGTGTTGCCATATAGGTAATTGTTCGCACTTAATATAATATTAGGGTAATGGATATTGTCTGAATTAAAATATAATTCATTATAAATAGGTTATTTAACCATAGTGAATAGTATAGGTCAATATAAAGTAAGAAATAGATTAATTATGTTTGTACATGTATAAGTTAAATGCAACTTATAGTAAAATGCACACAGATACTGGTATGTGCAGGGCTGTGTTTAAAATGCGGAGTCAGAAATCTGCATATCCTTAGCAAATGGATGGTATCTGGCCTTTGTTTTATTATACTGCAGACCGGAGACAATTTACAACACAACCAATTGAATTACCAAGTCCCAATTGTTCATGCTAACACCTGTGGTAAACAAATGTATTTACACTCCAAATAATCAAAAGGAAAACCTTTGACGGACTAAGAAATATCAGACTCTATGTCTCCAGAATACATCCTCTGCTCGTCACCTTGAGGCAGAACAATTGGACATGTTTTACGACATTTTGGAATCTGGCAGTTATCAGTTACATAGGAACCAACAGGAATATGCCAGGTTGAAACTGTATAAATGTACATGAGTTCAGTCAGGAAGTTAGTTGGTTGGGGTGGAAGTTACTTCAGGAGCTCAGGAAAGTGAGAGCAGAAGGAGGAAGGAGAGATGTCCACACCGAAAGAATGATCCTAGAATGGTAACTATGTACTTGCAAGTATACAATTTATGTTATTAATTGTCTAAGTTAAATTGTTTCATGTTGTTTTATGTTATATAATTAAGGAAGCATAAATATAATTATTATATGTATCACTACTGTGTATATCTAATTCTGTATAATTTGATGTGCCTGTAAATAAACCAATCAGTATGGTCGGAGCTGTAATTCCTTGTTTGAACTCACTTTGGAATCATAATCTCATAATTTTATAGTTCATATGTATGACAACTGCATATATATATATATATATATATATATCTATATCTATATCAGCCACCTAGTTGGTAAGCCTGACATAATATATTTGCAGATATACATGATTAACATATATTATAAAATATACACATATTATTATTGAAGAGACCCCTTTTCAATAATTGGCACCCCTGATATTAATATAATATATGATTCCGGGGCGTGGCCTGGCTGCTGAAGGAGGCAGTCACGTACCGAAAGAGCTCCTGCAACCCGGGGCTTCTTTATCTCTACAAACCCCCTCTCTGGGCTCCCTTAGTACCCTCAGCATCCCCCCTGTCCCTCCTGTTCCCTCTACTGTGCCCCTGTTGGTGCCACGGAATCGGGGAGTGGTTTTCACTGCTCCTGCGGGTTGCGGCCTACAGGGCTCACACAAGCCGGGGCCTCAATTTCTTCCCCGGACCGGCGGCAGCTCCAGTGCCTTCCAGATCGGGCCGCGGACCTCTACAGGAGCTCCGTTCTTCATACTGCCGCCAGCCGCAGCTAAGAGACGCTCCCTGCTGCTCACCTCCGCTACCCGGGGATCCCGAGACTCGCCGCACGAGATGGGGCCGACAGACGCCCGGCGGCCATCTTTGCTGCACGCCTGCTCCTTGCTGTCTCTCTCCCGCTGGGCCCCAGGCATGAGTACGATCCTCGGGCTTGCAGTCTGTGGTGCTCCAGCGGGGAGAGGGGGGGTGACCATAGGGCTGTGCACTGCATTAGAGGTGGTGACTTCACTGCCGCCCGCAAACGGCCTGCAGCCCTGGTGTGTTCCCCACTTGCTTGCTTTTCCCTGCTCTTACTGGAGCTATAACAGATTTATCACCCGCTGCTGTCATCCATATACAGCTTAACCCTTCTGGCCGGGAGGGCCACGGAGCCTAGAGAGCGGTGTTACGGCCGCATACTTTCTGGCGCACGGTGTCCCGTATCTACACCTAGACTGGATCGAGCCCTGATGTTCTGTCGCTATGATTAGCCGTATAGCTCCCTAGCTATGTGTCTGCCTGCCTGATGTCGCCCTAAGGCCGCGTGGGGGCTTTTGCACGACGACGATCCACATGTTTTTATATTGCCGAGGATATGTGAAAGTGTAATACTGCACTGCCTTATTTGGAGACCGATCTCATGGTGAGAGGGATAAAGAAAAAAAGGCCAAGACCAAGCCGGAAGCGATCCCATCCCCTGCGACCCGACATTCGTCGGACCTACGTCAGTTCTTAACTACTCCGACCTCAAACCCTGCTGCTTCCTCTACTGTCCCGGCCTCCCCGATTCTGCACGGTCTGGTAGACGACATGTCGTTCCCCGGGAATCCGCAGCCTCCACAGGCCTCCTCTTTGTCTGCAGAGATTAGCGAGATCCTATCTCATGTTAAATCACTTCCCACGAAACAAGATTTTTCGGCCTTGGAGACTCGCTTGCTTTCCACCATCACTCAGGAAGTGACAGCACTTCGACAAGACATGTCTCAAATTGCGGCCCGTGTAGATATTCTGGAACACCATGAGTCGTCTAGCTTGGATTCCCTAACTAAATTTCGGGAGGTGCTTTCTCATCAGAGGGGCGATATCTCTTTTCTCAAATCACGTATTGAAGATATGGATAATCGCGGCCAGCGAAATAATATCAGGGTCAGGGGCCTGCCCGAGAGCGTTCAACAGGCTGACCTGACGAATGCTTTAACTACAATATTTGGAGAACTTATTGACCTGGACCCGAACAAGGACATTATATTTGATAGAGCACACCGAGCCCTCCGCCCTCGCGGCTTGTCGTCTGACAGGCCATGCGATGTGATTTGCAGGCTCCACTATTATGTCCAAAAAGAGGAAATAATGAGGTCGGCCCGTCAGCTGGACAGTATTGACTTTCAAGGAGACAAGATTCAGTTATTTCCTGATCTCGCCTGGTCGACCTTGCAGCAGCGTCGAGCCTTGAAGCCTCTCACTGATTCCCTTAGGAAACTTGAACTGAAATACAGATGGGGCTTCCCTTTTTCCCTTCAGGTTTCTCATGGTGGCAAGGTTGCGAGTCACTCCAGACCTTCAGACTTACAGGCCTTCTTCACGACCTTGGGAATACCTCCGGTGCCACTGCCTGACTGGGAAGCTTTTCACCACCTGCCGGATTTGCCTGTTGTGCTTCCTCCAGACAACGCGTGGCAACAAGTGCGCTCCCCACGGACGCTGGGGACTACTCCTGCTAGTTCACGTTCTTCTGAGCCTCCATGAAGGGGAGGTTTCGTCCCGTGCTGACGTTAATTCTCCTGTTACTCTTGTCACACATTTGAATTTTTCTTCCTTTTTTTTTCTTAAATGTTGCTATGTGTTGCTCACACATGAGATCGGTTTTTGTAATGTTGTAATGGTTTCATAGATGAGTGATGGGGTATCGTTGGTATGTTATTTTGATTTTGTTTAAGCTGCGTTCTTTATTTCCGTGACGATACTCATTTACATAATTGCTCAGCTTTCATGAAACTTTGCTAGAAGGTTTATAGATTATATATATTTTTTTCTATACGTTTCACTCTGTGCCTATGCGCACTCCTTGGTAATACTTCATATTTGTTTAGCTTCTATATTGTGGGTGGTCGCTGTCCTTGGCCCCCCGTAGTACCCCCATTATGCTGTATCCCTTGTTTCTTTGGGCTGGGAGTCGGCAGGATTCCACTCCTGTCCTTTTTGCAGCTGTCCTTCTTCTAATATTGTTATCATCTTTGTTGAATATCGTGGTACTTTGCGGCGTGGCTTTCCACACTGCATCTTCTTTTCCTCCTTTCTCTGATTTTCTTCTCTTTCTATTTCCTTTCCTTGCTGTTCTTCCTTTCCCCCCTCAAGTGTCTGTTGTAGGGATGACCATTGTGAAGCTCTTAGGTCTGCTGTAACAATGGGGGTGAATGATTTACATGTCACTAACCTTAATGTTAAAGGGTTGAATGTTCCTGAGAAAAGGTCTAAACTCTTCAAATGGCTTAGAGATGAGAGAGTTGACGTTGCTTTTATTCAGGAAACGCATTTTAAGATGGGACATGTGCCGTCTCTGAAATGTCACTACTATCCTCATGTTTTCCTGTCTAATAATTCTTCCGGTAAGACATTAGGCGTGGCTGTTTTATTGGCTCGCCACCTGTCTATCCTTAATGTTACTTCCCATAGACTAGCTGAAGGTAGGGGGTTGCTGGTAAAATGCGATATATACGACCAACGCTTTTCTTTTTTGAACGTATATGCTCCCAATGCTAAACAACCTTCCTTTTTGTCCTCGGTTTTGGAAATTGCTGAGTCTCTCCTAGAGGGGGTGGTGGTGATGGGAGGTGACTTAAATTGGACTCTTGATCCCCTTCATGACAATTCTAAAAAGATTTCTTGCAGGCCAGAGAGGGAGCATAGGGGGGTGAGACGCACCTTGCTCGACCACCAGCTGATTGACACATGGAGACTGACACATCCTGCCGAGATAGATTATTCCTTTTTCTCACACCCACATCAGACATATTCCAGAATGGATTACTTGTTTTTGAGCCACCGACACCTACATCTTCTTTCTGATGCCTCTATAGGACAAATTGTGTGGTCAGACCATGCCCCTGTTAACCTCACACTACGCCTTCCACCCTGTACACGTCGCCAATGGTCCTGGCATTTTAACGACACTTTTTTGCAGGACGCGGACTGTTGGTCTTGAATTGACAACGCCTTAGACTCCTATATCTGTACTAATGACCTAGATGACATTTCTAAGGTCTCGGTCTGGGAGGCACATAAATGTGTCATTAGAGGGGTTTGTGTCCAGATAGGCTCTTTCCGTAAAAGGCAGAGGGAGAAACTCAGGGGTGACTTATTGTCTAGGATACAACCTCTCGAGCTTTTACACAAGAAATCCCAAACCCCATGTCAAAGTCGAAAAATATTGCAGTACACACATCAAGTACAAACTACACACAGATGGCCTCCGTGCGCGTACTTATTCTGCCGTGCGTGCACATATCCACAATTTGCGTATGGTCGCTCCCGCGGTCCTGCGCATTAGCGCGTAGTATGGGTATTTACGGTAGAGTTTGTGAACGCATGGAAAGCTATCAAAACACATTACATATTTAATCCAAATAGTGCACAATGTACACATAGGGGGTAATTCCAAGTTGATCGTAGCAGGAATTTTTTTAGCAGTTGGGCAAAACCATGTGCACTGCAGGGGGGGCAGATATAACATTTGCAGAGAGAGTTAGATTTGGGTGGGTTATTTTATTTCTGTGCAGGGTAAATACTGTCTGCTTTATCTTTACACTGCAAATTAGATTGCAGATTGAACACACCACACCCAAATCTATCTCTCTCTGCACATGTTATATCTGCATCCCCTGCAGTGCACATGGTTTTGCCCAATTGCTAACAGAATTCCTGCTGCGATCAACTTGGAATTACCCCCATAGTCTCCCTGCACCACATCAGTAAGTTACAGCAGTTTAAATGGTAACAGAACAAAGGGATTCACTGTTACAGGATAGGAGGGGACAGAACAAGGTTATAAGGTGGTGTTTGGTATCCAGCTGTAGGGTATTTTAAGGGTAACATTCCGGTGTTGGTCTGCAGCAGATCGCATGTTCCTGCGGATAGTTATGTGCAGGAGCAGAATATAGATATAAACTGTATTTACTGTACATTATGTATGCGGCGGGAATCCAGAGGAGACCACCCACAAGAGCAGTTGGAACAGACATCGCCCACCTATTCAAACTGACCTATGACCTCTCCTGTACTGTAAATGACCATCCCTGTGTCCAATGGACAAAGAGATTACAGTATCCATTGTGTTAGGTTTTGGAAGAATTGTATAAAGAGAGCCTGCTGCAGGCCTGGTCAGACACAAGACTCACAAAGTTATCTATCTAGATGACGGAGGACCAGACTGGGTAGCGCGGCGAAATCCAAACAAGTATGTAACATTGACTGTAGCCATTATTCTGTTGTATTGTATTGTATTGTATATATTGTAACCCCCTTTCAGTAATAATATGCTGTGGTGTCGGAACCCAGCAGTTTAATTACAATCTGGTGTCGTGTCTTCCTTTCCCTGCTAAGGTTTAAAGTGTATTATTATCGCATTGCATAGCTGTTAAGGGTTTGCGGTGTATCTCTGGGTGTGTATGCGCTGTGTGTACTTTGTACCGTCAGCGCGGCGTTTGTGCGCAAAGTCTGTACACAGTACGGGACTCTTTACGCTAACAGTGTAAAGAGTACGTAGAGTGTGTATTAAGTATAGCGGCCGCAGCGGCTCCATGGTAAAGTGTACTTAAAGTGTGTTTAAGGTATAGCTTTTCATTCCTGTATATAAATCAGCATTATCAATTGGGGGCTCCATCAGGGATTCCACATACCCACAGCCCAACAGGTCACAGCAGACTTAATCTATCAGCAAAAGGGTGGACAGAAAGTATCCTACGTAACCTTTTCTTGGTCGGTGGATACACTAAAAAACCCTACTTGTGTGCTGATTAGATGACGTCTGCTCTGTATGGTTTGTAGAGATACTGGTAGAACCCGTAAAGTAAACAGGAAAAAAGCTGTTTAAAAATCTGTGAATTTTTTTTGGCGCCAAAAGCGTACACAACAAAAGGCACCCATACCCTTTGTATACCCTCTCACATTGTTGTCATAAGACTCAAATTGTTAGATTCATTTAGATCTGTGTGAAACCAGTTACATTTTGTTGCTATATACTTAAAACTAAAATAAGTGTTTAAGGAAGTAAGTTTAAAGGTGGGACAGTAGCCACGCTACAATAGCACAAAACTGCCCGTTTTCTAAAGCAGATTAGTATAAAAACATTTTTTTTAAATTGCCTCTGGGGTAAAGCTGCCAACCTGAATGAATCCAAATTTTCTGTACAGAAAAACAAAGTGTATTTGAGCGAGCGAACGTAGGAGTGAGTGGATATTTGAACCCAGGGAATTCGGGATCCCGTCGTGTGGTACATCAAGTAAGAGGAGGCTTCGTGGCGTGAAGTGGCTTACTCACGTTAATATAGATTGAAATACGCAAGTCGTGAGGTGATTTGCTGAGGAGCGTGATAGTGCATAGTATTGCGATTGAAGTTAAAAGGTTTTTGTATTACGCTCAGGGCTGACGGTCACAGTTTGTACATTGACCCGTGGTTGTACGGCAGATAGGTAACAGGTACCTATACGCTGTGCAATTGGACCGCGCGTTTGTGGGTGCGATATATACAGCGCAACTTGATACCCTTTATGAACGTTTGCGTAAAATCGCGGTATCATTAGCGCTGTATAGAGCATACGCAAGCGTGATTTGTGTATAAGTGTATAGGGAGTTTTCGCTGGTCTCTCTCAGGAAAATCTCCAGTGGTGTATATTCACTGGAATAGGTAAGTCACTCCTAAACACTTCCAGTGAATAGAAACCAGATAGGGCCCTCACTAGGTTCGCGGTGGTCACTATTGGAGTGAGTCGTGGTACTCAGCGGAGAAAGAGTGGGTGAAAGCGCTCTAAGAACTTTCACCGTCTATTCGTATTGTGCATTGGGGATTGTGTAAAAAGGAAAAAGTCCGCGATGGGATCCAATTGCACAAGCGGTGGACGTTTTGTAGCCAGGGTTCAGTTTGAAGAGCCGTGGCCCAAGGGGTCAGCGAGGTTTGTTTTGTGTGGTAAATATGGATCACACACGGAAGACTTTTTGTCTGAATGGGTACATATGACTGACAAAGATAGTGTACCATTCCCTAGGGTGGGCAGCTTTGAACCAGAGGTATTACAGAACTTAAGGATAAGGATATGTGTGATAAAATCCAAGAAACAAAGGATTAGACATACAGATTGTTTACATTTATGGCAACAGGTGGGGGATGTGCAAAGGGAATTAGCTCGCGCAGCAGGTTCCAAACCTAGCGGGAAAACAATGGCGACTGCACCACCACCACCATATGTTGTAGGGGAGAAAGTGGCTACAGACAATGGTACATTGGTACAGGATAGGAGAGTAATTGATAAATGTACTAACGCTAACCCTTGCCAGTTGTATCCCATTTTAAATTTTCCCCAGGACTGCGAGCAGGAAGATGAGCCCAGCACGATATCGGCACTCTCTCTAGCAGCCACCATACAGGACACTCAGGTGGGCACGGCCCAACCAACAAGAGCAGTAGTCAAGCCCCCTAGCGGAGGGATAAGTGAGGTCGTGTCCACAGGTAAGTACGGTACCATACATTATGCAGAGACAATAGCTCCCCACATTGTAGAATCAAACCAGAATGATGTAATTGAATTAAATCCTGTCAGGGTGATTGCAGTCCCCAATGGGAAGACTGACGATCAGGGAGTCACTCCCATCAGGAACATTGCCATGCACTGTCCCTGGTCCCGAGCAGAGTTAAGGTCAATTATGTCTGAATTTCCCGATCCCAGAAAAGATCTAGTCGCATGCCAGAGGTTCATTAAAGAGTTAGGTAACGCCAACGAACCCACGAACAAAGATTGGCGAACAGTGCTACGGGTATGTTTACCTTCAAATATTGACCCCGCAAAATTCATAACTGATTGTAAGTTAGACGCAGAAGTACCTCTCACTGATGAATACAATCAGGAGAATGTACGGTAAATCAATCTGCAATTAGTAGTATATTTCCCTACTGTTGTCAGATGGAATAAAATCTTTTCCATAAGACAAAAGGAAGGTGAAATGGCATCCGAATATTTCCATCGAGCACTGCAGGAAATGTCTAGATACACTGGGATCGAGGACATAAAAGATAATGCGCATCACAGGGAGGTAGCTGTTACTGTATTAATGGACAGGTTAAAAGAGGCATTAAGAGCAAGGGTACAGACCTCTCTACCAAACTGGAGAGGTATCTCGGTGGCTGCATTGAGAAAGTCCGCTATCGAGCACGACAGGAACATCAGTAAGCACAGGGAGTCTCAGGAGGAAAAGCTGATGACAGTGAGTATAGACGCACTTACCAAAAAGCCATATCAGCCGAAACCCCAGATCCCTGATGGTAAGTCACGTATAGTAACATGCTGTGCTTGTCACCAGGTAGGACATTACTCGAGGGAATGTAAGAATAAAGGTACACATAATGTATACCGACCCCCTAGACCAGGATATGAACCACACTATAATGCACATAATTGGGATCAGGGACCACTTAGGAGAAATTACGAGCCACATGCAGGGGAAACAAGGAGGTACCCACCAAGGAGAAACTGGCAGGCCTCCGAAAATTCTCAGCTACCCCCCTCACATATTGTAGCTGCCAATGCGCTGCGAGAGGGTCTCAACACACAATAGGGGTTGGGCCACACCTGTAGTCTGCAGCCAGTGAAGTTGATTGCTAGCCTTGGTAGTGAACCTGAGGTAACGATTGATGTAGCTGGTGTACCATTACCTTTTCTCGTAGATACAGGGGCGGCCAGGTCAGTGTTAAATTCAACGATAGGTATAAAAACCACGGGTAAAACAATTTCGGCAATGGGAGTAACAGGAACTGTGCAACAATACCCTTTGAGTAGACCGGCAGAGATTACGATAGGGCCTTTGCAAACCAAACATTCTTTTCTGCTGGCTGCAGCGGCTCCGACTAATCTACTCGGCAGAGATTTATTGTGTAAAATGCGGTGTGTCATATACTGTACTCCTGAGGGTGTCTTCTTGGATATACCTGGGAACCACGCTCAAGAAGTACAAGATATATTAGACACCCCTCAAAGGCTAATGTCGCATTCTACTGTTATAGACAAGTGTCCATCAAAGGTAGAGGAAATGATCTCACAAATACCGGGTTCCCTTTGGACCAAAGATGGACAAGACACTGGATTGATGGCGAATGTAGCTCCAGTAGTAGTACAAGTAAAAGATGGTAGGATAGCTCCAAAAATCCCTCAGTATCCTCTGAAGCCAGAGGTAGAATTAGGAGTGTACCCTGTCATAGAGCGGCTGCTACAGCAGGGCATCCTAGTCAGGACGTCCAGCACTGCCAATAGTCCCATCTTCCCTGTGAAAAAGAGTGGGGGGAGGGGTTACAGGCTAGTGCAGGATCTAAGGGGGATAAACAAGATAGTTGAGAGCCAATTCCCCGTAGTGCCCAATCCAGTTGTCATCCTCATGCAAATTCCCTCTACAGCAAAATTTTTCACTGTCATTGACCTCTGTTCTGCTTTCTTTTCTGTCCCTCTTCACCCTGTCAGCCAATACCTTTTTGCTTTTACATACAGGGGAGTACAGTACACCTGGACTCGTCTCCCCCAAGGTTTCATTGACAGCCTGAGTATTTTCTCCCAGGCCTTGCATGACTGTTTACAATCCTTTGAACCTGAGAGTGGATCAGTGCTAATACAGTATGTCGATGACTTATTGTTATGTTCTGACTCACTCGAATCGTCCTTGAAAGACACAAAACAGCTTCTGTTTCATCTTTCCCAAACGGGACACAAGGTTTCAAAGGATAAGTTGCAGTTGTGCCAGACCAGGGTAAAATATTTGGGACATTGCTTGACTCAAGGACTTAGACACCTCACCGCTGATAGAATACAGGCGACTCGCGACATGACTCTGCCACAAACTCAGCAACAGATCCGCACTTTCCTTGGAATGTGTGGGTACTGCCGAAACTGGATCCCAGGGTTTTCTATACTGGCTTTACCTTTGCAAGAAAGGGTCTCTTCGAACAAACCAGAACGGATCTCGCACACAGATGAGTCCGAACTGGCACCTGCATTAGGTATGCCAGATTATGAGAAGCCCTTTGAATTTTACGGTACCGAAAGTGCAGGTTGCGCGGCAGGGGTTTTAACACAGAGACATGGTGATGCCAGCAGACCGTTAGCATACTACAGTGCACAGTTGGACACTGTAGCGCGGTCTCTCCCCACTTGCTTGCGAAGTGTTGCAGCGATAGCTTTGCTGGTAAGTAAAAGTGAGGCCGTAGTGTTAGGACATGACCTGACCATTCATACACCTCATGCAGTATTAGCCTTACTGAACTCAGCACAAACCAGACGTGTCTCATCTGCTCGGTTTACAAAGTGGGAATTATCACTGATGGCCCTGGTAAACATCACCATTAAGAGATGCAGCTCACTAAATCCTGCAACTTACTTTCCAAGTGTGCCTGGACAGGCACAAAGGGTGGAGGATGAGAATAATGGTGAAGGAGGATTTAGTGCAGATACTGATACGCATGATTGCATGGAATACCTGAATCAGACTTTCACAGCGAGACCTGACATCAGTGACAACCCACTGGAAGGAGTAGACTTTACCTTCTACACTGATGGTGGTTGCCACAGACAGACAGAATCGGGAGACTTGTGTACTGGATATGCAGTTGTAGACGACAGAGGTATCATAGAAGCTGAACCCCTGGGCCCACCGCACTCAGCACAAGTTGCTGAGTTGGTCGCCCTAACCAGAGCGTGTGAATTGGCCAAGGGTAAGTCAGCTAACATATACATGGATTCTAGGTACGCCTTTGGAGTAGTGCATGATTTCGGGGCCCTATGGCGCCTCCGAAATTTCATGACGGCAGCTGGCACACCTGTAGCGCATGCGTCCCACATAAAAAGACTTCTAACAGCGATACAGGAACCAGACAGAGTGGCTGTTCTCAAGTGCAAAGCACATACTTACAACCAAGACCCAATTTCACTTGGTAACAGCCGGGCAGACGAAGCTGCTAAATCAGCAGCCAGCACCCCCATACAAACGAACATCTTCACATCACTGATGACATTCAACACAATCAATACACAAAAATTAATTGAAATGCAAGATTTGTGTTCATTACAGGAAAGGACGGTCTGGAGGTCAAAGGGGTATGGCCAGGAGTCCTCAGGACTTTGGACAGGTGGACACGGTAAGCCAGTGGCATCCAGAGCATATCTTCCAAGTCTAGCTGAGGCGGCACACGGTCTGACTCATCTGGGCAAAGAGGGTATGTGCAAGCTGGTAAGAGCCTACTGGTGTGCGCCAGGATTCTCTTCTCATGCAGGTAAGAGAGCAATTACATGTTTTACTTGCTCAAGGAAGAATATTGGAAAGTCAATACCAACAGAGCCATCCCATATCCCTCCGACAGATGGACCTTTTCAGGTAATACAAATCGATTTCATACAGTTACCACCCTGTAGGTATTTAAAATATGTGTAAGTTTGTATTGATGTATTTTCCAACTGGGTAGAAGCGTTCCCTGCTGCCACAAATATTGCTACATTCACTGCAAAGAAAATTGTGCAGGAATTTGTGTGTAGATATGGTATCCCTAGAATAATTGACAGTGACAGGGGTACCCATTTTACAGGTGAAGTCTTTCAGGTCATGTGCAAACTGATGGGAATTAATAGCAAGCTGCATACTCCGTACCGTCCACAGGCGAGTGCAAAGGTGGAGAGAGTGAGCAGCACTATTAAGAACAAGCTGAGCAAATTAATGGCTGAAACTGGATTGTCGTGGCCAGAAGCTTTGCCACGAGTGTTGTACAGCATCAGAACCACTCCCAGGTCTCCCCTTAACCTATCACCCTTTGAAATTATTTTTGGTCGACAACCTCATGTAATGATAGACCCCCAGGATGATTTGAAATGTAATAATGAAGTGACTGTGAAATATTTGGTTGGGATGAGCCAGCAGCTGAGAAATCAACAAAGAAATTTAAAGCTGGTGATTCCTGACCTACCGAACATTAATTGTCATGACATTGAACCTGGGGATTATGTGATGATTCGAAATTTTTTACGCTCAGGTTGCCTCATAGACAGGAGGGAAGAACCATATCAAGTCTTGTTAACCAGCACGACAGCATTGAAGGTCGCCGAAAGAGAGACCTGGGTCCACTCGTCCCACTGCAAGAAGGTCGCTGACCCGGAGAGAACTCGTGACAAAGAGCAGAGTGTAGAGGTAAAGAAATGGAGCACCTGACAAATGCGCAAAGATGGCTGCCTAAACTGTATCCACCAAGAAGGGATGTCTCCCACTCCCCAAAATAACAGATTTCTAAGTAAATTTCGGTGGTAACAGTATTGGGCGCCAGACCCAAATGACAATGAACAAATGTGTACGATCACAATCACTCAACACCCATAAATCAAATAGTGGGGTACATTCCTTAATAGTACTTGAGTTCAAGCATGTAGAGAGACCTCTGCTTTCCTCTTGGATCAGCGGACACTTGTTATCAGGATTTTCAGTCGTCCAGATGGTCAGAGGAAACAAAGTCTACAATACAGCAAAGGTCTTAAATACCAGTCGGCCTCCCGGGAAATGGCGTTCTGGGTTTTGCGGCAATCACATCTCCCACAGACAGCAAGATGTCACCTCTAACTGCGCCAACGCGTTTCAGGCCTTTCTAGGCCCTTTTTCAAGGCGACATCTGCCTTGAAAAAGGGCCTAGAAAGGCCTGAAACGCGTTGGCGCAGTTAGAGGTGACATCTTGCTGTCTGTGGGAGAGGTGATTGCCGCAAAACCCAGAACGCCATTTCCCGGGAGGCCGACTGGTATTTAAGACCTTTGCTGTATTGAGGACTTTGTTTCCTCTGACCATCTGGACGACTGAAAATCCTGATAACAAGTGTCCGCTGATCCAAGAGGAAAGCAGAGGTCTCTCTACATGCTTGAACTCAAGTACTATTAAGGAATGTACCCCACTATTTGATTTATGGGTGTTGAGTGATTGTGATCGTACACATTTGTTCATTGTCATTTGGGTCTGGCGCCCAATACTGTTACCACCGAAATTTACTTAGAAAGAGCAGAGTGTAGAGAATCTCGTATCACTGGAGTGTCTGTTCCGGGAAAGTTGAGAGGCAGGACTGTTGAAGGGCATCTGAGCACAGAGAGTAACAAGACCTAGAACGGTTGTCGTACCACTTTCTTTATTTCACCTCCCCCTGCATTTTTCCTTTCTTTTCTCCTTCTTATTTTCCTCCTTTCCCCTAACGAAATGGATCGATCACAAGAGACTGCGTTTCGGGTTCTGTTAGTAATTCTGGTTTTGATAAGGACAGTTTGTTTTGGTGAGGGTCTCAGAGAGGTCGAGCAGGGATCTGGAATGGGTTCTGATGGCAAGTATGAATTTGTAGGATCTCAGGATCAGCGCATCACTTTAGTAAAGGCTGGCATCAGTAAGCGCTCTGGTAGTCAGGGAGCTCGGAGGCACTGTGAGGGGTTATTCTCTGATGAATATTGTATTTGTAGGAATTGTGAGAATATAGTTGAGGATGGGTGCATCCAGAGATGTCAGTCCAACCTTAATATCGACATGGACCGTCATCCATTGAGTGATTACCACTCACTAGTGGGTAAGGTCTTAAACCAGACAGAATGCTGGGTGTGCTCACAGGTACCTCAAGGTCAGAGCAAGTCAGGATTAGTACCGTACCCTTTAGCAATAGATGAGGTACTCGAATTACGAGGTGGGAGACCGGTGGACAAGAAATTCAACATCTCTAGGCCCCCTAGTTTGAAGCTCCACCAGTATCATGTAGACAGTTTCTTATTGTGTTTTAATATTTCCAATTACCGAAAACCGGGAAATTGGGAAGTGACGTGGAATAACCAGAAATTACCTTTTCACACAGAGCTGATAGGATACCCATAGACTCTGAACTTGTACGCCAAAAAGCCAACAGTGGGAGGTATTTTCGGTATAGGTATACTCGTGGAAGCAAGACCATGTGGGTTGGAAAAGTATCGCCAGGGTATTGTGCGCATATCATCCAGCCCGATACTTGTACTGAGCAGATGGGAGAACTAGGGATTGGTTTCTTTACTTGGAAAATTTGTAATATGGTAATGTTATATTTTGTCCCCTATGTTCTCCCAGATGATGCCTATTTCATATGTGGGAGGAAGGCGTACAAGTGGCTTGCCCCGAGCTCAGAGGGATTGTGTTATATTGGGAGAGTACTGCCAGAGGTCATGACCCTAACCCATGATAAGATGAAAGACGTTCACCGCAGTGCTCAGGCTCCTTATACTCATACTCACTATGAACACATCATCAAGAGACACCTCATAGATAGGGCAGAGCACGCAGCCTCTGATTTGATCCACGAATCCACCGGGATTCAATTCCTTCTCGCATTAGACATCACCCGTACTGGCAGAGGAACTATAAATTATAGGTATATCCACGTGCTAGCGTACTTGATAGACAATATCACTGAGATGTATGACGACACCTTCAGGTATACGGGAAGGGAGTTACAAGCCTACAAGAAGGAACTGATTCAGCACAGAATGGTCCTTTATTATGTCACAGCCGTGACAGGTGGGTACTGTGTTACTCTGGCAACTCAATATGGTGTGAAGTGCTGTACGTATATTACGAACAGCACTGACGACCCCACGGAGATCATCGATCAAAAGATGGACGATATCTTGCAGTTGAAGTGGGAGTTCAGGAGGAAGCACAACCTTACCTTATCGACTGTGAGTAATGAACTGACCGGCTGGGTCTCATGGTTGAACCCACGCAATTGGTTTTCAGGTTTTGGAGAGTGGGCTCAAAATGTCATCATGAGTGTAGGGAAGTTTCTCCTTTGTATCCTGGGAGTCGTCATAATTATTGGTTCGATATTTAGGTGTGTTCGAATTCTGACGCGGCGCAAGCACGGCACAAATCTGATGAGTCTAAGGAGCGAGGGCGCTGTTATAAGCAGCAGATTTAATTTATGACCCATCCATAGAGACAGTGTTATGATAAGGATTGCAAATGAATTTCATGGCCTGTTTCTTTCACCCGTTTTTCTTTTGTTTCCCCTTCTGCCCAGATACATCCATCCAGAAAAGACATCAGCCCTACCCAAAATGTTTATTTAAATGTATTTAATATATGTGTCTTATCTTCATCTCTGCAACCTCCAGTTAATGGCACACATAGTCGACAGGTGATATCCACATATACTAGCACTCACATATATTTCCCCCTCCATGTATCATCAACTAAATGTGCACCCCATTTGTTGGAACAAGAAGCCGAAAAGAGCTCGGTAGTGTTTGTTGGCCCATTTACAGACCCTTAATACGGGATGAGAAGGATTTAATGTATACTTCGCAATACCTCGAAGCTTATTACATATACGGCACGATGATACATGCCCCATAGACATGGATTCATACATACATGCTTTTTACTATCCCACTAGGTCATATATTTCCCACCTACAACTCTCACCCGATCATCCAAACTTCTGTAGATATTGTGTAGATATTTTTCTGTTTAGTGATTAGATAGTGGCAGTTATTGGTGACTGCCAAAGGGTGGACTGTCAAAGTCGAAAAATATTGCAGTACACACATCAAGTACAAACTACACACAGATGGCCTCCGTGCGCGTACTTATTCTGCCGTGCGTGCACATATCCGCAATTTGCGTATGGTCGCTCCCGCGGTCCTGCGCATTAGCGCGTGGTATTGGTATTTACGGTAGAGTTTGTGAACGCATGGAAAGCTATCAAAACACATTACATATTTAATCCAAATAGTGCACAATGTACACATAGTCTCCCTGCACCACATCAGTAAGTTACAGCAGTTTAAATGGTAACAGAACAAAGGGATTCACCGTTACAGGATAGGAGGGGACAGAACAAGGTTATAAGGTGGTGTTTGGTATCCAGCTGTAGGGTATTTTAAGGGTAACATTCCGGTGTTGGTCTGCAGCAGATCGCATGTTCCTGCGGATAGTTATGTGCAGGAGCAGAATATAGATATAAACTGTATTTACTGTACATTATGTATGCGGCGGGAATCCAGAGGAGACCACCCACAAGAGCAGTTGGAACAGACATCGCCCACCTATTCAAACCGACCTATGACCTCTCCTGTACTGTAAATGACCATCCCTGTGTCCAATGGACAAAGAGATTACAGTATCCATTGTGTTAGGTTTTGGAAGAATTGTATAAAGAGAGCCTGCTGCAGGCCTGGTCAGACACAAGACTCACAAAGTTATCTATCTAGATGACGGAGGACCAGACTGGGTAGCGCGGCGAAATCCAAACAAGTATGTAACATTGACTGTAGCCATTATTCTGTTGTATTGTATTGTATATATTGTAACCCCCTTTCAGTAATAATATGCTGTGGTGTCGGAAACCAGCAGTTTAATTACAATCTGGTGTCGTGTCTTCCTTTCCCTGCTAAGGTTTAAAGTGTATTATTATCGCATTGCATAGCTGTTAAGGGTTTGCGGTGTATCTCTGGGTGTGTACGTGCTGTGTGTACTTTGTACCGTCAGCGCGGCGTTTGTGCGCAAAGTCCGTACACAGTACGGGACTCTTTACACTAACAGCGTAAAGAGTACGTAGAGTGTGTATTCAGTATAGCGGCCGCAGCGGCTCCATGGTAAAGTGTATTTAAAGTGTGTTTAAGGTATAGCTTTTCATTCCTGTATATAAATCAGCATTATCACCCACAACATTATGCTGATCTTGAAGCTGCCAGGGCCGATCTGAATAAACTACTCTCTGATAGAGTCAAATTTTCATATCTGAAGTGCCGTAGCAGATACTATCAATGGGGTAACAAACCCGGGAAATTGCTGGCCAAAGCCCTTAGAGAACAATGTGCACTCACTTTTATTCATACAATTAAAAATAGTCAAGGTCAGCCCCAACATGAGACACCTCACATTGCTAGGGCCTTTCGGGCATATTATTCCACCTTGTACAACCTTTCTGGTCCGACTGGAAGAGCGGATAAGCTGTCCCACCGAACAGCCATAGCTGACTACTTACAGGCCTTAGACTTCCCTACGCTGTTCACAAAGGAGGTAGAAGATCTAGACGCCCCTTTCTCTACTGAGGAGGTTATGAAAGTCATTGACTCTTCTCCCAACGGCAAAAGTCCAGGCCCTGATGGGTATACCATTGCTTATTATAAAGCTTTCAAGGAGAAATTGGACCCTCTTCTCACGAGAGCCTTTAACACTGTATCAGAACACTCGCCCTTTTCCCCGCAATCTCTCGAAGCCCATATTGCAGTTTTACTTAAGGAGGGCAAAGATCCCAGTCTTTGCTCCAGTTATCGGCCAATTTCGCTATTGAACATAGACATAAAACTTTTTGCCAAACTGATTGGAAATCGCCTTAAACTATTATTGCCCGGTTTGATTCATGGAGATCAGGCTGGATTTGTTTTAGGCCGTGAAGCCAGAGATAACACCTCTAAAGTGCTTAATATGATTCACTATGCTGGCCAGCTTACGTCCCCCTCAATCATGCTATCGACCGATGCTGAAAAAGCGTTTGACAGGGTGGACTGGGACTTTCTGTCTGGCATACTGAAACATCTAGGGCTCGGCAATACCTGTCTTCAAAGAATCCTATCTCTTTATACTTCTCCGTCCGCCAAAATTAGGATTAATGGCTCCCTTTCTGATTCCTTTTCTATTACCAATGGCACACGACAAGGCTGCCCACTATCCCCGTTGCTTTTTGTCCTTTGCGTGGAAACATTAGCTCGAAGCATCAGGGCCAATCCAAATATTTCGGGTTTGTTGATTAAGGGGACTGAATACAAATTGGCTTTATATGCCGACGACTTACTCGCTATAATTTCAAAACCGGTCACCTCATTACCAAACCTGATGGTAGAATTTGAGAAGTTCGGAGCCCTTTCTAACTTTAAGATAAATTATTCCAAATCGATTGCCATGAATTTAACTACCTCTCCTGACGTAGTAGAGGGTCTGAAACGCTCCTTCCCTTTTACTTGGCACGACCACAAATTAAAATATTTGGGGGTGCTACTGTCCAACGACTTATCCAAATTATTCTCCCTGAATTTTAGCCTCCTGTTGGCGAAGCTTCGCCTAGGAAATTACGATTATCGTGGTTTGGCAGGATCAATGTTGTCAAAATGAATGCCCTCCCTAGGATATTATTCTTTCTCCAAACCCTTCCTATACACATCCCCCTACTTTGGTTCCGAGACGTCCAGACTCTTATTCGTGCATTAGTTTGGGGATGCAAAACACCTAGATTTAAGCACAACATTTTATTTAGGAGAAAGCATCAAGGTGGGCAACAACTCCCACATATTTCTAGCTACTATTATGCAGTACATTTGAATAGGATTCTGGAATGGTCACGGGCTAAAGATCGCAAACAATGGGTTCTTCTGGAGGAAGGTTGCCTCCCACATTATATCAAAATTATACCTTGGCTTCCTATGCTTCCGAAGATTACCCACCCCACGGTCTCCCCCACGCTTAAATTATGGGCCACGCTGAGGTCTAAGAGCCATATATCCTCCAAATGGTCCCCTTTAACCTCTTTTCTCCATAATCCCGAATTTGTTCCAGGTCTCCATGGGACAGCTTTTGCTCCATGGACAGAAGCCGGGATTTTCAGGGTCGGTCAGCTGGTGAGCTCGGGTAGGGTGCGCTCATTTTCAGATATTCAGCCTCATTGAAATATACATAGTTCTGATTTTTGGAAGTTCCTGCAGGTTCATCATTTCATAACATCTTCCAAGAACTTTTCCGATATAACTAGGGCTCTCACCGTGTTCGAAAAACTGTGCGTCTCTCCTAGTTCTCCTACACATATTATCTCACAAATTTATGTGCTTATCATGGAAGACTTGTTTCCGCAACCTCCTACCTTTATGGCTTCCTGGGAGAAGGAACTGCCAGGGCTACCTACACAGATCAATTGGGATTCCGTATTTAGTAACGCCCAGGCGAGCTCTTTATGTTTGGCAACATTAGAGACTCTCTATAAACTCATATATAGGTGGTATAGGACTCCTCTTGTTCTTAATAAAATGTTTCCCTCTCTCTCGAATCTTTGCTGGAGATGTAGAAACGCCCCAAGGAGCTTCGTGCACATATGGTGGGACTGCCCTCTTATAACTCCATTTTGGACAGAGGTGTACCGAACTGATAGTGGGGGATGTAGTCCCAAAAGACCCAGGATTTTGGCTCCTCAATCACACCTCTGCGGGCGCGCATTCCTACAAATGCTCCTTATTGAGACATCTTAGCAATGCTGTAAAAGCGGTTATTCCAACTCTTTGGAGATCCACCTCACCGCCCTCGATTAAATTATGGTTTACAAAGATTGATTACTTTTTAGATATGGAAGACCTTATCTCCTTCTCATCTGGGAAAACCATTAACTTCACAGCCATCTGGTTTCCCTGGTATGATTTTAAAGTCTCCTGTGTATCGGTCTTCTATAACTACATAGTTCTTCTCCCATTACGTATAATGTGTCTTTCTAGCATGTTTCAGATCTCTAATTGAAAAGGTTCCCCCCCCCCCTTATCTCCCAAAGGACTCGTCCTTTCTATGCAGACACTCTCACCTGTCCCTACATTTCATAACTTTCCCTTTCTCTTTCTTCCTCTTCTTCCCTCTCTTTCTCTCCTTTCCTATTTTCCTAAGCTGTTTTGTTAGAATGTTCCCCTTTTACATGTTTTGATGTTGAAAAATAAGCAGACAACTTTTTTTCCATGCTTTGGGTGCTTTAAACGTTTTATATCGACATATATGATATGCGATGATTTTGTCCTCTTCTTTAGGAAATGTACTGTTGTGATGATTTGTCTGCTGCTTTAATAAAAAAAAACAGTTTAAAAAAAAATATAATATATGATTCCTCAACAAAAAGTGCCTCACTGCACTCAGCACAGGTTACTATTCCCAGCTGTAGTCCACGTGGATGGTAAATGACGAGAAAGTTGAAAATATTTTTGAAAAAAACCCATATTGTGTTGACTATATGTGTTTCGACTATTGTAATGTCAACAGTTTGAACCTGATGACCTTTAGCACTGTCAATCTTTCATACTGTATGTTGACTTTTGTATCTGTTGACTTAATGCATGTCAACCATATAATTTCAGCTTATTGACTGTCGATCTATCATCCGGAACGTGTCTGTATATCCTAGTGCCCCACTCTCTTGGGTGACAGACAGCCAGTACAGTGCTCATGGTCGCCAATATAGGGAAAGGAAATCTATATGGATCTATCATCTGGAACGTGTCTGTATATCCTAGTGCCCCACTCTCTTGGGTGACAGACAGCCAGTACAGTGCTCATGGTCGCCAATATAGGGAAAGGAAATCTATATGGATCTATCATCTGGAACGTGTCTGTATATCCTAGTGCCCCACTCTCTTGGGTGACAGACAGCCAGTACAGTGCTCATGGTCGCCAATATAGGGAAAGGAAATCTATATGGGACTCTTTTACAAAATGAGGCAGCTACAGAAGGAAATATTACACAACATTGTTTATTCGTGAGGCACCATAGATCCCTGATGCACTGAAAGTCATAAGAAATCATTCATAAAACCAGTACAAGTACATACTGAGCCTGGGAGAGAAGAGAAAGAAACAGTTTGGAGGAAAATGCTGGGATTGACATGAAACCAGTAGCCCCGCATATGTTGTAGGCACTATGAGTAAATTGATGCAATGTATTTCATTACTAAAATGTACAGTATCACCAATATAAATGATTTGTGGTCCTGGATGCTTGTCTTGTTCTAGTTCTGCTATGTTGTGGAGTGATGATTCCTGGCATAGGACCTTATTCAGTAAGGATTGTAAAATTTGTGATTCTCAATCCGGCCGATTATCCAACGCCTGCACATGCACAGCATACGCACTGCGCACGCATGAGCAAAAATAGCAACAGAAATTGCATAGAGATCGTGATCACAATGCAGCTGCGGTTATTGCAATCCTTGCTGAATACTTTCCATAGTCTGGGTTCAGCCACTCCCTTAAAAAACAAGGGTAATGTTTCACTCCATGTTGCAGCATTTCTTTCCTCACAGCCTCCCAGGATTACAAAGCCTCAATCCAATATTATAAGATGCAGGGACGTGCGGTGATCTAAATGGCTCAGGAGGCACTGGCTAACTCCAGAGCCAAATTTACATGCAATATATGAGCCAAAAGGTACATCTGGGCATTATACACAGGTGCAGCATTATAAACTCCTGAAAATCTGGTGAGTTTTCATTAGAGATGTGTGGAAAGGATACACAGGTGAGGCACTGCCTCACCTGCCATAGACTTTTTACTCCAGAGTTTGGGCTATAAAAATTATTAGAATAATGCAAAGAAGATAATTCAAACAAATTATCAGTATTTTTCATATATTTTATTCAGTCAAAACTCTGGTTTAAACGTAAGTATGACAGGAAAGGCTCTGCCTCACCTGCCTCCCCCCACCGCACGTCACTGATAAGATGTCCCCCTGTGAAATGATGAGCCTGATGCTGATATTCTCCATGTGTCATGTCCTTTCTAGTCACCAGATCTGATCTTAACCAAATACTTATGGGATCTTCTGGAACTCCGCCTTTGACAACATTTTCCACCACCATCAACCAGGCACCAGTTGTGGCACTTTATTACAGAAGAATGGTGCTACAACTCTTGCACAATTCCAGAAGTTGCTCATCACCTCTCTGGAGGGAATTCAAGTGGTTTGCGCGCCAGTGGCCACTAGACAGCACCCAAAAGAGTAATTCAAGTGTTGCTGCTTTCTGGTGCACACAGCCACCGGCTCTGACATTACCGCTACGTTGTTCCATCATTTTGATGGGCTGGTAACTAATAGAGCATATGAGCTTTAGTAGCCAGACATGGTGGCCCAACAACCTATTAAAAAGACTTTATGTTGGTGCTTCATTTTTTGCTTACTTCTTGTCCATTAATAACTTTTTGATAATGTATGTGTCTTATGAACAAAACAAATGCATTAAAATAAATAAAATGACACAACATAAAGTTTGTAGCATCCTGCTGAACATTGTATCAGTTTTTTCTAACTGTATACCAGATAAGATCAGGTTAGAGAGACAAGTATTTTACAGCTACATCATTGGATGGGTTTATCATAGAAGTCCCAAAAATCATCCTCTTGTCTGGACTGTGTGACTGGGGGATGGGCTACCTCTGGCTTCTTAGTCTTAGGTCTCCATTTTTTAGGCTTTTCTTTTGGTGGCGGCAGAGGCGCTGGAACATCTCTGAGGATATTATTCCGGATGGGCAGCAGGATGGTGCGAGTTGGTTTGGGCTGGTTCTGCAGGAGCTTGTCAATGGCATTTCTCTTCATTAGGATCTGAGACCAAATGGCTTATACAATGAGAACAACAGGTGTGAGTGATATAGCGGATTAGAAGGTGATCACTGAATAGTAGGAAAAACAGATATCAAAAACTAACACACTGGGCCTGATTCATGTTTGTAAGTAAAGCAAAAAAGCAAGCAACTGGGAAAAACCATGTTGCAGTGCAGGTGGAGCAGATGTACCATGTGCAGAGAGATTTAGATTTGTGTAGGTTATATTGTTTCTGTGCAGGGTAAACCATACTTGCCTACCTGACCCTCTCCATGAGGGAGAAAATGCTCTGTTCCTGGACTTTCCTGGTAATGTATGATTGCCATCACCTGTGGTGAAACACCTTTCTTATCAATTAACTAGCTCACCACAGGTGATGGCAATCATACATTACCAGGAAAGTCCAGGAACAGAGCATTTTCTCCCTCATGGAGAGGGTCAGGTAGGCAAGTATGGGGTAAACACTGGCTGCTTTTACATGTAGCCCACCACAAATAGTGGACAGCTTAATTTTGACACCACAATTTAGATTTCACTTTGAACACACCCCACCCAAATCTAAATCTCTTTGCACATGTTACATCTTTCCCAGTTGCAGTGCAACATGGTTTTGCCCAGTTGCTTGCTTTTTTGCTTTACTTACACACATGAATCTGGACACTGTGCTGTTCCCAGCACAAATGATGAAAACTAAGAAGGCAATGTAAAGAGATAATGGGCCGGACGTAATGCAATGCGAGACGGCCAGAGCTCTGAAATTCTGTCCGAACTCATATGTTGTTTTTTTTAAGTGGCAACCATTTACAAGGCAAAATCAACCAGATTTTGCCTTGTAAATGACTGCCATTTTAAAAACCCATACAAGTTCGGCCGGAATCTCAGCACTCTGGCCGTCTCGCATTGCATTACATCCGGCCTAATAAGTGTGTACATTATCTGCGATGCACACATTACCACATTTCTCCTGGTTCACCTGTTACCAGCAAATATCCAGATTATGTAAATTAACTTTTGAAATTTTGTAAATAAAATTTTTGTAAATAAAATAAAAATTGTAGAAATTTAGAAATTGTAGACATTTTGTAAATAAAACTGCACTGGACTACCAATACAAAGTGATACTCAGTATAGCTATATAGATATAAATGTAAACAGTAGATATAACAAAACACAGTAAGTACTGGATGTATATCACAGGGTGTTTGTACCACACAACCCTGACTGTATGCACTCTTTCTTAACCAACACTGTCCACTGACAGGTAGAATACGTAAGTGTCCTGTAAAATGCACAGCGCTGGCGAGCAGGCGCTTTACAGAGGAGGATTTGCCCCAGCAGTCCCAGGAACAGCGCAGCTCAGTGTGATGGCGGCTGACAGGGAGTAACGGAGATATACATGTAGCTCCAGGGCGGGAACATTTACCCAAATGGCGCCCAGGGGCTGGGGGAGGGGCTACAGGTCAGGCCTTATCCCCCTGCTGGCTTCCCCACCGGGCGCTGCGGACCGTAACAAAACGGGTTTTACAGAGACAAAACCCCACCTGTGCCCTGTGTCCCGGAGGATAGTGAAGCGGCTGGCCCTTACAGTGTCCCCGCCAGCGCGCGCGGCCGTGCTGGATCGCGATTACAGCGAGCAAAAGAGACCCCTTACCTCCCCTTTGAATGCGGCCACGCAATCCAGGAGACAGCGGTGAGTGTGTGACTAACGTAGAGAAGAACACTGGAGCCTCCGCTGTAGTGACCCGGCAACCAGGGCGCGGGAGTATACAGCGCCGCTGGGGGAGTGATGGAGCTGCAGCAGGGGATGTCTGACTGACATCTAACACTGCTGCAGCCCTTGAAGTCTTCAATTATTCTTTATTTTGAAAAATAGATGTTTCTTAGGGCTGCAGGAGCAGCTCCCCTTTTGCATGCCTGCTTACTGCATGGCACCAACTTACAAACTGAGCTCCTGTGCACAGAGGCGGGGTTATAGAGGAGGCGGCGCTGTGCATCTTGGGAACAAAGCTTTGAGCCTGTTGGTGCCTCGGATCAAGATCCTACTCTACACCCCGATGTTAATCTTTGTGGAGTCCAGTGTACCCTGCAGCAGAAAATGTGCTGGCAGTTGGGTTTGCAAAATAAAGTAATGTTGTTTTGCTGTATATCACATACTTTATTTAAGTTATGCCAATTTTGTTGACACAATAGCAAAAATGTAACGCATTCTGTATTATAAATGTGTTATTTTTTTAAAATAAAATGTACCAATTAAATTTTTCCCAGACTTTCTACAAATATTTTGTGGTAATAACTGAGTCTGTATTGCAGTGCCGTAACTAGACATTTTGGCGCTATGTCCAAGAAACGGCATCGGCGCCTCCCTTTATGTAAAATAGGGGCAGTGTGCGCCGCAGGTGCACGTGAAAAATATAGAGGCGTGGCTTCATGGAGAAGGGGTGTGGCCACAAAATAATACCAATTCATATTATGGTGCATAGTAGTCTCCATTATTCAAATTACGCCGCACAGTAGCGCCATTACACCAGGTAGAGCCCCTATTACACATTACGGCAGACAGCGTCCTCTGTTTTACACATTACAGCAGACAGCATCCCCTTTTTATACATTACGGTAGACAGCATCCCCTTTTTTACACATAACGGCAGACAGCATCCCCTTTTTACACATTACGGCAGCCAGTCCCCCTTTTTACACATTACGGCAGACAGCGTCCCCTTTTTACACATTACGGCAGACAGCGTCCCCCTTTTTACACATTACGGCAGACAGCGTCCCCTTTTTACACATTACGGCAGCAAGTCCCCCTTTTCACACATTACGGCAGACAGCGTCCCCCTTTTTACACATTACGGCAGACAGCGTCCCCTTTTTACACATTACGGCAGACAGCGTCCCCCTTTTTTCACATTACGGCAGACAGCGTCCCCTTTTTACACATTATGGCAGACAGTCCCCCTTTTTACACATTATGACAGGTGGAGCCCCCTTTTACTTATTATGGCAGGCAGAGCACCTTACAGCCCCCCTACCCTTAGGCTGTAATGTAGTGTACTGTAGTGTACTTTAGTGTAGTGTAATGTAGTGTAGTGTACTTTAGTGTAATGTAGTGTACTGTAGTGTAGTGTAATGTAGTGTAGTGTAATGTAGTGTTGTGTGTGGGCAGCCACTTACATGATTTCTCCTTCTTCCTGTAGCTGTGCTGCTGCCGGCTCCTGACCCAGCGCTCCCTCTGTACACTGCACTGCAGGCCAAGAGAGGGGGCGGGCCGCGGGAACGCAGGACAGGGGGACCGAGAGGGGGCAGGCCGTGGGAGCACAGCTGAGCACACAGGGCGAAGGGAGGTGACGGGCCGCTGGAGCGCAGTATACAGGGGCCAATGGAGGAGGCGCTGTATGAGCACAGTACACAGGGGCCAAGAGAGGGGGCGGGCCACGGGAGCGCAGTAGACAGGGACGGGCAGTGGGAGCGCAGGGGGAATATGCGCTCTAACTAGGTGTGCCCTGTGGGCAATGCCCCTTCTGCATACACCTAGTTACGGCACTGCTGTATTGTACTGTACTACAATAGTCACAGAAAAATAAAAAGACCAGTCACATTTTAATAACAGATCCACCCCACTATCACCTAGTGGCAGATCTGCAGGGTTCTAGTGGGTGTCCATGGAAACTCTGTCTCCAGGGGTACCAGACACAACACCCCAGCGCTATTACTCTGTTTTCTGATGTTATCTCCGAATACTCTATAAGGAAGATTAAAGATACAGGCAGAAGTTTATCTGCACCCTTCCACAAAACACAGGAGATTTGCATCTTGCTAACTATGTAATGTGATGGACACTATGTATGCTTCTGTATTTTTTTAATAAATTATTAAATGAACAGTATATTTTTATGTTTTAATGCCAGATTTAATCATACCGTATAATTTTCTGAGGTTTTTTTAAACTTTGGGGTTGACACAATCCTTGGGCGCCCTATTCCTCTATTTCTCATTCCATATATATATATATATATATATATATATATATAAAACTACAGAGGGGACGGCACTCAGAGGATTTTTCAAGTGTTGTGTTCAAGCAAACAGCATAACAATCTCCATCAATGGTAGAGATTGTTATGCTGTTTGCTTGAATACAACACTTGAAAAATCCTCTGAGTGCCGTCCCCTCTGTAGTTTTAAATTGGTGGGTACCTACCTAGGACTTGGACACCGCGATAAGAAATCCTTTTGTTTATTGAGTGCCGGATCAAGCTATGTGTACATATATATATATATATATATATATATATATATTTAGAGATGTGCACCGAAAATTTTTCGGGTTTTGTGTTTTGGTTTTGGATTCGGTTCCGCGACCGTGTTTTGGATTCGGACGCGTTTTGCCAAAACCTCCCTGAACATTTTTTGTCGGATTCGGGTGTGCTTTGGATTCGGGTGTTTTTTTACAAAAAACCCTCAAAAACAGCTTAAATCATAGAATTTGGGGGTCATTTTGATCCCATAGTATTATTAACCTCAATAACCATAATTTCCACTCATTTTCAGTCTATTCTGAACACCTCACAATATTATTTTTAGTCCTAAAATTTGCACCGAGGTCGCTGGATGGCTAAGCTAAGCGACACAAGTGGCCGACACAAACACCTGGCCCATCTAGGAGTGGCACTGCAGTGTCAGGCAGGATGGCACTTCAAAAAAATAGTCCCCAAACAGCACATGATGCAAAGAAAAAAAGAGGCGCACCAAGGTCGCTGTGTGACTAAGCTAAGCGACACAAGTGGCCGACACAAACACCTGGCCCATCTAGGAGTGGCACTGCAGTGTCAGGCAGGATAGTCCCCAAACAGCACATGATGCAAAGAAAAATGAAAGAAAAAAGAGGTGCAAGATTGCATTGTCCTTGGGCCCTCCCACCCACCCACCTTATGTTGTATAAACAGGACATGCACACTTTAACGAACCCATCATTTCAGCGACAGGGTCTGCCACACGACTGTGACTGAAATGACTGGTTGGTTTGGGCCCCCACCAAAAAAGAAGCAATCAATCTCTCCTTGCACAAACTGGCTCTACAGAGGCAAGATGTCCACCTCATCATCATCCTCCGATTCCTCACCCCTTTCACTGTGTACATCCCCGTCCTCACAGATTATTAATTCGTCCCCACTGGAATCCACCATCTCAGATCCCTGTGTACTTTCTGGAGGCAATTGCTGCTGGTGAATGTCTCCACGGAGGAATTGATTATAATTCATTTTGATGAACATCATCTTCTCCACATTTTCTGGAAGTAACCTCGTACGCCGATTGCTGACAAGGTGAGCGGCTGCACTAAACACTCTTTCGGAGTACACACTGGAGGGAGGGCAACTTAGGTAAAATAAAGCCAGTTTGTGCAAGGGCCTCCAAATTGCCTCTTTTTCCTGCCAGTATACGTACGGACTGTTTAACGTGCCTACTTGGATGCGGTCACTCATATAATCCTCCACCATTCTTTCAATGGTGAGAGAATCATATGCAGTGACAGTAGATGACATGTCAGTAATCGTTGGCAGGTCCTTCAGTCCGGACCAGATGTCAGCACTCGCTCCAACTGCTCTGCATCACCGCCAGCGGGTGGGCTCGGAATTCTTAGCCTTTTCCTCGCACCCCCAGTTGCAGGAGAATGTGAAGGAGGAGCTGTTGACGGGTCACGTTCCGCTTGACTTGACAATTTTTTCACCAGCAGGTCTTTGAACCTCTGCAGACTTGTGTCTGCTGGAAAGAGAGATACAACGTAGGTTTTAAATCTAGGATCGAGCACGGTGGCCAAAATGTAGTGCTCTGATTTCAACAGATTGACCACCCGTGAATCCTGGTTAAGCGAATTAAGGGCTCCATCCACAAGTCCCACATGCCTAGCGGAATCGCTCTGTGTTAGCTCCTCCTTCAATGTCTCCAGCTTCTTCTGCAAAAGCCTGATGAGGGGAATGACCTGACTCAGGCTGGCAGTGTCTGAACTGACTTCACGTGTGGCAAGTTCAAAGGGTTGCAGAACCTTGCACAACGTTGAAATCATCCTCCACTGCGCTTGAGTCAGGTGCATTCCCCCTCCTTTGCCTATATCGTGGGCAGATGTATAGGCTTGAATGGCGTTTTGCTGCTCCTCCATCCTCTGAAGCATATAGAGGGTTGAATTCCACCTCGTTACCACCTCTTGCTTCAGATGATGGCAGGGCAGGTTCAGGAGTGTTTGCTGGTGCTCCAGTCTTCGGCACGCGGTGGCTGAATGCCGAAAGTGGCCCGCAATTCTTCGGGCCACCGACAGCATCTCTTGCACGCCCCTGTCATTTTTTAAATAATTCTGCTTCACCAAATTCAATGTATGTGCAAAACATGGGACGTGCTGGAATTTGCCCAGATGTAATGCACGCACAATATTGGTGGCGTTGTCCGATGTCACAAATCCCCAGTAGAGTCCAATTGGGGTAAGCCATTCTGCGATGATGTTCCTCAGTTTCCATAAGAGGTTGTTGTTAGGAATATTTGTGTTTGTTTTGCCTTGCATTACCTCATTCCTGCCTCTAGGGGTCTCACTTGTTGCCTCAGGTCTGAATGGCAGTTGCACACTGCCTCTGCAGGGTAATTACCTGATTGTGTGCACCTGCAGCCCAACACCTGGTGCTGCTATTTAACTCCAGCTCACAGGCACCTAGTTGCAGATCATTGTGGTTCCGTATGGAGTGAGACTGGGCTCTCTCCAGTAACCCTGTCCAGATTCTGCCTTATATGCATCTTGGAGACTTCCCTGCAGTTTGCTAACTCATGTGCCTTGCTTCTGGACTTTTTACCCTGCCGGTTCAGCATCTACATTCCTGGACTATTATTTGCAGTTTGTTTCCATTCCTGCCTGATCACTTCGTTTTTGGTATGTTATTTTTCCCCTGCTTGATTTAAACCCGGATATCTTCATGTTTATTTTGCATCTATGTTTAACCTGAAATATTCCATTTATCGTGTTTTGTTCCATGCAATCAAGAATCCAGTTTATATTTATTTTTACGATTACTTTTTCCACAATAAACTTTACTTAATTTTCACCTGGCTTCAGCTGACATCTTTCCAAATACGCACACACAGAGAACCCTAGAAATCGTTACAGAATGATCTGCCAAAATAAACGTGTGCAGGAGTTTTGTTTTGATTCAGCTGAATCTCATAAAATGGCTTCACTTCAGAAAGGTTCCCTGCCTCTCAAGTTTTTGCCGTTTTTGAGTCCTGCATTGCTGGTGGATTTCAGAGAGAAACTGGAGGGTATTCAAATCCTGTCTTCAGAGATACTGTCTGCTCTGCCTGAAGGTTCAGTAAGTGCTCCCTTTAAGGAGACGCAGGAAAAAAGGGGAAAAGATCAGTCTGGTGCTCTCAATTCTGGCTGCTGTTTTTCTAGCGTAAGCAAAGGCAAGTTTTGGAGTTTTCCACGACCCAGCCTCTCTGAGGAAGAAAGGAGACATAGAAGGGATAAGAAGCTCTGTTTTTATTGCGGCAGGTCGGGACATTTTATTCAGTTATGTCCTGCTCGCAAACATAAAAAGAGCTTTCCTCATTCTGCCATAGTGCCAAATTCTGCTCAGTTATGTCACTGTGGTGCTCAAATTTCGAAAGGAGGGGTGTCCGGCCAAGCGACCCCAGGAGGGGTGTCCGGCCCAGCGACCCCAGGAGGGGTGTCCGGCCCAGCGACCCCAGGAGGGGTGTCCGGCCCAGCGACCCCAGGAGGGGTGTCCGGCCCAGCGACCCCAGGAGGGGTGTCCGGCCCAGCGACCCCAGGAGGGGTGTCCGGCCCAGCGACCCCAGGAGGGGTGTCCGGCCCTGCGACCCCAGGAGGGGTGTCCGGCCCTGCGACCCCAGGAGGGGTGTCGGTCCCTGCTGCCCTTGCCTTCGGGCATGAGGTCCCTGCTGCCCTTGCCTTCGGGCATGAGGTCCCTGCTGCCCTTGCCTTCGGGCATGAGGTCCCTGCTGCCCTTGCCTTCGGGCATGAGGTCCCTGCTGCCCTTGCCTTCGGGCATGAGGTCCCTGCTGCCCTTGCCTTCGGGCATGAGGTCCCTGCTGCCCTTGCCTTCGGGCATGAGGTCCCTGTTGCCCTTGCCTCACGGCATGAGGTCCCTGTTGCCCTTGCCTCACGGCATGAGGTCCCTGTTGCCCTTGCCTCACGGCATGAGGTCCCTGTTGCCCTTGCCTTACGGCATGAGGTCCGAGAGGTGTCCGCTTCGCCAGAGGTCCGAGAGGTGTCCGCTTCGCCAGAGGTCCGAGAGGTGTCCGCTTCGCCAGAGGTCCGAGAGGTGTC
Organism: Pseudophryne corroboree; assembly: GCF_028390025.1. NCBI lineage: Eukaryota > Metazoa > Chordata > Amphibia > Anura > Myobatrachidae > Pseudophryne > Pseudophryne corroboree. Next base: position 350,289,474 of record NC_086452.1, on the reverse strand, counting down.
CGCTTCGCCAGAGGTCCGAGAGGTGTCCGCTTCGCCAGAGGTCCGAGAGGTGTCCCCTTCGCCAGAGGTCCGAGAGGTGCCCGCCTTGCCAGAGGTCCGAGAGGTGCCCGCCTTGCCAGAGGTCCGAGAGGTGCCCGCCTTGCCAGAGGTCCACGCCTTGCCAGAGGTCCGAGAGGTGCCCGCCTTGCCAGAGGTCCGAGAGGTGCCCGCCTTGCCAGAGGTCCATGCCTTGCCAGAGGTCCACGCCTTGCCAGAGGTCCGAGAGGTGCCCGCCTTGCCAGAGGTCCGAGAGGTGCCCGCCTTGCCAGAGGTCCACGCCTTGCCAGAGGTCCGAGAGGTGCCCGCCTTGCCAGAGGTCCACGCCTTGCCAGAGGTCCGAGAGGTGCCCGCCTTGCCAGAGGTCCGAGAGGTGTCCACCTTGCCAGAGGTCCGGCCAAGGTCTGTCCGGCCCCAGGAGGGGGCTCTGCCTGCCCAGCCCAAGGAGGGGGTTCTGCCTGCCCAGCCCCAGGAGGGGGTTCTGCCTGCCCAGCCCCAGGAGGGGGTTCTGCCTGCCCAGCCCCAGGAGGGGGTTCCGCCTGCCCAGCCCCAGGAGGGGGTTCCGCCTGTCCAGCCCCAGGAGGGGGTTCCGCCTGTCCAGCCCCAGGAGGGGGGTCCGCCTGTCCAGCCCCAGGAGGGGGGTCCGCCTGTCCAGCCCCAGGAGGGGGTTCCGCCTGTCCAGCCCCAGGAGGGGGTTCCGCCTGTCCAGCCCCAGGAGGGGGTTCCGCCTGTCCAGCCCCAGGAGGGGGTTCCGCCTGTCCAGCACCAGATAGAGGTGCCTGCCATGCCCGAGATCCAAGATTTGCCCGAGGTATCTGCCCAGCCGAGGCCATCTGAGACTTCCCCGTCTAAGGTGCAAGAAGAGTCCGTCTTGTCTGGGAGGCCACAGTTGTCTATCCTCCCTGATGTTAAATCTAATTTGGAAACCCAAGTCGTTGAGGAACTGCCTTATTTTTACGGAAATATCTCTCACTGTTTAGCTCTCTTCAGATATTTTCTGAGTTTTGATGACTTGTCCCCTATTGATATCATTGCTAACTTATGTATGAGATTCAGAGGGAGGGCCTTGAAGTGGGTAAATGGTCTTATTGATAAGGGAGATCCAGTGTTACAAGATTTGCCCGCTTTCCTCAAAGCTGTGACCGAAAGATTCTGTCCACCAACTGTCCTCACTCTCCTAGATGAGTCTATTAAGGTGTGCCCGTCTGAGAACCTGCCTTTGCAGTCTGGGGAGCACCCTCAGTTTTTCAGATGTGGGCAGGTATCTCTAGGTGTTCACACAGATTGCTCGGCAAGTTTAGCATCTACTAATTTACCATCCGCTCTTGATTCCATACAGGAAAATAAGAAGTCAGTTCTACCGCTGGGTTGTGGCTCCGACTCTGACAGTGAGCTTCTGTATGATCCTAGACTTGTTATTGATGGACCTGTATTGCCAAGTAGTGTCTTTGTGACACCTTCTAGTAGGTCTAGGCAACCCAAAAAGAAAAGAGGAAAAAAGAAGAGAAGGTGAACTTTGAGGCGTCTGGAATCCGCCTGTTTAAGGGGGGGATAATGTTAGGAATATTTGTGTTTGTTTTGCCTTGCATTACCTCATTCCTGCCTCTAGGGGTCTCACTTGTTGCCTCAGGTCTGAATGGCAGTTGCACACTGCCTCTGCAGGGTAATTACCTGATTGTGTGCACCTGCAGCCCAACACCTGGTGCTGCTATTTAACTCCAGCTCACAGGCACCTAGTTGCAGATCATTGTGGTTTCGTATGGAGTGAGACTGGGCTCTCTCCAGTAACCCTGTCCAGATTCTGCCTTATATGCATCTTGGAGACTTCCCTGCAGTTTGCTAACTCATGTGCCTTGCTTCTGGACTTTTTACCCTGCCGGTTCAGCATCTACATTCCTGGACTATTATTTGCAGTTTGTTTCCATTCCTGCCTGATCACTTCGTTTTTGGTATGTTATTTTTCCCCTGCTTGATTTAAACCCGGATATCTTCATGTTTATTTTGCATCTATGTTTAACCTGAAATATTCCATTTATCGTGTTTTGTTCCATGCAATCAAGAATCCAGTTTATATTTATTTTTACGATTACTTTTTCCACAATAAACTTTACTTAATTTTCACCTGGCTTCAGCTGACATCTTTCCAAATACGCACACACAGAGAACCCTAGAAATCGTTACAGTTGTCAGCTGTGTGCCTCTTATGGAAAGCGGTGATACAAAGCGTAGCCTGCCCAGGAACGAGTTGGCGTTTGCGAGATGCTGCTACTGGTGCCGCCGCTGCTGTTCTTGCTGCGAGAGGCAATACATCTACCCAGTGGGCTGTCACAGTCATATAGTCCTGAATCTGCCCTGCTCTACTTGTCCACATGTCCGTGGTTAAGTGGACATTAGGTACAACTGCATTTTTTAGGACACTGGTGACTCTTTTTCTGACGTCTGTGCACATTTTCGGTATCGCCTGCCTAGAGAAATGGAACCTAGATGGTATTTGGTACCGGGGACACAGTACCTCAATCAAGTCTCTAGTTGCCTGTGAATTAACGGTGGATACCGGACACACGTTTCTCACCACTCAGGCTGACAAGACCTGAGTTATCCGCTTTGCAGCAGGATGACTGCTGTGATATTTCATCTTCCTCGCAAAGGACTGTTGGACAGTCAATTGCTTACTGGAAGTAGTACAAGTGGTCTTCTGACTTCCCCTCTGGGATGACGATCGACTCCCAGCAGCAACAACAGCAGTGCCAGCAGCAGTAGGCGTTACACTCAAGGATGCATCGGAGGAATTCCAGGCAGGAGAGGACTCGTCAGACTTGCCAGTGACATAGCCTGCAGGACTATTGGCTTTCCTGTGTAAGGTGGAAATTGATACTGAGGGAGTTGGTGGTGTGGTTTGCAGGAGCTTGGTTACAAGAGGAAGGGATTTAGTGGTCAGTGGACTGCTTCCGCTGTCATCCAAAGTTTTTGAACTTGTCACTGACTTCTGATGAATGCGGTCCAGGTGACGTATAAGGGAGGATGTTCCTAGGTGGTTAACGTCCTTACCCCTACTTATTACAGCTTGACAAAGGCAACACACGGCTTGACACCTGTTGTCCGCATTTGTGTTGAAATAATTCCCCACCGAAGAGGTGATTTTTTTGTATTTTGACCAAGCATGTCAATGGCCATATTCGTGGCAACAGGTGTCTCCCCGGGTGCCTGACTTAAACAAACCACCTCACCATCAGAATCCTCCTTGTCAATTTCCTCCCCAGCGCCAGCAACACCCATATCCTCATCCTGGTGTACTTCAACAGTGACATCTTCAATTTGACTATCAGGAACTGGACTGCGGGTGCTCCTTCCAGCACTTGCAGGGGGCGTGCAAATGATGGAAGGCGCAAGCTCTTCCCGTCCAGTGTTGGGAAGGTCAGGCATCGCAACCGACACAATTGGACTCTCCTTGGGGATTTGTGATTTAGAAGAACGCACAGTTCTTTGCTGTGCTTTTGCCAGCTTAAGTCTTTTAATTTTTCTAGCGAGAGGATGAGTGCTTCCATCCTCATGTGAATCTGAACCACTAGCCATGAACATAGGCCAGGGCCTCAGCCGTTCCTTGCCACTCCGTGTCGTAAATGGCATATTGGCAAGTTTACGCTTCTCATCAGACGCTTTCAATTTTGATTTTTGGGTCATTTTACTGAACTTTTGTTTTTTGGATTTTACATGCTCTCTACTATGACATTGGGCATCGGCCTTGGCAGATGACGTTGATGGCATTTTATCGTCTCGGCCATGACTAGTGGCAGCAGCTTCAGCACAAGGTGGAAGTGGATCTTGATCTTTCCCTATTTTAACCTCCACATTTTTGTTCTCCATTTTTTAATGTGTGGAATTATATGCCAGTATCAATAGCAATGGCCTACTACTATATATACTGTGCACAACTGAAATGCACCACAGGTATGGATGGATAGTATACTTGACGACACAGAGGTAGGTAGAGCAGTGGCCTTCCATACCGTACTGCTATATATACTGGTGGTCACTGTCAACAAAACTCTGCACTGTACTCCTCCTATATATTACAGCTGCTCCCCAGTCCCCACAATTAAGCAGTGTGAGCACAGATATATGCAGCACACTGAGCAAAGATATGGCGTGTTTTTCAGGCAGACAACGTATACTGGTGGTCACTGTCAGCAAAACTCTGCACTGTACTCCTCCTATATAATATACTGGTGGTCCCCAGTCCCCACAATAAAGCAGTGTGAGCACAGATATATGCAGCACACTGAGCACAGATATGGAGTGTTTTTCAGGCAGACAACGTATACTGGTGGTCACTGTCATCAAAACTCTGCACTGTACTCCTCCTATATAATACAGCTGCTCCCCAGTCCCCACAATTAACCAGTGTGAGCACAGATGTATGCAGCACACTGAGCACAGATATGGAGTGTTTTTCAGGCAGACAACGTATACTGGTGGTCACTGTCAGCAAAACTCTGCACTGTACTCCTCCTATATAATATACTGGTGGTCCCCAGTCCCCACAATAAAGCAGTGTGAGCACAGATATATGCAGCACACTGAGCACAGATATGGAGTGTTTTTCAGGCAGACAACGTATACTGGTGGTCACTGTCAGCAAAACTCTGCACTGTACTCCTCCTATATAATACAGCTGCTCACCAGTCCCCACAATTAAGCAGTGTGAGCACAGATATATGCAGCACACTGAGCACAGATATGGAGTGTTTTTCAGGCAGACAACGTATACTGGTGGTCACTGTCAGCAAAACTCTGCACTGTACTCCTCCTATATAATACAGCTGCTCCCCAGTCCCCACAATTAAGCAATAAGCACAAATATTTGCATCAACATTAATAAACGGAGAGGACGCCAGCCACGTCCTCTCCGTAACATTTCCAATGCACGAGTGAAAATGGCGGCAACGCGCGGCTGCTTATATAGAATCCGAATCTCGCGAGAATCCGACAGCGGGATGATGACGTTCGAGCGCGCTCGGGTTAACCGAGCCATACGGGAGAATCCGAGTATGCCTCGGACCCGTGTAAAACGGGTGAAGTTCGGGGGGGTTCGGTTTCCGAGGAACCGAACCCGCTCATCACTAATAAATATATATATATATATATATATATATAAAAACGGATGTATGTGTGTAAAAATCCAGTTTTCGGACACTCCCGATGCCGTTTCAGTCCAAGTTCATCAGCATGGGGGGTGAGAAGGGGTGAAAAATAAAATGTCCAACATGCCCGACAGTGTCATATCCATAGTTTTCAGAGTCGCTAAGCTGATTGTATGTATGTTCCAGCATAACTCTGGAATGCCCGGAGAAACGTACACCAAACTTGGTACACATATGACTTACAATCTGGGAAAAAATACTGTGGGGGGTAAGACACCCCTAGCACCCCTAGGGGTGGGGGTGGGAAGGGGGTGACATGTAAAAATCCATAGTTGTTGGGGTCGCTGAGATGAATAGTGAAACTCCCGATGCCATTTCTGTCCAAGTTCAGCCCCCATCAGCATGGGGGGTGAGAAGGGTTGAAAAATAAAATATCCCAGTGATCTTAAGTATTGTCCAAAAATCTGATGAGTGCCGCCGTCCTTGGGATGATATATATATATATATATATACACACACACACACACACACACACACACACACACACACACACACACACTATAGATGGATAGAGAGATTTCTGTTGTCACAGAAACAGCATAGCACAAAGCAAGAACAAAAATGTATTTCATTTGCATTGTGGTGTGCTGGTTATTTCTGTGACGACAGCTATTACTTTATACAACATTCATTACTAAGAAGACACCACTAGTGTAAAGACATTTGGGAGTATGCAATACCTGCCCTGTATTATGTGTACATATAGAACTGAGATGATTGCAGTAAATGCCCCAAACCACTTGGTGTAGTGACTCCTCAGCACTAACATGTAATTTCCCACATGTGTCACTGTGTAATATCAGTGGGAAGATGATGGTGTGGGGTATAGGGCAGAGAACTGATACACAGCCATCACCAACTGCCGCCCGCATGCCACGGCACTATTACTGGCATTTATTCAGTTGAAGCTGGTGCTGACACATGAGAAAAGCCTCTGGAAGAGCAAACTAGTCTGTACTCTGTACCTAGTGAATACTTCCCACAAGTGACCGGATCAGAGCGCACAACCAGATCTGTGTTGTGTGTGTGTGATTTTATTTTCTCAACTTTTGTGCACCTACTGTTTACTGTGAACTACATCAGCAGCAGCAGCAATGAGCCAGAGGGAATTAGCCCAACTGATTGGACAGGGTCCAATCCAGAACATCATTGGGACGTGGCTAAGATCAGGACATCTCAGACCATTAACAAGGGCAACCTCACGAAGACCAACCTCAGGAAGACCAACCTCAGGAAGGGAACCATCGGAGGACAAATCCCAGGAACAGCAGGAAGTGGACCAATGCCAGCCTATATGAACTCACCGGACAGAGTACTTACCGTCGCACTGGAAATTGCCATGAACATCTACCTTACATGCCTACCCACCATTAGAAGACGCACTGTTGGAGAAGGAGAAGCCGGAGAGACCTGTACCATCTGTCACTCACAGTTTGAGATGGGAGAGGAAATAGCAGTGACATTCTGCCACCATGTCTTCCATTTACCATGCTTGATTCAATGTCTTGAATCTGATACCATTTGCCCCCTGTGCCGTGCACAGTGCTACGACTTCAACGCAATCTACCAGTCTCTAGGATAGAGATAAAACAACAATCCAAGCAGCTACTACTCTACAGGCTATGGCAGCATGAAAACAACGTGACTGGCGTCAATGAGGGACGAGACCGGTAAATCTCTTTTAGGTGATTCATACAGTATCTCTGTTCCTGGAGCCGGGAGGTCTCTTGCTTCTGAAATCGTTGGACAGGGAAGTACAATGTATTTTTTTTACTGCATCCTTTGAATATTGTTGGTTTGCTATATATTTTTTTAATTCCTTCTCTACCCCTTCAATCTCTTCTTTGAGTCCTGTTGGTCTATGCCCTCTTGGCCTTTCTCCTTTTTTTACTTTTATTTCTTTCATTTTCTCTTCAGCTGTCTGTCTCATTTGTTGTGTGCGATTTTGTCCGACCCCAGACTGGTCTGCTGGCTTTCCGGCCAGGTATCTGACCGACATGAGGATTCTCCCAGTCTTGGCTACACCCTCCCAATAATCAATAATAATCTTTACACTTTTACTGTGCTTCTCTTTTTCTTTTGTAGGTGAATTTTTTTTGTGGTTTTAAAAATGAACAGAAAGAAGCTGGGGATTAGGGCTACTGGCGACACCCCAAAAAAAAATGACACTGGGCAGCCACCTCATGGGTGTGTTGGAAGAGCTGCTAAGCAGCTAATTATTTTTAAAATGTGGACTGTTACATCCAACTCATTGATAACTTAATGCCTTAGACCCAGGCAACGGCGGTATTTCAGCTAGTATATAAAAATACTTTTTTGAAAAGTAGAAGAAAGGCGATAGATAAATGAAAGTCTCAGGCAGGTTTGTTTATTGACAGTTATCGCTTCCCTTAAGCCTTCCCGCTTTTCTGCCCTAGAGCCTTCTTTAGGTCCATGTAAATAAAGTTTCTTGCATGCCACCTGCCTGGGAAAATCAGAGGACATTGGTCAGCATCACTCCCATACTCCGTACTAGTTGTAGTGCTAGAGTGTCACCCCAACTGCCACGTTACACATGTACTGGTGACTGTGGTCTACTTACTATGCCTTGGATTGAGATAATGTGGACGGAGATAAAGTACCAGCCAACCAGCTCCTAACTGTCATTTTTCAAACTCAGCCTGTAATATGGCAGTTAGGAGCTGATTAGCTGATTAGGTGTAAAAACTGCATTTATGCGCATGCGTATGGGCCGCAATGAGCACGCGCATCATACAGGTACAAAGCCCGTTGTGGTTGTGCACAGGTTCTAGCAAAGTTTTTCTTCGCACTGACGGCCGCAAGAAGATTGACAGAAAGGGGGCGTTTCTGGGTGTCAACTGACCATTTTCAGGGAGTGCTAGCAAAAACGCAGGCATGTCTGGAAAAACGCAGGCGTGGCTGGGCGTTTGCTGGGCCGGTGTATGACGTCAAATCCGGACACGAATAGGCTGAAGTGATCGCAAGCGCTGAGTAGGTTCAGAGCTACTCTGAAACTGCACAAACTGTTTTTGCAGAGCTCGGCTGCACAAGCGTTCGCACTTCTGCTAAAATACACTCCCCAGTGGGTGGCGGCATAGCGTTTGCACGGCTGCTAAAACTAGCTAGCGTGTGATCAACTCGGAATGACCCCCATTATCTCCATCCAAGGCTTAGCAAATAGACCCTATAATAGCATAGTCATGCACATAACAAAACAAAGAAACAAACCGACTGCACATTGTAATTTCTGTTTCACTGTTTAGTTTTTGTAGAAAAGTGACCTGAAATTTGAATGCACTAAGATACATTTAGCAATCACATTTTATTTCATGTGTCCACATTTTATTAGTTTTCATCTACAGACAGTGTTGGAGTCTAATTCCAACTTTGGTTATGGTCTCACCCAGGGCTACGACTTGCTGTTTAATAGCTGATGTGTTGCCAGCCTCAGGTGTTAACGTCTAAAAAAAATGTTTTCCCAAATTACTTGCTAATAATCAAAACGAATATTCCTAATCAAGGTCATTAAAGATGGTGTACTCATTTGGGATTTTGCACAAAACCTTTCTCTCTGTCACTTGAATTGCAGGGTCCACAAGAAACAGATTAAAAAATATTGAATTCTCAAGACATGACACCTAGATAATTTGAGGGTGTGGAGCTGTGTCAGCAAGACTGTGACCTCTCTTTCTATGCCAGGAAAATACAAGGGGCCAGATGTAATGGCTTGTGAGACGGTCGGAGCTCCGAGACTTTGGACGAACTCATACGTTTTTTTAAAGCAGCAAACGTTTACAAGGCAAAACCTGGATGGTTTTGCCTTGTAAACGTTTGCTGCTTTAAAAAAATGTATGCATTCGGCCGGAGTCTCGGAGTTCCGGCTGTCTCGCAAGCCATTACATCCGGCATATGATATGCCACCATACCAGTGAGAGAGGCCATATGTGTATGTTTTCTAAGCACTATATGAAATGACAATTTGGGTGTTTGTATCATCGTAACAACAGGAACTCTACAATTCTGTTAGCCATCTGGAGAAGAAGAGAAGTTTGTTAGGCACTCAATCATAGGTGTTGGAACAGGGGGGCGAGCCCCAAATATTTGAGAGGTGCTAGTACTGGGTCAAGAGGAGCAGTGCGGCTGCCATCTACAGTTAATACGGGCAGTGTCAGTAGGGAGATAATACCCTTTCTAGGCCGCTCCATCTCCTCCCTCCCCACATCCCTTCTCCGCCTACCTCAAGGGCCCTCCTGCACCTAGCGCCAGCCCCTACAGTGTGTGGCTAACTACTGTGGGCTGGCTCCTCCACTGGGACCCTGCGCCCTTCTCACTTCCCACTTCATATGTTGCTCACCTCTTCCCCCTCCCACCTTTGTCCTCCCCTTTGTCAGCTCCCCTTTTTCCTCCCACCCCCTTACCTCCCCCATTTCTAACTGGGTTCAGATGAAAATGTACCCATGATCCACAGGTTTGCATGGTTGTGTAAAATCGGGTCGCACGCGAGTGCAGCTAATCGCAGGTAAGGTGACGGCAGCCTCATCTGTAGACAGATAGATAAATAGATAGATAGAGAGATAAATAGATACTGTAGATATCTCTCTTATCAGGTAGGTGGTGTGGTGCCACTGAGGGGGTGACATTCAGTGATTTAGCGACGTCAAAATGAAATTATATCTTGCCCCTCCCAACCAAAGAGGTTGTGGCGCCCATACACTCAGTAGTATTACTATTTGAAATTCTACAGGCAAAAACATTGATAATAATCTGCAACTCTGAAAACCCGCAGTTTAATAAAACCCCAAGATTAAAACTGTTATCTGACATCTCAGAATTTTTCTGCAACCTTTTCATAAATAGTAGATTTGATGTTTACGGAGATTGTGATCTCTTCCCACTGTCTTGTTTTGGTTTTGTCTATATCCCATGGAACTGTATTTACTTACAGGGCTGTAACAAGGTGAATATGCGCTTCACCCCCCCATGTGACATCATGACACCACAATGAAGGGGCAGGGCTGCTGGGACCAAAGAGATGCTGAGCTCCTGAGGCATCCTAAGGATGCTCCGCTCTGGGCGGCCCTGTCGTAGCTTGTCATCGCAACCATGGGGAAGCTAAGCACCAGGAGCGTCCTGAGAAAGGCTTCAGGGTGTCATTCCAAATATAGGTGCCCTAGGTAACTGCCCCGCTCACCAACCAGTAGTTATGGCCATGTATAGACAGAACTATCATTGGTTGAACAAATCAGTGTATTTAGAAAACTGTTTTTGTGGTTGTAGTTCCATATAAACCATGGATCCAAAAGAAAAGCAATACAGCAAAGTGTAAGTGGAAAAGCATGTGCCCTGGAACCAAAAACAAAGAACAGGGGCCCCTAAAATTATAGTATTAGTCCCTCAGAAACAGTTAAAGGTACTCCAGCCTGTTACATTAAGCTCAGAATAATAGTTCAGTGTCTTTGTAGAGAATGGAGTATTACACAGTCAATGTATTTGACCTCCCCTTTAGGAAATACTGGAGGGGAGGTCCTGGGTACTACTAGTACAGGAATATCATCATTAAGTCAGTCCTCCTCCTGCAGAGCTGGATTAAGGCTTTGGGGGGCCTTGAGCACTTAAGTCTGGGGGGGGGGGGAGAACTAATATGGAAAACTTGGGACCTAGGGATCATGCACAAGCCTTGGGTATGCGCACATGAAAATGGTACATAGCTACACATAACACCCCCATTTTATTTCATGCTGAGAGCATGCACATTGTTTCCCTAGCTGCTGGCCTGCCCTTCCTACCTTTCCTCCAGCCCAGGGCGGGGCAGTACCCAAAAACCTTTATCCCCTCAAAATCATGATGTTTGTGGGTATGCATACAATACATACATAGTCATAAATATATACTGTCAAATACATATACACATATGTGCAGTCACACACATATATAATACATAGATACATACATACATATATAATACATAGATACATACATACATACTGTCACACACATATAGACATATATTACCATATACTGTATACAGTCACACACATACTGTATACATAGAGTAACATGCATATACAGTAACACACTATACATAAATAAATACACACTGTCACTCACATATACACATACATACAGACACACATATCAAAATATATACATAAAGACAGACAATATAGTGTTCCCCCACCCTCGTACCTTACACTAGTCTGGTACACTGTCTGCAGCTGCTCCTCCCCTCCTCTCTCTCATGCTGCAGACACTGACTGTACAGTGTGGTGTTGCACCGCTCCCCTGTATGGAATCCACCCTCCCTATCCATTTTCATTTCTACAGCATGCAGTATACTTCAGTACTGCTGTTGCAAAATAAAAATTAACCCCATCTGGGGGGCACCTGTGTGAGGGGAAGCCAAGGCATTTACTTCATGTGGCAACCAACTATGTGGACCTGCCCACTTGACTAGAGAAGTGGGTTTGATGTGGGAGGGTGGCAACTCTTCCTGGTGTCTGGGAGTACTCCCCAAAATTCAAAAGTCTCCTTGAGTATTTGGAATATATGAAAAATGTTAAGGTAGCATCTGGAATAAAATGACACACATTAAAGGGTAAATTTACAGCAATAAGGGCAATACATGTTTTAAAAGGTTAAGAAACCCTGATATAAAACATTGTGAAGGAACAAGTGGAACATTTCTTTCAGCAAACCGCTAATAAAGCAAACAAAATTCTAAAGGGATCAGTACGAGATCTCCCGACAGCCACGAGGGGACACGCTGCGCTCGCCACGCTTCAGGCCCGGTGGCGACCGAATTCCCCTCCGAGTGGTGGCGTGGGCCACCACCCAAGAGGGGTAACCAGCGGTATTTCAGCTGGTGCCGGGATTCCGGCATTGGAGTCCTGACCGCCGGGATCCCAACAGGCGGTCAATTGACTGCCTCCCATTCTAAATGCTAAATAATTTGCTGTGAGTTATTTAAACAAGCAATGTTCATACAGAATATTCCATATGGAAACTAATTAAAAAAAAAAACAATACAGAAGGATACAAATGGCTAATGTATGCATAAATATAGCAGGTACCTAAGTCATCTGTCTTCTTTCCATGCCAGTGATGTTTATTGTGTTTATCCAATATCCCTTTTTCATTTACTTCTGCAGTGTAGCAATCCTGCATCAAGCTCTGCTGTTTTATGGGCACCCCTGCAGGAGAAGTGAGTACAGGTTGAGTATCCTATATCCAAAATGCTTGGGACCAGAAGTATTTTGGATATCGGATTTTTCCGTATTTTGGAATAATTGCATACCATAATGATATATCATGGCGATGGGACCTTAGTCTAAGCACAGAATGCATTTATGGTTCATACACACCTTATACACACAGCCTGAAGGTAATTTTAGCCAATATTTTTAATAACTTTGTGCATTAAACAAAGTTTTTGTACTTTGAGCCATCAGAGAACAAAGGTTTCACTATCTCAATCTAACTCAATAAATTCCGTATTTCGGAATATTCTGTATTTTGGAATATTTGGATATGGGATACTGAACCTGTAATAAGAAACATTATTATATGGATGAGATAAACAAATGTCAGGAGTGACAAGAGGCATGAAGAGGAAGTCAGACTAGAATGTTGACAAATGATTTAGGACAGGAGTGGGCAATTATTTCACCTGGGGGGGCCACATAACACTTTTCAGTTCCAAGCCAGGTCAGACTGAGACGGACACCTTTTCCACAAGGGCACCAACCCGGGTGCAGTGTCTTCTGGACGGCACTTGGAGATGAAGTCATCTCCAAGCATCAGGAAAACCGGCAGATCGGGACCCTCGGGGCATGGCCTTGGTCCCTTTAGGCCACGTCCCCAATTTGATGCTCCCCACCGTCACGCTGGGGGCAAGCCCAGCACTCTGGAAGCTCCTGGGCTGCCCTCAGCCTCCGGCACACACTTTCCTGGCCAGTGCTGCTGTCTGCATAGCAGGACAGACAGCATGCGATGTCCCTCAACCTCCCGATCGCCCGTGGGACACTGCGGTCAGGGAGGAATGGGCTCTAACATGCTGTAAAAGGGTCCCAGGTGGGATGACCCAGGTAACCCGTTTACACTACACCCTTACCAGGAACATTCTCGGGTCCAACCCAGGTAGCTACCCAGGTAGGATTGACCCGTGTTTTTTTTAGAGGGAGCCGTTTCCACTACCCAAAAACCCGGGTCAATGTGCACCCCCATGCAAAAACCCAGGTTTTTTGAGCTACTGGAAAAGGGGTATCACTAATATGGTAGATTTAATGGCTGGGTGAAAAAATCTTTCTACGGCCTTAGTAACTCAATGCTGATCTGCTTGTGAACGTCCGGGGCAGTCAAATCATCCATGTGGCTCATGCCTCTGATTGGGGGAACCAAGAGTGTGCACATGCCTCCGACTGTGCATGGCTGTTGGCAGAGCCTCAGTGACAGCCATGCTGCACCACAGAACTGCCTGTGTAATGGGGGAGCTGGCAGGGCCGGCGCTACCACTAGGCAGCTTTAGGCAGCTGCCTATGGGCGCCGGCACTTTAAGGGCGGTGCTGAGTTAAAAAAAAAAAAATGTAAGGCCACCGCGTCCCGGCTCACCAGTGTCTTTCCTCTTGCTCCTTCACTGCTGCGCCTGCGTCGCTTACTCCCCCTCCCTTATCATACCCGCCCCGATGTCCGGGGGTGGCACATTCACCCAGGGAGGAAAGGCACATCCGACACCGCCCGCCCCCGCTATTGCCGCCCGTTACTATAGCGCCGCACCGCGCTGGCGCACTATGCTGCCTCCGTCATGTGTGTGCTGGTGCTGGGAGCCGGGAGCGTGACCGCAGTGACAGCGTCACGCTCCCGGAGCTGTACACAGGCAAGCGGGCTCGGCTCCTCTTCACTTCACAGGGATAGGCAGAGTTGCGCAGCGGCTGATCCTGGAGTTCAGGACAGTATAAGTCTGAAGAGTCTGTCCTGGACTCCTGGATCAGCCGCTGCGCAACTCTGCCTATCCCGTTAATCTCCCGCATTGCCTCCTCCTGCCTTCTGCGTCTCCTCCCGCTTATTTTATATCCCCCCCCATGGCCGCATAATGTTTTGCTGGGCTGCGGGGTCCAGAAGCATTTGAGCACTGCAAATACCGGATCGCCCAGCATGTGACACCACAGAGCTGCCTCCCCACCTGAAGGTACAGTCTGGATGTGTAACTGCTGTCCAGAGCACCTCTCCTCTGCTGAAATCTCTCCCCATTGCCTCTCTCCCTTGCGCTCTCTCCCCCCATATGCCTCTTTCTCCTCATGCCAAGCCCCCCTCCTCTCTCCCTCTTAATGCCCCATCTCTCTTCAGGCCTAGAATGTGAATTTCAGTTCACACTGTGTCCTACAAGGTGAATTTCGGCACATTCAGTGTGCTCTAATGTGAATGTCGGCTCATTCAGTGTGCTACAATGTGAATGTCGGCTCATTCAGTGTGCTATAATGTGAATGTCGGCTCATTCAGTGTGCTACAATGTGAATGTCGGCTCATTCAGTGTGCTATAATGTGAATTTCGGCTCATTCAGTGTGCTACAAGGTGAATTTCGGCTCATTCAGTGTTCTATAATGTGAATGTCGGCTCATTCAGTGTGCTACAATGTGAATGTCGGCTCATTCAGTGTGCTATAATGTGAATTTCGGCTCATTCAGTGTGCTATAATGTGAATGTCGGCTCATTCAGTGTGCTATAATGTGAATGTCGGCTCATTCAGTGTGCTATAATGTGAATGTCGGCTCATTCAGTGTGCTATAATGTGAATGTCGGCTCATTCAGTGTGCTATAATGTGAATGTCGGCTCATTCAGTGTGCTACAATGTGAATGTCGGCTCATTCAGTGTGCTACAATGTGAATTTCGGCTCATTCAGTGTGCGACAAGGTGAATTTCGGCTCATTCAGTGTTCTACAATGTGAATGTCGGCTCATTCAGTGTGCTACAATGTGAATTTCGGCTCATTCAGTGTTCTATAATGTGAATGTCGGCTCATTCAGTGTGCTACAAGGTGAATTTCGGCTCATTCAGTGTGCTACAATGTGAATTTCGGCTCATTCAGTGTGCTATAATGTGAATGTCGGCTCATTCAGTGTGCTACAATGTGAATGCCGGCTCATTCAGTGTGCTACAATGTGAATGTCGGCTCATTCAGTGTGCTATAATGTGAATGTCGGCTCATTCAGTGTGCTACAATGTGAATGTCGGCACATTCAGTGTGCTACAAGGTGAATTTTGGCTCAGTCAGTGTGCTACAATGTGAATTTCGGCTCATTCAGTGTGCTACAATGTGAATTTCGGCTCATTCAGTGTGCTATAATGTGAATGTCGGCTCATTCAGTGTGCTATAATGTGAATGTCGGCTCATTCAGTGTGCTACAATGTGAATGTCGGCTCATTCAGTGTGCTACAAGGTGAATTTTGGCTCAGTCAGTGTGCTACAATGTGAATTTCGGCTCATTCAGTGTGCTACAATGTGAATTTCGGCTCATTCAGTGTGCTATAATGTGAATGTCGGCTCATTCAGTGTGCTATAATGTGAATGTCGGCTCATTCAGTCTGCTACAATGTGAATGTCGGCTCATTCAGTGTGCTACAAGGTGAATTTCGGTTCATTCAGTGTGCTACAATGTGAATGTCGGCTCATTCAGTGTGCTACAATGTGAATGTCGGCTCATTCAGTGTGCTACAAGGTGAATTTCGGCTCATTCAGTGTGCTACAATGTGAATTTTGGCTCATTCAGTGTGCTACAAGGTGAATTTCGGTTCATTCAGTGTGCTATAATGTGAATGTCGGCTCATTCAGTGTGCTACAATGTGAATGTCGGCTCATTCAGTGTGCTACAAGGTGAATTTCGGCTCATTCAGTGTGCTACAATGTGAATGTCGGCTCATTCAGTGTGCTACAAGGTGAATTTTGGCTCATTCAGTGTGCTACAAGGTGAATTTCGGTTCATTCAGTGTGCTACAATGTGAATGTCGGCTCATTCAGTGTGCTACAATGTGAATTTCGGCTCATTCAGTGTGCTATAATGTGAATGTCGGCTCATTCAGTGTGCTACAATGTGAATGTCGGCTCATTCAGTGTGCTACAAGGTGAATTTTGGCTCAGTCAGTGTGCTACAATGTGAATTTCGGCTCATTCAGTGTGCTACAATGTGAATTTCGGCTCATTCAGTGTGCTACAATGTGAATTTCGGCTCATTCAGTGTGCTACAATGTGAATTTTGGCTCATTCAGTGTGCTACAAGGTGAATTTCGGCTCATTCAGTGTGCTACAATGTGAATTTTGGCTCATTCAGTGTGCTACAAGGTGAATTTCGGCTCATTCAGTGTGCTACAATGTGAATTTTGGCTCATTCAGTGTGCTACAAGGTGAATGTCGGCTCATTCAGTGTGCTACAAGGTGAATGTCTGCTCATTCAGTGTGTTACAAGGTGAAAGGGGCACCAGTACTAGAGAGTATAAGGGGTATTACTACACCGAGGGACATGCCCCCTGTTTAGTGGCCACGGCCCCTCTTCCGGAGCGCGCGCGCATGATTTTAACCTTTGCTTTTTGGGGGGGGGGGGGGGGGGGGCATTAATGATATTGCCCTGGGCTCCAAAATCCCTAGTTACGCCTCTGATATATATATATATATATATATATATATATATATATATATAATTATTTTTTTATTTTTTTTTGGGGGGGGGGGGGGTTGCTGATGATTTGCCTAGGGTGCTGGGAAACCTTGCACCGGCCCTGGGAGCTGGGAGCATACAGCTGCAAGCTGCTTTTCCCAGTGGCGGCTGTGGTTCCTAGGCAGGGCCATCTTAAAGTATAGGCAAACTGGGCAGCTGCCCATGGCCCCACAATTCTAGGGGTGAGTTGTGCTGGGGGTGGGGGGCATCTGCCCCCCTGGGCTGGTGCCTCAGCTCCATCGGAGGCAGGTAGAGAATGCTTCCTGGCCACTCTGATTGTGAGTTACACATTCTCTACCTGCCTCCCAGCCTGCAGCCAGACTGTGAATGGTTGTCAGCATGCTGATTGGTGGATGGCTAGAGCTAGCCATCAATCAGAGTGCAGCAATCTCTACCTATCTCCCAGCCTTGCAGTTAAACAAGGAATGGCTGTCAGCATGCTGATTGCAACATGACTGAAGCTATCCACCAATCAGAGTGATGACAGCCATTCCCTGTATGGAATCATGTGGAGAGATGGCGCAGGACCGCAGGAGGGGTAAGATGATTTTTGTTGTTGTTTTCATTTATTCCTATGAATGGATGGACAGTGGCTCAAGTGCTTTTTTTTCATCCAGGGTCTGCATTGCTGTTTAGATGGCCCTGTTCCTAGATAGCATAATGACAAGCAGCTGGTCTGTGTGGGTCTGCAATTTGGGACCGTCCATTCCCTACCTGATTACTCAGCATCTGGGCATCTGTTCGTATTACCAATAATACCCATACTCAGGGGCGTTACTTTCTACAGAGGAGGGGGCCCGTGTACACCTCCGAGTGGGACCCCTCCTCGGCACGTCGCTGTAGACTCCAGCATTGTGCCGGAGTCTACTGCGCATGCGCAGGTCTCTGGAAACATGGCGCCCGCCATGACCCGGAGACCAATTTGGCTAACGCGCATGCGCGGTGGCCATTTTGGCTGCGATTTCCGGCGCAATCACAGCTCCCGACGCTGGACTCCGGAAAGGTAAGTATTAAAATGGGTGCAATGAGTGCGGTGTGGGCCCCCTCTGGACTTAGGGGACCGTGTGCACTGCACCCATTGCACCCATTATAGAAACGCCAATGCCCATACTCCTAAATAGTACTGTGAAAAGGTAGCTGTCCTAAGCCCCACACTGTTATTGAAATATCACCTTCCAAAGAGATGGAAGTGACATTGAGGTTAAACCTATTATTTTACTACTGCCTCATCTTAGTCTCATTTATGTATCAAAATAAATAATAAGTATATTGTTCTACTATATGTGTCACTTTTCTGGGTGCAGCTTGGCATATGCCTAAATAGAAGCTTCACCGCAGAAATGCAACGTAAAGGCACAAAAGACACACAAACTACCACTAAAGATGGAGCAAAATTCAAGACCTTTCCAGAGTGAATATGATGGTGTGCCTCTCCGAACAACAAGGAGCACACTCTACCTCTTTATATCATTTTTGCATAATGTTCACAAAAGAATATCTGGAAGTAACCGGGTTTGGGGGTGAAACTATTAAAAAAACTGATAGATAGATAGATAGATAGATAGATAGATAGATAGATAGATAGATAGATAGATAGATAGATAGATATGTAAATATATAGGGGTGAATTTACTAAGGTGGAAGGTTTTTTTTAGAACCGGTGATGTTGCTCATAGCAACGAATCAAGCAAGATGCTTCTAGAAGATAATAGATATAATCTGATTGGCAACATCACCAGTTCTAAAAAAAACTCCCATCTTAGTAAATTTACCCCATATTATTGAAAAAATAATTCAAAAGGGACTTTAAAATAAAATAAGGTTCAGAAACCTTGTTCCTGATTATGGGGGTAATTCCGAGTTGATCACAGCAGGAATTTTGTTAGCAGTTGGGCAAAACCATGTGCGCTGCAGGGGAGGCAGATTTAACATGTGCAGAGAGAGTTAGATTTGGGTGTGGTGTGTTCAATCTGCAAGCTAAATTGTAGCGCAAAAATAAAGCAGCCAGCATTGACTATATACCGTCCAGAGCTGGAGTGCAAATATGTGGTAGATTTTTTTCTCCTGACTTTAATGTGTCACTGTGGGGCTGTTCAACTCCTAACAACACTATGACATTTGTCACCAACCAAATGCTAGAGTTACATTGACATTTTATACTCTCTCTGCAAATGTTATATCTGCCTCCCCTGCAGTGCACATGGTTTTGCCCAACTGCTAACAAAGTTCCTGCTGCGATCAACTCAGAATTACCTCCAATGTCATATTCACTGAGAGATTCTGAGGGCCTAATTCAGACCTGATTGTAGCAGCAAATTTGTTAGCATACGGGCAAAACCATGTGCACTGCAGGGGGGCAGATATAACATGTGCAGAGAGAGTTAGATTTGGGTGGGGTGTGTTAAAACTGAAATTTAAATTGTAGCGCAAAAATAAAGCAGCCAGTATTTACCCTGCAGAGAAACAATATAACCCACCCAAATCTAACTCTCTCTGCACATGTTATATCTAACCCAGTGCACATGGTTTTGCCCATTAGCTAACAAATTTGCTGCTATGATCAGGTCTGAATTAGGCCCTGAGTTCCTGTTTGTTCCTGCTAATAAATAGCACCGGGCAAACCTATGATGTATTTATTATGGGTGATAGAACAAGACCTGGGAAAATATTACTACGTAGGCACTGTCCTAGTTCATAGTATGCCTTGTATGGACAGTCCTCTCTGGTCCCGGATTTCATGCCAAATCTGGGTATATGATAGTTTTGTGCGTAGCGTGTTCCCTCCTGTTCTTTCAGGCAGCTTCTCACCTATATAGGAAAGACACAAATGTTGCAGTCAATAAGCAGAGATGCTGAATACAGAAAGATTTCCTACACCCAGGATCTCACCTGCTCTGGAGAGATAAGCTTGCTAACCATGGAGCTACCATACTTGTGCCTGATGTTGGCTGGTACAAGGCTCCTGATTTCTTCTTGTATGTTTTCCAAAGGTTCTTGTGATATGTTAGTTCTGTTGCTCATAGTTTCACCATTTCTACTTTTATTGCCCCTGCTGTATGGATCTGCATTATTCCACTTTGTGGTGTCCATTCCTTTCTTCTACTTATCAGATTGCACTAAACCAGAGACCACTTATGAAAGGTGAAGACCGGAACCAGAAAACATCCTTATTAATGAAGGAATGCTAAGGATACAAAAGAATGTTCAGGTAAATCAGGTAAATTCTAGGTAAATGTTGATATTACAAAAAGTAGATACATCTTCAGAGGGGTTGCGTACGATATCTCGGAGCTCAGCATGCTAACGATCAGAATCCCAACAGCCGAATCCCGATATTCAAAATCCCGATGATTTTGGTAAGTATTGTAACCCTAACCCTAACCCTAACCCATCCCTCCTGCAGTCTAACCCAAAACCTAACCCCTACACCAGGGGTGGCCAACCAGTCAGTGACAAAGAGCCAAAAAACCTTGTTGGGTACGTCAAAGAGCAGACACCGAGCCGATGGTGCGCATGCAAAAATGGAATGTGGCCTAGTGCTTGCTGGACCACACCCCTGGTATAAAATACATTGAAAAAGCCAGAAGGACATAAAATAAAAAAATGTAAGCCAAATCCATTGAAAAAGCCACTTTCACATAATAAACTTCAGCTACCCCATGTGTCACTCCTGCTAGCACCCTCCTATGTCACTCCAGCCAGCTCTTCCATGTGTCACTCCTGCTGCCACCCTCCTATGTCACTCCAGCCAGCTCTCCCATGTGTCACTACTTCCAGCACCCTCCCGCGTCACTCCTGCTAGGACCCTCCTGTGTCTCTCCAGCCAGCTCTGCCATGTGTCACTCTAGCCCACCCTCATGTATCACTACAGCCCCCCCCCCCGGGCGGTTTCTGTATCTGTTGTGGTAACATGATTTAGTGTTGGGAGCCACATTTGAATAAAGAAAGAGCCACAAGCGGCTCAAGAGCCACGGGTTGGCCACCGCTGCCCTACACTTAACGTGGGGATGTTGAGCATCGATATTCCGCTGACGGTATGCTAACTGTCGCATGTTGGGTGCCAGGACATTGACTATATACCGTCCAGAGCTGGAGTGAAAATATGTGCTAGATTTTTTTCTCCTGACTTTAATGTGTCACTGTGGCGGCTGTTCAACTCCTAACAACACTATGACATTTGTCACCAACCAAATGCTAGAGTTACATTGACATTTTATAACTCTGCACTTTTCAAATCAGAAAAGCACAATGTCTTCAGGCTCCTATAGTGACATATAGGGCCTCATGGTCATCCCCATTCACTGACAGGTGAAATACATAAAAGACTGTCTTAAATATGAATCTTTAGTTCAAATGTTAATATAGAGCTAAACAAATTGGTTTCTTCTTTTAAATGTTGCCCCTTTAAAACATCGGACAGACTGGCCAGATGCCTGCAAGTCACAGGCTCTTACATTTACTCCTATGGGCTCGAGTTTGGCGGCCGTGTGGGATGCCGGACGAACTCTGATGTTTTTTTTAAAGGGGCAATCACTTACAAGGCGTGGTTTTGCTGTGTGATTGCCCATTTTTTTAAAAAGTCTGAGTTCGGCCGGCATCCCGCACGACCGTCAAACTCAGGCGTCATTGCTAGGAGTGGATTACAATTTTTACTAAATCTTTCGATGACTACAGTACAGTATGAACTATGAGACTGCAGACCTGTATTATACTATTTATTTTTCCGGTTCCTTGTGCTTTTCTTGTACACGTTCATTTTATTCTGATGATATTAAATCTGAAATGTCTTTTGCATAAAAAAAGACTCTTTTTGTGTAACGCCCCAAAATATTGAAGATAATAAGCTAATGGGATAAATGACTGGTCGCAGCATTTAGCAGATCTGAGCTGCTAATTGGTGCCAGATAATACATTATCACACCTCTGGGGACTAGCTATCATCATTTAATATAATGATACACTTTTATATTGAATAAAGAATCTTTGGTAAATGTATTCAAAACTATTTCAAGGAGTGGGGGGATGTTCTTGTGTTGGCAAGGCAACCCAGCTGCTACATCATTGTACAATTGTTATGTCTACATTTATGAATGTGTTAAAATGCCATTTTATATCAACAACAGATGTTAGCTATAAAAGCTTTTATTTAAAGGAAAATATTTTATACAAATAACTTTGTTTGTACAACCGTCCTTTAAATTATAATGGAGACTGAAAAATTCTTAATAAAATAAAATGGGCGAAATCTCAAGATCCAACCTACTTCTCAGTGTCTACAGTATGTAACAGGTACATTAATAATTTCAGCATGTAATAATATAATAGAATGCTAATAAAAAAAACAGTAGAGGGGTATGTATCCCGTTTTTTATCTCACCTGACGTTTTAGACTCCGGAGTACAGTAGATATCTGTAATCATCCAGGACACACATACAGTAAGTTACATAATTCTTATTATCTTGCCCGTGACACCCGTTGCTAAGCTGCTGACGTTGTTATAGCATAGGTGAAAAACAACGCGAAGGATGTGAGGATAATTTTCAGTGTTACCTCTAGGTGGCAGTGTCACAAAGCAATAGGAAGCACTGAAAATTATTCATGGGTGATCCATTACTATAATACTGTTCTGGGAATTAAAATGACGGCTACAGCATTTATTAAATGTTCAGTCACTTTTAATAAAACTTACTTTTCTTTCGGCAGCTATTTGGCAGACCCGGAAAATGTTAAAAGAGAATCAGTTTTCAAACTATAGTGACTTGCCCATTGGTTTGTAAATGTTTTACAGTAGAAAATGCATAGTTGCCAAAAGTTTATTTTTATTTTTAAGGGCAGTGTAGTTAGGCCTGTGCAGCTTTACACAGTTTTCACCAAAAACTCAGGGACAAAATGCACCCAAAGAAAAGATGGGCTGGATGATTCCACGTATGTTCCAGATTTATACCAGGAGAGAAGAATAATGTCATACCTCTCAACATTCAATATCAGGAAAAAATAATTTCTACACCCACTTGGAAATGTTGGCATTTGGGCATAACTTTGTTCCTGACCATGGCTGCGAATACGGACTGTGCTGCCAAAATTGGAACATTTGGAAAGATGGTGGAGTTTTGGTTTAAACTAAAGAGGGTGTTTCTTAAAATGGGGCATGGTTTGAGCAAATTGGGATTAGGTTGAAGTAACTTGGTCTTGATTTTCAATGTTTAAATGTTGGGAGGTATACACCAGACAGTCAAATATCCATCTGCTGCCTCGGTGATATACATTGAATAAATTGTAGTAAATTGAATTTATATATCCACGATGAGCAGCAATAGAAAATCAGTCCTTAATTATTTTCTATATTATCTTCTAACATTACTTACCTCCCACAAACTCTTGGACATCTTCTGCCTGCTCAGTCATGAAAAATGATGCAATCTTTGCTGTCTTAAAATTAGAAATGTGTGGTTTGTTTTCTTAGATATCCGAACTCATAGGAATTTAGGGGGTCTGAGCCAAAAGTAAGTCCAAGCTCAAATTCCTATAGGGGATCTGAGTCGAACCAAAACCTGATTCAGAGTTTTCCCTGATGCAGAACTCAGATTTAAAATCAGACTCTTGGGTTTTGTATTGTTTGTAAGTCCCTCCCTCATGATTTCAGGTTCCATTTCACACAGGGGAATGTGGGCAAAATTGACTGGAAATTAGAGATGTGCACCGGAAATTTTTCGGGTTTTGTGTTTTGGTTTTGGGTTCGGTTCCGTGGCCGTGTTTTGGGTTCGAACGCGTTTTGGCAAAACCTCACCGAATTTTTTTTGTCGGATTCGGGTGTGTTTTGGATTCGGGTGCTTTTTTCAAAAAACCCTAAAAAACAGCTTAAATCATAGAATTTGGGGGTCATTTTGATCCCAAAGTATTATTAACCTCAATAACCATAATTTCCACTAATTTTCAGTCTATTCTGAACACCTCACACCTCACAATATTATTTTTAGTCCTAAAATTTGCACCGAGGTCGCTGGATGACTAAGCTCAGCGACCCAAGTGGCCGACACAAACACCTGGCCCATCTAGGAGTGGCACTGCAGTGTCAGGCAGGATGGCCCTTCCAAAAAACACTCCCCAAACAGCACATGACGCAAAGAAAAAAAGAGGCGCAATGAGGTAGCTGTGTGACTAAGATAAGCGACCCTAGTGGCCGACACAAACACCTGGGCCATCTAGGAGTGGCACTGCAGTGTCACGCAGGATGGCCCTTCCAAAAAACACTCCCCAAACAGCACATGACGCAAAGAAAAATGAAAGAAAAAAGAGGTGCAAGATGGAATTGTCCTTGGGCCCTCCCACCCACCCTTATGTTGTATAAACAGGACATGCACACTTTAACCAACCCATCATTTCAGTGACAGGGTCTGCCACACGACTGTGACTGAAATGACGGGTTGGTTTGGACCCCCACCAAAAAAGAAGCAATTAATCTCTCCTTGCACAAACTGGCTCTACAGAGGCAAGATGTCCACCTCATCATCATCCTCCGGTTCATCATCGTGTACATCCCCCTCCTCACAGATTATCAATTCGTCCCCACTGGAATCCACCATCACAGCTCCCTGTGTACTTTGTGGAGGCAATTGCTGCTGGTGAATGTCTCCATGGAGGAATTGATTATAATTCATTTTAATGAACATCATCTTCTCCACATTTTCTGGAAGTAACCTCGTACGCCGATTGCTGACAAGGTGAGCGGCGGCACTAAACACTAGAGATGAGCGGGTTCGGTTTCTCGGAATCCGAACCTGCCGAACTTCAGCTTTTTTTACACGGGGCCGAGCAGGCTCGGATCCTCCCGCCTTGCTCGGTTAACCCGAGTGCGCCCGAACGTCATCATCCCGCTGTCGGATTCTCGCGAGGCTCGGATTCTATCGCGAGACTCGGATTCTATATAAGGAGCCGCGCGTCGCAGCCATTTTCACACGTGCATTGAGATTGATAGGGAGAGGACGTGGCTGGCGTCCTCTCCGTTTAGAGTGACTAGAGTACTAGAGAGAGACACAAATTTTGGGGAGCATATAGGAGGAGTACTACTTGCTGCTGATAGTGTGACCAGTGACACCAGTGCCACCAGTTTAATTAATCCGTTCTCTGCCTGAAAAAAAACGATACACAGTGTGACACAGTCACACATACCATATCTGTGCTCAGCCCAGTGTGCTGCATCATATGTAATACTGTATATCATTATCTGACTGCTGAGTGCTCACTGCAGTGCTCAGTGCTCACACAGCTTAATTATGGGGGAGACTGGGGAAGTGGGGAGCAGTTATAGCAGGAGTACATATTTTTAAGTACAGTGCACACTTTTGCTGCCAGAGTGCCACTGCCAGTGTGACTGACCAGTGACCACTGACCACCAGTATTGTGATTGTCTGCTGACCACCAGTATATTGTGATTGTCTGCCTGAAAAAGTTAAACACTCGTCGTGTGGTGTTTTTATAAACGCATTCTGCAGACAGTGTCCAGCAGGTCCGTCATTACATAATATATACCTGTCCGGCTGCAGTGCTAGTGTGATATATATATATATTTTAATTTTATCTCATTATCATCCAGTCTATATTAGCAGCAGATACAGTACGGTAGTCCACGGCTGTAGCTACCTCTGTGTCGGCAGTCGCTCGTCCATCCATAATTGTATACCACCTACCCGTGTTTTTTTTTTTTTTTCTATCTTCTTGATACTAGTAGCTTACTTTAGGAGTCTGCAGTGCTGACAGACAGTGTCCAGCAGGTCCGTCATTACATAATATATACCTGTCCGGCTGCAGTACTAGTGTGATATATATATATATTTTAATTTTATCTCATTATCATCCAGTCTATATTAGCAGCAGACACAGTACGGTAGTCCACGGCTGTAGCTACCTCTGTGTCGGCAGTCGCTCGTCCATCCATAATTGTATACCACCTACCCGTGGTTTTTTTTTTTTTCTATCTTCTTGATACTAGTAGCTTACTTTAGGAGTCTGCAGTGCTGACAGACAGTGTCCAGCAGGTCCGTCATTACATAATATATACCTGTCCGGCTGCAGTACTAGTGTGATATATATATATATTTTAATTTTATCTCATTATCATCCAGTCTATATTAGCAGCAGACACAGTACGGTAGTCCACGGCTGTAGCTACCTCTGTGTCGGCAGTCGCTCGTCCATCCATAATTGTATACCACCTACCCGTGGTTTTTTTTTTTCTATCTTCTTGATACTAGTAGCTTACTTTAGGAGTCTGCAGTGCTGACAGACAGTGTCCAGCAGGTCCGTCATTACATAATATATACCTGTCCGGCTGCAGTACTAGTGTGATATATATATATATTTTAATTTTATCTCATTATCATCCAGTCTATATTAGCAGCAGACACAGTACGGTAGTCCACGGCTGTAGCTACCTCTGTGTCGGCAGTCGCTCGTCCATCCATAATTGTATACCACCTACCCGTGGTTTTTTTTTTCTATCTTCTTGATACTAGTAGCTTACTTTAGGAGTCTGCAGTGCTGACAGACAGTGTCCAGCAGGTCCGTCATTACATAATATATACCTGTCCGGCTGCAGTACTAGTGTGATATATATATATATTTTAATTTTATCTCATTATCATCCAGTCTATATTAGCAGCAGACACAGTACGGTAGTCCACGGCTGTAGCTACCTCTGTGTCGGCAGTCGCTCGTCCATCCATAATTGTATACCACCTACCCGTGTTTTTTTTTTTTTTCTATCTTCTTGATACTAGTAGCTTACTTTAGGAGTCTGCAGTGCTGACAGACAGTGTCCAGCAGGTCCGTCATTACATAATATATACCTGTCCGGCTGCAGTACTAGTGTGATATATATATATATATTTTAATTTTATCTCATTATCATCCAGTCTATATTAGCAGCAGACACAGTATGGTAGTCCACGGCTGTAGCTACCTCTGTGTCGGCAGTCGCTCGTCCATCCATAAGTATACTAGTATCCATCCATCTCCATTGTTTACCTGAGGTGCCTTTTAGTTGTGCCTATTAAAATATGGAGAACAAAAATGTTGAGGTTCCAAAAATAGGGAAAGATCAAGATCGACTTCCACCTCGTGCTGAAGCTGCTGCCACTAGTCATGGCCGAGACGATGAAATGCCAACAACGTCGTCTGCCAAGGCCGATGCCCAATGTCATAGTACAGAGCATGTAAAATCCAAAACACCAAATATCAGTAAAAAAAGGACTCAAAAATCTAAAATAAAATTGTCGGAGGAGAAGCGTAAACTTGCCAATATGCCATTTACCACACGGAGTGGCAAGGAACGGCTGAGGCCCTGGCCTATGTTCATGGCTAGTGGTTCAGCTTCACATGAGGATGGAAGCACTCAGCCTCTCGCTAGAAAAATGAAAAGACTCAAGCTGGCAAAAGCACAGCAAAGAACTGTGCGTTCTTCGAAATCCCAAATCCACAAGGAGAGTCCAATTGTGTCGGTTGCGATGCCTGACCTTCCCAACACTGGACGTGAAGAGCATGCGCCTTCCACCATTTGCACGCCCCCTGCAAGTGCTGGAAGGAGCACCCGCAGTCCAGTTCCTGATAGTCAGATTGAAGATGTCAGTGTTGAAGTACACCAGGATGAGGAGGATATGGGTGTTGCTGGCGCTGGGGAGGAAATTGACAAGGAGGATTCTGATGGTGAGGTGGTTTGTTTAAGTCAGGCACCCGGGGAGACACCTGTTGTCCGTGGGAGGAATATGGCCATTGACATGCCTGGTGAAAATACCAAAAAAATCAGCTCTTCGGTGTGGAAGTATTTCAACAGAAATGCGGACAACATTTGTCAAGCCGTGTGTTGCCTTTGTCAAGCTGTAATAAGTAGGGGTAAGGACGTTAACCACCTCGGAACATCCTCCCTTATACGTCACCTGCAGCGCATTCATAATAAGTCAGTGACAAGTTCAAAAACTTTGGGCGACAGCGGAAGCAGTCCACTGACCAGTAAATCCCTTCCTCTTGTAACCAAGCTCACGCAAACCACCCCACCAACTCCCTCAGTGTCAATTTCCTCCTTCCCCAGGAATGCCAATAGTCCTGCAGGCCATGTCACTGGCAATTCTGACGAGTCCTCTCCTGCCTCGGATTCCTCTGATGCATCCTTGCGTGTAACGCCTACTGCTGCTGGCGCTGCTGTTGTTGCTGCTTGGTGTCGATGGTCATCCCAGAGGGGAAGTCGTAAGACCACTTTTACTACTTCCACCAAGCAATTGACTGTCCAACAGTCCTTTGCGAGGAAGATGAAATATCACAGCAGTCATCCTGTTGCAAAGCGGATAACTGAGGCCTTGACAACTATGTTGGTGTTAGACGTGCGTCCGGTATCCGCCGTTAGTTCACAGGGAACTAGACAATTTCTTGAGGTAGTGTGCCCCCGTTACCAAATACCATCTAGGTTCCACTTCTCTAGGCAGGCGATACCGAGAATGTACACGGACGTCAGAAAAGGACTCACCAGTGTCCTAAAAAATGCAGTTGTACCCAATGTCCACTTAACCACGGACATGTGGACAAGTGGAGCAGGGCAGGGTCAGGACTATATGACTGTGACAGCCCACTGGGTAGATGTATGGACTCCCGCCGCAAGAACAGCAGCGGCGGCACCAGTAGCAGCATCTCGCAAACGCCAACTCTTTCCTAGGCAGGCTACGCTTTGTATCACCGGTTTCCAGAATACGCACACAGCTGAAAACCTCTTACGGCAACTGAGAAAGATCATCGCGGAATGGCTTACCCCAATTGGACTCTCCTGTGGATTTGTGGCATCGGACAACGCCAGCAATATTGTGTGTGCATTAAATATGGGCAAATTCCAGCACGTCCCATGTTTTGCACATACCTTGAATTTGGTGGTGCAGAATTTTTAAAAAAACGACAGGGGCGTGCAAGAGATGCTGTCGGTGGCCAGAAGAATTGCGGGACACTTTCGGCGTACAGGTACCACGTACAGAAGACTGGAGCAACACCAAAAACGCCTGAACCTGCCCTGCCATCATCTGAAGCAAGAAGTGGTAACGAGGTGGAATTCAACCCTATATATGCTTCAGAGGTTGGAGGAGCAGCAAAAGGCCATTCAAGCCAATACAATTGAGCACGATATAGGAGGTGGAATGCACCTGTCTCAAGCGCAGTAGAGAATGATTTCAACGTTGTGCAAGGTTCTGCTGCCCTTTGAACTTGCCACACGTGAAGTCAGTTCAGACACTGCCAGCCTGAGTCAGGTCATTCCCCTCATCAGGCTTTTGCAGAAGAAGCTGGAGACATTGAAGGAGGAGCTAACACAGAGCGATTCCGCTAGGCATGTGGGACTTGTGGATGGAGCCCTTAATTTGCTTAACAAGGATTCACGGGTGGTCAATCTGTTGAAATCAGAGCACTACATTTTGGCCACCGTGCTCGATCCTAGATTTAAAACCTACCTTGGATCTCTCTTTCCGGCACACACAAGTCTGCTGGGGTTCAAAGACTTGCTGGTGAGAAAATTGTCAAGTCAAGCGGAACGCGACCAGTCAACATCTCCTCCTTCACATTCTCCCGCAACTGGGGGTGCGAGGAAAAGGCTCAGAATTCCGAGCCCACCCGCTGGCGGTGATGCAGGGCAGTCTGGAGCGACTGCTGATGCTGACATCTGGTCCGGACTGAAGGACCTGACAACGATTACGGACATGTCGTCTACTGTCACTGCATATGATTCTCTCACCATTGAAAGAATGGTGGAGGATTATATGAGTGACCGCATCCAAGTAGGCACGTCAGACAGTCCGTACTTATACTGGCAGGAAAAAGAGGCAATTTGGAGGCCCTTGCACAAACTGGCTTTATTCTACCTAAGTTGCCCTCCCACAAGTGTGTACTCCGAAAGAGTGTTTAGTGCCGCCGCTCACCTTGTCAGCAATCGGCGTACGAGGTTACTTCCAGAAAATGTGGAGAAGATGATGTTCATTAAAATGAATTATAATCAATTCCTCCGTGGAGACATTGACCAGCAGCAATTGCCTCCACAAAGTACACAGGGAGCTGAGATGGTGGATTCCAGTGGGGACGAATTGATAATCTGTGAGGAGGGGGATGTACACGGTGATATATCGGAGGATGATGATGAGGTGGACATCTTGCCTCTGTAGAGCCAGTTTGTGCAAGGAGAGATTAATTGCTTCTTTTTTGGTGGGGGTCCAAACCAACCCATCATTTCAGTCACAGTCGTGTGGCAGACCCTGTCACTGAAATGATGGGTTGGTTAAAGTGTGCATGTCCTGTTTATACAACATAAGGGTGGGTGGGAGGGCCCAAGGAGAATTCCATCTTGCACCTCTTTTTTCTTTAATTTTTCTTTGCGTCATGTGCTGTTTGGGGAGTATTTTTTGGAAGGGCCATCCTGCGTGACACTGCAGTGCCACTCCTAGATGGGCCAGGTGTTTGTGTCGGCCACTAGGGTCGCTTATAATACTCACACAGCTACCTCATTGCGCCTCTTTTTTTCTTTGCGTCATGTGCTGTTTGGGGAGTGTTTTTGGAAGGGCCATCCTGCGTGACACTGCAGTGCCACTCCTAGATGGGCCAGGTGTTTGTGTCGGCCACTAGGGTCGCTTATCTTACTCACACAGCTACCTCATTGCGCCTCTTTTTTTCTTTGCGTCATGTGCTGTTTGGGGAGTGTTTTTTGGAAGGGCCATCCTGCGTGACACTGCAGTGCCACTCCTAGATGGGCAGGTGTTTGTGTCGGCCACTAGGGTCGCTTATCTTACTCACACAGCTACCTCATTGCGCCTCTTTTTTTCTTTGCGTCATGTGCTGTTTGGGGAGTGTTTTTTGGAAGGGCCATCCTGCGTGACACTGCAGTGCCACTCCTAGATGGGCCAGGTGTTTGTGTCGGCCACTAGGGTCGCTTATCTTACTCACACAGCTACCTCATTGCGCCTCTTTTTTTCTTTGCGTCATGTGCTGTTTGGGGAGTGTTTTTTGGAAGGGCCATCCTGCGTGACACTGCAGTGCCACTCCTAGATGGGCCAGGTGTTTGTGTCGGCCACTAGGGTCGCTTATCTTACTCACACAGCTACCTCATTGCGCCTCTTTTTTTCTTTGCGTCATGTGCTGTTTGGGGAGTGTTTTTTGGAAGGGCCATCCTGCGTGACACTGCAGTGCCACTCCTAGATGGGCCAGGTGTTTGTGTCGGCCACTAGGGTCGCTTATCTTACTCACACAGCTACCTCATTGCGCCTCTTTTTTTCTTTGCGTCATGTGCTGTTTGGGGAGTGTTTTTTGGAAGGGCCATCCTGCGTGACACTGCAGTGCCACTCCTAGATGGGCCAGGTGTTTGTGTCGGCCACTAGGGTCGCTTATCTTACTCACACAGCTACCTCATTGCGCCTCTTTTTTTCTTTGCGTCATGTGCTGTTTGGGGAGTGTTTTTTGGAAGGGCCATCCTGCGTGACACTGCAGTGCCACTCCTAGATGGGCCAGGTGTTTGTGTCGGCCACTAGGGTCGCTTATCTTACTCACACAGCTACCTCATTGCGCCTCTTTTTTTCTTTGCGTCATGTGCTGTTTGGGGAGTGTTTTTTGGAAGGGCCATCCTGCGTGACACTGCAGTGCCACTCCTAGATGGGCCAGGTGTTTGTGTCGGCCACTAGGGTCGCTTATCTTACTCACACAGCTACCTCATTGCGCCTCTTTTTTTCTTTGCGTCATGTGCTGTTTGGGGAGTGTTTTTTGGAAGGGCCATCCTGCGTGACACTGCAGTGCCACTCCTAGATGGGCCAGGTGTTTGTGTCGGCCACTAGGGTCGCTTATCTTACTCACACAGCTACCTCATTGCGCCTCTTTTTTTCTTTGCGTCATGTGCTGTTTGGGGAGTGTTTTTTGGAAGGGCCATCCTGCGTGACACTGCAGTGCCACTCCTAGATGGGCCAGGTGTTTGTGTCGGCCACTAGGGTCGCTTATCTTACTCACACAGCTACCTCATTGCGCCTCTTTTTTTCTTTGCGTCATGTGCTGTTTGGGGAGTGTTTTTTGGAAGGGCCATCCTGCGTGACACTGCAGTGCCACTCCTAGATGGGCCAGGTGTTTGTGTCGGCCACTAGGGTCGCTTATCTTACTCACACAGCTACCTCATTGCGCCTCTTTTTTTCTTTGCGTCATGTGCTGTTTGGGGAGTGTTTTTTGGAAGGGCCATCCTGCGTGACACTGCAGTGCCACTACTAGATGGGCCAGGTGTTTGTATTGGCCACTAGTGTCGCTGAGCTTAGTCATCCAGCGACCTCGGTGCAAATTTTAGGACTAAAAATAATATTGTGAGGTGTGAGGTGTTCAGAATAGACTGAAAATGAGTGGAAATTATGGTTTTTGAGGTTAATAATACTTTGGGATCAAAATGACCCCCAAATTCTATGATTTAAGCTGTTTTTTAGTGTTTTTTGAAAAAAACACCCGAATCCAAAACACACCCGAATCCGACAAAAAAAATTCGGTGAGGTTTTGCCAAAACGCGGTCGAACCCAAAACACGGCCGCGGAACCGAACCCAAAACCAAAACACAAAACCCGAAAAATTTCAAGTGCACATCTCTACTAAACACTCTTTCGGAGTACACACTTGTGGGAGGGCAACTTAGGTAGAATAAAGCCAGTTTGTGCAAGGGCCTCCAAATTGCCTCTTTTTCCTGCCAGTATACGTACGGACTGTCTGACGTGCCTACTTGGATGCGGTCACTCATATAATCCTCCACCATTCTTTCAATGGGGAGAGAATCATATGCAGTGACAGTAGACGACATGTCCGTAATCGTTGTCAGGTCCTTCAGTCCGGACCAGATGTCAGCATCAGCAGTCGCTCCAGACTGCCCTGCATCACCGCCAGCGGGTGGGCTCGGAATTCTGAGCCTTTTCCTCGCACCCCCAGTTGCGGGAGAATGTGAAGGAGGAGATGTTGACAGGTCGCGTTCCGCTTGACTTGACAATTTTCTCACCAGCAGTTCTTTGAACCCCTGCAGACTTGTGTGTGCCGGAAAGAGTGATACAACGTAGGTTTTAAATCTAGGATCGAGCACGGTGGCCAAAATGTAGTGCTCTGATTTCAACAGATTGACCACCCGTGAATCCTTGTTAAGCGAATTAAGGGCTCCATCCACAAGTCCCACATGCCTAGCGGAATCGCTCAGTGTTAGCTCCTCCTTCAATGTCTCCAGCTTCTTCTGCAAAAGCCTGATGAGGGGAATGACCTGACTCAGGCTGGCAGTGTCTGAACTGACTTCATGTGTGGCAAGTTCAAAAGGTTGCAGAACCTTGCACAACGTTGAAATCATTCTCCACTGCGCTTGAGACAGGTGCATTCCACCTCCTATATCGTGGTCAGTTGTATAGGCTTGAATGGCCTTTTGCTGCTCCTCCAACCTCTGAAGCATATAGAGGGTTGAATTCCACCTCGTTACCACTTCTTGCTTCAGATGATGGCAGGGCAGGTTCAGGCGTTTTTGGTGTTGCTCCAGTCTTCTGTACGTGGTGCCTGTACGCCGAAAGTGTCCCGCAATTCTTCTGGCCACCGACAGCATCTCTTGCACGCCCCTCTCGTTTTTTAAATAATTCTGCACCACCAAATTCAAGGTATGTGCAAAACATGGGACGTGCTGGAATTTGCCCATATTTAATGCACACACAATATTGCTGGCGTTGTCCGATGCCACAAATCCACAGGAGAGTCCAATTGGGGTAAGCCATTCTGCGATGATCTTCCTCAGTTGCCGTAAGAGGTTTTCAGCTGTGTTCGTATTCTGGAAAGCGGTGATACAAAGCGTAGCCTGCCTAGGAAAGAGTTGGCGTTTGCGAGATGCTGCTACTGGTGCCGCCGCTGCTGTTCTTGCGGCGGGAGTCAATACATCTACCCAGTGGGCTGTCACAGTCATATAGTCCTGAGCCTGCCCTGCTCCACTTGTCCACATGTCCGTGGTTAAGTGGACATTGGGTACAACTGCATTTTTTAGGACACTGGTGAGTCTTTTTCTGAGGTCTGTGTAAATTTTCGGTATCGCCTGCCTAGAGAAATGGAACCTAGATGGTATTTGGTACCGGGGACACAGTACCTCAAACAAGTCTTGGCTCTGCAGTAATGATGGATACCGGAACCACGTTTCTCACCGCCCAGGATGCCAAGGCCTCAGTTATCCGCTTTGCAGCAGGATGACTGCTGTGATATTTCATCTTCCTCGCAAAGGACTGTTGGACAGTCAATTGCTTGGTGGAAGTAGTAAAAGTGGTCTTACGACTTCCCCTCTGGGATGACCATTGACTCCCAGCAGCAACAACAGCAGCGCCAGCAGCAGTAGGCGTTACACTCAAGGATGCATCGGAGGAATCCCAGGCAGGAGAGGACTCGTCAGAATTGCCAGTGACATGGCCTGCAGGACTATTGGCATTCCTGGGGAAGGAGGAAATTGACACTGAGGGAGTTGGTGGGGTGGTTTGCGTGAGCTTGGTTACAAGAGGAAGGGATTTACTGGTCAGTGGACTGCTTCCGCTGTCGCCCAAAGTTTTTGAACTTGTCACTGACTTATGATGAATGCGCTGCAGGTGACGTATAAGGGAGGATGTTCCGAGGTGGTTAACGTCCTTACCCCTACTTATTACAGCTTGACAAAGGCAACACACGGCTTGACACCTGTTGTCTGCATTTCTGTTGAAATACTTCCACACCGAAGAGCTGATTTTTTTGGTATTTTCACCAGGCATGTCAATGGCCATATTCCTCCCACGGACAACAGGTGTCTCCCCGGGTGCCTGACTTAAACAAACCACCTCACCATCAGAATCCTCCTTGTCAATTTCCTCCCCAGCGCCAGCAACACCCATATCCTCCTCATCCTGGTGTACTTCAACACTGACATCTTCAATCTGACTATCAGGAACTGGACTGCGGGTGCTCCTTCCAGCACTTGCAGGGGGCGTGCAAATGGTGGAAGGCGCATGCTCTTCACGTCCAGTGTTGGGAAGGTCAGGCATCGCAAACGACACAATTGGACTCTCCTTGTGGATTTGTGATTTCGAAGAATGCACAGTTCTTTGCTGTGCTTTTGCCAGCTTAAGTCTTTTCATTTTTCTAGCGGGAGGCTGAGTGCTTCCATCCTCATGTGAAGCTGAACCACTAGCCATGAACATAGGCCAGGGCCTCAGCCGTTCCTTGCCACTCCGTGTGGTAAATGGCATATTGGCAAGTTTACGCTTCTCGTCCGACGATTTTATTTTAGATTTTTGAGTCCTTTTTTTACTGATATTTTGTGTTTTGGATTTTACATGCTCTGTACTATGACATTGGGCATCGGCCTTGGCAGACGACGTTGATGGAATTTCATCGTCTCGGCCATGACTAGTGGCAGCAGCTTCAGCACGAGGTGGAAGTGGATCTTGATCTTTCCCTATTTTTGGAACCTCAACATTTTTGTTCTCCATATTTTAATAGGCACAACTAAAAGGCACCTCAGGTAAACAATGGAGATGGATGGATACTAATATACTTATGGATGACGAGTGACTGACGACACAGAGGTAGCTACAGCCGTGGACTACCGTACTGCGTCTGCTAGTATAGAGATGATAATGATATAAAAAATATATATATATCACTACTGCAGGTATATATAATATGATGACGGACCTGCTGGACACTGTCAGCAGACTCCTAAACTACTAGTATGAAGAAGATAGAAAAAAAAACCCCACCATAGGTAGGTATACAATTATGGACGAGCACTGACGACACAGAGGTAGCTACAGCCGTGGACTACCGTACTGCGCCTGCTAGTATAGAGATGATAATGATATAAAATATATATATATATCACTACTGCAGGGATATATAATATAATGACGGACCTGCTGGACACTGTCAGCAGACTCCTAAACTACTAGTATGAAGAAGATAGAAAAAAAAACCCCACCACAGGTAGGTATACAATTATGGACGAGCACTGACGACACAGAGGTAGCTACAGCCGTGGACTACCGTACTGCGTCTGCTAGTATAGAGATGATAATGATATAAAAAATATATATATATCACTACTGCAGGTATATATAATATGATGACGGACCTGCTGGACACTGTCAGCAGACTCCTAAACTACTAGTATGAAGAAGATAGAAAAAAAAACCCCACCACAGGTAGGTATACAATTATGGACGAGCACTGACGACACAGAGGTAGCTACAGCCGTGGACTACCGTACTGCGTCTGCTAGTATAGAGATGATAATGATATAAAAAATATATATATATCACTACTGCAGGTATATATAATATGATGACGGACCTGCTGGACACTGTCAGCAGACTCCTAAACTACTAGTATGAAGAAGATAGAAAAAAAACCCCACCACAGGTAGGTATACAATTATGGACGAGCACTGACGACACAGAGGTAGCTACAGCCGTGGACTACCGTACTGCGTCTGCTAGTATAGAGATGATAATGATATAAAAAATATATATATATCACTACTGCAGGTATATATAATATAATGACGGACCTGCTGGACACTGTCAGCAGACTCCTAAACTATTAGTATGAAGAAGATAGAAAAGAAAACCCCACCACAGGTAGGTATACAATTATGGGCGAGCACTGACGACACAGAGGTAGCTACAGCCGTGGACTACCGTACTGCGTCTGCTAGTATAGAGATGATAATGATATAAAAAATATATATATATCACTACTGCAGGTATATATAATATAATGACGGACCTGCTGGACACTGTCAGCAGACTCCTAAACTACTAGTATGAAGAAGATAGAAAAAAAAAAACCACCACAGGTAGGTATACAATTATGGACGAGCACTGACGACACAGAGGTAGCCACAGCCGTGGACTACCGTACTGCGTCTGCTAATATAGAGATGATAAAGATGATAGAGATGAACAAAAAAAATATAACACTACTGCAGGTAAATATTTATATAATATAATGAATGACGGACCTGCTGGACACTGTCAGCAGAATGCGTTTATAGAATAAAAAAAAAAAAACACCACAGGAGTGTTTGCTTAACTTTTTCAGGCAGACAATATACTGGTGGTCACTGGTCAGTCACACTGGCAGCAAAAGTGTGCACTGTACTCCTGCTATTAACTGCACCCCAGTCTCCCCCACAATTCAGCTGTGTGAGCAGTGAGCACTCAGCACAGTCAGATATACATAGATGATATTATCATGCAGCACACTGAGGCTGAGCACAGATATGGTATGTGACTGTGTATCGTTTTTTTTCAGGCAGAGAACGGATTATAAATAAAACTGGTGGTCACTGGTCACTATCAGCAAAACTCTGCACTGTACTGAGTACTCCTAATGCTCCCCAAGTAGTAAATCAAGTGTCTCTCTAATCTATTCTACACGGAGAGGACGCCAGCCACGTCCTCTCCCTATCAATCTCAATGCACGTGTGAAAATGGCGGCGACGCGCGGCTCCTTATATAGAATCCGAGTCTCGCGATAGAATCCGAGCCTCGCGAGAATCCGACAGCGGGATGATGACGTTCGGGCGCGCTCGGGTTAACCGAGCAAGGCGGGAAGATCCGAGTCTGCCTCGGACCCGTGTAAAAAGGCTGAAGTTCGGGGGGGTTCGGATTCCGAGGAACCGAACCCGCTCATCTCTACTGGAAATGACTGGAAATGTTAGGGATGTTAATAATACTGTAGGAACAAAAATAGGTCTAAAGTATATGATTTTAGCTGTTTTTATAAATTTTCAAGAAATCCAAATCTGAATCCGAACCAAAACATTTGAGGGTTATTATTATGCCAAAACTACAAAAACAAAACAGTGAAGGTGGTTATGGCAAAACCAGGACCAATTGGCCCATATTTAATTTAATTCAGTTTCCAATTATAGCCCAATCCGGTGAATAGCTGGATGAAGAGTGATAGCGGATGCTGTTGCTCTACTTCCTGGCTTGGCATCTGCACAGCCGTCACCCAGCGCATACATCAGTGGGGGGAGACGGAGTGGAATCCGTGACACAGTATGACTACAGGGCCCAAACTCTAGAATGCTGTGAATTCTGGAGCTTAGTAAATCTAACTATATGGCAACCCCCATAGAAAACTATGGAGGTTGCTTTGTGGTCAAAAATGGAAGGATTGCAGCAGATATGAGATATCTTTTGCTCTCCCTCCATATTAAATCCCGGGGATCTTTAATATTTGTATGTACCCCTCCCTGGGTGTTTTTGGGGGATATCCTGCAAATATTGTTTAATAAATATGCCCCTTAGCGTTAGGCAGTATTAGGCACAACACTGTTAGAAAGGAGACAGGCAGTTTTCCTTTGTACTTGTCAGTTTTACGTTTATTTAATGTCTTAAATTACCTCGATTATGAACCAAGCCTCAGTTGTAGAGGATCACCTTTCCACCCTTGGCACAGACTGATTCTGAACCCGCGAATCAGAAAGAGCCCAGCTGCCCTTGCATGGGAGTTGTGAATACCTAGCTGTGCTCCCCAGGTTAGTGCTCCTCAACTGCCTCCTGCACCAACTGTGACCTCTGAGGGCAATATTTTACCACCTCACTCAAGCTCAACTCAGACGAGACCATGAAAACGACAGAGAAGAAACAATGCACAGCCAATCAGGGTGTGAAGGAATCCACGTACCAAAAAAGTGGAAGAACAAACATTCTACATCCGACGTGTCAAACACGTGGCCTGCGGATAGAATGCGGCCCAAGAGCATATTTTGTGCGGCCCCACAATACTATTAGAAAGGAAGTAGAATGTGGCCCGAACTTTCTCCGTGCACGTGCCTTCTCAATCCAGTAGTAGGAGCATCCCGCCAGTAACATCAC
Organism: Pseudophryne corroboree; assembly: GCF_028390025.1. Taxonomy (NCBI): domain Eukaryota; kingdom Metazoa; phylum Chordata; class Amphibia; order Anura; family Myobatrachidae; genus Pseudophryne; species Pseudophryne corroboree. Next base: position 350,250,635 of record NC_086452.1, on the reverse strand, counting down.
GCTGGCTGCCAGGGAGAGATGCTGCATACCACTGCGCACCAACACCAAGACTGAGAGCACACACTCCCACCTACTGCCACAGCCCGTACCTCAGGCCTGGTAGCCTTAAGGGAATGGTAGTACGGCAGTACGGATGGTGTAATGGTTGGCATTACTGCCTCACAGCACTGAGGTCATGGGTTCGATTCTTACCATGGCCCTAACTGTGTGGAGTTTGTATATTCTCCCCGTACTGGCGTGGGTTTCCTCCGAGTACTCTGGTTTCCTCCCACAATCCAAAAATATACTGGTAGGTTAATTGTCTCCCAACAAAATTAACCCTAGTGTGAATGTGCCTGTGTGTACGTGTGATAGGGAATATAGATTGTAAGCTGCACTGTGGAGGGACTGATGTGAATGGGCAAATATTCTCTGTACAGCGCTGCGGAATATGTGTGCGCTATATAAATAACTGGTAGTAAATAATAAATAAATAAATACGTGGCAATTAGCCCCAACCCTTTATGGCTTTAAAACGGCGCAGTCGTCAGACAGGGGTAACTATGACCACACCACAGAGCCTATCTTTATAAAAGGGTTTTACAATGTAGGTTTTCAAGTCTAACTTGTGGCACTCCTTTTCTTTATGATGTTATTTAGCAAATGAGACAGTACAAATTTGTTTTCCTAATAATAAACCTTTCAAAATTGCATATAAGACTTTTTCTTGTGGACCACACAATCTTAAACCTTGAATATCTGGCCTATTTGGGATTTTGAGTTTGACATGCCTGTTCTACATATAACCTACATATGAAGCAAGGGCGTTTTAAGAGAGGAGGAGGCCCGTGTGCAGCCTTCTGTTTCAGCGGCCCCCTCCAATCTGACAGATGCACAGCATTTAATACTTACCTCTCCGGAGTCCCCCAGCGGTGCCATCCTTCTCCGTGGCAGCGGCAACAGACTCTATTGCGCATGAGCAAACCTCCGGGAAAACGGCGCAGCGGCCATTTTCCCGAAGATTTTGCTAATGCGCAAGCGCAAAACTCTGGAAAAATGGCCGCCGTGCCATCTTTCCGGAGTTTTCAAACTCTACTGCGCTGCCGAAAAGGGATTGCTTCGACAGGGGACTTCAGAGAGGTAAGTATTAAGCAAATGGATGCAGTGTGGCCGGGTGGGCCACCCTGGACCTGGGGGCCCGTGTGCCTTGCCCACACTGCACCCATTATAGAAATGCCAATGATATGAGGGCTACTCGTGCGCAGTAGAGAAATCAGCACCACCCTCCTGGAGCTCTACACATATGCAGTAGACTCTACCCATGCTCCATGGGTAGCGTCTAGTTTCTCTTCATGCAGAGGACCTTTCCTATAACCCCCTGGGTCCATGTCACAAACTATTTGGAATAGAAAAGTGTGGCGAGCGAAGTGAGACACCGAGCCCGAAGCGTGGCGAGCGAAGCGAGCCCACGAGGGTTCAATTCTGCAGAGACATTTTTCCCCCCCAAACGAACGGAGAACAAAGAAAACATTTAGAAGCTGTAAGGGCGGAAGTTCTCTCCTGCCCACTCATTTTGTCACGTCCAGGTCCTTAGCACGAAGGCAACATAGACACAACCATGCTCCATGTAAGGAGGGGGCGGGGGCTCAGACAGAGACTGTACAAGGGCCGCCTCCCCTCTTAAACAATCCCGATCCTACTTTGGTTACTTAATGCAGTGACGTGCGGTGGGGTGAGGCAGGTGAGGCAGAGGCTTTCCTCTCATACTAACGTTTGTACCAGAAGTTTGACTGTATAAAGTTTATGAAAAATACAAAGAATATGTTTGAAATATCTTCTTTGCGTTATTCTAATAATTTTTATAGCCAAAACTCTGGAGTAAAAAGTCTATGGCAGGTGAGGCAGTGCCTCACCTGGCTAACATTTCCGCACATCTCTGATTAAAACTCACCAAATTTCCAGGAGTTTATACTGCTGCACCTGTGTATAATGCCCAGATGTACGTTTTGGCTCATATATTGCATGTAAATCTGGCTCTGGTGCTAGCCAGTGCCTCCTGAGCTATTTAGCTCACCGCACGTCCCTGACTTAATGTGATAATAGTGTGTGTATTTGCAAGTTATATACTCCTCTCAATACATTTTAAATTCTTTTCAATACACATTATACAAAAATCTACGGAATATGCACAGATGGTGAGAAATACATGAGACATAGAAAAATTGCATTTTTAATACAGTAATACAAATATTTAAAACCTTGAACTGTCCCAGTAAATGAGGGCTAATTGGCAACTCTGGGTACAAGCACGGCTCAGTCACAGCCTTCAACAGTTACATCTGTTGGATAACAGCTTGTCACAATAAAAAGCAGTGTTTACTCCTGGAACCTGAGCAGTCTGGAATGATTAGAACGCAGCACGTTTCTGGCTAGGATATTGTCTGACAAAATGTGCTGATTTGTATCTGGCTGCAACTGGTGACAAAGGTCGTCAAGAGGCAAACTAATATGGAATATATTTCCCTGACACTCTATTACGTTTCAATAAGGATAAAGTAATTCAGTTTTGAAATAATATATTTTCTTAAACTAATATCTGCCCCAGATATGTACCTGTAATATTATTATTATTATTATTATTATTATCATCATTATTATTATGAATTATTATTTCTAACTGTTATGATGAAATATGTGTGGTTGACTGTCCTGTGATTCCTATATCAGTACTCTGACTTTGAAACTTTTCAATATATGGGAGTATATGAACGGTAGGTATATTATACCCATCATAACAATAAGTATTTTGCATTTGGAGATTTAAAAAAAGAAACATTTCTAAACCAAATCTATGAAAATAAGTGCCCCAGTCTGCATGCTTTTACCCTGCTGCCTCCGTGATACTTTCTCATCAGGCTAGTCTCCACATATTGCATACACATGGCTTCCCACATGGGGCCTAATTCAAACCTGATCGTAGCCATGCAAAATTTTACGATCAGTTACTCACACATGCGGGGGGACGCCCAGCACAGGGCTAGTCCGCCCCGCATGTCTGGCTCTGCCCTGCCGCACAGGTAGTAAAGCATGGAAAGGCGGCGATGCTTTTGTACCTGAGGAGTAGCTCCCTATCAGTGCAGCTCCTGCGCTCTGGCAGGGAGCTACTCGTCGCTTTCCGGGTCACAGCGGCTGCGTGTGACGTCACATCCGGGTATGCCTGCGTTGCCCGGACTGTGCCACCAAAACAGCGTCAATCAGGCAGAGGTGATCGCAGGGCTGAGGTGGCCATCGACTGTCTGGCATGCGCAGTTCAGACCTGATCGGCTGCTGTGCGAAAACTAAATTAGGCCCATGATTGCACTCCATGTATGCACATAGAAGGGTAACAAAGTCCACTTACAGCCAGCAGTTTAGTATAATAACACTAACTACTCTGCAAATACTGATTATGAGTGACATAAATTCTCTAGAGACCAGGCAGGTTTATATGGCTGGATTTTATATGGACACTCAGAATTAACTCTTTACTAGTCATGTGCCTAAACCTGGATCTGTAAACATTAACCACACGCAAAACTAAGAAATTTAGGTACAAACCTTTATATCTGGCCTCAGAAATGCATTTCATCAACAGAAATAAACTCATAACACATGTAACTGTGATAGGAAAGATGGCCCCTCTCAGCTCTGGGCCTCATAGCAGCTACACACCCTGCACCTATGGTAGCTATGCCATTGTGTATAACACATGTAACTGTGACAGGGAAGGTGGCCCCTCTCAGCTCTGGGCCCCATAGCAGCTGCACACCCTGCACCGATGGTAGCTACGCTCTTGAACTCAGCTGCTACACTGTATTTTCTTAGTTTACCGATCAAAACCTAGAACATTTTTTTCTAGAAAAATAGTTTTTTTGTTATGGAAAGAGAAGCTTTGAATAAATCAATATGTCCCCTCTTCCCCATTGTCAGTCAATGAGGTAATGAGGGGGTTAACTTAAATTCCTAAGTGCCATGGTGCTCCACAGTGTTATGAGCCACGGCAGTGGCTCATTCCTGTTTTGCATTTTGGTTATGTATTTTATGTTATACTTCTGTTCTGTCCTCCTTGGCTTTTGTGGGGTGTCCGGAGTCCACCCTTAAGGAGGGGGTACTGTTATGAACCACAAGCAGTGGTTCATTCCTGTTTGCTTTCTGTTTATGTATTTTGTATTATAGTTCTGTTCGCATGCCAGGATTTCCATTGTGTTTGTTTAAGAAGACTCTTGTTGGCCGCCGGTGGTGAGTCTGTGTAACTGCAGCCTGTTTTCTATGTGTTTAGACTCACCTGCAGGTATTTGTGCAATTACCTTGTGCCTGGCTTCCAGGCATTCTGATTGGGGCATGTTCTCTTATTACCCAGCTACCTCTGCAGTCTAGTGCTGGTGATAGACGTTTGTTAAGATACCTGTATGTTCCTGGTTTGTTTCATGTCCAATATTGTATTGGTGTCCAGGCCCTGTTTGATAGTGGAATCCTGCATACTCAGTTCTGGCAGAATCTGGAGTTTACTACTCTCCACCTGCATTCCTACCTTCAGTGAGATCCTGTCAGCTTCTTGTGAGCTGCTTCCTGCCCTTGTGTGTTTCTGTGATCCAGTAGCCCTGAGTCCAGAGTCCTGAGTCCTGGTGTCCAGAGCCTGTCATTGATATCTGTCCGGCTTTCCTGTCCTGTGTGCCAGTGTCTGCGGCCTTGAGGTTCCTGTTCACCTGCATGCACCTTTTCCGGTGTTGTGAGTAGCGGCTTGCCGCACCATATGGCATTGGCCGTATCATTCTCTCTATTTGCTTTGATGTTTTCTGCAGAGGTTTCCGCTGTCGTTGTCCTCGCCGAGATATGACGGTATCGTGTTAGGCGTTTGGACAGCGTTGCTTTTGTTGCAGTTTGTCTTGGCGGCCGTGCCGCACTTGCCTTTGCTGTTGTGTTCAGCAGTTCCCCCTATCTTTGTGTTTCTGTTTTAGTTAGAGGTTCCCCTTGTTCTCGCCCCATCTCGGTTTACGCCTTGTCTCCAACTAAGACCGGGAGGCATTGGAGTTGGGCAGACCTAATCCGCCCTTCAAACGCAGCTGCCGTGGGCCCAAGCAAACATAGTCTCGCAGGTGTAGACTGACCACGTGGGTGAGACAACGGAGTCTGGGTTTCCGTAGGGGTTGCTGCTGAACTCAGTTCCCACTGCAGCATCACGTTCCTGTACTTGGAGCTCATCTACCCTGTCTCTTGAGTTCCAAGTACAGTGAACATAACAGTATCACCAGCCATACAACAAAAAAAGAAACAAAGCTAAATAGTAGTTTTTTTCTTTTTTGGACCAGTCCAGTGTTCAGAATCCAGTCCAGTCTTCAGAATCCAGTCCAGTCTTTTCTTGTCTAGTTCAGAATCCAGTCCAGTCTTGTCTTGTCTAGTTCAGAATCCAGTCCAGTCTTGTCTTGTTTAGTTCAGAATCCAGTCCAGTCTTGTCTTGTCTAGCTCAGAATCCAGTCCAGTCTTGTCTTGTCTAGTCCAGTCTTGTCTGTCTAGCCTGAAATCCTCCTGTGCCAACTATGCAAGCCCTGCAGGCATCTCTCTCAGCCCTGAACTCTGCTTTCGGTGCCTTGAGACCTGAACGGCTGGAGGTTTGGCACAATCCTTAAAGCAACTGCAAAACCTTCTGACCAAAATTTTGCTTATCCTGCCAGAAGTTCAGAGTTCATTTATCTCTAACGAGACTCTTGCTCACGATATTGTGACAAGAGAATCCTCAGATTTGTTTGGAGAGAAAAGGTTTAAAAGTTTTCTGCGGCCCAGACTCTCAGAAGATGAGCGTCTGCATCGCAGAAATGTACATTTATGCCTATATTGTGGGGGTTTAGGTCACTATCTGCAGACCTGTGTGTTGCGCAAGCCAAACCCACACTAAAAAGCACTCTGACCAATAATTGGGGTCCTTGGGCTAGGGATCCCCATTATAGATTCAGGAACCAAAGGAGAATGTTTCTCTCCTCTCTTGACTTTCCTGTTAAATCAGAGTTGCAAACCCCGGTAGTGGAATCTCTGAGTCCTGAAGCAGTGCCCGATGCCCAGGGTCCTGAAGCAGTGCCCGATGCCCAGGGTCCTGGAGCGGTGCCCGATGCCCAGGGTCCTGAAGTGATGCCGGATGCCCAGGGTCCTGGAGCAGTGCCCGATGCCCAGGTTCCTGGAGCAGTGCCCGATGGCCAGGGTCCTGGAGTGGTGCCTGATGCTCAGGGTCCTGGAGTGGTGCCTGATGCTCAGGGTCCTGGCTCAGGGTCCTGGAGTGATGCCTGATGCTCAGGGTCCTGGAGTGGTGCCTGATGCTCAGGGTCCTGGAGTGGTGCCTGATGCTCAGGGTCTAGGAGCGGTGCCTGATGCTCAGGGTCTAGGAGCGGTGCCCGATGCTCAGGGTCTAGGAGCGGTGCCTGATGCTCAGGGTCTAGGAGTGGTGCCCGATGCTCAGGGTCGAAGAGGGGCATCGAATATAATAGCTCAGGTGTCAATCCCAGAAGGTGTCTTAGAAGCTTTTACCCCAGGTAGGGACTTTAAAGGCACAACCCCAGAAAGGGTATCTAGAGCCATAGCTCCAGAAGGGAACTCGAGAAGTACAACCCCAGAAGAGATCTTTGAAGCTATGTCCCCAGGTGGGGTCTCGAGAGGCACAACCCCAGAGAAGGGTCTAGAGGTTGCTTCCCCAGGAAAGGACTCAAGAGGCATAGCTGTAGTGGAGGTTCTGAAGGTCATAGCTTCAGCAAAAGTCCCGGAGGTCATAATCCCAGGAGAAGTCTCGATAATTATTGACTCAGAGAGGGAGTCCGATGGTTCAGTCCCAGAGGGGGTCCTGGAGGCCACTGCCCCAGAGGGGGTCCTGGAGTCCACTGCCCCAGAGTGGGTCCCAGAGGGGTCCTGGAGGTCACTGCCCCAGAGGGGGTCCCGGAGGCCACTGCCCCAGAGGGGGTCCCAGAGGCCACAGCCTCGAGTGAGGTCGGTAGTGACCTGGTCCCAGCAATGCACTCCAGTCAGTCAGATGGGAATGAGGCAGATCCTGACTCTTTTGATATCTCAACGTGTATAGTCTTTGATGGGGACTTAGTCCAATCTTTTCTGCTAACCAAACACTACTACACCATTATGCTGTCTAGACCATTTCTGGGCATCACTTCAGAGAACCTTGTGCTCCATCTGATATATTCCTTTAGAGGGGAGCATTTGAAATGGGCGTCCAGCTTGATGGAAGCTGAAGATCCCATTCTTCAGGATGTCCGGGCATTCAGTGATGCAGTTGTTGAGAAATATGGTTCCAAAGAAATTGATTCAGGTTCCTCTAGGTCACCCGTCTTATCTGCTGAGAGTCCACCGAATACTATAAACTTGGCACAAAAATCTCAGCCTATTGTTTTGACTGCGGGATGTGCTTTTCTATCATCTAGCAGTACTTCTTCTGAAAGTTCAGACCCCAAGGTTAAAAAAACAATCTCTGGATTGAACCCAGCCTTGCTGGAAGGTACTATCAGTTCAATGTTTGGGGAATTACTTTGGTCAGACCTCAAGAACCATGTAAAAAAAAGAAGAGGACAAATAAATAATTGCTGACTCTTGCCTTGTTAAAAAATGTTTCTTGTGTCCAGTGGCCACCGTCAACGGGGGGAGGGGGGAGGGCACTGTTACAAGCTGTTGCCACAGCTTGTTTCTGTTTTCTTGTCATTGTTTGTTTTTTCCAGTGTCAGTTTTTTTTATGTATCCCTTGTTTTGGAAAATCTGTATTTTGGGGTCCGTTGACCCCTCCTCAAGGGGGGGGGATACTGTTGTGAGCCACGGCAGTGGCTCATTCCTGTTTTGCATTTTGGTTATGTATTTTATGTTATACTTCTGTTCTGTCCCCCTTGGCTTTTGTGGGGTGTCCGGAGTCCACCCTTAAGGAGGGGGTACTGTTATGAACCACAAGCAGTGGTTCATTCCTGTTTGCTTTCTGTTTATGTATTTTGTATTATAGTTCTGTTCGCATGCCAGGATTTCCATTGTGTTTGTTTAAGAAGACTCTTGTTGGCCGCCGGTGGTGAGTCTGTGTAACTGCAGCCTGTTTTCTATGTGTTTAGACTCACCTGCAGGTATTTGTGCAATTACCTTGTACCTGGCTTCCAGCCATTCTGATTGGGGCGTGATCCCTTATTACCCAGCTACCTCTGCAGTCTAGTGCTGGTGATAGACATTTGTTAAGATACCTGTATATTCCTGGTTTGTTTCATGTCCAATATTGTATCGGTGTCCAGGCCCTGTTTGATAGTGGAATCCTGCATACTCAGTTCTGGCAGAATCTGGAGTTTACAACTCTCCACCTGCATTCCTACCTTCAGTGAGAACCTGTCAGCTTCTTGTGAGCTGCTTCGTGCCCTGGTGTGTTCCTGTGATCCAGTAGCCCTGAGTCCAGAGTCCTGAGTCCTGGTGTCCGGAGCCTGTCATTGATATCTGTCCGGCTTTCCTGTCCTGTGTGCCAGTGTCTGCGGCCTTGAGGTTCCTGTTCATCTGCCTGCACCTTTACCGGTGTTGTGAGTAGCGGCTTGCCGCACCATACGGCCTTGGCCGTATCATTCTCTCTATTTGCTTTGACGTTTTCTGCGGAGGTTTCTGCTGTCACTGTCCTCGCCGAGATACGACAGTGTCGTGTTAGGCATTTGGACAGCGTTGCTTTTGTTGCAGTTTGTCTTGTCGGCCGCGCCGCACTTACCTTTGCTGTTGTGTTCAGCAGTTCCCCCTATCTTTGTGTTTCTGTTTTAGTTAGAGGTTCCCCTTGTTCTCGCCCTGTCTCGGTTTACGCCTTGTCTCCAACTAAGACCGGGGGGCATTGGAGCTGGGCAGACCTAATCAGCCCTTCAAACGCGGCTGCCGTGGGCCCAAGCAAACATAGTCTCGCAGGCGTAGACTGACCACGTGGGTGAGACAACGGAGTCAGGGTTTCCGTAGGGGTTGCTGCTGAACTCAGTTCCCACTGCAGCATCACGTTCCTGTACTTGGAGCTCATCCACCCTGTCTCTTGAGTTCCAAGTACAGTGAACATAACACACAGAAGATGGAACTAACTTTTGAGTGATGTTATGTATTAATGTGATGACGCTATTTAGTGTTCTAGGCACCCCTGAAACTTTAGCCGTACAGGCTCTCCCCTAGATCATTAATCTTTAGCATCCATCTAGTGGTGAATCTATGGCAACCGCTCCCTTGCTGAAAATCCATTAAACATGGTGCCTATATGCACACACCTTTACCATGTTCTCATTCGCACTGGCAAAAATCCTGGTTTTTGAAACCATCACCGATCATCTCAGCTCATTACACCCAGTTCACACTGCACCAACGACCCGGGAAATTCTCGGTTCGATACCGTTCACACTAAACACTGGTTTGTTCCGGCAACAAGTGTGAGGAACGAAAAGAACAGCTTTGATTGGCTGGCAAAGATTATGTCATTTAAAGTGGACTTTTTTTTAATCACAAATAGGTGGGTGGGAACTGCACACTGAATTGCCGTAACCATGGCCGCTGATGAGATACAACTGTGTAGCCCAGAGTTCCTGGTTAATTGTGTGATTTTGTTGTTTCATACAGCAAATCAGAGCTTGGTGCAGTTGCTGAGACTGTGCTACCGGAGGAGAAGGGCACAATTTATGGCTGAAAGAGTGCATGCTCGATGTCCTTATTTGTGCAGGAGAGCTTTCATCATGTACAGCATTTCCTCCATATTGAGATTCACCACAGCGAGTACCCGAAGAATGTGGACCAGAGACCGCAGTCACAGTACTCTCTGCAACATTAAAAGGATGTCAGATGTCACATGATCTAATCACCAATCAGCTCGTTTTTTCCACACACGGATAGAAAAAGTCGGGTTGCACCGTTCACACTGGCGGCTATCCGTGTAATACACTGAAATAACCCTCCAAAGGACACAGATACAATTCCCGGGTCAATAGACCGGAAGGATGAAGACACACCCGTTCACACTGAGAGATGACCCGGGTCGTCAGTGCTTGCCCCGGCAATATCCCGGAATTTTGCGGCAGTGTGAACGGGGTACTTGATGGCTATGATGGACAATGAGGTACATGTCTCTTTATATTCTCTGTGCAGACTTGTGCACATACAGAAGCATGGCAGATCCACAAATGTTCCTTCTGTGTAATCTGTGCCTAAATATTGCCTCTCTGTTCCAAAACATACAGTTTTTTATGCTTTTTTAATTTTTATTTTTTAAACATGCACATATATACTTTACATTCAAAAGCGGAGAAGCCTGCCAAAAATTAACATGAACAAAGAGATGCAGAAATTCTACATTATTACTAAGCTCTGTAATTCTCTACAAAGATTGATTGAGTACTCAGATAACAATTGCTCTGTAAAGGGCCCCATACACTACAACGATATGTCTGAGGCTTAAGTCGGATGTAATTTTCCTTGAACTCCCCTGGGACCTTCCCGGAAGGGACTCCATATGATTTGGTACTTTTGTGCTATTTGTGCATAAGATATATCGCATGCGATTGATGAAGCCGCTATACACTGCGTGCAATATATCGTACGGCATATAAGATAAGTACCATGAGATATATCTGATGGGCTGGATAGAGGGCTACGGGGGCTGGGAGTGTCCTGAGAATGCCAGTCAAACTTCCCTGTGATACATCGCATGCGATATATCACATGCACAAAAAACACTTTTTTCATCCGATTCCATCCAATTCTGATATATCATTAGTGCAGCACCAACGACCTAGTGGATCCTATCCGACAGCCACGGGGACGCGCATCAGATTGGATACAATCTAAAACACACACGATTGTACACAATTTCATACAATATATCAGACGGATATATCGGAATTGTATAAAATCGTGTAAAATCGTCCTAGTGTATGGGGCCCTTAACTCTCTGTAAAGATTGAGTACTCAGATAACAATTGCTCTGTAACTCTCTGTAAAGATTGAGTACTCAGATAACAATTTATCACAATTTTGAAGCCCGTCAGCCAATGCCCAGTGATTCCTGCTAGTGTAATAAGAGGTCACCGTACTGCTAATGTGTTTTAACATGTATATCAAATTGTTATTTCAGAGCTTCATATTTTTTCTAAGTAATAACTTCATTTAGCATTAGTAGCATTTCTTGATATGAGCGGAAAATTGTAAAACGGCTTTACAAACTATTTGCCTCATTTGAAAGCAAAACTGTGCACATTTAGTAGAATTTGGCATTACGTGTTGCCAGTCAAACCCCAATTACTCCACTCAGAATTAATTCACTCTTGGCATGGCAGCTATAGTTTGGAATGGCGCTCCGTGGCACAGAAAAAGATATGGAACTCAAAGTATCTATCGCTGGAACTTCACACCACTGCAAAACAGCTGTTTGTGACCCTGACCCCCCATCACCAATGTAATTAAACTCATAGCAAGCAATCAGACCACAATTGTCATGATGAAAACATTTAATTGTCCTGCACAGGTGAATAGGTGTTGCACCCATCTGCCATTGGTGTGCGTGGCAGTGGAAGGGTGCCTTGGGGAGAAAGGGGGCAGCTTAGCGAAGAAAACCTCTAGGCAGGTGTGTAGCAATACCCTCTTTTTGCTGGCATGCCCCCTCTGTGCTGTGATCACACCTCCTTATCCGATCCTCTAGCTTGGAATGTTGGGAAATACGCAGGAGATTCCACCACATTGCATTTTATATAACCAACCAAGTATTGAAAGAATGTGTTGTATCTCTAGAAGTTCATCATTTATTACCATATGAAATGTAGTGGCTGGAGCTGTGGACCATGCTCCACTACAGTACCCTACTATGCTGGTTTAGTGTCCAGTGAGTGCAGGTCATTTGAATTTTCTTTTAACTAGTTATGTGCACCGGACATTTTTTGGGTTTTGTGTTTTGGTTTTGGATTCGGTTCCGCGGCCGTGTTTTGGATTCGGACGCGTTTCGGCAAAACCTCCCTGAAAATTTTTTGTCGGATTCGGGTGTGTTTTGGATTTGGGTGTTTTTTTACAAAAACCCCTCAAAAACAGCTTAAATCATAGAATTTGGGGGTCATTTTGATCCCATAGTATTATTAACCTCAATAACCATAATTTCCACTCATTTTCAGTCTATTCTGAACACCTCACACCTCACAATATTATTTTTAGTCCTAAAATTTGCACCGAGGTCGCTGGATGACTAAGCTAAGCGACCCAAGTGGCCGACACAAACACCTGGCCCATCTAGGAGTGGCACTGCAGTGTCAGACAGGATGGCACTTAAAAAAAATAGTCCCTAAACAGCACATGATGCAAAGAAAAAAAGAGGCGCAATGAGGTAGCTGTGTGACTAAGCTAAGCGACCCAAGTGGCCGACACAAACACCTGGCCCATCTAGGAGTGGCACTGCAGTGTCAGACAGGATGGCACTTAAAAAAAATAGTCCCCAAACAGCACATGATGCAAAGAAAAAAAGAGGTGCACCAAGATCGCTGGATGGCTAAGCTAAGCGACCCAAGTGGCCGACACAAACACCTGGCCCATCTAGGAGTGGCACTGCAGTGTCAGGCAGGATGGCACTTCAAAAAAATAGTCCCCAAACAGCACATGATGCAAAGAAAAATGAAAGAAAAAAGAGGTGCAAGATGGAATTGTCCTTGGGCCCTCCCACCCACCCTTATGTTGTATAAACAGGACATGCACACTTTAACAAACCCATCATTTCAGTGACAGGGTCTGCCACACAACTGTGACTGAAATGACTGGTTGGTTTGGGCCCCCACCAAAAAAGAAGCAATCAATCTCTCCTTGCACAAACTGGCTCTACAGAGGCAAGATGTCCACCTCCTCCTCATCGTCCGATTCCTCACCCCTTTCACTGTGTACATCCCCCTCCTCACAGATTATTAATTTGTTCCCACTGGAATCCACCATCTCAGGTCCCTGTGTACTTTCTGGAGGCAATTGCTGGTGAATGTCTCCACGGAGGAATTGATTATAATTCATTTTGATGAACATCATCTTCTCCACATTTTCTGGAAGTAACCTCGTACGCCGATTGCTGACAAGGTGAGCGGCTGCACTAAACACTCTTTCGGAGTACACACTGGAGGGTGGGCAACTTAGGTAAAATAAAGCCAGTTTCTGCAAGGGCCTCCAAATTGCCTCTTTTTCCTGCCAGTATACGTACAGACTGTCTGACGTGCCTACTTGGATGCGGTCACTCATATAATCCTCCACCATTCTTTCAATGGTGAGAGAATCATATGCAGTGACAGAAGACGACATGTCAGTAATCGTTGGCAGGTTCTTCAGTCCGGACCAGATGTCAGCACTTGCTCCAGACTGCCCTGCATCACCGCCAGCGGGTGGGCTCGGAATTCTTAGCCTTTTCCTCGCACCCCCAGTTGCGGGAGAATGTGAAGGAGGAGCTGTTGACGGGTCACGTTCCGCTTGACTTGACAATTTTCTCACCAGCAGGTCTTTGAACCTCTGCAGACTTGTGTCTGCCGGAAAGAGAGATCCAACGTAGGTTTTAAATCTAGGATCGAGCACGGTGGCCAAAATGTAGTGCACTGATTTCAACAGATTGACCACCCGTGAATCCTGGTTAAGCGAATGAAGGGCTCCATCCACAAGTCCCACATGCCTAGCGGAATCGCTCTGTTTTAGCTCCTCCTTCAATGTCTCCACCTTCTTCTGCAAAATCCTGATGAGGGGAATGACCTGACTCAGGCTGGCAGTGTCTGAACTGACTTCACGTGTGGCAAGTTCAAAGGGTTGCAGAACCTTGCACAACGTTGAAATCATTCTCCACTGCGCTTGAGTCAGGTGCATTCCCCCTCCTTTGCCTATATCATGGGCAGATGTATAGGCTTGAATGGCCTTTTGCTGCTCCTCCATCCTCTGAAGCATATAGAGGGTTGAATTCCACCTCGTTACCACCTCTTGCTTCAGATGATGGCAGGGCAGGTTCAGGAGTGTTTGCTGGTGCTCCAGTCTTCTGCACGCGGTGGCTGAATGCCAAAAGTGGCCCGCAATTCTTCGGGCCACCGACAGCATCTCTTGCACGCCCCTGTCGAAATTTTAAATAATTCTGCACCACCAAATTCAATGTATGTGCAAAACATGGGACGTGCTGGAATTTGCCCAGATGTAATGCATGCACAATATTGCTGGCATTGTCCGATGTCACAAATCCCCAGGAAAGTCCATTTGGGGTAAGCCATTCTGCGATGATGTTCCTCAGTTTCCGTAAGAGGTTGTCAGCTGTGTGCCTCTTCTGGAAAGCGGTGATACAAAGCGTAGCCTGCCTAGGAACGAGTTGGCGTTTGCGAGATGCTGCTACTGGTGCCGCCGCTGCCTTTTATTGCTGCGGGAGGCAATACATCTACCCAGTGGGCTGTCACAGTCATATAGTCCTGAGTCTGCCTTGCTCCACTTGTCCACATGTCCGTGGTTAAGTGGACATTGGGTACAACTGCATTTTTTAGGACACTGGTGACTCTTTTTCTGAGGTCTGTGTACATTTTCGGTATCGCCTGCCTAGAGAAATGGAACCTAGATGGTATTTGGTACCGGAGACACAGTACCTCAATCAAGTCTGTAGTTGCCTGTGAATTAACGGTGGATAACGGAAACACGTTTCTCACCACCCAGGCTGCCAAGGCCTGAGTTATCCGCTTTGCAGCAGGATGACTGCTGTGATATTTCATCTTCCTCGCAAAGGACTGTTGGACAGTCAATTGCTTACTGGAAGTAGTACAAGTGGTCTTCCGACTTCCCCTCTGGGATGACGATCGACTGCCAGCAGCAACAACAGCAGCGCCAGCAGCAGTAGGCGTTACACTCAAGGATGCATCGGAGGAATCCCAGGCAGGAGAGGACTCGTCAGACTTGACAGTGACGAGGCCTGCAGGACTATTGGCTTTCCTGTGTAAGGAGGAAATTGACACTGAGGGAGTTGGTGGTGTGGTTTGCAGGAGCTTGGTTACAAGAGGAAGGGATTTAGTGGTCAGTGGACTGCTTCCGCTGTCATCCAAAGTTGGGTGAGGTCAGTGTTGGGAAGGTCAGGCATCGCAGCCGACACAATTGGACTCTCCTTGGGGATTTGTGATTTAGAAGAACGCACAGTTCTTTGCTGTGCTTTTGCCAGCTTAAGTCTTTTCATTTTTCTAGCAAGAGGATGAGTGCTTCCATCCTCATGTGAAGCTGAACCACTAGCCATGAACATAGGCCAGGGCCTCAGCCGTTCCTTTCCACTCCGTGTCGTAAATCGCATATTGGCAAGTTTACGCTTCTCATCAGATGCTTTCAATTTTGAATTTTGGGTCATTTTACTGAACTTTTGTTTTTTGGATTTTACATGCTCTCTACTATGACAGTGGGCATCGGCGTTGGCAGACGACGTTGATGGCATTTCATCGTCTCGGCCATGACTAGTGGCAGCAGCTTCAGCACGAGGTGGAAGTGGATCTTGATCTTTCCCTATTTTAACCTCCACATTTTTGTTCTCCATTTTTTAATGTGTGGAATTATATGCCAGTATCAATAGCAATGGCCTACTAATATATATACTGCGCACAACTGAAATGCACCACAGGTATGGATGGATAGTATACTTGACGACACAGAGGTAGGTAGAGCAGTGGCCTACTGTACCGTACTGCTATATATTATATACTGGTGGTTAGCAAACTGTGCAAAACTGAAATGCACCACATGTATGGATGGATAGTATATTTGACGACACAGAGGTAGGTAGAGCAGTGGCCTACTGTTCCGTACTGCTATATATTATATACTGGTGGTCAGCAAACTGTGCAAAACTGAAATGCACCACAGGTATGGATGGATAGTATACTTGATGACACAGAGGTAGGTAGAGCAGTGGCCTACTGTACCATACTGCTATATATTATATACTGGTGGTCAGCAAACTGTGCAAAACTGAAATGCACCACAGGTATGGATGGATAGTATACTTGACGACACAGAGGTAGGTAGAGCAGTGGCCTTCTGTACCGTACTCCTATATATTATATACTGGTGGTCAGCAAAATTATGCACTGTACTCCTACTATATACTACAATGCAGCACAGATATGGAGCGTTTTCAAGGCAGAGAACGTATAATACTGGTGGTCACTGGTCAGCAAAACTCTGCACTGTACTTCTCCTATATAATGCTGCTGGTCCCCAGTCCACACAATAAAGCAGTGTGAGCACAGATATATGCAGCACACTGAGCACAGATAT
Organism: Pseudophryne corroboree; assembly: GCF_028390025.1. Taxonomy (NCBI): domain Eukaryota; kingdom Metazoa; phylum Chordata; class Amphibia; order Anura; family Myobatrachidae; genus Pseudophryne; species Pseudophryne corroboree. Next base: position 350,234,366 of record NC_086452.1, on the reverse strand, counting down.
GGAGCGTTTTTCAGGCAGAGAACGTATAATACTGGTGGTCACTGGTCAGCAAAACTCTGCACTGTACTCCTCCTATATAATACTGCTGGTCCCCAGTCCCCACAATAAAGCAGTGTGAGCACAGAAATATGCAGCACACTGAGCACAGATATCTAGCGTTTTTAAGGCAGAGAACGTATAATACTGGTGGTCCAGAGCCGGCCATAGGCATAGGCAAACTAGGCAATTGCCTAGGTCATTTGATATGCCTAGGGGCATCAGCAGCTTCTGCTGATTAAAATGATATGCGGCATTCCTATATTCTGTGTGTAGCATTTCATATGCAGATACAGCCACAGTCTCACACAGTGTATAGGCATGCTGCATATCATTTTAATCAGCAGAAGCTGCTTGTGCATCCTAGCCACATATGAATGCAAATAAGATGCATTTTCATAAAAAAAGGTGCCCGACATTAGCATTGAAGCAAGATTTATGAGGACACATCTGTATCCAAGCAGAGGCAGAGGTCACAGTGTATTAGTTTATGCAGTGTTTCTTTATTGTAATGCGGCGCGGTGCCGGCAGAGCTGGATTAAGGGGGACACTGGGGTCAAGTAACCCTGGACCCCCCAGCTGACAGGGCCCCCCGCCACCGGCAGCGGATCAGATCTTTATTACCGATCCGAACCGCAGCATTGCACCCTGCACCAGCAGCCACTGTGCTGACAGCCGTCATTGACAGCCACCGCTGCTGCCGCCCGCATAGCAGTGCTTGACATCCTGCCGGCGGCTGTCCAGTAGACTCTTTAGTTACAGCCTGCAGCTCTCACTGTCTGACTGGAACGGCACGCAGGCTGTAGGGGGGGAGGGAGAAGAAGAGGAGGAGTAAGCGAGGACATAATGCACTGGGTGTAGCCACACCCGGAAGAGGGAGGATGAAGACTGTGGATGCTGTAAGTAATTCAACTTTAATTTTTTTTATTTTTTATTATCAAATAATCTTGAATTAATTAAAGGCACTTGGTCCTATATGTGTGTATATGTATGTATGTATATATATATATTAGTGATGTGCACCGGAAATTTTTCGGGTTTTGTGTTTTGGTTTTGGGTTCGGTTCCGCGGCCGTGTTTTGGATTCGGACGCGTTTTGGCAAAACCTTACCGAAAAATTTTTGTCGGATTCGGGTGTGTTTTGGATTCGGGTGTTTTTTTCAAAAAACAATAAAAAACAGCTTAAATCATAGAATTTGGGGGTCATTTTGATCCCATAGTATTATTAACCTCAATAACCATAGTTTCCACTCATTTTCAGTCTATTCTGAACACCTCACACCTCACAATATTATTTTTAGTCCTAAAATTTGCACCGAGGTCGCTGGATGGCTAAGCTAAGCGACCCAAGTGGCCCAGTGACGTGCGGTGAGGTCAGTGGCTGGTGAGGCACTGACCGGTGTGTGTACAAAATATGTAGGGGTCGCCGTGGGTGTGGCGCTAAGTGAATGGAAGAGCTAGACAACAAAATAACCATGGTGTTGTGTGTGTAAGCATGGGCGGATTGGGATTGAAAACCAGCCCGGTAAATGGATGGAAGCAGCAAGGGGGCACAGTGTAAACCACTGCTGCAAGGTGTCGGGGGGAAGGAGGGCAGGGGACACAGTGCAAGCCACAGCCTGTTCATGCTGGGACTAAAGGAGATGCATTTGACTGCTGCTAGGTCCTAGTGCCTGCTGACTGCTGCGGCGATGGCTTCCCTTCCATATGGAGGCAGTGCAAAGAGGGAGGACTGAGGCACCCAGTACCCACTGGCCATCCGATGGGTCCTAGTGCCCAGTCGCAGCGCTGTAGGGAGGACTGGGGCACCTCTAAGCTTGCCTAGTTACGATATATGGTGTGTGGGTGTGTGTGTGTGTGGGGGGGGGGGGACAGGATGATGATTTGAGTAGTGGGTAGAAGGTGGCTGTAAAACATGATAGGGGTAGTGGTGATGGAGAGCAGGGGCAGGATGGAAGTAATGTGGCAGAAGGCAGGATGAGTTAAGTATTAAGGAGCAAGGTGCAGGATGGGTGTGGTAGTGGACAGCAGGGGGCTGGATGGGCATAATGGTGGACAGCAGGGGCAGGATGGGAGTAGTGGTGGACTGCCGGAGTCAGGATGAGAGTAGTGGTGGACAGCAGGCGTCAGGATGGGAGTAGTGATGGACAGTAGGGGTCAGGATGGGAGTAGTGGTGATCAGCAGAGGTCAGGATGGGAGCAGTGGTGGACTGCCGGGGTCAGGATGAGATTAGTGGTGGACAGCAGGGGTCAGGATGGGAGTAGTGGTGGACAGTAGGGGTCAGGATGGGAGTAGTGGTGGACAGTAGGGGGCAGGATAGGGGTAGTGGTGATCAGCAGAGGTCAGGATGGGAGTAGTGGTGGACTGACGGGGTCAGGATGAGAGTAGTGGTGGACAGTAGGGGTCAGGATGGGAGTAGTGGTGGACAGTAGGGGTTAGGATGGGGGTAGTGGTGGACAGTAGGGGTCAGGATGGGGGTATTGGTGATCAGCAGGGGTCAGGATGGGAGTAGTGGTGGACAGTAGGGGTCAGGATGGGGGTAGTGGTGATCAGCAGGGGTCAGGATGGGGGTAGTGGTGGACAGTAGGGGTCAGGATGGGAGTAGTGGTGGACAGTAGGGGTCAGGATGGGGGTAGTGGTGGACAGCAGGGGTCAGGATGTGGGTAGTGGTGATCAGCAGGGGTCAGGATGGGAGTAGTGGTGGACAGTAGGGGTCTGGATGGGGGTAGTGGTGATCAGCAGGGGTCAGGATGAGAGTAGTGGTGGACAGTAGGGGGCAGGATAGGGGTAGTGGTGATCAGCAGAGGTCAGGATGGGAGTAGTGGTGGACTGCCGGGGTCAGGATGAGAGTAGTGGTGGACAGTAGGGGTCAGGATGGGGGTAGTGGTGGACAGTAGGGGTCAGGATGGGGGTAGTGGTGGACAGTAGGGGTCAGGATGGGGGTAGTGGTGATCAGCAGGGGTCAGGATGGGAGTAGTGGTGGACAGTAGGGGTCAGGATGGGGGTAGTGGTGATCAGCAGGGGTCAGGATGGGGGTAGTGGTGGACAGCAGGGGTCAGGATGGAGGTAGTGGTGGACAGTAGGGGTCAGGATGGGGGTAGTGGTGGACAGTAGGGGTCAGGATGAGAGTAGTGGTGGACAGTAGGGGTCAGGATGGGGGTAGTGGTGGACAGTAGGGGTCAGGATGGGGGTAGTGGTGATCAGCAGGGGTCAGGATGAGAGTAGTGGTGGACAGTAGGGGGCAGGATAGGGGTAGTGGTGATCAGCAGAGGTCAGGATGGGAGTAGTGGTGGACTGCCGGGGTCAGGATGAGAGTAGTGGTGGACAGTAGGGGTCAGGATGGGAGTAGTGGTGGACAGTAGGGGTCAGGATGGGGGTAGTGGTGGACAGTAGGGGTCAGGATGGGGGTAGTGGTGATCAGCAGGGGTCAGGATGGGAGTAGTGGTGGACAGTAGGGGTCAGGATGGGGGTAGTGGTGATCAGCAGGGGTCAGGATGGGGGTAGTGGTGGACAGCAGGGGTCAGGATGGGGGTAGTGGTGGACAGTAGGGGTCAGGATGGGGGTAGTGGTGGACAGTAGGGGTCAGGATGAGAGTAGTGGTGGACAGTAGGGGTCAGGATGGGGGCAGTGGTGGACAGTAGGGGTCAGGATGGGGGTAGTGGTGATCAGCAGGGGTCAGGATGGGAGTAGTGGTGGACAGTAGGGGGCAGGATGGGGGTAGTGGTGGACAGTAGGGGTCAGGATGGGGGTAGTGGTGATCAGCAGGGGTCAGGATGGGAGTAGTGGTGGACAGTAGGGGGCAGGATAGGGGTAGTGGTGATCAGCAGGGGTCAGGATGGAGTGGAAGAGACTTACCCTGAACGTGCAGTCTGTCATCCCTTCAGTCAGATGCTGTCATGCTTATGCTGCTGGGGGTCACCTCCTGTCTGCTGCTGCCGGGTCCCGAATGCTCTGCCTTCCTCCGTGCTGGACACTGACTGCAGCCATACACATCACAGGAAGACGCCGGCCGGGTCTGAAAGCTCCGGCGTCCCCCTCCTCCTGCTCCCATTCACTCTGCAGCAGCCACAGGGGACGGGTCATTCTGAAGTCAGGCAGCAGGCAGCGGAGGCTGAGGGCCGCGCGGCGCAGCGAGGGGGGGGGGTGTCGGGCGCACAGCCAGTTACTAGAGGACGGGGACCGGACTACTTGTTTTTTTTTTTAAAGAAAAAGACAGATATTCCAGAGAGGGGAGGGGGGGGGGGGACACCTGACCCGCGTCCTTCCTCCCACCGGATCCGCATGTGAGAGCTGACACTGGCTCTCTCCTTCCCTGTACAGCACTGACAGTGACTGGATACAGTCACTGTCTGTGCTGAATCTGGTGCCCAATCACATCGCCTTCAGTGACAGGGGCGTGCTTTCATATGGGCTGAAAGCACGTCCCTGCACTGAGGCACTCACACTGGTGCCGCTTACACGGTTTTTTTCAATGGGCTTTTACAGCCCTCTGCTTGGTCCCGCCCCCTACCCGGCCCTGCTTCCGGACATTTACTATTGGCAGCGGGAGGCACCGCTCTTGGTGCCTCCGAAATCAATTCAAACACCTAGTTACACTGGAAATGATTACCATAATATAAAGAAGATAGTTATGACACAGAATATGTGTCATAAGTATCTTCTTTGTATTATTTTAATCATTAATGACAGGGGAATGACAGGGGAGGCACTGCCTCCCCTGCCTCCCCTGACTGCACGTCCCTGAAGTGGCCGACACAAACACCTGGCCCATCTAGGAGTGGCACTGCAGTGTAAGGCAGGATGGCACTTCAAAAAAATTGTCCCCAAACAGCACATGATGCAAAGAAAAAAAAGAGGAGCACCAAGGTCGCTGTGTGACTAAGCTAAGCGACCCAAGTGGCCGACACAAACACCTGGCCCATCTAGGAGTGGCACTGCAGTGTCAGACAGGATGGCACTTCAAAAAAATAGTCCCCAAACAGCACATGATGCAAAGAAAAAAAGAGGCGCAATGAGGTAGCTGTGTGACTAAGCTAAGCGACCCAAGTGGCCGACACAAACACCTGGCCCATCTAGGAGTGGCACTGCAGTGTCAGACAGAATGGCACTTCCAAAAAATAGAGTCCAAACAGCACATGATGCAAAGAAAAAAAGAGGCGCACCAATGTGGCTGTGTGACTAAGCTAAGCGACACAAGTGGCCGACACAAACACCTGGCCCATCTAGGAGTGGCACTGCAGTGTCAGGCAGGATGGCCCTTCAAAAAAATACTCCCCAAACAGCACATGATGCAAAGAAAAAAAGAGGCGCACCAAGGTGGCTGTGTGACTAAGCTAAGCGACCCAAGTGGCCGACACAAACACCTGGCCCATCTAGGAGTGGCACTGCAGTGTCAGACAGGATGGCACTTCAAAAAAATAGTACCCAAACAGCACATGATGCAAAGAAAAAAAGAGGCGCAATGAGGTATCTGTGTGACTAAGCTAAGCGACCCAAGTGGCCGACACAAGCACCTGGCCCATCTAGGAGTGGCACTGCAGTGTCAGACAGGATGGCACTTCCAAAAAATAGTCCCCAAACAGCACATGATGCAAAGAAAAAAAGAGGCACACCAAGGTGGCTGTGTGACTAAGCTAAGCGACACAAGTGGCCGACACAAACACCTGGCCCATCTAGGAGTGGCACTGCAGTGTCAGGCAGGATGGCCCTTCAAAAAAATACTCCCCAAACAGCACATGATGCAAAGAAAAAAAGAGACGCACCAAGGTCGCTGTGTGACTAAGCTAAGCGACACAAGTGGCCGACACAAACACCTGGCCCATCTAGGAGTGGCACTGCAGTGTCAATCAAGACAGGATGGCCCTTCAAAAAAATACTCCCCAAACAGCACATGATGCAAAGAAAAAAAGAGGCGCACCAAGGTCGCTGTGTGACTAAGCTAAGCGACACAAGTGGCCGACACAAACACCTGGCCCATCTAGGAGTGGCACTGCAGTGTCAGGCAGGATGGCCCTTCAAAAAAATTGTCCCCAAATAGCACATGATGCAAAGAAAAATGAAAGAAAAAAGAGGTGCAAGATGGAATTGTCTTTGGGCCCTCCCACCCACCCTTATGTTGTATAAACAGGACATGCACACTTTAACGAACCCATAATTTCAGCGACAGGGTCTGCCACACGACTGTGACTGAAATGAATGGTTGGTTTGGGCCCCCACCAAAAAAGAAGCAATCAATCTCTCCTTGCACAAACTGGCTCTACAGAGGCAAGATGTCCACCTCATCATCATCCTCCGATTCCTCACCCCTTTCACTGTGTACATCCCCCTCCTCACAGATTATTAATTCGTCCCCACTGGAATCCACCATCTCAGGTCCCCGTGTACTTTCTGGAGGCAATTGCTGCTGGTGAATGTCTCCACGGAGGAATTGATTATAATTCATTTTAATGAACATCATCTTCTCCACATTTTCTGGAAGTAACCTCGTACGCCGATTGCTGACAAGGTGAGCGGCTGCACTAAACAGTCTTTCGGAGTACACACTGGAGGGAGGGCAACTTAGGTAGAATAAAGCCAGTTTCTGCAAGGGCCTCCAAATTGCCTCTTTTTCGTGCCAGTATACGTACGGACTGTCTGACGTGCCTACTTGGATGCGGTCACTCATATAATCCTCCACCATTCTTTCAATGGTGAGAGAATCATATGCAGTGACAGTAGACGACATGTCCGTAATCGTTGTCAGGTCCTTCAGTCCGGACCAGATGTCAGCATCAGCAGTCGCTCCAGACTGCCCTGCATCACTTTTTCACGGGTCACGTGACGAAACGCGTCAGGACTCCTCCCCTTTGTTCTTTCACTGGACATCTGCATTCAGGACGTTTTCAGGCCACAGCTACTTCACCTGGCATTTACCTACGGCAGCTACGGGCGGCTCCCAATTGGCTTCACATCCAGCCGCAGGCGTTGTGCGGCCACGACTACCGTCTCCAGTACCTTCCATCTCGTCATCTACCGGCGGACGGTGCACGTCCAGGTAGATTGAAAGGAAGTTTCTTCTACAGCTGGATACCTCAGACGGCGTTTGATTCAGGAGCCACACGCCCGCCACTCCTCATTGTCTGCACAGCACTAATAAGGTGAATACCAGCAGGTCAATACAACATATCCAGCGGCTGGTTGTTATATTTAAACACGCAACGTACCCTCCAGTTCCACCATCTATTGGGCACTTTCTGGACTTACCTGGGGACGCTCGGGTTCACCAGCCCTTATGGAGAGGTAATTTCATTTATATACAACCCATTCATGCGGATAATCTTTATTGAAGCTCACACTTCAAAACGTGTTCATTCATACACTTAAGGAATTACATTTAGCAGCTGTGGCAACAGTGATTTCAAAGGATTGTAACATTCTGTTACATTTTTGAACTCTCATAATATCCAGTCCAGTGAAATTTTATTTATATTTATCATAGTAATCAAAGCATAGATTATTCATGTGTTTCTAAAACTTTTGTATTTTATAAATTAAATAAAAATATAAGTAATACTACCTATGAATGGTCCATTATGAAATAGTAATTTTTTTTATTCTTATCAGAGTAATGTTGCTAATAAATATATATACTTGTTATTAATTTATCTGATTCATTGGTTGTTATTGAACCTGTGCAAATCTGGTGTGTGGTTCTTCATGAGCGCCTCTATTAACTTTTGTAATTTGATGAGGGGAATGACTTGACTCAGGCTGGTAGTGTCTGAACTGACTTCATGTGTGGCAAGTTCAAAGGGTTGCAGAACCTTGCACAACGTTGAAATCATTCTCCACTGCGCTTGAGTCTGGTGCATTCCACCTCCTTTGCCTATATCGTGGCCAGATGTATAGGCTTGAATGGCCTTTTGCTGCTCCTCCATCCTCTGAAGCATATAGAGGGTTGAATTCCACCTCGTTACCACCTCTTGCTTCAGATGATGGCAGGGCAGGTTCAGGAATGTTTGGTGGTGCTACAGTCTTCTGTACGCGGTGCATGAATGCCGAAAGTGGCCTGCAATTCTTCGGGCCACCGACAGCATCTCTTGCACGCCCCTGTCGTTTTTTAAATAATTCTGCACCACCAAATTCAAGGTATGTGCAAAACATGGGACGTGATGGAATTTGCCCAGATGTAATGCACGCACAATATTGCTGGCGTTGTCCGATGTCACAAATCCCCAGGAGTGTCCATTTGGGGTAAGCCATTCTGCGATGATCTTCCTCAGTTGCCGTAAGAGGTTTTCAGCTGTGTGCCTATTCTGGAAAGCGGTGATACAAAGCGTAGCCTGCCTAGGAACGAGTTGGCGTTTGCGAGATGCTGCTACTGGTGCCGCCGCTGCTGTTCTTGCTGCGGGAGGCAATACATCTACCCAGTGGGCTGTCACAGTCATATAGTTCTGAGTCTGCCCTGCTCCACTTGTCCACATGTCCATGGTTAAGTGGACATTGGGTACAACTGCATTTTTTAGGACACTGGTGAGTCTTTTTCTGAGGTCTGTGTACATTTTCGGTATCGCCTGCCTAGAGAAATGGAACCTAGATGGTATTTGGTACCGGGGACACAGTACCTCAATCAAGTCTCTAGTTGGCTCTGAATTAACGATGGATAACGGAACCACGTTTCTCACCGCCCAGGCTGCCAAGGCCTCAGTTATCCGCTTTGCAGCAGGATGACTGCTGTGATTTTTCATCTTCCTCGCAAAGGACTGTTGGACAGTCAATTGCTTACTGGAAGTAGTACAAGTGGTCTTCCGACTTCCCCTCTGGGATGACGATCGACTCCCAGCAGCAACAACAGCAGCGCCAGCAGCAGTAGGCGTTACACTCAAGGATGCATCGGAGGAATCCCAGGCAGGAGAGGACTCGTCAGACTTGCCAGTGACATGGCCTGCAGGACTATTGGCTTTCCTGGGTAAGGAGGAAATTGACACTGAGGGAGTTGGTGGTGTGGTTTGCAGGAGCTTGGTTACAAGAGGAAGGGATTTAGTGGTCAGTGGACTGCTTCCGCTGTCACCCAAAGTTTTTAAACTTGTCACTGACTTATGATGAATTCGCTGCAAGTAACGTATAAGGGAGGATGTTCCGAGGTGGTTAACGTCCTTACCCCTACTTATTACAGCTTGACAAAGGCAACACACGGCTTGACACCTGTTGTCCGCATTTGTGTTGAAATAATTCCACACTGAAGAGCTGTTTTTTTAGTATTTTGACCAGGCATGTCAATGGCCATATTCCTCCCACGGACAACAGGTGTCTCCCCGGGTGCCTGACTTAAACAAACCACCTCACCATCAGAATCCTCCTTGTCAATTTCCTCCCCAGCGCCAGCAACACCCATATCCTCATCCTGGTGTACTTCAACAGTGACATCTTCAATTTGACTATCAGGAACTGGACTGCGGGTGCTCCTTCCAGCACTTGCAGGGGGCGTGCAAATGGTGGAAGGCGCAAGCTCTTCCCGTCCAGTGTTGGGAAGGTCAGGCATCGCAACCGACACAATTGGACTCTCCTTGGGGATTTGTGATTTTGAAGAATGCACAGTTCTTTGCTGTGCTTTTGCCAGCTTGAGTCTTTTCTTTTTTCTAGCGAGAGGATGAGTGCTTCCATCCTCATTTGAAGCTGAACCACTAGCCATGAACATAGGCCAGGGCCTCAGTCGTTCCTTGCCACTCCGTGTCGTAAATGGCATATTGGCAAGTTTACGCTTCTCCTCAGACGCTTTTAATTTTGATTTTTGGGTCATTTTACTGAACTTTTGTGTTTTGGATTTTACATGCTCTGTACTATGACATTGGGCATCGGCCTTGGCAGACGACGTTGATGGCATTTCATCGTCTCGGCCATGACTAGTGGCAGTAGCTTCAGCACGAGGTGGAAGTGGATCTTGATCTTTCCCTTTAACCTCCACATTTTTGTTCTCCATTTTTTAATGTGTGGAATTATATGCCAGTAACAATAGCAATGGCCTACTACTATATTTACTGCGCACAACTAAAATGCACCACAGGTATAGAATGTAGATGGAGAGTATACTTAATGGATGACGACTGATGACACAGTGGTAGGTACAGCAGTGGCCTACCGTACTGCTATATACAGTATACTGGACCTGGTAGACACTGTCAGCAAACTGCTAAACTAGTCTAAAAAAATGCACCACAGGTATACAATGTAGATGGATAGTATACTTAATGGATGACGAGTGACGACACAGAGGTAGGTACAGCAGTGGCCTACCGTACTGCTATATACAGTATACTGGACCTGGTGGACACTGTCAGCAAACTGCTAAACTAGTCTAAAAAAAAGGCACCACATGTATACAATGTAGATGGATGGATAGTATACTTAATGGATGATGAGTGACGACACAGAGGTAGGTACAGCAGTGGCCTACCGTACTGCTATATACAGTATACTGGACCTGGTGGACACTGTCAGCAAACTGCTAAACTAGTCTAAAAAAAAGGCACCACAGGTATACAATGTAGATGGATGGATAGTATACTTAATGGATGACGAGTGACGACACAGAGGTAGGTACAGCAGTGGCCTACCGTACTGCTATATACAGTATAATGGACCTGGTGGACACTGTCAGCAAACTGCTAAACTAGTCTAAAAAAAAGGCACCACAGGTATACAATATAGATGGATAGTATACTTAATGGATGACGAGTGACGACACAGAGGTAGGTACAGCAGTGGCCTATCGTACTGCTATATACAGTATAATGGACCTGGTGGACACTGTCAGCAAACTGCTAAACTAGTCTAAAAAAAAGGCACCACAGGTATACAATGTAGATGGATGGATAGTATACTTAATGGATGACGAGTGACGACACAGAGGTAGGTACAGCAGTGGCCTACCGTACTGCTATATACAGTATAATGGACCTGGTAGACACTGTCAGCAAACTGCTAAACTAGTCTAAAAAAAAGGCACCACAGGTATACAATGTAGATGGATGGATAGTATACTTAATGGATGACGAGTGACGACACAGAGGTAGGTACAGCAGTGGCCTACCGTACTGCTATATACAGTATACTGGACCTGGTGGACACTGTCAGCAAACTGCTAAACTAGTCTAATAAAAAGGCACCACAGGTATACAATATAGATGGATGGATAGTATACTTAATGGATGACGAGTGACGACACAGAGGTAGGTACAGCAGTGGCCTACCGTACTGCTATATACAGTATACTGGACCTTGTGGACACTGTCAGCAAACTGCTAAACTAGTCTAAAAAAAAAGGCACCACAGGTATACAATGTAGATGGATAGTATACTTAATGGATGACAAGTGATGACACAGAGGTAGGTACAGCAGTGGCCTACCGTACTGCTATATACAGTATACTGGACCTGGTGGACACTGTCAGCAAACTGCTAAACTAGTCTAAAAAAAAGGCACCACAGGTATACAATGTAGATGGATGGATAGTATACTTAATGGATGACGAGTGACGACACAGAGGTAGGTACAGCAGTGGCCTACCGTACTGCTATATACAGTATACTGGACCTGTTGGACACTGTCAGCAAACTGCTAAACTAGTCTAAAAAAAAGGCACCACAGGTATACAATGTAGATGGATGGATAGTATACTTAATGGATGACGAGTGACGACACAGAGGTAGGTACAGCAGTGGCCTACCGTACTGCTATATACAGTATACTGGACCTGGTGGACACTGTCAGTAAACTGCTAAACTAGTCTAAAAAAAAGGCACCACAGGTATACAATGTAGATGGATGGATAGTATACTTAATGGATGACGAGTGACGACACAGAGGTAGGTAAAGCAGTGGCCTACCGTACTGCTATATACAGTATACTGGACCTGGTGGACACTGTCAGCAAACTGCTAAACTAGTCTAAAAAAAGGCACCACAGGTACACAATGTAGATGGATGGATAGTATACTTAATGGATGACGAGTGACGACACAGAGGTAGGTACAGCAGTGGCCTACCGTACTGCTATATACAGTATAATGGACCTGGTGGACACTGTCAGCAAACTGCTAAACTAGTCTAAAAAAAAGGCACCACAGGTATACAATGTAGATGGATGGATAGTATACTTAATGGATGACGAGTGACGACACAGAGGTAGGTACAGCAGTGGCCTACCATACTGCTATATACAGTATAATGGACCTGGTGGACACTGTCAGCAAACTGCTAAACTAGTCTAAAAAAAAGGCACCACAGGTATACAATGTAGATGGATGGATAGTATACTTAATGGATGACGAGTGACGACACAGAGGTAGGTACAGCAGTGGCCTACCGTACTGCTATATACAGTATACTGGACCTGGTGGACACTGTCAGCAAACTGCTAAACTAGTCTAAAAAAAAGGCACCACAGGTATACAATGTAGATGGATGGATAGTATACTTAATGGATGACGAGTGACGACACAGAGGTAGGTACAGCAGTGGCCTACCGTACTGCTATATACAGTATACTGGACCTGGTGGACACTGTCAACAAACTGCTAAACTAGTCTAAAAAAAAGGCACCACAGGTATACAATGTAGATGGATGGATAGTATACTTAATGGATGACGAGTGACGACACAGAGGTAGGTACAGCAGTGGCCTACCGTACTGCTATATACAGTATACTGGACCTGGTGGACACTGTCAGCAAACTGCTAAACTAGTCTAAAAAAAAGGCACCACAGGTATACAATGTAGATGGATGGATAGTATACTTAATGGATGACGAGTGACGACACAGAGGTAGGTACAGCAGTGGCCTACCGGTCTGCTATATACAGTATACTGGACCTGGTGGACACTGTCAGCAAACTGCTAAACTAGTCTAAAAAAAAGGCACCACAGGTATACAATGTTGATGGATGGATAGTATACTTAATGGATGACGAGTGACGACACAGAGGTAGGTACAGCAGTGGCCTACCGTACTGCTATATACAGTATAATGGACCTGGTGGACACTGTCAGCAAACTGCTAAACTAGTCTAAAAAAAAGGCACCACAGGTATACAATGTAGATGGATGGATAGTATACTTAATGGATGACGAGTGACGACACAGAGGTAGGTACAGCAGTGGCCTACCGTACTGCTATATACAGTATAATGGACCTGGTGGACACTGTCAGCAAACTGCTAAACTAGTCTAAAAAAAAGGCACCACAGGTATACAATGTAGATGGATGGATAGTATACTTAATGGATGACGAGTGACAACACAGAGGTAGGTACAGCAGTGGCCTACCGTACTGCTATATACAGTATACTGGACCTGGTGGACACTGTCAGCAAACTGCTAAACTAGTCTAAAAAAAAGGCACCACAGGTATACAATGTAGATGGATGGATAGTATACTTAATGGATGACGAGTGACGACACAGAGGTAGGTACAGCAGTGGTCTACCGTACTGCTATATACAGTATAATGGATCTGGTGGACACTGTCAGCAAACTGCTAAACTAGTCTAAAAAAAAAGGCACCACAGGTATACAATGTAGATGGATGGATAGTATACTTAATGGATGACGAGTGACGACACAGAGGTAGGTACAGCAGTGGCCTACCGTACTGCTATATACAGTATACTGGACCTGGTGGACACTGTCAGCAAACTGCTAAACTAGTCTAAAAAAAAGGCACCACAGGTATACAATATAGATGGATGGATAGTATACTTAATGGATGACGAGTGACGACACAGAGGTAGGTACAGCAGTCGCCTACCGTACTGCTATATACAGTATACTGGACCTGGTGGACACTGTCAGCAAACTGCTAAACTAGTCTAAAAAAAAGGCACCACAGGTATACAATGTAGATGGATGGATAGTATACTTAATGGATGACGAGTGACGATACAGAGGTAGGTACAGCAGTGGCCTACCGTACTGCTATATACAGTATACTGGACCTGGTGGACACTGTCAGCAAACTGCTAAACTAGTCTAAAAAAAGGCACCACAGGTATACAATGTAGATGGATGGATAGTATACTTAATGGATGACGAGTGACGACACAGAGGTAGGTACAGCAGTGGCCTACCGTACTGCTATATATAGTATAGTGGACCTGGTGGACACTGTCAGCAAACTGCTAAACTAAAATGCACCACAGGTATAGGAATGTAGATGGATAGTATACTTAATGGATGACGACACAGAGGTAGGTACTAGAGATGTGCACCGGAAATTTTTCGGGTTTTGTGTTTTGGTTTTGGGTTCGGTTCCATGGCCGTGTTTTGGGTTCGAACGAGTTTTGGCAAAACCTCACCGAATTTTTTTTGTCGGATTCGGGTGTGTTTTGGATTCGGGTGTTTTTTTCAAAAAACCCTAAAAAACAGCTTAAATCATAGAATTTGGGGGTCATTTTGATCCCAAAGTATTATTAACCTCAATAACCATAATTTCCACTCATTTTCAGTCTATTCTGAACACCTCACACCTCACAATATTATTTTTAGTCCTAAAATTTGCACCGAGGTCGCTGGATGACTAAGCTCAGCGACCCAAGTGGCCGACACAAACACCTGGCCCATCTAGGAGTGGCACTGCAGTGTCACGCAGGATGGCCCTTCCAAAAAACACTCCCCAAACAGCACATGACGCAAAGAAAAAAAGAGGCGCAATGAGGTAGCTGTGTGAGTAAGCTAAGCGACCCTAGTGGCCGACACAAACACCTGGCCCATCTAGGAGTGGCACTGCAGTGTCAGGCCGGATGGCCCTTCCAAAAAATACTCCCCAAACAGCACATGATGCAAAGAAGAAAAAAAAGAGGCGCAATGAGGTAGCTGTGTGACTAAGATAAGTGACCCTAGTCGCCGACACAAACACCTGGCCCATCTAGGAGTGGCACTGCAGTGTCACGCAGGATGGCCCTTCCAAAAAACACTCCCCAAACAGCACATGACGCAAAGAAAAAAAGAGGCGCAATGAGGTAGCTGTGTGAGTAAGCTAAGCGACCCTAGTGGCCGACACAAACACCTGGCCCATCTAGGAGTGGCACTGCAGTGTCAGGCCGGATGGCCCTTCCAAAAAATACTCCCCAAACAGCACATGACGCAAAGAAGAAAAAAAAGAGGCGCAATGAGGTAGCTGTGTGACTAAGATAAGTGACCCTAGTGGCCGACACAAACACCTGGCCCATCTAGGAGTGGCACTGCAGTGTCACGCAGGATGGCCCTTCCAAAAAACACTCCCCAAACAGCACATGACGCAAAGAAAAATGAAAGTAAAAAGAGGTGCAAGATGGAATTGTTCTTGGGCCCTCCCACCCACCCTTATGTTGTATAAACAGGACATGCACACTTTAACCAACCCATCATTTCAGTGACAGGGTCTGCCACATGACTGTGACTGAAATGACGGGTTGGTTTGGACCCCCACCAAAAAAGAAGCAATTAATCTCTCCTTGCGCAAACTGGCTCTACAGAGGCAAGATGTCCACCTCATCATCATCCTCCGATTCATCACCGTGTACATCCCCCTCCTCACAGATTATCAATTCGTCCCCACTGGAATCCACCATCACAGCTCCCTGTGTACTTTGTGGAGGCAATTGCTGCTGGTGAATGTCTCCACGGAGGAATTGATTATAATTCATTTTAATGAACATCATCTTCTCCACATTTTCTGGAAGTAACCTTGTACGCCGATTGCTGACAAGGTGAGCGGCGGCACTAAACACTCTTTCGGAGTACACACTTGTGGGAGGGCAACTTACGTAGAATAAAGCCAGTTTCTGCAAGGGCCTCCAAATTGCCTCTTTTTCCTGCCAGTATACGTACGGACTGTCTGACGTGCCTACTTGGATGCGGTCACTCATATAATCCTCCACCATTCTTTCAATGGTGAGAGAATCATATGCAGTGACAGTAGACGACATGTCCGTAATCGTTGTCAGGTCCTTTAGTCCGGACCAGATGTCAGCATCAGCAGTCGCTCCAGACTGCCCTGCATCACCGCCAGCGGGTGGGCTCGGAATTCTGAGCCTTTTCCTCGCACCCCCAGTTGCGGGAGAATGTGAAGGAGGAGATGTTGACAGGTCGCGTTCCGCTTGACTTGACAATTTTCTCACCAGCAGTTCTTTGAACCCCTGCAGACTTGTGTCTGCCAGAAAGAGAGATACAACGTAGGTTTTAAATCTAGGATCGAGCACGGTGGCCAAAATGTAGTGCTCTGATTTCAACAGATTGACCACCCGTGAATCCTTGTTAAGCGAATTAAGGGCTCCATCCACAAGTCCCACATGCCTAGCGGAATCGCTCAGTGTTAGCTCCTCCTGCAATGTCTCCAGCTTCTTCTGCAAAAGCCTGATGAGGGGAATGACCTGACTCAGGCTGGCAGTGTCTGAACTGACTTAACGTGTGGCAAGTTCAAAAGGTTGCAGAACCTTGCACAACGTTGAAATCATTCTCCACTGCGCTTGAGACAGGTGCATTCCACCTCCTATATCGTGGTCATTTGTATAGGCTTGAATGGCCTTTTGCTGCTCCTCCAACCTCTGAAGCATATAGAGGGTTGAATTCCACCTCGTTACCACTTCTTGCTTCAGATGATGGCAGGGCAGGTTCAGGCGTTTTTGGTGTTGCTCCAGTCTTCTGTACGTGGTGCCTGTACGCCGAAAGTGTCCCGCAATTCTTCTGGCCACCGACAGCATCTCTTGCATGCCCCTCTCGTTTTTTAAATAATTCTGCACCACCAAATTCAAGGTATGTGCAAAACATGGGACGTGCTGGAATTTGCCCATATTTAATGCACACACAATATTGCTGGCGTTGTCCGATGCTACAAATCCACAGGAGAGTCCAATTGGGGTAAGCCATTCTGCGATGATCTTCCTCAGTTGCCGTAAGAGGTTTTCAGCTGTGTGCGTATTCTGGAAAGCGGTGATACAAAGCGTAGCCTGCCTAGGAAAGAGTTGGCGTTTGCGAGATGCTGCTACTGGTGCCGCCGCTGCTGTTCTTGCGGCGGGAGTCAATACATCTACCCAGTGGGCTGTCACAGTCATATAGTCCTGAGTCTGCCCTGCTCCACTTGTCCACATGTCCGTGGTTAAGTGGACATTGGGTACAACTGCATTTTTTAGGACACTGGTGAGTCTTTTTCTGAGGTCTGTGTACATTTTCGGTATCGCCTGCCTAGAGAAATGGAACCTAGATGGTATTTGGTACCGGGGACACAGTACCTCAATCAAGTCTATAGTTGGCTCTGCAGTAATGATGGATACCGGAACAACGTTTCTCACCGCCCAGGATGCCAAGGCCTCAGTTATCCGCTTTGCAGCAGGATGACTGCTGTGATATTTCATCTTCCTCGCAAAGCACTGTTGGACAGTCAATTGCTTGGTGGAAGTAGTAAAAGTCGTCTTACGACTTCCCCTCTGGGATGACCATCGACTCCCAGCAGCAACAACAGCAGCGCCAGCAGCAGTAGGCGTTAGACGCAAGGATGCATTGGAGGAATCCCAGGCAGGAGAGGACTCGTCAGAATTGCCAGTGACATGGCCTGCAGGACTATTGGCATTCCTGGGGAAGGAGGAAATTGACACTGAGGGAGTTGGTGGGGTGGTTTGCGTGAGCTTGGTTACAAGAGGAAGGGATTTACTGGTCAGTGGACTGCTTCCGCTGTCGCCCAAAGTTTTTGAACTTGTCACTGACTTATGATGAATGCGCTGCAGGTGACGTATAAGGGAGGATGTTCCGAGGTGGTTAACGTCCTTACCCCTACTTATTACAGCTTGACAAAGGCAACACACGGCTTGACAAATGTTGTCCGCATTTCTGTTGAAATACTTCCACACCGAAGAGCTGATTTTTTTTGTATTTTCACCAGGCATGTCAATGGCCCTATTCCTCCCACGGACAACAGGTGTCTCCCCGGGTGCCTGACTTAAACAAACCACCTCACCATCAGAATCCTCCTGGTCAATTTCCTCCCCAGCGCCAGCCACACCTATATCCTCCTCATCCTGGTGTACTTCAACACTGACATCTTCAATCTGACTATCAGGAACAGGACTGCGGGTGCTCCTTCCAGCACTTGCAGGGGGCGTGCAAATGGTGGAAGGCGCATGCTCTTCACGTCCAGTGTTGGGAAGGTCAGGCATCGCAAACGACACAATTGGACTCTCCTTGTGGATTTGTGATTTCGAAAAACGCACAGTTCTTTGCTGTGCTTTTGCCAGCTTGAGTCTTTTCATTTTTCTAGCGAGAGGCTGAGTGCTTCCATCCTCATGTGAAGCTGAACCACTAGCCATGAACATAGGCCAGGGCCTCAGCCGTTCCTTGCCACTCCGTGTGGTAAATGGCATATTGGCAAGTTTACGCTTCTCCTCCGACAATTTTATTTTAGATTTTTGAGTCCTTTTTTTACTGATATTTGGTGTTTTGGATTTTACATGCTCTGTACTATGACATTGGGCATCGGCCTTGGCAGACGACTTTGATGGCATTTCATCGTCTCGGCCATGACTAGTGGCAGCAGCTTCAGCACGAGGTGGAAGTCGATCTTGATCTTTCCCTATTTTTGGAACCTCAACATTTTTGTTCTCCATATTTTAATAGGCACAACTAAAAGGCACCTCAGGTAAACAATGGAGATGGATGGATACTAGTATACTTATGGATGGACGAGCGACTGCCGACACAGAGGTAGCTACAGCCGTGGACTACCGTACTGCGTCTGCTGCTAATATAGACTGGATGATAATGATATAAAAAATATATATATATCACTACTGCAGCCGGACAGGTATATATTATATAATGACGGACCTGCTGGACACTGTCAGCACTGCAGACTCCTAAAGTAAGCTACTAGTATCAAGAAGATAGAAAAAAAAACACCACAGGTAGGTGGTATACAATTATGGATGGACGAGCGACTGCCGACACAGAGGTAGCTACAGCCGTGGACTACCGTACTGCGTCTGCTGCTAATATAGACTGGATGATAATGATATAAAAAATATATATATATCACTACTGCAGCCGGACAGGTATATATTATATAATGACGGACCTGCTGGACACTGTCAGCACTGCTGACTCCTAAAGTAAGCTACTAGTATCAAGAAGATAGAAAAAAAAAAACACAACAGGTAGGTGGTATACAATTATGGATGGACGAGCGACTGCCGACACAGAGGTAGCTACAGGCGTGGAATACCGTACTGCGTCTGCTGCTAATATAGACTGGATGATAATGATATAAAAAATATATATATATCACTACTGCAGCCGGACAGGTATATATTATATAATGACGGACCTGCTGGACACTGTCAGCACTGCAGACTCCTAAAGTAAGCTACTAGTATCAAGAAGATAGAAAAAAAAAACACAACAGGTAGGTGGTATACAATTATGGATGGACGAACGACTGCCGACACAGAGGTAGCTACAGCCGTGGACTACCGTACTGCGTCTGCTGCTAATATAGACTGGATGATAATGATATAAAAAATATATATATATCACTACTGCAGCCTGACAGGTATATATTATATAATGACGGACCTGCTGGACACTGTCAGCACTGGAGACTCCTAAAGTTAACTACTAGTATGAAGAAGATAGAAAAAAAAAACCCCACCACAGGTAGGTATACAATTATGGACGAGCGACTGCCGACACAGAGGTAGCTACAGCCGTGGACTACCGTACTGCGTCTGCTGCTGGTATAGACTGGATGATAATGATATAAAAAATATATATATATCACTACTGCAGGACAGGTATATATTATATAATGACGGACCTGCTGGACACTGTCAGCAGAATGCGTTTATAGAATAAAAACACCACACGACGAGTGTTTAACTTTTTCAGGCAGACAATCACAATATACTGGTGGTCACTGGTCACTGGTCAGTCACACTGGCAGTGGCACTCTGGCAGCAAAAGTGTGCACTGTTAAATATATGTACTCCTGCTATAACTGCTCCCCAGTCTCCCCCACAATTAAGCTGTGTGAGCAGTGAGCACTCAGCACAGTCAGATATACATAGATGATGCAGCACACTGAGGCTGAGCACAGATATGGTATACTGTGTCACTGTGTATCGGTTTTTTTTCAGGCAGAGAACGGATTATATTAAATAATAATAAAACTGCACTGGTGGTCACTGGTCAGTCACTAGTAAACTCTGCACTCTCTGAGTACTCCTAAGCTCCAGTAAATCAAGTGTCTCACTCTCACTATCTATTTCTATTCTAAATGGAGACGACGCCAGCCACGTCCTCTCCCTATCAATCTCAATGCACGCGTGAAAACGGCGGCGACGCGCGGCTCCTTATATAGAATCCGAGTCTCGCGATAGAATCCGAGCCTCGCGAGAATCCGACAGCGGGATGATGACGTTCGGGCGCACTCGGGTTAGCCGAGCAAGGCGGGAAGATCCGAGTCTGCCTCGGACCCGTGTAAAAAGCGTGAAGTTCGGGGGGGGTTCGGTTTCCGAGAAACCGAACCCGCTCATCACTAGTTTAAAGGTCACATTTTATCGTCTATCTTATCTTTGTATAGCTCTCCCACGGCCCAGGTGTTCAGTAATGGATTTTTATCCAATCCATTTCCTATTACAAATGGTACGAGGCAAGGATGTCCCCTTTCCCCTTTAATATTTGTTCTATCAATTGAGCCCCATGCCATTACTATACGTAACGATCCACATTTCCCGGGTCTGAGGATCGGTCCTTCTTGCCATAAACTGAGCCTTTTCACTGACGATGTCCTCCTTTCTTGTTTCTGATCCCACTGTCACTCTTCCCTCTCTGCATTCCGTCCTTGATGCCTACAGTTTAGCCTCTTACTATAAACTTAATACTAGTGATGAGCGGGTTCGGTTCCTCGGAATCCGAACCCCCCCGAACTTCACCCATTTTACACGGTTCCGAGGCAGACTCGGATCCTCCCGCCTTGCTCGGTTAACCCGAACGCGCCCGAACGTCATCATCCCGCTGTCGTATTCTCGCGAGATTCGTATTCTATATAAGGAGCCGCGTGTCGCCGCCATTTCCACTCGTGCATTGGAGATGATAGGGAGAGGACGTGCAGCGTTCTCTCAGTTGTGTTCAGTGTGCTGCAAATATCTGTGCTCAGTGTGCTTGCAAATATCTGTGCTCAGTGTGCTTGCCTGAAAAACGCTCCATATCTGTGCTGCATTGTAGTATACAGTAGGACAGTGCAGAATTTTGCTGACCAGTGACCACCAGTATTATATCAGTAGGGTACAGTAGTCCACTGCTCTACCTACCTCTGTGTCGTCAAGTATACTATCCATCCATACCTGTGGTGCATTTAAGTTGTATGCAGTATATATAGTAGGAGGACAGTGCATAATTTTGCTGACCACCAGTATATAATATATAGCAGTACGGTACAGTAGTCCACTGCTCTACCTACCTCTGTGTCGTCAAGTATACTATCCATCCATACCTGTGGTGCATTTAAGTTGTGCGCAGTATATATAGTAGGAGGACAGTGCATAATTTTGCTGACCACCAGTATATAATATATAGCAGTACGGTACAGTAGGCCATTGCTATTGATATATTACTGGCATATAATTCCACACATTAAAAAATGGAGAACAAAAATGTGGAGGGTAAAATAGGGAAAGATCAAGATCCACTTCCACCTCGTGCTGAAGCTGCTGCCACTAGTCATGGCTGAGACAATGAAATGCCATCAACGTCGTCTGCCAAGGCCGATGCCCAATGTCATAGTAGAGAGCATGTAAAATCCAAAAAACAAAAGTTCAGTAAAATGACCAAAAAATCAAAATTAAAAGTGTCTGATGAGAAGCGTAAACTTGCCAATATGCCATTTACGACACGGAGTGACAAGGAATGGCTGAGGCCCTGGCCTATGTTCACGGCTAGTGGTTCAGATTACATGAGGATGGAAGCACTCATCCTCTCGCTAGAAAAATGAAAAGACTTAAGCTGGCAAAAGCACAGCAAAGAACTGTGCGTTCTTCTAAATCACAAATCCCCAAGGAGAGTTCAATTGTGTCGGTTGCGATGCCTGACCTTCTCAACACTGGACGGGAAGAGGTGGCGCCTTCCACCATTTGCACGCCCCCTGCAAGTGCTGGAAGGAGTACCCGCAGTCCAGTTCCTGATAGTCAAATTGAAGATGTCACTGTTATAGTACACCAGAGTGAGGATATGGGTGTTGCTGGCGCTGAGTAGGAAATTGACACGGAGGATTCTGATGGTGATGTGTTTTTTTTTAAGTCAGGCACCCGGGGAGACACCTGTTGTCCGTGGGACGAATATGGCCATTGACATGCCTGGTCAAATTACAAAAAAAATCACCTCTTCGGTGTGGAATTATTTAAACAGAAATGCGGACAACAGGTGTCAAGCCGTGTGTCGCCTTTGTCAAGCTGTAATAAGTAGGGGTAATGACGTTAACCACCTCGGAACATCCTCCCTCATACGTCACCTGGAGCGCATTCATCAGAAG
Organism: Pseudophryne corroboree; assembly: GCF_028390025.1. Lineage (NCBI taxonomy): Eukaryota > Metazoa > Chordata > Amphibia > Anura > Myobatrachidae > Pseudophryne > Pseudophryne corroboree. The sequence continues at coordinate 350,211,800 of NC_086452.1, read as the reverse complement.
TCATTGACAAGTTTAAAAACTTTGGGTGACAGCGGAAGCAGTCAACTGACAACAAAATCCCTTCCTCTTGTAACCAAGCTCCTGCAAACCACACCACCAACTCCCTCAGTGTCAATTTCCTCCTTAGACAGGAAAGCCAATAGTCCTGCAGGCCATGTCACTGTCAAGTCTGACGAGTCCTCTCCTGCCTGGGATTCCTCCGATGCATCCTTGAGTGTAACGCCTACTGCTGCTGGCACTGCTGTTGTTGCTGCTGGGAGTCGATCGTCATCCCAGAGGGGAAGTCGGAAGACCACTTGTACTACTTCCAGTAAGCAATTGACTGTCCAACAGTCCTTTTGCGAGGAAGATGAAATATCACAGCAATCATCCTGCTGCAAAGCGGATAACTCAGGCCTTTGCAGCCTGGGCGGTATTAAACGTGTTTCCGGTATCCACCGTTAATTCACAGGAAACTAGAGAATTGCTTGAGGTACTGTGTCCCCGGTACCAAATACCATCTAGGTTCCATTTCTCTAGGCAGGCGATACCGAGAATGTACACAGACCTCAGAAAAAGAGTCACCAGTGTCCTAAAAAATGCAGTTGTACCCAATGTCCACTTAACCACGGACATGTGGACAAGTGGAGCAAGGCAGACTAAGGACTATATGACTGTGACAGCCCACTGGGTAGATGTATTGCCTCCCGCAGCAAGAACAGCAGTGGTGGCACCAGTAGCAGCATCTCGCAAACTCCAACTCGTTCCTAGGCAGGCTACGCTTTGTATCACCGCTTTCCATAAGAGGTACACAGCTGACAACCTCTTACGGAAACTGAGGAACATCATCGCAGAATAGCTTACCCCAATTGGACTCTCCTGGGGATTTGTGACATCGGACAACGCCACCAATATTGTGCGTGCATTACATGTGGGCAAATTCCAGCACGTCCCATGTTTTGCACATACATTGAATTTGGTGGTGTAGAATTATTTAAAAAAACGACAGGGGCATGCAAGAGATGCTGTCGGTGGCCCAAAGAATTGCAGGCCACTTTCGGCATTCAGCCACCGCGTGCCGAAGACTGGAGCACCAGCAAACACTCCTGAACCTGCCCTGCCATCATCTGAACCAAGAGGTGGTAACGATGTGGAATTCAACCCTCTATATGCTTCAGAGGATGGAGGAGCAGCAAAAGGCCATTCAAGCCTATACAGCTACCTACGATATAGGCAAAGGAGGGGGAATGCACCTGACTCAAGCGCAGTGGAGAATGATTTCAACGTTGTGCAAGGTTCTGCAACCCTTTGAACTTGCCACACGTGAAGTCAGTTCAGACACTGCCAGCCTGAGTCAGGTCATTCCCCTCATCAGGCTTTTGCAGAAGAAGCTGGAGAGATTGAAGGAGGAGCTAAAACAGAGCGATTCCGCTAGGCATGTGGGACTTGTGGATGGAGCCCTTAATTTGCTTAACCAGGATTCACGGGTGGTCAATCTGTTGAAATCAGAGCACTACATTTTTGCCACCGTGCTCGATCCAAGGTTTAAAGCCTACGTTGTATCTCTCTTTCCGGCAGACCCAAGTTTGCAGAGGTTCAAAGACCTGCTGGTGAGAAAATTGTCAAGTCAAGCGGAACGTGACCCGTCAACAGCTCCTCCTTCACATTCTCTCGCAACTGGGGCTGCGAGGAAAAGGCTAAGAATTCCGAGCCCACCCGCTGGCGGTGATGCAGGGCAGTCTGGAGCGAGTGCTGACATCTGGTCCGGACTGAAGGACCTGCCAACGATTACTGACATGTCGTCTACTGTCACTGCATATGATTCTCTCACCATTGAAAGAATGGTGGAGGATTATATGAGTGACCGCATCCAAGTAGGCACGTCAGACAGTCCGTACGTATACTGGCAGGAAAAAGAGGCAATTTGGAGGCCCTTGCAGAAACTGGCTTTATTTTACCTATGTTGCCCCCCCCTCCAGTGTGTACTCCGAAAGAGTGTTTAGTGCAGCCGCTCACCTTGTCAGCAATCGGCGTAGGAGGTTACTTCCTGAAAATGTGGAGAAGATGATGTTCATCAAAATGAATTATAATCAATTCCTCCGTGGAGACATTCACCAGCAATTGCCTCCAGAAAGTACACAGGGACCTGAGATGGTGGATTCCAGTGGGGACGAATTAATACTCTGTGAGGAGGGGGATGTACACAGTGAAAGGGGTGAGGAATCGGAGGATGAGGAGGAGGTGGACATCTTGCCTCTGTAGAGCCAGTTTGTGCAAGGAGAGATTGATTTATTCTTTTTTGGTGGGGGCCCAAACAAACCAGTCATTTCAGTCACAGTCGTGTGGCAGACACTGTCGCTGAAATGATGGGTTTGTTAAAGTGTGCATGTCCTGTTTATACAACATAAGGGTGGGTGGGAGAGCCCAAGGACAATTCCATCTTGCACCTCTTTTTCTTTCATTTTTCTTTGCATCATGTGCTGTTTGGGGACTATTTTTTGAAGTGCCATCCTGCCTGACACTGCAGTGCCACTCCTAGATGGGCCAGGTGTTTGTGTCAGCCACTTGAGTCGCTTAGCTTAGTCACACAGCTACCTCATTGCACCTCTTTATTTCTTTGCATCATGTGCTGTTTGGGGACTATTTTTTAAATCTGACATCCTGTCTGACACTGCAGTGCCACTCCTAGATGGCCCAGGTGTTTGTGTCGGCCACTTGGGTTGCTTAGCTTAGTATCCAGCGACCTTGGTGCACCTCTTTTTTTCTTTGCATCATGTGCTGTTTGGGGACTATTTTTTGAAGTGCCATCCTGTCTGACACTGCAGTGCCACTCCTAGATGGGCCAGGTGTTTGTGTCGGCCACTTGGGTCGCTTAGCTTAGTCACACAGCTACCTCATTGCACCTCTTTTTTTCTTTGCATAATGTGCTGTTTGGGGACTATTTTTTAAATCTGCCATCCTGTCTGACACTGCAGTGCCACTCCTAGATGGGCCAGGTGTTTGTGTCGGCCACTTGGGTCACTTAGCTTAGTCACACAGCTACCTCATTGCACCTCTTTTTTTCTTTGCATCATGTGCTGTTTGGGGACTATTTTTTAAATCTGCCATCCTGTCTGACACTGCAGTACCACTCCTAGATGGGCAGGTGTTTGTGTCGACCACTTGGGTCGCTTAGCCTAGTCATCCAGCGACCTCGGTGCAAATTTTAGGACTAAAAATAATAGTGTGAGGTGTTCAGAATAGACTGGAAATGAGTGGAAATTATGGTTATTGAGGTTAATAATACTATGGGATCAAAATGACCCCCAAATTCTATGATTTAAGCTGTTTTTGAGGGTTTTTGTAAAAAAAACACCCGAATCTAAAACACACCCGAATCCGACAAAAAAATTTCAGGGAGGTTTTGCCAAAACGCGTCCGAATCCAAAACACGGCCGCGGAACCGAATCCAAAACCAAAACACAAAACCTGAAAAATGTCCGGTGCACATCACTACTTAATACCACAATGACAGACGCCCTACCTCTTAACCTAACCACCTCCCTATCTTCTCTTCAATCCTCTTACCAATATAATTGGCAATAAGACACAATAAAATATCTAGGCATCAACATTCCCACTAATACTTCTGAAGTCTTCACCTCCAATCTATTCCCTCTTGTAGCGCAACTAGAGACCTTAGCAACCTCCTGGATGTCGTACGATGTCTCCTGGCTAGGTCCTATGGCTGCATTTAAATGTCCCTTTTACCTAAATTAATGTATTTGTTCCGCACAATCCCGTATATTTTTCTGAAAAAGGCCCTTCAGATCTGCTCCTCTATTTTGACGGAATATGTTTGGTCCTCGAAGCCCCCTACATTAGTCCGCTTTAAAATGGTACTACCAAGGGCACTAGGGGGACTAACCCTGCCTGACATATTCTTATACCAAGAAGCCTGTCTCTTAGCCTCCATTAAGAACTATTTTAACTCTGACTCGCAAATAGGCTGGGTAGAGCTTGAGCAATCTTTTGCTCGCTCTTTCCCTCTTACAGACTTGATTCGTATTCCTCAACCATTCCGACCCCACCTCCCCAACCTGCTCCCATCCACACAGGCCTCTTTAAAAGTCTGGGATACACTATCTGCCACTATATCATCTCCTGCCTGCGCTATACTATAGCTTTCCATCACAACACTCACGAAATTGTAACCTCACCTGAACCTCGCCAAATGGAGAGCTCTAGGTGTAACGCTGTTAAAAGATTTAATGGATGGTCTTTCCCTACTACCTTTCTCATCCCTCAAACAAAAATTCTCCTTGCCTGCTTCAGAGCTCTTCCATTACCTACAGAGTGTTAATCACTCCCTTCTGCCTTAATCTCATCGGACACCTCCTCACAATCGCTCCTTACCCGACCCTCCCTATTCAATTCCAAAGGCGATATTTCATTCTGGTATAAAGTGTTACTAAACCTGATTCCCCTTTCCAAGTCTACTGCCCAACTGAAATGGGAACGTTGTCCCCGTCTGAATGGCAAAAAGTCTTCCTGTCCTCCTATTCCATATCCAGGTGTCTAAATCACACTGAAATGCATATAAAATTAGTCCATAGACTGTATTTACAGAATACAAGAGTTACAACCAAAGTGCGCAACAGATTTCCCCCACAATGCAGCTATAATTCCTGTGTGTGAGTAAGCACCAATTTACTCAATGTTGCCAAAATGTGAAAGAAATACACAGTAACTAATTAGCGCTAGAGGGAAAACCACATCCACCAATTTACAATGAAGTAAATCACCACTTCAAGAAAAAACTCCTTATAAGTGTTGCCACTTAATATACTTATTTAAAATAAGAAATACAGTCCTTATTCATCCTTAAGGTGTCAATAATTCATCTGGAGAACAAAAAGACATGCAATAATAGTGCAGATTGTATTAAAAATTCAAATGGTAATTTTATTGCACGATGTACACTTACAAACAAGTGATTTATATATCGTATTAGATCATCCACACAGGCACTACAGCAAAGGACCTTTCAGGATATCCACGGCATCATATCGTGTTCCATAAAAGACAAAAAAGTGCAAGTGTACGTTCCCAGTGATCAGAACAAGAGGAGATGTTGCGTAGTGAGTCCAGAGCACCAGAACGTGACGCTGAAATAAGGTGAGGTATGGAAATAGCCCCTAGCAGCCTACCTCCATTGTTTCACCCGTGTGGTCAGTTCACGCCTGCGTGACTATGGTTTCTTGGGCCCACGGCAGCCGCGTTTGAAGGGCGGATTAGGTCTGCCCAACTCCGATGCCCCCAGGTCTTAGAGTGAGACAAGGCGTGAACCGAGACAGGATAATAACAAGAGGACCTCTAACTAAAGCAAACAGAAGGCTATAGGGGCTACTAACAACCCTAAAACTAAATACATGTGCGGCATGCCGCCAAAGGAAAAGAACAACAAAGGAAATGCTGTCCACACGCCGACACTATACTGTTGTGTACCAGCGGTGACAGCATATGCAGAACCCTCTGCAAAACACCAGTAACAGATATAACCAAGGAATACAGCGGCCTAGGCCGACGGACGCGGCAAAGCCGCTACTCACGGAACCGGTACAAATACTGGCAAACGGACAGGAACCCCCAATGTAGCCAACACAGGCTCTCAGAACCGGAGGACAGGCAGAATCCCAAACGACAGACCGGTGGACACCAAGAAGCCAGATACTCGACCAGGCACAGACAAAGCCACAGGACTTCTGGACAGGAACGCTTCACAGCAGGACACGGGATCAGACACTGGATCAGACACTGGATCAGACACTCAGGAACTGGCAGGAACTAGCTCAGAACTCAAGAACTATCACCGGCATCTGTGTATTGCACTGAGCCAGAATATAACAGAGAGCCCTAATTAATTATGTTGTGCAGCTGCCCTGTTGCACGACTCCAAACTGACAAGATGCAATTAGCAGACAGGTGAGGCCAAACACATGGAAACAGGCTGCAATTACACAGACTCACCACCGGCAGCAAACAAGAATCTTCTAAACCAGAGCAAAGGGAAATCCTGGCCTGCAAGAGAACTATAAACATAAAATAGGAAGGAACCACTACCTGTGGTTCATAACAGCAAGATAGTGCAGAACAATAAAAACAATAGCAGCTTTAATAAATGATTGCACTTACAAACAAATGTTTATATAGGGCATTAACAAAAAAATCCGCAGAGCAGAACAGCTGGTCCCCACTCCTGATATTCCCCAAAATGATGTCCCCGGGTACACTGTAGCTCACTTCCGGATAGTGAGTTCAGGAAATCAGTTCGAGCACCAACGTGCAGCATCAGCGGATAACCATAAACATACCGTTGCTAAACGCGTTTCAGACTAAGTGTCCTTCTTCAGTAGCGTGGTATGTGTCAATGAATCTGTGCTTTTAAAGGTAGTCAATTTGCCTGACATGTGTTCCAAATACGGAAATCGCTGCATTCTCGTACACTTCCGTGTACGTCATCTCCAAACCCGTAAGTGACATAGCCAGAAGTTGTCATTATGCGTTCCACCGATCGATCTTGTATACTATGATCTCCAGCGGACTATACTTTCAAATTCCGTATTGTTAACAGTGTGAACATGACGTAGTTTAGGCATCCGTTGTCAAGCCAACAGACACAATCCATCATAAAACAAAAACATAAAAATATTACAGTTAGATTGCTCCTTAAATTCATAAAAATAAAATTCCAGTCACATATATAAACATATATATATATCAATAGATACATGCACATATAAAAATAGGTACACAACTCAATACAAAATTATAATGTGATGAAGTGATAAAATAGGGAAAGATTTACGAATTAAGAGAGTGAACAAGTTATGTTAGAAAGCTCTTAAGTTCGAAGTCGACATTCAGACCCCTGGGTACAAGAGTCCCCAGTTGGTAAATCCACCGCATCTCTGATTGAGAGAGGCGCTTCTCAATGTCATGACTCCTCCATTTCGGCAAAATTTGTTGTATTCCCCAGAAATTCTTTATACAACACTCTCTTGATTCGTGTGCAATTTTAAAATGTGCAGAAACATTATGTGTACTTAAAGATTTACGAATATTATAAATATGTTCTGCAGCACTCACTTTGAGTTGTCTAATAGTTTTCCCTACATAAAATAACTCACATTCACACTGTAATAAATACACTACATTTTTAGAGTGACAAGTAATAAACTCATTTATTGAGTGGGTTGTGTTCCCTACTTTAAAAGTCACAGTTTTTCTATCTTTCATCTTTACGGTCCTGCACATAAGGCAATCCCTGCATCGATGGAAACCTTTGGTCCTAATGCTGGTTCTTAATTCGCTTTCTAAACTGCTTTTCACTAGATGATCTTTCTATACACGAATACAGGTTTTTGTGGAATTACGTCGCCTATAATAGGATCTTGTTTCAATAAATTCCAGTTCTTATGAAAGACCTGTTCAACTTCCCGGTAACAGTTGTTATATTGACTGATGAACGCCCATTGATATTTGGTATCTGATTTTTCCTCTTTATTTTTCACACTTATAAGTTCTTTTCTATCAATCTTATCAATCCTTTCTTTAGCTTTATTCAATAAATTGTCTGAATAGCCACGGGACCTTAATCTTTGAGAAACCTCTCTTATTTTCACTTCACAGGAGGATTCATCCGTGCAATTTCGTTTTATTCTAGAGAATTGACCAAAGAGAATGGCATCAAGCCAATTATGATGATGTTGACTCGATTTATCAATATAGCTGTTTGAATCCGTATTTTTTCTATGTGTTTTAGTTTTTAAAAGGCCATTATCGATATAGATATTCAAATCTAAAAACACCACTTCATTAAGACTATATGTAAATACTAAATTAATAGAAAATGTGTTGGAATTTAGGCCAGTGCAAACCTGATTGAGGGATTCTTCAGTAACCCTCCAAACAAAAAGTATGTCGTCTATAAAGCGCTGCCAGGACACCAGGTTTGCCACCGGACTTCCTTCTGGCCAGATGGTATTATCCTCCCAGTATGCCATATATAAATTAGCATAACTGGGAGCGAACCTGGTGCCCATGGCAGTGCCGACGCATTGTAAATAAAACATTCCCTCAAAATAAAAATAATTATTGGTCAAAATGAAATCTATACCATCTAGTATGAACTTTTTTAGTTTTGCCTCTAAAGTGCTTTTATGAAGAAAATAAGATACCGCTATTAATCCTTTGTTTTTATTGATAATAGTGTATAGCGTGCTCACATCCGCACTACATAATATATCTCCTTCTTGCCAATTGTAAGCAGATAATTTTCTTAATACATCACTTGTATCTTTTAAATATGCCTTAGTTTGTATAACTAACGGCTGAAGATGAAAATCTATCATCGCAGACAAATTACTCATGATGCTATTGCACCCGGAAATAATTGGTCTGCCAGGGGGGTGGAGGGGGTCCTTATGAACTTTAGGGAGAACATACATAGTGGGAATGGATGGGTTGTTAATATTTAAAAATTCCATTTTCTTTTTAGTAATTACACCAGAATTATGTGCCTCCATAGTTAGCTCAAGGAGTGCTTTGGTTATTTTACTTGTAGGGTCACTTTTAAGTTTTTTATAAGTGACACCATCACCCAGTTGTTTCTGAATTTCCCCTATGTATGCCTCCCTTTCCATCAGGACCACACCTCCACCCTTATCAGCAGGTTTTATGATTTAAGACTTGTCGTCTTTAAGCGTCTTTAGGACATCAAATTCTCTTTTGGAGAGGTACAAACATCTAGATTTTTTCTTTTTATCCTCCTTCTGACTCCTTTGTGATATTTTACTAATCTCTTCACATACAACCTTATTAAAGCACTCTAGAAAACTTCCTTTTGCATGAGTAGGGTAAAATGTGGATGGAGGCTTAAAGTTGGTAGATAATTCCCCCTGCTGATCCACATCAACTCCCACCTCCTTATTAAAAAAAAACGTTTAATTTCCTAATATATTTTTGAACATTTAAAAAAAGGTTGAATGAATTAGGAAGAAAAGAAGGGGCAAATTTGAGTCCCTTTTGGAGTATGGTGACTTCTTCAGTTGTCAACTCTCTATCTGTTAAATTAAAGATTTTTCCTTTAGAGGAATCCTCAATATCCTTCTGTTTTACCTCAGGAGTCTTTGTAGATCGCTTTTTTCTGGGTTTAGATTTTAATCCTTTTCCTGCTCTTTTACCTCTCTTTGTTTTTTTACCTGTATTAATTAATATTTGTTCCTCCAGGGTGGTCTGGAGTCCCATTTTAAAAAAGACTGATCAGGTTCATGTGATCTCCATCTGTCTGAATTTTCCAAACTGGAAAATCTATTCAATGATTCAAATGTATTGGGATATACATAATTTCCCCTATTTGTTCTTTCCTGTATTTGATCCCGATTAGTAGACCATTTCCTATTTCTAGGATTTTGCTTATGTGGGTAAATTTGTATATTTTTCTTTGGGTTATTTCGTTGATATCTATAGGGATCCCTTTGGAAGGCAGAAGTACTACTCTTTCCTCTATTTGAATGATAGTTATTCCTATTTACATTGCGGGCTCTACGCCATGGTTGATTTTTTTTTTTATTTAATACTGGAGTTAGTGGATTATTAGTACAGACATTAGTCTGAATAGGTGTAGGGCACAAAATCCCTTCAGGGGCTAATGGTATTCCCAAATCTCTCTGATATTTCTTCTGTTTTTTAGCTCTTAGATCCTGAGTACTTTTGTTCAACTTGAATAATAATTCCTTTTCATATAGAACAAAGTCCTTAAGATCCTTAAATGGATGGATCATGGTTTGCAGTGCGCTAATTTCATCATTTAATTTTTTTAAAACCATGGTCCTCTCCCTTATAATGAGATCAATTAATGAAAAAGAACAATTATCAAGTATAGAGTTCCATTCATTTACAAAGTTGTCATCTTCATTTCCAAAAGAGGGTTGCTTATTTAATTTTAACCCTTTAGGTATGATTTTAGCAACCTGATATTGTTCTAATGTTGCCACCTCCCACCATAATTTGTTCTCTTTTATCATTACTAACTCCAATTTTCTAAAAACAGAGCCAAGATCTTCATCAGATAAATCTACATATTCTCCTGATTTGGTAAATGTGTTCTTAATTAATTGATTTCTGGACTCTCTATAGGCAAACATGTTTGCAGCACCTTGCTATGTTAGGATGCAAGAAATACAGAATACAAGAGTTACAACCAAAGTGCGCAACATATTTCCCCCACAATGCAGCTATAATTCCTGTGTGTGAGTAAGCACCAATTTACTCAATGTTGCCAAAATGTGAAAGAAATACACAGTAACTAATTAGCGCTAGAGGGAAAACCACATCCACCAATTTACAATGAACTAAATCACCACTTCAAGAAAAAACTCCTTATAAGTGTTGCCACTTAATATACTTATTTGACATCGGACCGATTACACACATTTTGGCCCTCATGTAGCAACAAATGTAGGTCATATATTTCATATGTTTTGGTCCTGTCCAGTGATCACTAACTACTGGTCTGAAGTTTTTGCCTTAATTAATAAAGTATTAGACCTAAATATCTCTCCAGATCCAACATTGGCTCTGCTTCACATTGTTCCCCATTCTGTCCCCCTTGCCAACAATATGTCTTAGACCATATCCTAATAGCCGCCCGAGCCAACCTTGCACAGATGTGGAAACAGCCCTTATCCCCAACGATTTTGAAAGTAATCTATAAAACTAACTACCATTTCCTTATGGAAACCAAATTTGTCCCTTACTCAAGCACTGCTTCCTCTCCCTTAGAACGTTGGTCCCCATGGCACTTGTTTGTGACCGAAGGCGAGAGATCACAAAACTTCCCAAACGCATCACTATGCGATCCACTCCAATTTAGTCTAAATGAGACCACCTCATTAAGTACTACATCGGCCAGTTAATTGGATGGCATCTTTTCTATATTAAATTTTGGTATTTTTTTTCTTCTTGTATTATTTCCTTTCCTATGCAGTCCGTTGTTTCATATGGACACAATTATATACTTACATTGCTATGTAATGTAAACCTCCGAAGGATATTACTTTCCAGAGTACCAGAACTCCGTACCAGCTCTCTAAACCGCATTTTGTTCCCCCTGTGATACCCTTACTACCAATGCTTCCCTTGCTATTGTTATAGTGACTATACCTGTATCTGGATACTTCTTCTGCATGTATCGCCCACACACACACCTTTTTTCTTTTCTGTACACCATCAAAATTGTTTTTTATCTCAATAAAAACTATTGATGAAAAAAAAAATCTGCACTGATCATTTTGTTTGTTAGTTGGGAGACTGGATTGGTATCTACCAGACTTCTTATTGCCCTGGAATGATGAGAATTATTAAGCTTAATCAACCTTATTAGTTTTTGTCAGCGAAGAGATTATACAGATAGCATGCTGGGCAGACTTAGTAAAAGGCGCGCTAAATGTAAACTAGAAGTCAATAACTAGACTACATTAACAGAAAACACCAGTGATGCTTCCTCAGCTACTTAGCAAATGCAAATAATACTATAAACATTGGCTTGTGCCTCTAAAATATCTACAGTAAGTCAAGGGGTGATGCCATTTTAGTGAAGAGAACCTATTCACTCTTGAATTCCAGATCTGGAAGCGCAGACTGACTGACCTTAATATCTACTTCATTAGCATAACCAATAACTTTACTACTTTATAGATTCATAAATGCAAGAGAGATAATGTGCAGTAGAGCGGTTAGTTTCTTCTGACAATTCACATAGAGTATGTTGCAGTGTGTCCAGATAACAATGTAGGGCAAGTTTTATGTCCCAGTATTGCCATGGCAAACGTGGAGCACTACAATCCGTGGGAATATAATGGGTGCAAGGGTGCGGTGCACACTGAACCCTAGCTTCAGGGAAGGCACTGCATACCCTACAGCCATAAATTATACCTACAGTACTTCTCTGCTAATGCTGTTGAAATCACAGAGAAAATGTTGCTGGTGCATGCTGACCTACTCTCCCAGATTCTGCGGGAGACACCCAGTCCCTCGCAGCTACGGAAGAGTGGGCACCTCTCCCACATTCTGCCCACTTCCTAGTGAAGTGGGCAGAATGGGGAGCTAAATAGGACGAAATCATGGAACTGGCGGAGGTGGTGGGCCCAATAATGCGATTATATGCTAATTGCGTAATTGAAGCTCCGCCCCTATGCAAATATTGCCCAAGCGTGGTATTTTCCTAATGACACAATTGGCTCAGCCCCGCCCTTGTCGCGGCCCACCTGCTTCTCCTCCACGTGTATCTCCCGGAGAGGAAATAAGAAATGTAGGTAAGTATGCACTGGTGCAGCAATAATTATCGTGCAAAACACTTCACACCCCTTTTGTAACTGGATTGCATGAAAAACGGGAGTTCGCATACAGGCAATTGTCAGGATGTAATGAAGTCCGAATTCAACGGCCATGCAACCATGGGATGCTGGCAAAAGCGGACTTTTTTTAAAGGGGCAATTATCTACAAGGCTAAAACATACCTTTTACAAAATCCGCGTTCGTACAGCATCCCGCACGGCAGCCGAACTCGGACTTCATTACATTCTGCCCAAAAAGTGGAATTAATGTGCGGTAGGTGCGTTAAGTCAACACACAGTAACTTAATGCTTTATCACATCTAATTGAATACCTACCTAAATGTGATAATAATGTGCATATTTGCATGATAGACACCAGTGACGTGCGGTGAGGTCACTGATTGGGGAGGCACTGGCAGCTAACAAGCCCTCCCCCCCCCCCCCTGATAAAAACCACAAAAAAAAAGTGTGGTCCCCAACACACCAGTAAAACCAGCACTAGGCAGAACCAGCCAGGGGGAGTAATGCCACAGCAGGGGAGACACTCAGTGACACTCCCCCTGCCATAACATTAATCTGCCCCCCAGCCAGTCAGCCCAGGGTTGGAATTCCTTGGAAAGTGGGAATCCCGAAAAATTAAAATGGGGTCCCCCCTCCCGAGCAATAACCAGCACTGGGCTGATAGCCCAGTGCTATGCCCCGCACCCCTGGTGGCGGTGGGTGCGGGGTTCATTGTGTGTTAATAGTGTTCTTTACAGGTGGCCTACAAGTCCCAGTAAGCCTGCCCCAGCATGCTGGCACTTGGAGAACCACAAGTGCCAGCATGCCCGGACACAAAGGGCCTGCTGGCACCTGTAGTCCACCTGCAAAGAATAGTAATATTGTTCTTTACAGGTAGCCTACAGGTCCCAGCAAGCCTGCCCCAGCATGCTGGCACTTGGAGAACCACAAGTGCCAGCATGCCCGGACATAAAGTGCCCGCTGGCACCTGTAGTCCACCTGTAAAGAAAATATTAAAATAAAAATACCACACAAGTCTTGAAAATAAGCTTTATTAAACTGGGTCTTCACCTGGGGGCGGCGGCCTTTAAGCTCTTTTGCGTGGCCGCCGCCTTCCCAGGGCTTCCGGCGTCTTCACCTGGGGGGGCGCCACCTCCCCAGGGCTTCCAGCGTCTTCACCTGGTGGGCGGCGGCTGCTAAGCTCTTTTGCATAGCCGCCGCCCAGCCAGGACTTCCGGCGTCTTCATTCTTCAGGAGCTCTTCACAGCTCCTCCTCCGCCGTCGGACTGACTCTCCTCCGCCTCGCGCTGACTTATATAAATCAGCCAGAGGGGGCGGGGCGATGACGCGGCGAGCCGTGATTGGCTCGCAGCGGCCATCTTGAATTTCAAAAATTACGCTGAGGCGCCATTTTTGAAACTGGAACCGCTCCGCTGCCAAACTCTGCAGGATAAAGGTAATTACCGCCGCCGCAACCCGCACCGCCGACGCCCGCTCCACCGCCGCATCCCGCCGCCCGCACCATCGCCGCATCCAGCCGCCCGCACCTCCTCCGCCAGCGTCGCCCACACAGTGATTGACAGCGGATCCAGTGACGGATCCGCTGGCCAATCACTGTGGCCTCACTGACAGGGACGTGCTTTCATAGGTTGAAAGCACGTCCCTGATGGAAAGCGGCACCACTAATGGTGCCGCTTTCCCATATATTTTCTAGAGATGAGCGGGTTCGGTTTCTTTGAATCCGAACCCGCCAGAACTTCATGTTTTTTTTCACGGGTCCGAGCGACTCGGATCTTCCCGCCTTGCTCGGTTAACCCGAGCGCGCCCGAACGTCATCATGACGCTGTCGGATTCTCGCGAGACTCGGATTCTATATAAGGAGCCGCGCGTCGCCGCCATTTTCACACGTGCATTGAGATTGATAGGGAGAGGACGTGGCTGGCGTCCTCTCCATTTAGATTAGATTTAGAAGAGAGAGAGAGAGAGAGATTGCTGTGATACTGTAGATTAGAAGAGAGTGCAGAGTGCAGACAGAGTTTAGTGACTGACGACCACAGTGACCAGTGACCACCAGAGACAGTGCAGTTGTTTGTTTTATTTAATATATCCGTTCTCTGCCTGAAAAAAACGATACACAGTCACACAGTGACTCAGTCTGTGTGCACTGCTCAGCCCAGTGTGCTGCACATCAATGTATTGTATATAAAGCTTATAATTGTGGGGGAGACTGGGGAGCACTGCAGGTTGTTATAGCAGGAGCCAGGAGTACATGATAAATAATATTATATTAAAATTAAACAGTGCACACTTTTGCTGCAGGAGTGCCACTGCCAGTGTGACTAGTGGTGACCAGTGCCTGACCACCAGTATATTAGTAGTATTGTATACTATCTCTTTATCAACCAGTCTATATTAGCAGCAGACACAGTACAGTGCGGTAGTTCACGGCTGTGGCTACCTCTGTGTCGGCACTCGGCAGGCAGTCCGTCCATCCATAATTGTATTATAATATATACCACCTAACCGTGGTTTTTTTTTCGTTCTTTATACCGTCGTCATACTAGTTGTTACGAGTATACTACTATCTCTTTATCAACCAGTGTACAGTGCGGTAGTTCACGGCTGTGGCTACCTCTGTGTCGGAACTCGGCAGGCAGTCCGTCCATCCATAATTGTATTATAATATATACCACCTAACCGTGGTTTTTTTTTCGTTCTTTATACCGTCGTCATACTAGTTGTTACGAGTATACTACTATCTCTTTATCAACCAGTGTACAGTGCGGTAGTTCACGGCTGTGGCTACCTCTGTGTCGGCACTCGGCAGGCAGTCCGTCCAACCATAATTGTATTATATACCACCTAACCGTGGTTTTTTTTTCATTCTTTATACCGTCGTCATACTAGTTGTTACGAGTATACTACTATCTCTTTATCAACCAGTGTACAGTGCGGTAGTTCACGGCTGTGGCTACCTCTGTGTCGGCACTCGGCAGGCAGTCCGTCCAACCATAATTGTATTATATACCACCTAACCGTGGTTTTTTTTTCATTCTTTATACCGTCGTCATACTAGTTGTTACGAGTATACTACTATCTCTTTATCAACCAGTGTACAGTGCGGTAGTTCACGGCTGTGGCTACCTCTGTGTCGGCACTCGGCAGCCCGTCCATAATTGTATATACCAGTGACCTAACCGTGGTTTTTTTTTCTTTCTTTATACATACATACTAGTTACGAGTATACTATCTCTTTATCAACCAGTCTATATATTAGCAGCAGACACAGTACAGTGCGGTAGTTCACGGCTGTGGCTACCTCTGTGTCGGCACTCGGCAGCCCGTCCATAATTGTATATACCACCTAACCGTGGTTTTTTTTTCTTTCTTTATACATACATACTAGTTACGAGTATACTATCTCTTTATCAACCAGTCTATATATTAGCAGCAGACACAGTACAGTGCGGTAGTTCACGGCTGTGGCTACCTCTGTGTCGGCACTCCGCAGCCCGTCCATAATTGTATATACCAGTGACCTAACCGTGGTTTTTTTTTCTTTCTTTATACATACATACTAGTTACGAGTATACTATCTCTTTATCAACCAGTCTATATATTAGCAGCAGACACAGTACAGTGCGGTAGTTCACGGCTGTGGCTACCTCTGTGTCGGCACTCGGCAGCCCGTCCATAATTGTATATACCAGTGACCTAACCGTGGTTTTTTTTTCTTTCTTTATACATACATACTAGTTACGAGTATACTATCTCTTTATCAACCAGTCTATATATTAGCAGCAGACACAGTACAGTGCGGTAGTTCACGGCTGTGGCTACCTCTGTGTCGGCACTCGGCAGCCCGTCCATAATTGTATATACCAGTGACCTAACCGTGGTTTTTTTTTCTTTCTTTATACATACATACTAGTTACGAGTATACTATCTCTTTATCAACCAGTCTATATATTAGCAGCAGACACAGTACAGTGCGGTAGTTCACGGCTGTGGCTACCTCTGTGTCGGCACTCGGCAGCCCGTCCATAATTGTATATACCACCTAACCGTGGTTTTTTTTTCTTTCTTTATACATACATACTAGTTACGAGTATACTATCTCTTTATCAACCAGTCTATATATTAGCAGCAGACACAGTACAGTGCGGTAGTTCACGGCTGTGGCTACCTCTGTGTCGGCACTCGGCAGCCCGTCCATAATTGTATATACCAGTGACCTAACCGTGGTTTTTTTTTCTTTCTTTATACATACATACTAGTTACGAGTATACTATCTCTTTATCAACCAGTCTATATATTAGCAGCAGACACAGTACAGTGCGGTAGTTCACGGCTGTGGCTACCTCTGTGTCGGCACTCGGCAGCCCGTCCATAATTGTATACTAGTATCCAATCCATCCATCTGCATTGTTTACCTGAGGTGCCTTTTAGTTGTGCCTATTAAAATATGGAGAACAAAAATGTTGAGGTTCCAAAATTAGGGAAAGATCAAGATCCACTTCCACCTCGTGCTGAAGCTGCTGCCACTAGTCATGGCCGAGACGATGAAATGCCAGCAACGTCGTCTGCCAAGGCCGATGCCCAATGGCATAGTACAGAGCATGTCAAAACCAAAACACCAAATATCAGTAAAAAAAGGACTCCAAAACCTAAAATAAAATTGTCGGAGGAGAAGCGTAAACTTGCCAATATGCCATTTACCACACGGAGTGGCAAGGAACGGCTGAGGCCCTGGCCTATGTTCATGGCTAGTGGTTCAGCTTCACATGAGGATGGAAGCACTCAGCCTCTCGCTAGAAAACTGAAAAGACTCAAGCTGGCAAAAGCACCGCAAAGAACTGTGCGTTCTTTGAAATCCCAAATCCACAAGGAGAGTCCAATTGTGTCGGTTGCGATGCCTGACCTTCCCAACACTGGACGTGAAGAGCATGCGCCTTCCACCATTTGCACGCCCCCTGCAAGTGCTGGAAGGAGCACCCGCAGTCCAGTTCCTGATAGTCAGATTGAAGATGTCAGTGTTGAAGTACACCAGGATGAGGAGGATATGGGTGTTGCTGGCGCTGGGGAGGAAATTGACCAGGAGGATTCTGATGGTGAGGTGGTTTGTTTAAGTCAGGCACCCGGGGAGACACCTGTTGTCCGTGGGAGGAATATGGCCGTTGACATGCCAGGTGAAAATACCAAAAAAATCAGCTCTTCGGTGTGGAGGTATTTCACCAGAAATGCGGACAACAGGTGTCAAGCCGTGTGTTCCCTTTGTCAAGCTGTAATAAGTAGGGGTAAGGACGTTAACCACCTCGGAACATCCTCCCTTATACGTCACCTGCAGCGCATTCATAATAAGTCAGTGACAAGTTCAAAAACTTTGGGTGACAGCGGAAGCAGTCCACTGACCAGTAAATCCCTTCCTCTTGTAACCAAGCTCACGCAAACCACCCCACCAACTCCCTCAGTGTCAATTTCCTCCTTCCCCAGGAATGCCAATAGTCCTGCAGGCCATGTCACTGGCAAGTCTGACGAGTCCTCTCCTGCCTGGGATTCCTCCGATGCATCCTTGCGTGTAACGCCTACTGCTGCTGGCGCTGCTGTTGTTGCCGCTGGGAGTCGATGGTCATCCCAGAGGGGAAGTCGTAAGCCCACTTGTACTACTTCCAGTAAGCAATTGACTGTTCAACAGTCCTTTGCGAGGAAGATGAAATATCACAGCAGTCATCCTACTGCAAAGCGGATAACTGAGTCCTTGACAACTATGTTGGTGTTAGACGTGCGTCCGGTATCCGCCGTTAGTTCACAGGGAACTAGACAATTTATTGAGGCAGTGTGCCCCCGTTACCAAATACCATCTAGGTTCCACTTCTCTAGGCAGGCGATACCGAGAATGTACACGGACGTCAGAAAAAGACTCACCAGTCTCCTAAAAAATGCAGTTGTACCCAATGTCCACTTAACCACGGACATGTGGACAAGTGGAGCAGGGCAGGGTCAGGACTATATGACTGTGACAGCCCACTGGGTAGATGTATGGACTCCCGCCGCAAGAACAGCAGCGGCGGCACCAGTAGCAGCATCTCGCAAACGCCAACTCTTTCCTAGGCAGGCTACGCTTTGTATCACCGCTTTCCAGAATACGCACACAGCTGAAAACCTCTTACGGCAACTGAGGAAGATCATCGCGGAATGGCTTACCCCAATTGGACTCTCCTGTGGATTTGTGGCATCGGACAACGCCAGCAATATTGTGTGTGCATTAAATATGGGCAAATTCCAGCACGTCCCATGTTTTGCACATACCTTGAATTTGGTGGTGCAGAATTTTTTTAAAAACGACAGGGGCGTGCAAGAGATGCTGTCGGTGGCCAGAAAAATTGCGGGACACTTTCGGCGTACAGGCACCACGTACAGAAGACTGGAGCACCACCAAAAACTACTGAACCTGCCCTGCCATCATCTGAAGCAAGAAGTGGTAACGAGGTGGAATTCAACCCTCTATATGCTTCAGAGGTTGGAGGAGCAGCAAAAGGCCATTCAAGCCTATACAATTGAGCACGATATAGGAGATGGAATGCACCTGTCTCAAGTGCAGTGGAGAATGATTTCAACGTTGTGCAAGGTTCTGATGCCCTTTGAACTTGCCACACGTGAAGTCAGTTCAGACACTGCCAGCCTGAGTCAGGTCATTCCCCTCATCAGGCTTTTGCAGAAGAAGCTGGAGGCATTGAAGAAGGAGCTAAAAGGGAGCGATTCCGCTAGGCATGTGGGACTTGTGGATGCAGCCCTTAATTCGCTTAACAAGGATTCACGGGTGGTCAATCTGTTGAAATCAGAGCACTACATTTTGGCCACCGTGCTCGATCCTAGATTTAAAGCCTACCTTGGATCTCTCTTTCCGGCAGACACAGGTCTGCTGGGGTTGAAAGACCTGCTGGTGACAAAATTGTCAAGTCAAGCGGAACGCGACCGGTCAACATCTCCTCCTTCACATTCTCCCGCAACTGGGGGTGCGAGGAAAAGGCTCAGAATTCCGAGCCCACCCGCTGGCGGTGATGCAGGGCAGTCTGGAGCGACTGCTGATGCTGACATCTGGTCCGGACTGAAGGACCTGACAACGATTACGGACATGTCGTCTACTGTCACTGCATATGATTCTCTCAACATTGATAGAATGGTGGAGGATTATATGAGTGACCGCATCCAAGTAGGCACGTCACACAGTCCGTACTTATACTGGCAGGAAAAAGAGGCAATTTGGAGGCCCTTGCACAAACTGGCTTTATTCTACCTAAGTTGCCCTCCCACAAGTGTGTACTCCGAAAGAGTGTTTAGTGCCGCCGCTCACCTTGTCAGCAATCGGCGTACGAGGTTACATCCAGAAAATGTGGAGAAGATGATGTTCATTAAAATGAATTATAATCAATTCCTCCGCGGAGACATTGACCAGCAGCAATTGCCTCCACAAAGTACACAGGGAGCTGAGATGGTGGATTCCAGTGGGGACGAATTGATAATCTGTGAGGAGGGGGATGTACACGGTGATATATCGGAGGGTGAAGATGAGGTGGACATCTTGCCTCTGTAGAGCCAGTTTGTGCAAGGAGAGATTAATTGCTTCTTTTTTGGGGGGGGTCCAAACCAACCCGTCATATCAGTCACAGTCGTGTGGCAGACCCTGTCACTGAAATGATGGGTTGGTTAAAGTGTGCATGTCCTGTTTTGTTTATACAACATATGGGTGGGTGGGAGGGCCCAAGGATAATTCCATCTTGCACCTCTTTTTTCTTTTCTTTTTCTTTGCATCATGTGCTGATTGGGGAGGGTTTTTTGGAAGGGACATCCTGCGTGACACTGCAGTGCCACTCCTAGATGGGCCCGGTGTTTGTGTCGGCCACTAGGGTCGCTAATCTTACTCACACAGCTACCTCATTGCGCCTCTTTTTTTCTTTGCGTCATGTGCTGTTTGGGGAGGGTTTTTTGGAAGGGACATCCTGCGTGACACTGCAGTGCCACTCCTAGATGGGCCCGGTGTTTGTGTCGGCCACTAGGGTCGCTAATCTTACTCACACAGCTACCTCATTGCGCCTCTTTTTTTCTTTGCGTCATGTGCTGTTTGGGGAGGGTTTTTTGGAAGGGACATCCTGCGTGACACTGCAGTGCCACTCCTAGATGGGCCCGGTGTTTGTGTCGGCCACTAGGGTCGCTAATCTTACTCACACAGTCAGCTACCTCATTGCGCCTCTTTTTTTCTTTGCGTCATGTGCTGTTTGGGGAGGGTTTTTTGGAAGGGCCATCCTGCGTGACACTGCAGTGCCACTCCTAGATGGGCCCGGTGTTTGTGTCGGCCACTAGGGTCGCTAATCTTACTCACACAGTCAGCTACCTCATTGCGCCTCTTTTTTTCTTTGCGTCATGTGCTGTTTGGGGAGGGTTTTTTGGAAGGGCCATCCTGCGTGACACTGCAGTGCCACTCCTAGATGGGCCCGGTGTTTGTGTCGGCCACTAGGGTCGCTAATCTTACTCACACAGCTACCTCATTGCGCCTCTTTTTTTCTTTGCGTCATGTGCTGTTTGGGGAGGGTTTTTTGGAAGGGACATCCTGCGTGACACTGCAGTGCCACTCCTAGATGGGCCCGGTGTTTGTGTCGGCCACTAGGGTCGCTTATCTTACTCACACAGCGACCTCGGTGCAAATTTTAGGACTAAAAATAATATTGTGAGGGGTGAGGTATTCAGAATAGACTGAAAATGAGTGTAAATTATGGTTTTTGAGGTTAATAATACTTTGGGATCAAAATGACCCCCAAATTCTATGATTTAAGCTGTTTTTTAGTGTTTTTGGAAAAAAACACCCGAATCCAAAACACACCCGAATCCGACAAAAATAATTCGGTGAGGTTTTGCCAAAACGCGTTCGAACCCAAAACACGGCCGCGGAACCGAACCCAAAACCAAAACACAAAACCCGAAAAATTTCAGGCGCTCATCTCTAATATTTTCAATGGGCTTTTACAGCCCATGGCTAGTCCCCGCCCGTGCCCACCCCCCGCTCCCCATACTTTCCCCAGTGACAACGGGAGGCACCACGATCGGTGCCTCCCAAACACATATACAAAACAGCAACGATAAGAATAATATTAAGAAGATACATATGGCACAGAATATGTGTCATATGCATCTTCTTTGTATTATCTTAATCATTATGACAGGGGAGGCACTGCCTCCCCTGCCTCCCCTGACTGCACGTCCCTGATAGACACTCATTTTCAATATATTTAAAATTCTTTTGTTCAATACATAATACACAAAAACCTACAGAATAAGCATAGAATTATATGTGACATTGAAAAATCTGTATTTTTAATACAGTTGATCAATACTTTAAAACTGACGTTTCAGGTATAGTCATAAAACCTTTGATTGTACCAGTAAATGAGGTATAAATGGAAACTCAGTTCAACCACAGCTCAGCCCAGTGGCTTAGCCTGAACTTTGTGGGCCTATTGCAACATACTGAAGGGGCCCTTATTCCAATGCTTCTAAAGAGACACCTCTCTGCAGCAGTTGTTACGTTTATGCCCAATAGTAGTGCTCTAGTTCATTTTCTGAACCATAGTAATGCCCTAGTTAACGTTATGCCCCACAATAGTGCTCTAATCTATTCTATTAACCATGATAGTGCCATAGTTCACATTATGTCACATTGTAAGGCTGTCAGTACGCATTATGCAACACAGTACTGTACAGTTTCTGCAGTTCATATTATGTCACATTACTCTGCCCCCAGTTCATATTATACCACATTATAGTGCCCCAGTTAATTTTATATAACAGTATAATTAGGGAGGCCAATCCCGTGCCATTTTTTCAATCCTGGGTATCGGGATTGAAAAACAGTCAATCCTGGGATTCCTGGGATTGGCGTTTCCCTGTGTGGCCGCCCCTCTCGCCCCGCCTGTCCTGCACACACAACTCACAATACAACGGGGACGGGCGCGTGGGGAACATCAGCTGCTCTCTCCTGGCGGCTCCCAGCGGCGTCTGACGGCGCAGCGTGACCTCTCACTGAATGTCACCCTGCGCTGGGGAGCCGGGAGGAGGAAGCCGGGCAGCGTCTGAGCGTCCCAACGCTGATCCCTCAATCCCCTGGATTGGAACTTCCAATCCCGGGATTGAATTCTGGCCGTTTTTGTGCCTTAAACCCGGGATCCCGCCGATCCTGATCCCGTGATTGGCCTCCCTAAGTATAATGCCTTCCAGTTCATTGTATACCACATTACAATGAGCAGGTCCAGGGGCACAACCAGATATATTTTAGGCCAAAGTTTCTATGAAACCCCTATGTACCACCCAATGGTGTATAACACAAAAATGTAACGCTGGCAGGGAAGGTGGCCTCTCTCAGCTTTGGGACGCATAGCATCTGCACTCCCTGCACCTATAGCAGCTACGCCCTTGGCTCAGCTCCAGCCTTCAACAGTTTCATCTGCTTGATAACAGCCTGTCACGATAAACAGCAGTGTTTATTCCCGGAACCTGAACAGTCTGGAATGATTAGAACGCAGCACGTTTCTGGCCAAGATACAGTATTGTCTGAGAATTTGTGCTGATTTGTATCTGGCTGCAACTGGTGACAAAGGTCGTCATACTCTCTCCAAAAGACAAACTAAAATTAAATATATTTCCCTGACACTCTATATTCAAGTAATTGAATCTTTAAAAAAAAATTTTTTACTAAAACTACTATTTGCCCAAGATATCTCCTGTAGTATTATTATTATTATTATTATTATTATTATTATTATTATTATTATGATCAAAAAATATGTTTGGTTGATGGTCCTGTGAATCCTAATAACTTTACTCTGACTTTAAAGCTTTTCAATGCTGTATATGGGAGCATATTTAAGTATCTTGAACCCATCACAACAATAATGGGGAAATGTACTAAGCCTTGGAGAGTGATACGGTGGAGAGAGATAAAGTACCAGCCAGTCAGATCCTAACTGCCATGTTACAGCCTGTGTCTGAAAAATCACAGTTAGGAGCTGATTGGCTGGTGCTTCATCACTCTCCAAAACTTAGTACATCTGCCCATTTGTATTTTTTATTTGGAGATTAAAAAAAAAAAAATTGTATTGTATACCAAATCCATTAAAAAAGTGCCCCAGGCTGTGGGACATTACCCAGCTGCTCCAGTGATGCTTACTCGTCAGGACAGCCATCATTTTGCATACATGTGGCCCACTTTCTAAATGGTTCTACACTTTTTGATAAATATGGCCATATTCCTGATGGTGCTTGCAAGAACATCACAAGTGTTTGTGCAAGGTGGCAATAGATTAATAGGCGCAGTACACTGATGATAATTTCTCTTACGTCCTAGGGGATACCAGGAATCCATTTAGTACCATGGGGTATAGACGGGTCCACTAGGAGTCAAGGGCACTATAAAAGTTTGATTGTGTGTGCTGGCTCCTCCCTCTATGCCCCTCCTACCAGGCTCAGTTTAGAAAATGTGCCCAGAGGAGCTGGTTACTAGAGATGAGCGCCTGAAATTTTTCGGGTTTTGTGTTTTGGTTTTGGGTTCGGTTCCGCGGCCGTGTTTTGGGTTCGACCGCGTTTTGGCAAAACCTCACCGAATTTTTTTTGTCGGATTCGGGTGTGTTTTGGATTCGGGTGTTTTTTTCAAAAAACCCTAAAAAACAGCTTAAATCATAGAATTTGGGGGTCATTTTGATCCCATATTATTATTAACCTCAAAAACCATAATTTCCACTCATTTTCAGTCTATTCTGAATACCTCACACCTCACAATATTATTTTTAGTCCTAAAATTTGCACCGAGGTCGCTGGATGACTAAGCTAAGCGACCCTAGTGGCCGACACAAACACCTGGCCCATCTAGGAGTGGCACTGCAGTGTCACGCAGGATGTCCCTTCCAAAAAACCCTCCCCAAACAGCACATGACGCAAAGAAAAAAAGAGGCGCAATGAGGTAGCTGACTGTGTGAGTAAGATAAGCGACCCTAGTGGCCGACACAAACACCGGGCCCATTTAGGAGTGGCACTGCAGTGTCACGCAGGATGTCCCTTCCAAAAAACCCTCCCCAAACAGCACATGACGCAAAGAAAAAAAGAGGCGCAATGAGGTAGCTGACTGTGTGAGTAAGATAAGCGACCCTAGTGGCCGACACAAACACCGGGCCCATTTAGGAGTGGCACTGCAGTGTCACGCAGGATGTCCCTTCCAAAAAACCCTCCCCAAACAGCACATGACGCAAAGAAAAAAAGAGGCGCAATGAGGTAGCTGACTGTGTGAGTAAGATAAGCGACCCTAGTGGCCGACACAAACACCGGGCCCATTTAGGAGTGGCACTGCAGTGTCACGCAGGATGTCCCTTTCCAAAAAAACCCTCCCCAATCAGCACATGACGCAAAGAAAAAAAGAGGCGCAATGAGGTAGCTGTGTGAGTAAGATTAGCGACCCTAGTGGCCGACACAAACACCGGGCCCATTTAGGAGTGGCACTGCAGTGTCACGCAGGATGTCCCTTCCAAAAAACCCTCCCCAATCAGCACATGACGCAAAGAAAAAAAGAGGCGCAATGAGGTAGCTGTGTGAGTAAGATTAGCGACCCTAGTGGCCGACACAAACACCGGGCCCATTTAGGAGTGGCACTGCAGTGTCACGCAGGATGTCCCTTCCAAAAAACCCTCCCCAATCAGCACATGACGCAAAGAAAAAAAGAGGCGCAATGAGGTAGCTGTGTGAGTAAGATTAGCGACCCTAGTGGCCGACACAAACACCGGGCCCATTTAGGAGTGGCACTGCAGTGTCACGCAGGATGTCCCTTCCAAAAAACCCTCCCCAATCAGCACATGACGCAAAGAAAAAAAGAGGCGCAATGAGGTAGCTGTGTGAGTAAGATTAGCGACCCTAGTGGCCGACACAAACACCGGGCCCATTTAGGAGTGGCACTGCAGTGTCACGCAGGATGTCCCTTCCAAAAAACCCTCCCCAATCAGCACATGACGCAAAGAAAAAAAGAGGCGCAATGAGGTAGCTGTGTGAGTAAGATTAGCGACCCTAGTGGCCGACACAAACACCGGGCCCATTTAGGAGTGGCACTGCAGTCTCACGCAGGATGTCCCTTCCAAAAAACCCTCCCCAAACAGCACATGACGCAAAGAAAAATAAAAGAAAAAAGAGGTGCAAGATGGAATTGTCCTTGGGCCCTCCCACCCACCCTTATGTTGTATAAACAGGACATGCACACTTTAACCAACCCATCATTTCAGTGACAGGGTCTGCCACATGACTGTGACTGAAATGACGGGATGGTTTGGACTCCCACCAAAAAAGAAGCAATTAATCTCTCCTTGCACAAACTGGCTCTACAGAGGCAAGATGTCCACCTCATCATCATCCTCCGATATATCACCGTGTACATCCCCCTCCTCACAGATTATCAATTCGTCCCCACTGGAATCCACCATCTCAGCTCCCTGTGTACTTTGTGGAGGCAATTGCTGCTGGTCAATGTCTCCGCGGAGGAATTGATTATAATTCATTTTAATGAACATCATCTTCTCCACATTTTCTGGATGTAACCTCGTACGCCGATTGCTGACAAGGTGAGCGGCGGCACTAAACACTCTTTCGGAGTACACACTTGTGGGAGGGCAACTTAGGTAGAATAAAGCCAG
Source organism: Pseudophryne corroboree (assembly GCF_028390025.1). NCBI lineage: Eukaryota > Metazoa > Chordata > Amphibia > Anura > Myobatrachidae > Pseudophryne > Pseudophryne corroboree. Next base: position 350,185,726 of record NC_086452.1, on the reverse strand, counting down.
TTTGTGCAAGGGCCTCCAAATTGCCTCTTTTTCCTGCCAGTATAAGTACGGACTGTGTGACGTGCCTACTTGGATGCGGTCACTCATATAATCCTCCACCATTCTTTCAATGGGGAGAGAATCATATGCAGTGCCAGTAGACGACATGTCCGTATCCGTAATCGTTGTCAGGTCCTTCAGTCCGGACCAGATGTCAGCATCAGCAGTCGCTCCAGACTGCCCTGCATCACCGCCAGCGGGTGGGCTCGGAATTCTGAGCCTTTTCCTCGCACCCCCAGTTGCGGGAGAATGTGAAGGAGGAGATGTTGACAGGTCGCGTTCCGCTTGACTTGACAATTTTCTCACCAGCAGGTCTTTCAACCCCAGCAGACTTGTGTCTGCCGGAAAGAGAGATCCAAAGTAGGCTTTAAATCTAGGATCGAGCACGGTGGCCAAAATGTAGTGCTCTGATTTCAACAGATTGACCACCCGTGAATCCTTGTTAAGCGAATTAAGGGCTCCATCCACAAGTCCCACATGCCTAGCGGAATCGCTCCGTGTTAGCTCCTCCTTCAATGTCTCCAGCTTCTTCTGCAAAAGCCTGATGAGGGGAATGACCTGACTCAGGCTGGCAGTGTCTGAACTGACTTCACGTGTGGCAAGTTCAAAGGGCATCAGAACCTTGCACAACGTTGAAATCATTCTCCACTGCGCTTGAGACAGGTGCATTCCACCTCCTATATCGTGCTCAATTGTATAGGCTTGAATGGCCTTTTGCTGCTCCTCCAACCTCTGAAGCATATAGAGGGTTGAATTCCACCTCGTTACCACTTCTTGCTTCAGATGATGGCAGGGCAGGTTCAGTAGTTTTTGGTGGTGCTCCAGTCTTCTGTACGTGGTGCCTGTACGCCGAAAGTGTCCCGCAATTCTTCTGGCCACCGACAGCATCTCTTGCACGCCCCTGTCGTTTTTTAAATAATTCTGCACCACCAAATTCAAGGTATGTGCAAAACATGGGACGTGCTGGAATTTGCCCATATTTAATGCACACACAATATTGCTGGCGTTGTCCGATGCCACAAATCCACAGGAGAGTCCAATTGGGGTAAGCCATTCCGCGATGATCTTCCTCAGTTGCCGTAAGAGGTTTTCAGCTGTGTGCGTATTCTGGAAAGCGGTGATACAAAGCGTAGCCTGCCTAGGAAAGAGTTGGCGTTTGCGAGATGCTGCTACTGGTGCCGCCGCTGCTGTTCTTGCGGCGGGAGTCCATACATCTACCCAGTGGGCTGTCACAGTCATATAGTCCTGACCCTGCCCTGCTCCACTTGTCCACATGTCCGTGGTTAAGTGGACATTGGGTCCAGCTGCATTTTTTAGGACACTGGTGAGTCTTTTTCTGAGGTCCGTGTACATTTTCGGTATCGCCTGCCTAGAGAAGTGGAACCTAGATGGTATTTGGTAACGGGGGCACACTGCCTCAATAAATTGTCTAGTTCCCTGTGAACTAACGGCGGATACCGGACGCACGTCTAACACCAACATAGTTGTCAAGGCCTCAGTTATCCGCTTTGCAGCAGGATGACTGCTGTGATATTTCATCTTCCTCGCAAAGGACTGTTGAACAGTCAATTGCTTACTGGAAGTAGTACAAGTGGGCTTACGACTTCCCCTCTGGGATGACCATCGACTCCCAGCAGCAACAACAGCAGCGCCAGCAGCAGTAGGCATTAGACGCAAGGATGCATCGGAGGAATCCCAGGCAGGAGAGGACTCGTCAGAATTGCCAGTGACATGGCCTGCAGGACTATTGGCATTCCTGGGGAAGGAGGAAATTGACACTGAGGGAGTTGGTGGGGTGGTTTGCGTGAGCTTGGTTACAAGAGGAAGGGATTTACTGGTCAGTGGACAGCTTCCGCTGTCACCCAAAGTTTTTGAACTTGTCACTGACTTATTATGAATGCGCTGCAGGTGACGTATAAGGGAGGATGTTCCGAGGTGGTTAACGTCCTTACCCCTACTTATTACAGCTTGACAAAGGGAACACACGGCTTGACACCTGTTGTCCGCATTTCTGTTGAAATAGTTCCACACCGAAGAGCTGATTTTTTTGGTATTTTCACCAGGCATGTCAACGGCCATATTCCTCCCACGGACAACAGGTGTCTCCCCGGGTGCCTGACTTAAACAAACCACCTCACCATCAGAATCCTCCTGGTCAATTTCCTCCCCAGCGCCAGCAACACCTATATCCTCCTCATCCTGGTGTACTTCAACACTGACATCTTCAATCTGACTATCAGGAACTGGACTGCGGGTGCTCCTTCCAGCACTTGCAGGGGGCGTGCAAATGGTGGAAGGCGCATGCTCTTCACGTCCAGTGTTGGGAAGGTCAGGCATCGCAACCGACACAATTGGACTCTCCTTGTGGATTTGGGATTTCGAAGAACGCACAGTTCTTTGCGGTGCTTTTGCCAGCTTGAGTCTTTTCAGTTTTCTAGCGAGAGGCTGAGTGCTTCCATCCTCATGTGAAGCTGAACCACTAGCCATGAACATAGGCCAGGGCCTCAGCCGTTCCTTGCCACTCCGTGTGGTAAATGGCATATTGGCAAGTTTACGCTTCTCCTCCGACAATTTTATTTTAGGTTTTGGAGTCCTTTTTTTTACTGATATTTGGTGTTTTGGATTTGACATGCTCTGTACTATGACATTGGGCATCGGCCTTGGTAGACGACGTTGCTGGCATTTCATCGTCTCGGCCATGACTAGTGGCAGCAGCTTCAGCACGAGGTGGAAGTGGATCTTGATCTTTCCCTAATTTTGGAACCTCAACATTTTTGTTCTCCATATTTTAATAGGCACAACTAAAAGGCACCTCAGGTAAACAATGGAGATGGATGGATACTAGTATACAATTATGGACGGACTGCCGAGTGCCGACACAGAGGTAGCCACAGCCGTGAACTACCGTACTGTACTGTGTCTGCTGCTAATATAGACTGGTTGATAAAGAGATGTCGTAGTATGTATGTATAAAGAAGAAAGAAAAAAAAAACCACGGTTAGGTGGTATACAATTATGGACGGACTGCCGAGTGCCGACACAGAGGTAGCCACAGCCGTGAACTACCGTACTGTACTGTGTCTGCTGCTAATATAGACTGGTTGATAAAGAGATGTCGTAGTATGTACGTATAAAGAAGAAAGAAAAAAAAACCACGGTTAGGTGGTATACAATTATGGACGGACTGCCGAGTGCCGACACAGAGGTAGCCACAGCCGTGAACTACCGTACTGTACTGTGTCTGCTGCTAATATAGACTGGTTGATAAAGAGATGTCGTAGTATGTATGTATAAAGAAGAAAGAAAAAAAAACCACGGTTAGGTGGTATACAATTATGGACGGACTGCCGAGTGCCGACACAGAGGTAGCCACAGCCGTGAACTACCGTACTGTACTGTGTCTGCTGCCAATATAGACTGGTTGATAAAGAGATGTCGTAGTATATACGTATAAAGAAGAAAGAAAAAAAAACCACGGTTAGGTGGTATACAATTATGGACGGACTGCCGAGTGCCGACACAGAGGTAGCCACAGCCGTGAACTACCGTACTGTACTGTGTCTGCTGCTAATATAGACTGGTTGATAAAGAGATGTCGTAGTATGTATGTATAAAGAAGAAAGAAAAAAAAACCACGGTTAGGTGGTATACAATTATGGACGGACTGCCGAGTGCCGACACAGAGGTAGCCACAGCCGTGAACTACCGTACTGTACTGTGTCTGCTGCTAATATAGACTGGTTGATAAAGAGATGTCGTAGTATGTACGTATAAAGAAGAAAGAAAAAAAAACCACGGTTAGGTGGTATACAATTATGGACGGACTGCCGAGTGCCGACACAGAGGTAGCCACAGCCGTGAACTACCGTACTGTACTGTGTCTGCTGCTAATATAGACTGGTTGATAAAGAGATGTCGTAGTATGTATGTATAAAGAAGAAAGAAAAAAAAACCACGGTTAGGTGGTATACAATTATGGACGGACTGCCGAGTGCCGACACAGAGGTAGCTACAGCCGTGAACTACCGTACTGTGTCTGCTGCGACTGGATGATAAATAATGATAAAAAAAATATATATATATCACTACTGCAGCCGGACAGGTATATATATTATATAATGACGGACCTGCTGGACACTGTCTGCCAGCAGAATGAGTTTTTTATAGAATAAAAAAAAAAACACCACACAAGTGAAGTCACACGACGAGTGTTTAACTTTTTCAGGCAATCACAATATAGTATACTACTAACTATACTGGTGGTCAGTGTGGTCAGGTCACTGGTCAGTCACACTGGCAGTGGCACTCCTGCAGCAAAAGTGTGCACTGTTTAATTTTAATATAATATGTACTCCTGGCTCCTGCTATAACCTATAACTGGCACTGCAGTGCTCCCCAGTCTCCCCCACAATTATAAGCTGTGTGAGCTGAGCACAGTCAGATATATAATATATACATAGATGATGCAGCACACTGGGCTGAGCAGTGCACACAGATATGGTATGTGACTGTCTTGTACTCCTGGCTCCTGCTATAACCTATAACTGGCACTGCAGTGCTCCCCAGTCTCCCCCACAATTATAAGCTGTGTGAGCTGAGCACAGTCAGATATATAATATATACATAGATGATGCAGCACACTGGGCTGAGCAGTGCACACAGATATGGTATGTGACTGAGTCACTGTGTGTATCGTTTTTTTCTGGCAGAGAACGGATATATTAAATAAAACTGCACTGTCTGGTGGTCACTGTGGTCAGTCACTAGTAAACTCTGCACTCTCTTCTACAGTACTCCTAAGCTCCAGTAAATCAGGTCAATCTCTCTCTCTCTCTCTCTCTCTCTCTCTCTCTCTCTCCTAATCTAAATCACTGTACTCCCTAACAGCTGCTCCCCGTCCCCAATCCTCCCCACAATTATAACTAAGTCACTCAGTCTTTACTCTTTTCTACTATAACGGAGAGGACGCCAGCCACGTCCTCTCCCTATCAATCTCAATGCACATGTGAAAATGGCGGCGACGCGCGGCTCCTTATATAGAATCCGAGTCTCGCGAGAATCCGACAGCGTCATGATGACGTTCGGGCGCGCTCGGGTTAACCGAGCAAGGCGGGAAGATCCGAGTCGCTCGGACCCGTGAAAAAAAACATGAAGTTCGTGCGGGTTCGGATTCAGAGAAACCGAACCCGCTCATCTCTACTGGTTACGTCTCTGGAAGCTGCTGAAAAGTTTTCTGCATTTATTTTTAAAGTATGTTATTTTCAGGCAGGACTGGATAGCACCAGCCTGCCTGCTTCGTGGGACTTAGGGGGGAGAACGGCCCTACCCCACTAAGAGTTAATGGTCCCGTTCCCCGCTGACAGGATGCTAGCTCCTGAGGGAACTATTCGCAAGCCCTACAACGGCGAGCGTACATTCCCGCAGCACACCGCCACCCCTAACAGAGCCAGAAGAATGAAGAGTGGTGAGTACTAAGCCGGCGTCCGGGTTAGCGGGTAGCCGGCCTTTATGGCAGCATGAGGGTACAGAGATGCACGGCTTCTACACTGGGTGGACTTAGTCTCCTTACTAAGTACACTGTAGTGTACACAGTACCCAGACTGGCACTACAGCCATAAAAGGGGATGTCTCCATTTTATGCACTCAGACACAGCAACCAGTATAAAGAAGAGCGGGAAGACTGTGCGCCATTGAAGGGGCAGGGCTTCATTATGAGCGGATCCAACAGCTCACCAGCGCCATTTTCCCTACTGCAGCTGACACAGACACTGACTGACAGGGACGTGCAGCTCCTCCGGAAAGCCTCCAGTTTACCTCAGCGGTACCAGGGGGTTATAGCAGGGGGGAGCAATTTACTAGTGTACTAAGTCCCTAATCTAGGTACTTAGTCTGCGACTCGTCTAATCTTGGCATTAGCGATAAGGGCGCCGTGTGCTGGTTCCATACTCTCTCTGTGTCTCTCTGGAAGGGCTCTTTGTGGGTTAATTGTGCATTTAGCCTTTTCCTGTGTGTTTGCTGTTACTACTGCAGTATGTCAGGCAAAGAGTGTGTTTCATGTAAGGCACAGTGTTCTTCACCATGTGGTTCACTAGTGTGTACTCAGTGTAGTATCCCTTCCCAGGCTAGAAGGACAGAACCAGCATGGCTGGACTCCATTAGGGGAATGATTTCCACTATTTCTACAAAATTATCTCGTAATGAGGAAGAGACGCAATACTTAAGGCAGTCTGTGGATGAGTTTATGAAAAAGGACTCAGTACCCAGACCAACGTCTCAGTCCTCTGCCATTTGTCCACAGACACGTACCTTGGCCCATATACTGCATTCTGACTCTGATGATGAAGGGTCAGAAAGGGAGGAAGGTGAGGTGGACACAGAGGTAGGGGAGGGTACTCTGTCGCAGGGTGTAGAGGCTCTCATAGATGCTATCAGTGAAGTTCTAAATATTAAGAAAAAATTCTCAGCCACTTATCCTGTGTCAAAGGAACTAAATACCCTCTTTGAAGAACCGTGGGTTAATCCAGATAAGAAATGTAAAATTCCCAGGCGTTTGTTATTATCTTTTCCTTTTCCTCCTGAGGATAGGTAAAAATGGAAAATCCACCGATAGGGGATGTGTCAGTCTCCAGGCTCTCACGTAAAATTGTACTACCTGTGCCTGGTGTAGCCTCCCTAAAAGATGCGGCTGATCGCAAGATTGAGACTACACAAAAATCTTTGTATACTGCTGCCGGGGTGGCCCAGAGACCCACTATAGCACGTGGGTTGATTACACCAGCCATTGCTAAATGGTCAGGTAATTTAATTGAGGGGTTAGACACCTTACCTCAAGAGGCAATTATTTTGCTCCTACAATGTATACAAGACTCTGCAAACTTTATGGTGGAAGCCATAAAAGAAATAGGTTTGCTTAATGTACGCATTACAGCTATGGCAGTGTCGGCACGCAGAGGATTATGGCTACGTCAGTGGACTGCTGACGCAGACTCCAGGAAAGGAGTGGAAGGCTTACCTTTCACAGGAGAGGCCTTATTTGGAGATGAACTCGACAAATGGATCTCCCGAGCTACTGCGGGTAAGTCCACATACCTACTTTCTGCAGCTCTGCCAGCAAGGAAGGCCTACTCAGGACCTAATCTACAGTCCTCCGGCTGCACATAGGGTAAGCTAGGGACAGTGCTTACCAACAGTTAGCAGGACTTAAGCCTTACCACCAGTAGCTCCAAACAACCACCAAAAAGGGGCTGTAAACATTGAGTCTATGGACCATTGTTTTTAATTTGATCTCAATTGTGATTATCTCATTCTTTCTTTTTCTACTCTATTTCCATAGCTGCACCCACTGCACTTTCTTTCTTGTCTTATTCAGTTTTCCATCTTTTTTTTATCATTTTATCATCATCTTTCTTATCATAATTTTTTTTCTTGCATTTATTATCAGCATTATTTTAACACTAAATGACAAACACAGCGCTTAGAAAAAAAACTCCATTCAAATCTGATGCCTTGATCTAGAAACTGAGCAGCTCATACATAAAAGCACAGCAAACTATTATATTTTTTTTGTCCCATACAGGCCTTTCCGACTGCCAAGTTTAGAGGCAAGGCCAGAGGTACTTCTACCACCGCCAGAGGTAATAGAGGTAAACCACGCAAACCAGCGGCTGCTGGTTCACAGGAACAGGGCTCAGGCTCTGCTTCCTCAAAACCTTTCACATGACGGTGGACCGTGAGGCCTGGAAGACTGCAGGTGGGAGCCTGGCTAAAATTCTGCAGTCACATCTGGACAAGATCATGCCAGGATCCCTGAGTCATAGACCTTATCTGCCAGGGCTACAGACTGGAATTCCAGGAGCTCCCACTTCATAGAGTCTTCAAATCAGGCTTACCAGTTTCACAAGAGGCGAGAGTAAACTTACACAACGCCATTCAAAAACTGTTACAGACCCATGCCATTATTCCAGTTCCACCTCAACTACACAACAAGGGTTACTATTTCAGCTTGTTTGTAATACTGAAACCGGACGAGTCGGTAAGACCGATTCTGAACCTCAAGTACTTACGAGTGTTCAAATTCAAGATGGAGTCATTGAGAGCGGTAATCTCAGGTCTGGAGGAGGGGGAATTCCTAGCGTCTCTGGATGTCAAGGATGCGTACCTTCACATTCCGATCTGGCCGCCTCATCAGGCTTATCTACAGTTTGCACTGCAGGACTGCCACTACCAGTTTCAGGCCCTGCCATTTGGTCTCTCCACGGCACCGAGGGTGTTCACCAAAGTGATGGCAGAGATGATGATGTTGCTCCACAGACAGGGAGTGAACATAGTTCCGTACTTGGATGATCTTCTGATAAAGTCACCGTCCGGGGAACAGTTGTTGGCCCTCTCAACCAGACTACTGCTGGATTATGGGTGGATTCTGAACCTGCCAAAATCTCACCTAGAACCAGTTCCTGGGAATGATGCTGGACACAGAGTCTCAGAAAGTATTCCTTCCCTTGGAAAAGGCAATGGAAATCCAGCCGATGGTTCGGGCCGTCTTGAAGCCATCCCGAATCTTAGTGCATTTCTGTATATGCCTTCTGGGGAAAATGGTGGCCTCTTACAAAGCAATTCAGTATGGAAGGTTTCATGCGAGGCCCTTCCAGCTGGATCTGTTGGACAAGTGGTCCGGGTCGCATCTTCACATGCACCAGAGGATTCGTCTGTCACCAAAAGCCAGTATCTCCCTCTTGTGGTGGCTACAGACTTCTCGACTAGTCGAGGGTCGAAGGTTCGGGATTCAGAATTGGATTCTGCTAACCACGGACGCAAGCCACAGAGGTTGGGGAGCAGTCACCCAGGGGGTGCAGTTTCAGGGAAGACAGTCAAGTCAGCAAGTCTTCGTTCCAATAAACATCCTGGAACTCAGGGCTATCTACAATGTCCTTCTGCAGGCCTCGTCTCTTCTACAGAATCAGGCCATTCAGGTCCAGTCGGACAATGCGACGGCGGTAATGTACATAAACCGACAGTGTGGAACGAAAAGCAGAGCCGCAATGTCAGAGGTGTCAAGAATTCTCCTCTGGGAAGAAAAACATGCCATGGCGTTGTCGGCGATCTTCATTCCAGGAGTAGAAAACTGGGAAGCAGACTTCCTCAGCAGACACGATCTGCACCCAAGGGAATGGGGCCTTCATTTGGAGGTGTTCAGGTTGTTGACACATCAGTGGGGGTATCCACAAATCGACATGATGGCCTCTCGACTCAACAAGAAACTCAAGTGGTATTGTTCCAGGTCGAGGGACCCACAGGCAATGGTGGTAGACGCCCTGACAACTCTGTGGGTCTACCAGCTGGTGTACTTGTTTCCTCCCACTCCTCTGATCCTAAGAATTCTAAAAAGAATAAAGGGAAAAGGTTCAAGCAATCCTCATTGCTCCGGACTGGCCACAAAGGGCCTGGTATGCGGATCTTCTCGAGATGCTGATAGAAGATCCGTGGTCTCTGCCTCTTCGTGAAAATCTTCGGCAACAGGGCCCGTTCATCTATCAAGACTTACCACGGCTGTGTTTAACGGCATGGAAGTTGAAAGGCTGATTCTAGCCAGGAAAGGGATTCTTGACAAGGTCATCCCGACTATTATCCAAGCCAGAAAGGGGGTAATGTCTAAACATTACCATCGCATCTAGAAAAATATGTCTCTTGGTTTGAGAGCAGACAATATTCTACAGTGGAATTTCATCTAGGACGTTTCCTTCTTTTTCTGCAGTCGGGAGTGGATGTGGGCCTATGCCTAGGCTCCATAAAAGTTCAGATTTTGGCCTTGTCTTTTTTTCTTTCAGAAACAATTGGCTTCTCTCCCTGAGATCCAAACGTACTTGAAAGGAGTTCTACACATCCAAACTCCCTTTGTGCCTCCCACAGCACCTTGTGATCTCAATTTGGTGCTGCAGTTCCTCCAATTGGACTGGTTTGAACTGTTACAGGAGGTTGACGTAAAGTATCTTACGTGAAAGACCATCACACTCTTGGCCTTGGCTTCAGCAAGACGTGTGTCGGAGCTGGGGGTGTTGTCTCACAAGAGCCCCTACTTAATTTTCCATGAGGACAGAGCTGAACTCAGGACTCGTCAGAAATTTCTTCCTAAGGTGGTGTCTGCGTTTTACATCAACCAACCTATTGTGGTTCTGGCTGTTACGGATGCCTCGGCTACTTCAAAGTCTTTGGATGTCGTAAGGGCTTTGAAGGTCTATGTGAAGAGAACAGCTCGTCACAGAAAATCGGACTCGCTGTTCATTCTTTATGATCCCATTAAAATTGGGTGTCCTGCTTCAAAGCAGTCCATTGCGCGCTGGATCAGGCATGCTTATTCCACGGCAGGTTTGCCGATTCCGAAATCTGTTCAAGCCCACTCTACTAGGTCGGTGGGTTCCTCTTGGGAGGCTGCCCGGGGTGTCTTGGCTTCACAGCTCTGCCAAGCAGCTATTTGGTCAGGTTTGAACATGTTTGCTAAGTTTTACAAGTTCGATACTTTGGCCTCTGAGGACCTTCAGTTTGGTCAATCAGTTCTGCAGGAACCTCAGCACTCTCGCACCCGGTTTGGGAGCTTTGGTACTTCCCCATGGTACTAAATAGATTCCCAGTATCCCCTAGGACAGTGATTTTCAACTTTTTTTTAACTCGTGGCTCACCGAACAATATTTTTAACTTGCCATGGCACACCATCAGTCCCCCACGGGGAAAAAAACAAAGACATTGGCCCCCACAGTAAAAAAAAAAAAAGCCCACACACACACATTAGCCTCCACAGAAAAAAACGATGACATTATTCCCATAGAAAAAAACAATCACATTGCACCCCGCATAAACCATTTTGCTACCCACATAAATTACATTGCTCCCTACATACAATATATTCCTCCCCACATAAGTTACATTGCCCCCCCCCCACATACATTGCTCCCCAAATAAGTTACATTGCTCCCCACATAAGTTACATTGCCTCCCCCCATACTTTATTCCCCACAAATATTAGCCCCTACCGTCATCTGTCCTCCTCCTTGTCTGTCCCTCAGTGGCGGGGGTTGCTTACAGTGCTGCAAGCACTGAGCAGCAGGCGGGCAGGTGCGGATGCATGCATGCGGGCGGGTGTCAGGTATGGATGCAGGAGGGTGGTGGGCAGGAGGGAGGGAAGGTGTGGATGCGGGAGGATGGCGGGCAGGAGGGAGGGCAGGTGTGGATGCTGCCTGGCTTGTGTGATGCAGTTTGTTTTGAAGGTGCAGCAGCGGCTGTGGCTCCGCGCCACACCTTACAACCGGTCACGGCAAACTAATGTGACGTGGCACACTGGTTGAAAATGCCTGTCCTAGGACGCAAGAGAAAATAGGATTTTAATTACCTACCAGTAAATCCTTTTCTCGTAGTCCGTAGGGGATACTGGGCGCCCGCCCGGTGCTTAGTTCTTCTTGCGCTGTTACTTGGTTAAGTAATGTTGTATGGTTCAGTTGTTGCTGTCCCTGTTTGCAAGTTTGGTTAGCATGGCTTTCCTCTTGTTCTGGTTGTGCTGGTTCGAATTCTCACCACTTTCCTTTTCTATATCCTTCTCTCAAAGTATGTCTGTCTCCTCGGGCACAGTTTCCTAGACTGAGTCTGGTAGTAGGGGTATAGAGGGAGGAGCCAGCACACACAATCAAACTTCTATAGTGCCCATGGCTCCTAGTGGACCCGTCTATACTACTGACTATGAGAAAAGGATTTACCGGTAGGTAATTAAAATCCTTTTTTTTTTTACTAGTTTTAAACTGATTAAAATCGCAGGGATTTTTAAATACAGTACCTTGAGTCATTATACTGAAAACATTGGGACTTCAGGGGATTCACAGCTGTTTATTATCCCAGGTCTTGCAGTCTAGGGTTGGGAAAGCCCCTGAACTTTTCAACATTATGCACTCACCAGAACGGCTCTGGCTTTTCCTATAACCAGATATATCCAGGCTAGACACCATCTTGACTTACAAACACATGTGCAGGTATGCTGACATAATTGCTCAAAAATATATCCATGATGTCACACAAAAAAAAAAAAAAGACTTTTGAGATTTTATTGTTGTGAAGATGTGCCACAGGGTGAAGGGTTCAAGGCTGGTCGAAGAGAAGGGAACAGCCCCATGAGCTGTCCTTTACATAACAGATTTGTTCCTGGAGGAGAATCCATTGTCACAGAAGCTATCCTAAAGGAAGGAACTGGAGTTACAGCCAATTATGGCTAGTTGTGTTGTAGATTTCACCCCGCAGTGGTTTATATTGTATTAGCCACTGAAAAGAAGAGGTCAAGAGAAGACTTTCCCATCTAAGGTTACTTTTGAGATTAGGCACAAAGTCCACGTTATGATATTTACCATAATTAACCGCAGAGTCAGCATTAGGTTGTAGCACTGTAAGGCACTAGGCCCTGTCCTTGGTCGACAGGTAACTGTTGACCCAGGATAGGGCCTATTGTGTGGCCTGAGGTGTACATGGTAGACATGCAGCTCCCTCCACCTCCCCACCAGTGTCATTATATAGTGTTGTTGACAGTAGGCCTACAAAGCACATAGACCTCCATGCAGTTAGGAGGGATTTGGGATTCCAAATCTTGAGGACTGGGCCCTGGAAATACCCTATAAATCCAGACTCTGGGGAAATTATAGCATAATTGACTTGCACACCTTCAATTTTTACACATAAAACCAGAGTTTGTTCAGAAACAGGTAACACTTACACTGAAGAGCACCTGAGTATAGTTAAGATGAGATTCTGAGCCAGTTGTTATGCAGGAAACCTACCAGGCACCCATTAAAAGTAGATTAGGGTGAACTACCATGGTTACAGTAACCTGCATTGTATCTGAGCTGTAAAACTCTATGGTTTTACTGTGTTTGCACTACACCTGGGCCAATATTTACTAAGAATTCGAGTTTGTCCGATTTGTGGGTTTTTTTCTAAGTCCCAATCCGGGAATTCACTAAGCACCAATCTCGGCAGTGTTTGGACTATTCGTAATGGTTTGATTTGCAAAGTTCCGAAATACGAATGAATAGACCATCGGTCAAACACGGCTGTTATTTCATACAATACGGGCATTCACTATTCATTCGTATTTGGGTGTTAGTTTCTGAGTGCTCAAGTGCGGGTCTGTTTTTTTTCGATTCGTTAAAAAAAGCAGCAAAAAAATAGACCTGCTTTTTCCAGTCGAGTTTGGATAACCATGCACGGATCAGTGAGATCTGTGCATGGTTATCTATGGGAAGGGGTCTGTTTAGTGTAAAAACGGGGGGGGAAATTGCGTGGGGTCCCCCCTCCTAAGCATAACCAGCCTCGGGCTCTTTGAGTCGGTTCTGGTTGAAAAAATATGGGGGGAAAATGACAGGGGTTCCCCCATATTTAATCAACCAGCACCAGGCTCTGCGCCTGGTCCTGGTTCCAAAAATACGGGGGGGGGGGGGGGAAGCGTAGGGGTCCCCAGTATTTTTGAGACCAGCACCGGGCTCCACTAGCCAGGTACATAATGCCACAGCTGGGGGACACTTTTATACTGGTCCCTGCGGCCCTGGTATTACATACCCAACTAGTCACCCCTGGCCGGGGTACCATGTAGGAGTGGGAACCCCTTAAATCAAGGGGTCCCCCCCTCCAGCCACCCAAGGGCCAGGGGTGAAGCCCGAGGCTGTCCCCCCCATCCAAGGGCAGCGGATGGGGGGCTGATAGCTTTTTGAAAAAATGTGAATATTGTTTTTAGTAGCAGTACTACAAGTCCCAGCAAGCCTCCCCGCAAGCTGGTACTTGGAGAACCACAAGTACCAGCATGCGGTGGAAAACCGGGCCCGCTGGTACCTGTAGTACTACTACTAAAAAAAATACCCCCCAAAAAACAGGACACACACACCGTGAAAGTATAAGTTTATTACATACATGCACACCTCCATACATACATACTTACCTATGTTCCCACGAGGCTCTGTCCTCTTCTCCATGTAGAATCCTTGGGGTACCTGTGAAAAAAATTATACTCACATAATCCAGTGTAGAATCAGACCTTTGTATAATCCACGTACTTGGCAAAATAATAAAACAGAAACCCGACCACGCACTGAAAGGGGTCCCATGTTTACAAATGGGACCCCTTTCCCCGACTGCCAGGACCCCCCCTGACTCTTGTCAAAGAGGGTCCCTTCAGCCAATCAGGGAGCGCCACGTCGTGGTACTCTCCTGATTGGCTGTGTGCTCCTGTAGTGTCTGTGAGGCAGCACACGGCACAGATACAATGTAGCGCCTATGCGCTCCATTGTAGCCAATGGTGGGAACTTTGCGGTCAGCGGTGAGGTTATTTTCGGTCAACCGCTGACCGCAAAGTTCCCACCATTGGCTACAATGGAGCGCATAGGCGCTACATTGTATCTGTGCCGTTTGCTGCCTCACAGACACTACAGGAGCACACAGCCAATCAGGAGAGTGCCACGGCGTGGCGCTCCCTGATTGGCTGAAGGGACCCTCTTTGACAGCAGTCAGGGGGGGTCCTGGCAGTCGGGGAAAGGGGTCCCATGTGTAAACATGGGACCCCTTTCAGTGCGTGTTCGGGTTTCCGTTTTATTATTTTGCCAAGTACGTGGATTATACAAAGGTCTGATTCTACACTGGATTATGTGAGTATAATTTTTTTTCACAGGTACCCCAAGGATTCTACATGGAGAAGAGGACCGAGCCTCGTGGGAACATAGGTAAGTATGTATGTATGGAGGTGTGCATGTATGTAATAAACTTATACTTTCACGGTGTGTGTATCCTGGTTTTTGGGGGGTATTATTTTAGTAGTAGTACTACAGGTACCAGCGGGCCCGGTTTTCCACCGCATGCTGGTACTTGTGGTTCTCCAAGTACCAGCTTGTGGGGGAGGCTTGCTGTGATTTGTAGTACTGCTACTAAAAACAATATTCACATTTTTTCAAAAGGCTATCAGCCCCCCATCCGCTGCCCTTGGATGGGGGGACAGCCTCAGGCTTCACCCCTGGCCCTTGGGTGGCTGGAGGGGGGGACCCCTTGATTTAAGGGGTTCCCACTCATCCAGGGTACCCCAGCCAGGGGTGACTAGTTGGGTATGTAATGCCAGGTCCGCAGGGACCAGTATAAAAGTGTCCCCGGCTGTGGCATTATGTACTTGGCTAGTGGAGCCCGGTGCTGGTCTCAAAAATACGGGGGACCCCTACGCTTTTTGTCCCCCGTATTTTTGGAACCAGGACCAGGCGCAGAGCCCGGTGCTGGTTGATTTAATATGGGGGAACCTCTGTCATTTTTCCCCCCATTTTTTTCAACCAGGACCGGCTCAAAGAGCCCGAGGCTGGTTGTGCTTAGGAGGGGGGACCCCACGCAATTTTTTTCAGATTTTTTAAGACTTTAATCAACTTTTTATTGTACACAATAAAGCCCTGCACGGATCTCACAGATCCGGCCGGGATTCCTTGTGTTTTGTCAGGCAGTGTTTTACTCATCACTCCCGTAAAACACTGCCTGATATTATGAATCACATCGACATCGGAAAAAAACGATTGTGCAAAACTCGGCAGTTTAGTGAATGATCGTATCAGGATTCAAAAAGTTGCAGTAAAATGCACCCGATACCATTCGAGTTCAAACACCCTTCAAAACGGCAAAAACACGAATCTTTGTAAATATACCCCCTGGAGTTATCTGTTCTGTAGTTGTATTGTTGTGAGTAGTTAAGTAAGTACACCATACTACAGCTGATAGTTATTGTTCTCACACTGTGGCCAGGTGGAATAGGTCTTGTGTACTGTTTAGTTTGTTAGACTATGCAGGTGTATACTAACTGGTAAATAAAGCCAAATGGACCTACTAGCTATTGGGCGAAGGGTTTTGGATCTACGTTCTATTTTATTGTGCTCTTCAATAGTGGCGAAAGTTCGTCACAGTCGCCCGGAGGCAAGATAAATAGTGGTGCCCCCCTATTTCCTATATTAAGATAAATGTGTGTGTGTGTGTGTGTGTGTGTGTGTGTGTGTGTGTGTGTGTGTGTGTGTGCGTGTGTGTGTGTGTGTGTGTGTGTGTGTGTGTGTGTGTGTGTGTGTGTGTGTGTATATGGAGTGTTCTGAAAAAAATTATATACTGTATTTATACATTTAATTGCCTTTTATTTTAAATCACATATTTCTTAGCAGTCATACCCAGGATTAGAACCCATGACCTGTTACACTGATGGCAGATTTGTAAAGTGCAGGGACCAGTGAGGAAGTCGGGCACTGAAAAGACAGCAACAGCTATCAATTAACTTAATTCAATGGCGTCACAGAATGGGAGGAGAGGTGCCCCCCTTCAGAGCAGGAGCCCGGCGGCAGATGACTCCGTTGCCTCCCAGAGTTCTGCCTCTGCTCTTCAGTCCAGGCAGTAAGCAGTCCTTTACAACAGTTTGGGAGTGACATAGATTACGTGTGGCGACAAAAGAGTGACTGTGATGCTTGCAGTCATGATGATATTCACCCATCCCGCAACAGGTGCAGTCACCAAATGGGTTCCCTGAATTAGTTGGTGAAGGGACATCCACTCTCCTTGTCATTTCCTATACAAGGTGATACAAGTATACAACACATGTATAGTTTATTGGAACATAACCTTGTTAGGACACCATGGGGTACTAAGCAAATTACTGATATGGGGCCATTCCCCTCTTTTGTTTTACTAAAAACAGACATAAAAACAAATGGGGGTAAACCAGACTGCTCAGGTCCCACTTGGCTCTAGGTAGGAGACTAGGCTCTTAAGGAATAATCTGGCTCTGCCGTGGAAATGGTTGTTGTACTTTACCATTCTGCAGAATGCCATTCTATACTATTTGTACATTTAAACTACTTTATGACTGGTGCAGCAATTTACTCAGTCAGTTCATTATATTCATAATCTGTGCAGTGAGATGAAGCAGAGAGACGTGCCCATGCCAGCGCCACAAAATATTAAGTGGAAAAATTATGTACGCCACTGTGAAGTGGCAGCCTGGACTGTTGCTGACTCTAGCCCTCATAAAAGCCCAAGTAATTAGGAACGTTAAGTCAAAATTCCTCCAGTGAAATGTGAAAACTGTGTCTGTCAATAGAAGAATAAGGATAATGTTCTGGGGAATAATTATTAAAGTTTGCTCAACTCTATTATTATCTCAGTATCAGCAAGGCACTGCTGCCGCCACATGACCACGTCAAAAAGTTCAGTGATTGTCTATGTTTGATGTTTTCCTGAAAGGTTCAACACCTTGGCACTCTTCACATGTACATAGAAGGGTAACAAAGTTCACTTACAGACAGTAGTTTAGTATAACATTAACTTCTCTACAAATACTGATTACGAGTGACAAATTCTCCAGAGATCAGGCAGGTATTTATGACAGGATTATAAATGGATACTCAGGGCCGAATTAAATTAACCCCATTAAATTAACCAGGGTGAAAAAAAAGGTGGTAGCCTCGGGCTTTATCACCTGTGATTATTCAATTGCAATCTTTGGCAATTCAAATGCAGGAGGAGGTGTATATTAGAGATGAGCGGGTTCGGTTTCTCTGAATCCGAACCCGCCCGAACTTCATGTTTTTTTTCACGGGTCCGAGCGACTCGGATCTTCCCGCCTTGCTCGGTTAACCCGAGCGCGCCCGAACGTCATCATGACGCTGTCGGATTCTCGCGAGGCTCGGATTCTATCGCGAGACTCGGATTCTATATAAGGAGCCGCGCGTCACCGCCATTTTCACACGTGCATTGAGATTGATAGGGAGAGGACGTGGCTGGCGTCCTCTCCATTTAGATTATAAAAGAGAGAGATTTACTGGAGCTTAGGACTAGGAGGAGTACTGTAGAAGTGTAGAGAGTGCAGAGAGTTTACTAGTGAGTGACCACCAGACAGTGCAGTTTATTTAATATATCCGTTCTCTGCCTGAAAAAAGCGATACACACAGTGACTCAGTCACATACCATATCTGTGTGCACTGCTCAGGCTCAGCCCAGTGTGCTGCATCATCTATATATATTATATATCTGTCTGACTGCTCAGCTCACACAGCTTATAATTGTGGGGGAGACTGGGGAGCACTGCAGTGCCAGTTATAGGTTATAGCAGGAGCCAGGAGTACATAATATTATATAGTGAGTGACCACCAGACAGTGCAGTTTATTTAATATATCCGTTCTCTGCCTGAAAAAAGCGATACACACAGTGACTCAGTCACATACCATATCTGTGTGCACTGCTCAGGCTCAGCCCAGTGTGCTGCATCATCTATATATATTATATATCTGTCTGACTGCTCAGCTCACACAGCTTATAATTGTGGGGGAGACTGGGGAGCACTGCAGTGCCAGTTATAGGTTATAGCAGGAGCCAGGAGTACATAATATTATATAGTGAGTGACCACCAGACAGTGCAGTTTATTTAATATATCCGTTCTCTGCCTGAAAAAAGCGATACACACAGTGACTCAGTCACATACCATATCTGTGTGCACTGCTCAGGCTCAGCCCAGTGTGCTGCATCATCTATATATATTATATATCTGTCTGACTGCTCAGCTCACACAGCTTATAATTGTGGGGGAGACTGGGGAGCACTGCAGTGCCAGTTATAGGTTATAGCAGGAGCCAGGAGTACATAATATTATATTAAAATTAAACAGTGCACACTTTTGCTGCAGGAGTGCCACTGCCAGTGTGACTGACCAGTGACCTGACCACACTGACCACCAGTATAGTTAGTAGTATACTTATATTGTGATTGCCTGAAAAAGTTAAACACTCGTCGTGTGACTTCACTTGTGTGTTGTTGTTTTTTTTATTCTATAAAAATAAAACTCATTCTGCTGACAGACAGTGTCCAGCAGGTCCGTCATTATATAATATATAATATATACCTGTCCGGCTGCAGTAGTGATATATATATATTTTTTATATCATTTATCATCCAGTCGCAGCAGACACAGTACGGTAGTTCACGGCTGTGGCTACCTCTGTGTCTGCACTCGGCAGGCAGTCCGTCCATAATTGTATACCACCTAACCGTGGTTTTTTTTTTCTTTCTTCTTTATACATACATAGTTATATAGACATCTCTTTATCAACCAGTCTATATTAGCAGCAGACACAGTACAGTACGGTAGTTCACGGCTGTGGCTACCTCTGTGTCTGCACTCGGCAGGCAGTCCGTCCATAATTGTATACCACCTAACCGTGGTTTTTTTTTCTTTCTTCTTTATACATACATAGTTACGTAGACATCTCTTTATCAACCAGTCTATATTAGCAGCAGACACAGTACAGTACGGTAGTTCACGGCTGTGGCTACCTCTGTGTCTGCACTCGGCAGGCAGTCCGTCCATAATTGTATACCACCTAACCGTGGTTTTTTTTTCTTTCTTCTTTATACATACATAGTTACATAGACATCTCTTTATCAACCAGTCTATATTAGCAGCAGACACAGTACAGTACGGTAGTTCACAGCTGTGGCTACCTCTGTGTCTGCACTCGGCAGGCAGTCCGTCCATAATTGTATACCACCTAACCGTGGTTTTTTTTTCTTTCTTCTTTATACATACATAGTTACATAGACATCTCTTTATCAACCAGTCTATATTAGCAGCAGACACAGTACAGTACGGTAGTTCACGGCTGTGGCTACCTCTGTGTCTGCACTCGGCAGGCAGTCCGTCCATAATTGTATACCACCTAACCGTGGTTTTTTTTTCTTTCTTCTTTATACATACATAGTTACATAGACATCTCTTTATCAACCAGTCTATATTAGCAGCAGACACAGTACAGTACGGTAGTTCACGGCTGTGGCTACCTCTGTGTCTGCACTCGGCAGGCAGTCCATAATTGTATACTAGTATCCATCTCCATTGTTTACCTGAGGTGCCTTTTAGTTGTGCCTATTAAAATATGGAGAACAAAAATGTTGAGGTTCCAAAATTAGGGAAAGATCAAGATCCACTTCCACCTCGTGCTGAAGCTGCTGCCACTAGTCATGGCCGAGACGATGAAATGCCAGCAACGTCGTCTGCCAAGGCCGATGCCCAATGTCATAGTACAGAGCATGTCAAATCCAAAACACCAAATATCAGAAAAAAAAGGACTCCAAAACCTAAAATAAAATTGTCGGAGGAGAAGCGTAAACTTGCCAATATGCCATTTACGACACGGAGTGGCAAGGAACGGCTGAGGCCCTGGCCTACGTTCATGGCTAGTGGTTCAGCTTCACATGAGGATGGAAGCACTCAGCCTCTCGCTAGAAAAATGAAAAGACTCAAGCTGGCAAAAGCACCGCAAAGAACTGTGCGTTCTTTGAAATCCCAAATCCACAAGGAGAGTCCAATTGTGTCGGTTGCGATGCCTGACCTTCCCAACACTGGACGTGAAGAGCATGCGCCTTCCACCATTTGCACGCCCCCTGCAAGTGCTGGAAGGAGCACCCGCAGTCCAGTTCCTGATAGTCAGATTGAAGATGTCAGTGTTGAAGTACACCAGGATGAGGAGGGTATGGGTGTTGCTGGCGCTGGGGAGGAAATTGACAAGGAGGATTCTGATGGTGAGGTGGTTTGTTTAAGTCAGGCACCCGGGGAGACACCTGTTGTCCGTGGGAGGAATATGGCCGTTGACATGCCAGGTGAAAATACCAAAAAAATCAGCTCTTCGGTGTGGAGGTATTTCACCAGAAATGCGGACAACAGGTGTCAAGCCGTGTGTTCCCTTTGTCAAGCTGTAATAAGTAGGGGTAAGGACGTTAACCACCTCGGAACATCCTCCCTTATACGTCACCTGCAGCGCATTCATAATAAGTCAGTGACAAGTTCAAAAACTTTGGGTGACAGCGGAAGCAGTCCACTGACCAGTAAATCCCTTCCTCTTGTAACCAAGCTCACGCAAACCACCCCACCAACTCCCTCAGTGTCAATTTCCTCCTTCCCCAGGAATGCCAATAGTCCTGCAGGCCATGTCACTGGCAATTCTGACGAGTCCTCTCCTGCCTGGGATTCCTCCGATGCATCCTTGCGTGTAACGCCTACTGCTGCTGGCGCTGCTGTTGTTGCTGCTGGGAGTCGATGGTCATCCCAGAGGGGAAGTCGTAAGCCCACTTGTACTACTTCCAGTAAGCAATTGACTGTTCAACAGTCCTTTGCGAGGAAGATGAAATATCACAGCAGTCATCCTGCTGCAAAGCGGATAACTGAGGCCTTGACAACTATGTTGGTGTTAGACGTGCGTCCGGTATCCGCCGTTAGTTCACAGGGAACTAGACAATTTATTGAGGCAGTGTGCCCCCGTTACCAAATACCATCTAGGTTCCACTTCTCTAGGCAGGCGATACCGAGAATGTACACGGACGTCAGAAAAAGACTCACCAGTGTCCTAAAAAATGCAGTTGTACCCAATGTCCACTTAACCACGGACATGTGGACAAGTGGAGCAGGGCAGGGTCAGGACTATATGACTGTGACAGCCCACTGGGTAGATGTATGGACTCCCGCCGCAAGAACAGCAGCGGCGGCACCAGTAGCAGCATCTCGCAAACGCCAACTCTTTCCTAGGCAGGCTACGCTTTGTATCACCGCTTTCCAGAATACGCACACAGCTGAAAACCTCTTACGGCAACTGAGGAAGATCATCGCGGAATGGCTTACCCCAATTGGACTCTCCTGTGGATTTGTGGCATCGGACAACGCCAGCAATATTGTGTGTGCATTAAATATGGGCAAATTCCAGCACGTCCCATGTTTTGCACATACCTTGAATTTGGTGGTGCAGAATTTTTTAAAAAACGACAGGGGCGTGCAAGAGATGCTGTCGGTGGCCAGAAGAATTGCGGGACACTTTCGGCGTACAGGCACCACGTACAGAAGACTGGAGCACCACCAAAAACTACTGAACCTGCCCTGCCATCATCTGAAGCAAGAAGTGGTAACGAGGTGGAATTCAACCCTCTATATGCTTCAGAGGTTGGAGGAGCAGCAAAAGGCCATTCAGCCATTCAAGCCTATACAATTGAGTACGATATAGTAGGTGGAATGCACCTGTCTCAAGCGCAGTGGAGAATGATTTCAACGTTGTGCAAGGTTCTGATGCCCTTTGAACTTGCCACACGTGAAGTCAGTTCAGACACTGCCAGCCTGAGTCAGGTCATTCCCCTCATCAGGCTTTTGCAGAAGAAGCTGGAGACATTGAAGGAGGAGCTAACACGGAGCGATTCCGCTAGGCATGTGGGACTTGTGGATGGAGCCCTTAATTCGCTTAACAAGGATTCACGGGTGGTCAATCTGTTGAAATCAGAGCACTACATTTTGGCCACCGTGCTCGATCCTAGATTTAAAGCCTACCTTGGATCTCTCTTTCCGGCAGACACAAGTCTGCTGGGGTTGAAAGACCTGCTGGTGACAAAATTGTCAAGTCAAGCGGAACGCGACCTGTCAACATCTCCTCCTTCACATTCTCCCGCAACTGGGGGTGCGAGGAAAAGGCTCAGAATTCCGAGCCCACCCGCTGGCGGTGATGCAGGGCAGTCTGGAGCGACTGCTGATGCTGACATCTGGTCCGGACTGAAGGACCTGACAACGATTACGGACATGTCGTCTACTGTCACTGCATATGATTCTCTCAACATTGATAGAATGGTGGAGGATTATATGAGTGACCGCATCCAAGTAGGCACGTCACACAGTCCGTACTTATACTGGCAGGAAAAAGAGGCAATTTGGAGGCCCTTGCACAAACTGGCTTTATTCTACCTAAGTTGCCCTCCCACAAGTGTGTACTCCGAAAGAGTGTTTAGTGCCGCCGCTCACCTTGTCAGCAATCGGCGTACGAGGTTACATCCAGAAAATGTGGAGAAGATGATGTTCATTAAAATGAATTATAATCAATTCCTCCGCGGAGACATTGACCAGCAGCAATTGCCTCCACAAAGTACACAGGGAGCTGAGATGGTGGATTCCAGTGGGGACGAATTGATAATCTGTGAGGAGGGGGATGTACACGGTGATATATCGGAGGGTGATGATGAGGTGGACATCTTGCCTCTGTAGAGCCAGTTTGTGCAAGGAGAGATTAATTGCTTCTTTTTTGGGGGGGGTCCAAACCAACCCGTCATATCAGTCACAGTCGTGTGGCAGACCCTGTCACTGAAATGATGGGTTGGTTAAAGTGTGCATGTCCTGTTTTGTTTATACAACATATGGGTGGGTGGGAGGGCCCAAGGACAATTCCATCTTGCACCTCTTTTTTCTTTTCTTTTTCTTTGCATCATGTGCTGATTGGGGAGGGTTTTTTGGAAGGGACATCCTGCGTGACACTGCAGTGCCACTCCTAAATGGGCCCGGTGTTTGTGTCGGCCACTAGGGTCGCTAATCTTACTCACACAGTCAGCTACCTCATTGCGCCTCTTTTTTTCTTTGCGTCATGTGCTGTTTGGGGAGGGTTTTTTGGAAGGGACATCCTGCGTGACACTGCAGTGCCACTCCTAGATGGGCCCGGTGTTTGTGTCGGCCACTAGGGTCGCTAATCTTACTCACACAGCTACCTCATTGCGCCTCTTTTTTTCTTTGCGTCATGTGCTGTTTGGGGAGGGTTTTTTGGAAGGGACATCCTGCGTGACACTGCAGTGCCACTCCTAGATGGGCCCGGTGTTTGTGTCGGCCACTAGGGTCGCTAATCTTACTCACACAGCTACCTCATTGCGCCTCTTTTTTTCTTTGCGTCATGTGCTGTTTGGGGAGGGTTTTTTGGAAGGGCCATCCTGCGTGACACTGCAGTGCCACTCCTAGATGGGCCCGGTGTTTGTGTCGGCCACTAGGGTCGCTAATCTTACTCACACAGCTACCTCATTGCGCCTCTTTTTTTCTTTGCGTCATGTGCTGTTTGGGGAGGGTTTTTTGGAAGGGACATCCTGCGTGACACTGCAGTGCCACTCCTAGATGGGCCCGGTGTTTGTGTCGGCCACTAGGGTCGCTTATCTTACTCACACAGCGACCTCGGTGCAAATTTTAGGACTAAAAATAATATTGTGAGGTGTGAGGTATTCAGAATAGACTGAAAATGAGTGTAAATTATGGTTTTTGAGGTTAATAATACTTTGGGATCAAAATGACCCCCAAATTCTATGATTTAAGCTGTTTTTTAGTGTTTTTTTAAAAAAACACCCGAATCCAAAACACACCCGAATCCGACAAAAAAAATTCGGTGAGGTTTTGCCAAAACGCGTTCGAACCCAAAACACGGCCGCGGAACCGAACCCAAAACCAAAACACAAAACCCGAAAAATTTCAGGCGCTCATCTCTAGTGTATATCACCTCCTCCCTGCATTTGCGTCTGTGACGACCGGCTGAGTAAGCTTAAGTTTTCACAGTCTTGACGTCGCAGTGCGGCTTTCAAGGCCAAGGTAACTACATCTTGCGATGCAGTCCTTGGCCTTGCCACTCCCAGAAAACGGGGGAAGCCCATCAGTCAATGCTGTTGGGCTTTGATGAAACTGTTATTTACAGTAAGAGCTTCATATCTATTCAAAGTAATGATTTCTTGATCTAAGAAAAAATTAGAAAACCGTTACTCAAATTATTTGCCTCATTTACTGTAATAGCACAACTGTGCACATTTAGCTAGCAGAATTATATATTGCCAGTCTGACCCCAATTACACCAGACAAATTCACTGTTACCATCACAGCTATAGTTCTAATCTGTAAATTCTAAATGTTTGACTACAGTTTGGAATGGCATATTCCCTGGCATGAGGATTATATGGAACTCAAAGAAGTAAATTTACTAAAAGTCGATTTTGGGTCTGGTTTAAAATCGACCGAAATAGAACTAACATCCCCACAAAATCGACCCTAGTGTTTTTATTAAAAATAGATAATTTACTAACAGTCAATTTTTGGTTCCATTCTGATTTTTATAGTTCATTGAATTCTACTTTATTTGAAGCTCTAAACCTGTTCTAGTCACACTCAAATTGAACTAAAGATAGATTCAAAGGGGTAAATTTACTAAGGTTGTAGATTTTTAGAACTGGTGATGTTGCCCATGGCAACCAATCAGATTCTTCTTACCATTTTTCTAGCTGCTTCTAGCAGATAATAGATATAATCTGATTGGTTGCTATGGGCAACATCACCAGTTCTAAAAATCTCACAACCTTAGTAAATTTTCCCCAAAATCTTCATTACACAAACACATCCCTATTAGCCAAAACAGATCACATGCACTGTTTTAGCCACAAACACCTTCATTCAAGTGCTAATTTCCATATTACCAAAAATGTAAAAGCATTGCTGTGCCTTTATATGCCATGATATAAAAGGCTGAATGCCCCACATGTTTGTCTCCCCTGTTATAGGCATCATAGTGAGGTTTCAGACAATTGAAAATATTTTAGATATTAAATAGAACAGTTTTAGATCTGTCTATTGATTTGAATGATTTGGGGGTAAATTTACTAACAGTCGATTTTGGGTCTAGTTAAAATCGACCAAAATAGAACCAATATTCCCAAAAATGTCAACCATAGTGTTTCTATTCAAAATAGAACATTTACTAACAGTCAATACTGGGTTCCATTTTTATTTTGATGGTTCATTGGTTTCTATTTGAAGTTCTAAATGTGTTCTATTCACCAAAAATTGAGCAAAATTCGACACACAACTGTCCAAATGTCAACAAAATTATTGGCCAAAACAACTTCATTCCAGGGCTAATTCGCATATGCATATTCTTAAAGGCATTGATATGCCTTTAAGTGTCCTGATATGTGTAGCCATAGTGCATCACATGTATCTCTCCAACTTTTTTACCAGCATATTGAGGTTTCAAACAATTGCACATGATTTAAAATCAAACACTGTTGAACGGTTTCTGATGATTCTATTGAAAATGGTGATTTTTGGTAGATTTTCCATTCGACTGTTAGTAAATTAGCTTTTCCTAGTGATGTCTATGGGGAAATACTGATGGTCTACTTGAAGTTCTGTTTGTGTGTGAAGTTGAATTTCTGGTGATTTTGAGGGGATTTTGAGTCGGTTTTGCCTTTAGTAAATACCTGATTGTCAAAATCAACATCAAATCACTGGAGGAACGGAAGAATTAGTAAAATTTACCCCTTTGGGTCATTTTTGAGTCCGATTTCAAACAAACTGTTAATAAATAAGAGAATTGTATTGTAGTCTATGTCAAAGTACCAATGTTTTGATCAATGTTCTATTTCAATGTTCTATTTCAGTTTCAGTGATTTTGAGTCGATTTTCAGTCCATTTTGCCTTTAGTAAATAGCTGATTTTCTAAATAGACAGAAAATCACCTGAAAATCAAAACTGTTAGTAAATATACCCCAAAATATCTATTGCAGGAACTCCACAATACTGATGTGACCCTGACCCCCATCACCAATCACCAATGTCATTTTACCCATAGCAAGAAATCAGAGTGCAGGATACCTCCCAACCATGATATACTGTATGTGAAACATTCCAGATTTCATGGCTCTATTACACTGACACGATCTGAATTGCATTGCACCAAGTGCTCCGTCAGTAGGGAGGTAATGCCTGTTCACCATTGTCCTGCACTGGTGAATGGGGATCAGTATGAAATACCTACAATCAACATACCGACGGTCAAAATCCCGACAACAATTGACCAACGGTCAAAATCCCGACAAGGTCAAAATACAGACATTTAAAATACCGACAAGGTCAAAATACCGACATTTAAAATGTCAACAGGTCAAAAAGTCGACACACGTTTTCATTGTTTTTTTGGTGTATGTCGACATAGGTTGACATAGACACCGTAAATGTGTACTGCTGCGCTCGCCATGCTTCAGGTCCACTGGGATGGTAAAGAATGAACAAGTTGGGTTCAATAAAAAAAAACATGAAAAACTCATGTCGACTTTTTGACATGTCGACATTTTAAATGTCAGTATTTTGACCTTGTCAGGATTTCGACCTTGTTGGGATTTTGACTGCCGGTCAATGGTTGTCGGGATTTTGACCATCGGGATTTTGATTGTAGGTAAATGAACTGCATCCCGGTGAATGGGTGGCACTTATGCACATGACAATGGATAGAGGGAAAAAAGGGCACCTTAATGCTGAAAAGCTCTCATCACACCCCCTAGGGATGTAGCAATGTCCCTCCTTTTGCTGACATGCCCCCTCTGTGATGTGTCCATGGCCCCTGTTCTGTTGGGAGGGATGCAACAGATGACATCTCGTCTTATTTTATAGAACCAAATAAATATAAAATTTCAACCTTAACCTTATAGCTCTACAGGTCATAGACATTTCTATAATGCAGTGCACATGGGCCCCTGGGTCCAGGGGGCCCACACCACACACCCTGCACCCAAATTTAATTACTTGCCTTTCCGGAGTCCCGTGTTGGTCCTGCCGATGTCAGAGAAATCACTTCCCAGGGATTTACACATGTGCAGTATGGATTTGTCTCTGCCATCATGGCGCGTGCCACGTTTTCAGAGACTTGTGCATGCACACTAGACATTCGTCTCTGGGAACATGGCAGTCATCCAGAGACTTGCACATATGCAGTTTACAGTACCGCAGACAGGAGGAGACCAACAGAGAGCAGTCTCCACATAGGTCCTCTCCTCTCTTAAAGCCCCCTGCTAGAGGTTATTTATTATAATTTAAAACTGTCTTGTCTGCAGTGGCAGATTTTACCTAAGGGCTGTAGGACTGCAGCCCCCCCAGATACAATCCACAACACGATCAGTGTCAGTGTAGCCAGATGTAGTCCATGTCTAAACTGGCTTCACTCTGACTGGCAGTGACATCCTATCGGAAGTCCTACCCGTCAGTCACAGACACACAAGGCAGTCCCATTGGGAGGTGTTTCCTCTTTCCTGGACTGTAAGATAAAGGCTGCGATAGGCACAAGCTGGCTTCCTATAGGAAGCCACTCCCTGCCTTTGGTGCAGCCCAATGTGACTTCTATGAGCTGCAGTCAATGCTATCCATAGAATCCGGGGGTTTGTGCATGCACAGTCGCATCGCAGCATCTTTGCCGGTCCCGGCACCTGCGGATCCATTGCGCAGGTGCCTGGACCTGGGTCTGGCTGCTTCCTCTCCGGGCAAGGGGGTAGCGGCGCAGCCCTTCATCCAAAATATAAGTAGGAACCATCGCTAATTATCTGGAACTGTGGACCACCCTCTTCTTCAGTACTGTTGAGTGTCCTATGAGTGCAGGTCACTTAAATTATCTTAACAGAGTACTGTAGTTCTGAGGCAACTGTATTATCATCACATCCTGCAGTATTATCATCCCATATGCGTTAGTTCTACAAACTGTTGAATATTTTAAATAAAGATACATGGAATAAGATTACTTGAAGCAGATTTAACAGCAAGTGGTATTCTTGTTATCACTCGTTACGATTAAATGGTGTTCCAGCCAATCAGCTCCTAACTGTCATGTGTTTGAAAAATGACAGGAGCTCGTTATTAAATCTGCCCCTTAGCATTCTGAGGGGTCAATCCAACAGTGTGGCTGTTGCTGTGCTAATTGGCAGCCGGAATGTACACAAAACTGCTCGCGGCCCCGTAGGGCTGTGAGCACTTTTGAGTGAGTTTGGGTTGAAATCGGATTGCTCGGGGCACGAGATGCGGTGCCATTAACGCCACTGCAACGTTAACTCACACCCTTCTCATCTAATTGAATTGACCCCTGTGACTGATAATTTTGTGTGTTAAATGTGGAGGTGGAAATATTGCATACTATGAATAAAGAGTCTGACGCTTATTCTTAAATCTAAAATAATGTATTTATTATCAAATCAATGCTAATATAGAACTATATAATAAAACATTTGAATCTTGTTTAACAATATCCCAGGTCAAGATAAAAAATATAACTAATTTGGTATTAAAATGTGTGGCTTTACTTGCCTCAACAAATTCTCCTTGTACTCCAGTTACTGGGTCGAGGTATTATTGTAAGTTTGCGTACTACACCTCTGATACTTATACGTTCCCAGTGACAGGAGAATGTAGACACCATCTTTCAACATTTCTAACTCTTACTAAAAAGTGATTTTATTTTCTGGTTTGGCTCGATGGAACCATTCAAACCACGATCCATCGTAGATGGCGGTATCTTCCTTGCCTAAGATGTAGGAAGCTAAGGCCAGCTGACAGGCAGTAACACCACGCCGACAAGTAACAGTCAGGGGCTTCGACAGATCAATGCCTTTCTCCTGAAATAGATTCCGGATTTCATCAGGGGACTTCTCAAAACCTTCACTTGTGAGAAAACTGGTGAACGGAAGGCTTAAGGAGCCAGGGATATGACCAGGGGTAATCACTGTAAATGAGACAACAGCAAATATTAGTTAAATACATGACAACAGGCTATTTTAGAAAACATTCACATCTTACAAAAGCCAACTTTGTGTGTGTCTGTCTATCTATCTATACTGTATATACCCTAATCACTGCTATCTATGACACGAATGTAACAGCGGCGTGTGGGAATGCCAAGCAGGAATTAGAAAAAGCTGGTATTAGCAGCTGAAGATGATGTACCGTTCGGTGATGCCAAGATGAGAAATGAAGCAGCAGATCAGTTAATGGAGATGTACCTGATTGTGTAAGAGAGGTTGTTATAGCAACACTATCCTGAAACTGAAGCTAAAGAGACCAGAGTAATAACAAGCGTTGTGACTTCTATTGATTATTCAGGTATGTCCTTCTACTTTGTAAAAAAAAATTCTACCAACAAGTAGGGTCCAACTCTTACCCATAAATGACCGTTCTAGATGTGATATTATTGTAAATGTCATAGTTACTTCAGGTCGAATTTAATTGTATGTGTGAAGATGAGTGTGAGTGTACTGTCAATAAGCAGATCTCCAGGAAAATGGTGTCTGCACTATTTTCTGTTCATGTCAGCTGCCCGATAAACAGGTCAGGATAGGTTATGGGTGCTGTGCCTATTATAGTTAAGCACGTCTTTTTTATATGTACTCCGTGACACCGAACGGGACAAAAATGCCTGCAGTATACTTTTGAACTTCACATATTGTGACTGTACCTGTCTGACATGTTATGGCACTATTCAGTCTCCTATGAATATCTTTCTATATGTTATTTGAAAAATTTAATAAAAATCGTAAAAAAAAAAAAGGTCAAACATTTACACACACACACACACACACACACACACACACACACACACACACACGCACACACACGCACACACACGCACACACACACACTGATATATACTGATATTATTGCCAGTAGCGTTACATACACTGTGTATAAACGCTCTTCTCAACCTACATGCAGGTGCAATAAATTCAAAAAGGAAATGCACTCACTAGTCTTTGATGCAACTGTAAACAAACCTTTAAATTACAGCAATCATAGCCAAATAATAGTAAACAAACCTTTAATTCATAACAATCACAGCGATTTCCAAGAGAAACAAAAGCACCATGTTGTGTGTATATAAACATATACTACATGGGACCGGCACAGCCTCATAGAAAAAAACTTGCTAGGTGCCCTCACAAGAAAATCATAATAGCTAGGACGTATGGTGCGGCATTTCTGATGGAAAAAAATTCTCACAGAGGCTCTGGATGTAATATCAACGTTTCAATGCGTTTAAGGGAGCAGCATATTCATCAGCATTCATGCCACTGAAACGTTGATATTACATCCAAAAGTCCCACACCATATGTTCTACCTAT
The DNA here is from genome assembly GCF_028390025.1 of Pseudophryne corroboree. NCBI lineage: Eukaryota > Metazoa > Chordata > Amphibia > Anura > Myobatrachidae > Pseudophryne > Pseudophryne corroboree. Next base: position 350,154,917 of record NC_086452.1, on the reverse strand, counting down.
CGATATATATCAGGGCTGGCCAAACCGGTCCTCGAGATCTACCAACAGTTCATGTTTTCCAGGCCTCCTGGAGATCTGCAGAATTGTCAGTTAGGAATGAATGCAGCACATCTTAATTAGTAATGACTACACCTGTGCACCAGCTAGGTGGTCTGGAAAATGTGAACTGTTGGTAGATCTCGAGGACTGGTTTGGCCAGCTCTGATATATATAGACTGAGATAGTGACACCTTAGTTTTCTTATGGTTCATGTACAAAATTATTACAAATATTGTATAAAATTAACTTCAGGTTATGTATATAAGGTGTATATGAAACATAAATACATTTTACGCTTAGACTTGGGTCTATCTATGGGATAATATAACTGTTTATGGCACCGGCATACACTAAATGGCGCTCAACAGAGCAATTCAATTGCTGCTCCATTTGGGCATGAACAGCGGCACGAACAGCTGACGTGCTGGTATTTCAGCTCACGAGCTGAAACGAACAAAAAGTGACCAAGTGCCCTGAACTTTGCTTGGGTTTAGCGATATGCGAGGCTAAACTTCGTCTGTTTGGGCCGACAAGTGCAAAGAAAAGAAACAATTGAATTGCACCCCTTGATCTCCCATCACTTTAGATATCAGATTCTGTGCGCAAGAAAAGAGAAAATGTACTGGCGCCGGCTGGAATTCAATAACAGAATATATATAGATTATATAAAATATATCTTTAATAAATTCAGCTAGGAGATTTAGCTTATCTCTCAAGAATAAAAACAACCACATTAAAAAATGAATCACATTAATAAAATGGACGCTGTAGGAGGCCACAAAGTATTAACCCTTTCAATTCAAATGTCCACAGTCCTGGCTAGGACACTAATCCACATTTGCCCACAAGTTGTTTTGTATGTAACTTTTTACCAGACTTGCTTCCGGATAAGGTCCCCTAGGAGTCCCAAGCAAATGGAGTCCAGATGGCAATTGGGGATAAGTCCGGGTCTGTAAGAAAACTTGTGTCGGAATTTGATCAGGTGGATGCTGATAAGTCCAAATGCCGCCAGGAAGTGGATAGGGTGCTGGTACCTGTGGTCCTACAAGGAAAGCTCAACGCGTTTCGCTGGTCTAATGAATGCCATCTTCCTCAGGAGCATGAGTCCAGTGTCCAATTTGTGGACTATATATATATACCATTACTCATTAGAGATTAATTGAAAACTTCTGTTAGCCCTGCTAACACATTAAAATTCTGTGCGCAGCTGGCTAAATAATCAAATAAATTCCCCACACACCCCCATATTTCTGTGTATCTCTGTTTCTCTTTCTTACACTGACATTCTTCTACATTTTTTTCTCTTTTTCTGTCTTTATTTCTTTTTCTCCCTTTACTCACTCTATATACCCTCTTCTTCCACTTTTGCTGTTTCCCCATCACTCTCCTGCCCCTCTCTTACCCCTGCTCCTCATAATTTCTAGTTATCCTGTCTCTAACTCTTCTCCCCTTCTTTCTTTTAATTTTACAGTACTTTCACAAATACCCCTCCTCCATTTAGTGCCTGTCTTCTCCACCCAGTTTCCCCTCTGCCAACCAGTCAGTAACAACAAGTGATGTGTGATGCGATGTGCTGTGCATGCGTGGGCCATCATACATGCCCACCAGTGATGACTATCAGTAACAATGGCAGCAAAGCAACCAGTATGAATGATACATGTGTCTTGGACTGCAGGAGGGTGAGGGAGAGGTGCAGTTTGTTCGTGAGTTGTTTTTATCTAATTAAGCTCAAGGTCAGGCATATACTGCAAATATTAGGTCTGATGTATGATTGTGCTTTTACGCCTCCAAGAAAGTTCCTGGAGGAGAGATAGAGTTCATCACTGTGCTGGGCGGAACCAGGCAATAAGCAAATCACAAAATGATTACTATTATGTGAGGGAAGATGATGTGTTCCACTGTTTCTCTGAGAAAGGCAACTTCTAACCTATTTCTCTAGGAAGTATAACTAATGTGGGCGGCAGACCTATTCTCCATGGAGCCTGTGGAGAATAGACAAGTATTTATATATATATATATATTGTGGCAAAGTGAAAGACGTTGGAGGTAATCTAGCATTTACTGCTGGACTTTATGATACTCTTTGGTCTATTCATGAAGCAGTGAAAAGTGTGGAGAAGTGAGCCTGTGGAGAAGTTGCTCATGGCAACCAAGCAGCATTGAGATAACATTTATGAAGTGCTTCTATAAAATTAAACATAGCAGCTGACTGGTTGCCATGGGCAACTTCTCCACTGGCTCACTTTTCCGCTCTTTTCACTGCTTCATGAATAGACCAGTCAGTTAGACTGTGTTACCTTAGTGCTAGGGATCACAACAGACAAAATGGAGGAAAGGTAAATGGAGTTTAGGGCGTTTTGGAGATCTATGACATACAAGTGGAAACAATGGAGAAGAAATTCATAGCAAAAGGCTATGGAAAACAATTAGTGCTTGAAGCAAGATTGAAAGCTCGGGAGGAAACAGGGATGAAATGTTAGAAGGGAGAAAAAAAAAGAGAAAGAGGAGCAGATAGGTAAAAATTTATTGTTTATAACTAAGTTTACCACTCAGCATAAGGAATTTGAGCGGATAACTAATAAACATTGGAGGTTATTAAGAAGGGACCCCTTGCTAATGAATCATGTGTCAGAAAGACCCAAGTTTGTGTATAAGAAAGCAGAGAATCTGAAGGATTGTTTGGTGAAGAGTGCTATACCAGTAAAACATGTAACTACAAGAATATTGACGAAAGGATTCTTTAGGTGTGGTGCTTGCACATTATGTAAATTGTGTAAAACTGAGAGTAAAATCACAGAGTATCGTTCGAATGTGACTAAAAGAACAGAAAAGATCAATGAATTCATCACCTGTGGTAGTAAAAATGTGATTTATTTCTTAGAGTGCAGTTGTGGTTTACAGTATATAGGCTGGACAAGTAGAACCCTAAAAGAGCGATTGGGTGAGCACACCCGTAATATTAAAAAGGGGTATGAGAAACATAATGTCTCTGCACATTTTAAAGATAAACACAATTGTAATATTAAAGAATTGAAAAAACTTTTGTGGAATTAAGATAGCTAAACCTCATTGGAGAACTAGGGATACAGAGACTGCTTTAGCCAGATTAGAGATGAAGACTAACTATACGATGAGAACTCTGCACCCACAGGGGTTAAATGCGGACTTCGAGACAAAATGGTTTATTTAAACTGCTCCTGTTTTTTGTTGTATATCTTGCTTAAATTGTAACATGAATGTCTAATCAAGCCTTTCTTGTGTTTTGTTCTTTTATGTGAAAATGAGCTACGCGTGTGATTGGCAATGGTTGTAGCACAGGGATTTACGTTTAATTGGAAACAGTGTATAAATTAAAAACACGACACAATGTAATAGAATTACGATCAACGTAGTATAAATGTGTAAACTTCTATGTTGTAATAAGGGAGAGTTATTATATTTTTTTATTTGATCTTTGATATATATAGGCAATGTTTAATTGTATCTATGTGAGTGGATGATTGGTCACGTGTGATACGTATCCAGGAGAGAAAACATTAAATACCCGGAAGCAGTGAATATAGGGAATCTTGACAAAGGAGAGCGTGCATCTCTGAAACGCGTTGATCCCGTATTCACATACTCCAGCGACGGTGGGCCACAGGATAAGCCGCACTACGATTACCTTTTAGAGTCCTGGCCGGTCTGACATAGAAGCTGTTTTATGAACTTTTAAATTGATTTATGGTCCGTGGACAAAGTCTTTTTATTATGCTGTGGATAAATTAAAATATATTGTTTTTTTACCCAATGAGATCTGAAGTTGAAAGATCAAAAATGGAAAGAGAGGTAATGATGGCGCTGGCAGGCCTGTGTATGTGTGCACCCTGGGATTAGCTGCCACCTGGTGAGGAGGTAGCCGGCCTCCTCAGCAAACAGAGCAATTAGGAAAAATTACCAGGTAGGCGCTTAATACCAATTGGTGGACACAATGATAAAAAATTTAACCACTTTATTAAATAATTTAACAACAGATAACAAAAAACACATAAAAGTAAATAAAAATAAACAAGACCACAATACAATAATAATATAAAACTGAGGTTCCGGAGACCTCTAGGTTGAACAATGAATTAAACCTTAATTAAGTATACTCAGAGGGCCATCACAGTACCTAGATATTAGAGAATAATTCTTTAATAGCTATTTAGCTATATGGAGTTTCTTGCCCAGATGTAAAAAGACACAAGAGTACTTGGCACAATTGTGCATGTGGGTGTCCTCACATTATATATTAGATTCCAATTAGGAAAGAGTTCATCACTTGCCGATTTTAGTATAAACGGTGCAGAGGTAGGCAGTAGAAAGATAGCTGTTACTCACAGACTGGACGGTGTTTTCTTTTATTGTACCGCAATGGTACCGGCGTGCATAGCCGCTCTCTATCACCCTTAGCACGGGTGAGACATCCGTCAGCGGCAGGACTCGTCCGTGGCGTGAGCAATTTGTAGCGTCAGCTGAAAGACCGCTCTCTCCTCCGGCAGAGTGTGAGTGTACCGGTACAGCGTGCTCCACCCCCAGTGCTGGTGGAATGATGTTCACCACAATAAATCACCAGGCGTTCCCAGTGTGATCCAAGGGACTAAATAAATCGGTCACGCTGAAGATGTAACAAATGCCGGCAGTAGTTTAGATGAGCTGCTGGGAGGACACACTTAAGTTCTTGTTGGCAATAGGTACTGGGGCTCCTTCTCTCTGTACCCTCAACGCGTTTCTCCACACCCCAGGCGGCTTCTTCAAGAGGCAGAGTGTTCAGAACACTCTGCCTCTTGAAGAAGCCGCCTGGGGTGCGGAGAAACGCGTTGAGGGTAGAGCGGTCTTTCAGCTGACGCTACAAATTGCTCACGCCACGGACGAGTCCTGCCGCTGACGGATGTCTCACCCGTGCTAAGGGTGATAGAGAGCGGCTATGCACGCCGGTACCATTGCGGTACAATAAAAGAAAACACCGTCCAGTCTGTGAGTAACAGCTATCTTTCTACTGCCTACCTCTGCACCGTTTATACTAAAATCGGCAAGTGATGAACTCTTTCCTAATTGGAATCTAATATATAATGTGAGGACACCCACATGCACAATTGTGCCAAGTACTCTTGTGTCTTTTTACATCTGGGCAAGAAACTCCATATAGCTAAATAGCTATTAAAGAATTATTCTCTAATATCTAGGTACTGTGACGGCCCTCTGAGTATACTTAATTAAGGTTTAATTCATTGTTCAACCTAGAGGTCTCCGGAACCTCAGTTTTATATTATTATTGTATTGTGGTCTTGTTTATTTTTATTTACTTTTATGTGTTTTTTGTTATCTGTTGTTAAATTATTTAATAAATTGGTTACATTTTTTATCATTGTGTCCACCAATTGGTATTAAGCGCCTACCTGGTAATTTTTCCTAATTGCTCTGAAGTTGAAAGATACCTTTATATGGACGCGGGGAAGAAATAATAAGTACGTTTTGTGATTCTGTGACTAATACAAGCAGACGATGCAATACTGTTTGAAAGAAACCTTGAAGTGCATGTGAGACTGAAATGAAATGTAAGTAGGGCTTACTTTACAAGTTTGAGGAGTGAATGCGATTAAGGGGCCTCCACACGATTGCTATCAATTGGCAAGGTGGTCTTGATGTGACTGAATTTTAGACGGCGAGGGACAAATACAATATCACTTTGTATTTTTATGTTGTTTTATTATTCAACAAACTCTATCTCTAAGTGCAGGTTTTTTATATAAATATCTTGTTACTGTGTTACCTTAGTGCTAGGGATCACAACAGATAACATGGAGGAAAGGTAAATGGAGTTTAGGAAGTCAATGCAGCACAGCAAGTATAAGTACTGCAAGTAGTTAAGAGCTACCTCCATACAGATGGCTCGATGACCGGATTGCAGCCCCAACCGACGCTTTATAATACAGGTACACATAGCTTTGGATAGTAGGGGGAAGGACAACAATAATCATAGTTGCCAACCCTCCCTCATTCAGCAGGAGACTCCCTGAAATAGCAGCAATCTCCCTGACTCCCTGAATGAATAGTCCAGCAATCTCCCTCATTGTACCGGCTTATCCCCATTATGTAGCTCTTACATTCTTGGGGGGGAAAAGAAATCAGAGATATATACATTCAAATGGGATCATCAGCGCCATTTCCCTGTATTGGTTATAAGGCACAATGATCCCTATGGCTACATACATTTTAAATAATGTTTCTCATGGCCACTTACAGTATATGGAACCTCTTGTAAAACACAATACATGAACAAATCCTGTGAAATATCAGTGTCTTTTCTTTGACAAGTAAATCTTACTTAACTTTGGGGCTCATTTACATTTGGATGTAAGTCATTTTTATGACACACCTCTCAGATGTAGCAGTACACATCTGCGCTGATAGGTGTTACTTTCACAATCTCCCTGAAATGCTTTTTCAAAAGTAGGCAAGTATGTAATAATGTGATCATGGTGCCACGCCCCCTGCACTGCCTACCTGGCTACACCATGCTCTCAACCCCCCCTAAACTTCCAAACTTCCCACTTGGCTGCACCCTCTTAGAGGGGTTCTGCAGCTCTCTAGAGTCTTGTGGTGATTTGCACACAGACCACTTTACATACGGTTCAGGGACAGTAGGCAAGTATATGCAGAAGGTTGAAGTGTGGAGATTTATCATTCTTTATTAGATTGGCATCCTTAAAAGTAACACTATTATCAAATATACTTTTTTACATGCTGTTCATATTTATACAGAATTTAAAACTTCAGTTTATTAAATTAGAGAATTGGCAGCTTGATGCATAACATATGTAGTGCTTATGTAATAATGAAATGTTAACTGATATTTGACAGGCCTACTTTAATTAAGCAGACATGGAAACCTCTAATTATCTACACGGCATTTATTGTCCCCACGCTACTGACTACTGAAGAACACTGAACAGCTGCAGTACTGAGTAAGTGCTGCTTTAAACATGACATTATGTAACATTAGTCTGTGTGTGTAGGTATACTGTACAGTCTGTACTTATGTTCTCTGTCTAATGTTAGTAGATATCTTTCAGAAATATGCTATTTTATATTCTGCTGCAGAGCGCTTACAAATGATTTCAATATGATGACAGAATGGAGGACTGAAAAATGCAAAAAATAAAAATAAAAATACTGTACTTTGGAAGTCATTTATTTGGAAGCATGAGATGCCATCGGGAAAATAAATGCATCTTGCTTCCTATGCCGAGTTTAGAGTACAGGGAAGATGTGTCTAATAGGATGTCCAGCATGCCAGGCAAAAATCACCGGCTTATTCCAGCAGACAATAAGGAGCAGAAACAGTGAAAAAATATCAGTATGCATGGCATACGCATTACAGTACATAGTGGGGCAGTGTCATTTATAGGCAATAAAAATGCAGGGTGCATGCAAAATGAAAATGGAACAACACTAATTAACTTTTATTTTTTTCATAATAATAATAAACATCAATAGCTTTTCCCTTCACAAGCTGACCGGGAAACCTACTGTTCATTTCATTGCAATCCTGCAAATAGATCTGAGCAGCATCGTTCTGAGAATATTAGCATAACTGGGAGGGATTAATAGCATTAAGCCAATCAGATGCATAGGCCAGTCATCATCCTCATCAGATTCCAACTAGCAACAGGGTTCGAAGACCTTCAAGTGATTCAACTCCAGATGCACATGCAACTGTTTGGCACTTGGAACGCACTCTCTATGAACACACCCCCTTATTATATTTCAGTCGCATTTACACACATCATTCCACCACTGTCTTGGTCACCTTCGTGCATGGAGTTGTAAATGTGATTCGGCCTGCATGCGGGCAGAGATTTGGTACTCTTGCGTAGTACCACTTTGTGGGGGAAAAATGCAAGTCCAAGGGAGGAATCCAATTAGGCGTGAGCAGCTCATAGGGGGTGAGAGTTGCTGTTGCGACAGCGTGTATACGCTGACGACACACAAACTCGTCCCCCTCGTAGCCCCTTCTATTGTCGGGCTTGCACATTTTTTGCTTGCAGCACCATAGGGCTACAAACAAAACTGCCGCACGTATTTCCGAGTTGCTCGCACCTAACTTGATTCGCCCCCAACTCTGTATAAGCCACTTTATGTGAAGACAAATAGGGCTGCCTTTAGGGTATATACGGCCTGTTTGAATGACTTTGTTATAAACTATCCATTGCACAGCCCCCATAGGTGGGATGCAGTTAAAATGCCGCTGGACGGGATCCTGGCGGCCAAAATACCGTCGCTGGAATCCTGACCAACGCGTTAAGCCTGGCGTCTACATACCGACGGTGGTCGGGATCCCGGCATCAAAATAATGACACCCAGAATCCCGAACATTCTTTCAGCGGAACTAGGGAGGGTTAGGGTAGGAGGCAGGGGAGGGTTTGGTTACTTTCCGGGGGGGTGTCGGGATTCTGATGGCCGGGATGCCGCTGTCGGTATTCTGACCACCGGCATCCCGTCCATCGGGATATCATACTGTATCCCCATAGGTATATTGCATTTCCAATATACATGCTCTTAACTTTGGCTGGAGAAATAGCTGATTATCACAAACCAACCACCCACAAATGAAAATAAAGAAGGTAATGGAAATGACAGATGTTATTTACCACAGATTTTCTCACAGTCTTGCACCCTGAGGCTATTTGGCATATAAAGTATCATTGTCCCCTGTCATTAATGATTAAAATAATACAAAGAAGATACTTATGACACATGTTCTGTGTCATAAGTATCTCCTTTATATTAATTTAATCATTACTCCTCTGTAAATGGGGTTGGGAGGAACCGATCGTGGTGCCTCCCGTTGTCAATGGGAAAGGTATGGGAGCGGGGGGTGGGGCCAAGCCATGGGTAGTAAAAGCCCATTGAAAATGCATTGGAAAGCGGCACCCTTAGAGGTGCCGCTTTCATACAGGAACGTGCTTTCAACCCATGAAAGCACGCCCCTGTCAGTGAGGCCACAGTGATTGACCAGCGGATCCGTCACTGGATCCGCTGTCATCACTGTGTGGGCGCGGCGGAGGTGCGGGCGGCGGTGGCAGAGTTGCGGGCGGCAGGATGCAGCGGTGGTGCGGGCGGCAGGATGCAGCGGAGGTGCGGGCGGCGGGACGCGATAGTATTACCTGGTTTCTGCAGAGTTTGGCAGCGGAGCAGTACCAGTTTCAAAAACAGCGCCTCAGCTGCATTTTTGAAATTTAAGATGGCCGCCGCGAGCCAATCATGTCCGCCGCGTCCTCACCCCCGCCCCCTCCAGGTGACTTATATAAGCCAGCGCGAGGCAGCGGCGTCAGTCCGACGGCGGAGGAGCAGCAGTGAAGAGCTCCTGAAGAAAGAAGACGCAGTGGAAGTCCTGGATAGGCGGCGGCCATGCAAAAGAGCTTCACAGTGTTGCCCTGTGATTTCGCCAGCCTGAGCCTATAATCACATTTCTTTAAGTAAATTCTTCCCAGAACACATTTTCCGTTATAAGTATGGGAAATGCAATGTGGGTTACTAAAAAAAAAAGTGAATTAAAGGGTTTGGAGAAGTTTTTTATGAAAACTGCTCCAAAAGCCCTTTAATACATTCAAGTGATATTAAAATAATGTGAAACGGGTGTGAAAACACCCTTTTTCAAAAAATTTTAGTAAAAATAATGTTACTAAACAGGCCCCTTAGCCTGATGGCTTAGGGGTCTATTTATCACCATCTGCATCCAATGATGCGGATGACAGGTGATAAACTCGACCCAATTCGCACTGCGATAATCGAGTACATTGCATGGATGTATGCCTCACCGCAGAATCATCTTAGGGGTATTCTTTGTAAAAATACCCCGATTGGCTGCTGCGCATATGCCGCCACCTGCAACACCCGGGCATCCCCCGTCTTGACTACTCTTGCGCGCAAAAGAGCCCCCACCCCGGATTTTATACTCACCTGTCCAGGAGCCGTGTCCGCTGCTTCAGGATGCTGCCAGGTGCAGGGTCCTTCTTCTGGGCAGTGATCTCTGGTGCTGTAAAGTGTGCTGCCACTTTACAGTGTCATTTTACAGAACCGGGTCACAGCGCTGCATATGGTGGACCCGGCGCCTGGCAGCGCTCGCCGGTGCATCGGACACCGGCTCCTGGACAGGTGAGTATGTTTGTTTTTTTTTTTACTTTTTTTAACAAGTGATCAGCTTGTGTGCCGATTGGACACACATAGCTGATCACACTGCCAAGTCCCCGCTCAGCGCAGAGAAAGCTGGGCAAAAGGGTGCACATTGCAGTGCTGCCCTGTGATCTTGCCAGCCTGAGCTGGCGAGATTATCACAGGGCACACTGCGGTATTTAAAAAAAAAAATGTACAGTAAATTTGGCTACATCGCATTTCCCATTATAAGTATGGGGAATGCGATGTGGGTTACTAAAAAAAAAATTACAATTAAAGGGTTTGGAGCAGTTTTTCATGACAACTGCTCCAAATGCCCTTTAATACATTCAGGTGGTGCTAAAGTAATGTGAAAAGGGTGTGAAAACAGCCCTTTTCACATTATTTTAGTAAAAATAATGTTAATAAATAGTCCCCTAAGTCTTGTATTTAGCCCCAGTGTATCTCACCTCCACCAGGTTCTGGATCTGTTCCCTTGAACCGTCCCTCAGGGCGCGAATCCACCAGCTGGAAATCTTTAGTTCTCAAGCTTTTCTCTATATCTTCAAATTTCTTCACCATAGAAGGATTCAGCACAGCTTGGTAAGTCTCTGGTTGTGGCTTCGCCACCTCACATGTGACTGGTAGCCCCTGCTTCTCCCAGTTCCTGAAGCCTCCATCCAGCACGGACACCTTTTTGTGCCCGAACACCCTGAACATCCACCAGACCCTCGCGGCATAGTAAATACCCACTTGATCAGCATCGTACACCACAACATGACTCTCATTGTTTATACCAAGGTTGCCCACATATTTGGCAAAGTTGGGCTCGCTGGGCAGCATAACTTCATATGGAGACGACAGGTCCTTACATTCGTCTATGTCAAAGTATAATGCACCTGGTATGTGCTTTTCTTCATACTCCTTTCGTCCATCTCTTATTGCTGGGTAGTAGAATGAGGCATCCAGTACACGCAGAGCAGGACCTGGAGTTTTCAGGGCTCCAGATAACCAGTTGATTGAGACCAGAGCCCGGGAGAGAAGTTGGTGAGACATGTTCCCAGCTCTGTACAAGGAGCACTGAGCTGTTTTCTTCCCCCTTACTGAAGCATGTAGACTGTGAGGTTTAGATAAGGCTGACTTGGACTTCTGCCAAGAACTTGAACAACAAATCTTTATTTGTCATACATTTCTAGCTGCACAGGCTGCTGGGGGAAGTCATACTGCAAATTCCTTTTTAGTGCTGCAACGTAGAAATCCTGTTTACTGACGTTTGGCATACAACGTATCCATTTAACTTATTGTTACGTAATTATTTAAAGTCCGTATGAAATGTTAGCCATATACCGACTTAGGAAGGTTATGCATACCTCCCAACATGACCCTCTCCAGGAGAGACACAATGCTCTGCTTCTGGACTTTCCTCTTAATGTATGATTGCCGGCACCTGTGTTGAACAGGTTAATGGATAAGAAAGGTGTCTCAGCACAGGTGATGGCAATCATACATTAAGAGAGAAGTCCAGGAGCAGAGCATTTTGTCCCTCCTGGAGAGGGTTATGTTGGGAGGTATGGGTTATGCATATGCGTGTTATTTAAGCATACCTCCCAACTTTCAGGGGCAGATGTATTAAGCCTGGAGAAGGCATAAATAAGTGATAAAGCGGTGATAAGTGCAAGGTGATAACGCACCAGCCAATCAGATCATAACTGTCAATTTACATATTGGAGCTGATTGGCTGGTGCGTTATCACCTTGCACATATCACTGGTTTATCACTTCCTTATGCCTTCTCTAGGTTAATACATCTGCCCCACAGTGCAATCGAGCAAGGACTGCTCGTCACGTCCGTCCGAAAAGGGGGCGTGGTTTCCGCAAAAGGGACGTGGCTTCGCGGAATGCCGCTACAACCTGTCACGCCTCCAGTTTACCTCTTAAAGGGGGTATGCCCAGCGCTCTATGAGCCGCTTGCATGCCCCAGTCCATCTGCATCCTGTGAATAGACGCTGTGCGCATGCGCATAGCGTCTACTCTATTCACCTGCAGAGCAGTTAGTGAAGAGGTTCTCTCAATTAAACTCCCCCCCCCCCCCCGTATTTCGGTTGATTTCGACATGCCTTGGCATATTTTGCATATAGTTTTATTTTTTCTTTGCACTTTAGTATGAAATGTAAGAAACTTCATCTTTAGCTGACTGCAGTCTCCCAAAGACAGCATGTATGCTAGCCTTGAGTCACGCTAAATCTGCCTGCAAGAAAGTAGCTGAGTGTTACAGACATACAGTATGACTGCAGTTTGCACTGTAGATAAATAAGCAAAGTACTTATATGCAACTCATACTTGCCTACCTGACCCTCTCCATGAGGGAGAAAATGCTCTGTTCCTGGACTGTCCTGGTAATGTATGATTGCCATCACCTGTGGTGAGCTAGTTAATTGATAAGAAAGGTGTTTCACCACAGGTGATGGCAATCATACATTACCAGGAAAGTCCAGGAACAAATGCCGAAAACGGGTCCGTGACGCTCAGCCATGCCCCTCCCACACTAAGCCATGCCCCGGTTTTGGGTCGCGTGCGGCTAATCCACGCGAACGTCCCGACTCTAGACCTTCAAAAGTTGGGAGGTATGCATCCACATATGTGACACACACAGGGGCGTATCTAGAGAGGAGGTGGCCCGTGTACAGGCTCTGTCTGTGCCCCCTCCTCTCTAGCTGGCAGTGCTGTAGCTCTGAGCACTAGGGTCCCTAGCTGTCCCAGAGACTAGAGCGCATGAGCAGTTCTCCAGGAAATGGCGTGGTGGCCATTATCCTAGTGATTTTCCTACTGTGCATGCGCAAAACACCAGGAAAATGGCACCACTGAATCTTGCCAGTGAATTCTGCAGTGCTGCAGCTGCGCTGTGGGATTCTGGAGGGTAAGTATTAAAAATAATGGGTGTGGTGTGGGCCCCCCTGGACTACCGCACACACACAATTTTAAAGCTTTACAAATACATATAAAATTACCTATGTGCTTGTACTGTTTATATATATATATATATATATATATATATATATATATATATATTGTAGAGATGTGCGAGTTTGGTTTTACTCGGATTTACTCGGATCTCGAAACAGCATCTTATTGGCTCACGGATGTCACGCGTTTTGGATAGCCAATAAGAAAAACCCGAGTAAATACGGGTAAAACCGTACCCGCAAATCTCTAATATATTGTTCATTCTGTGAGCCACAAGCACATGGTCTGCCTGCACACCAGGATTTTTAGTCTGTGATTGGATTTGAGCCAAGGCATCCAACTCACCTGTTTTTAAATCCAATTTTTATGAAATTGTGGTGGACCAGAGACATAAATGCTCGGGTGTTGAGCACACCCTGTTTTTATTACTATTGATTCCATTTCATATTTTGGTATTTACTCTTTTTGATCCGTCTGGGTGACAACATTCTTCTGCATCAAATGGATTAGCAGAAACTTTACCACTAGGCTTTTAAAGCCAATCTCATTCTCTGGAATTCTTTGACGTATTGAGACCTAGAAATCTTCAGGGACGCTGCTGCACAAGCTGCTAAAGGGGACTGAGGAAGTCGGCTGCTGCAGTCATCAGAGGAGAGGACAGAAGGGGACAGAGACTGCTGTCATAACAGCTGCTGCCACTGGAGGAACTGGGGACTACGGCTGCATAAAAGCGAAGGATCAAGGACCGCACAAACATAGATAAGTATAAGCCTAACTTAATTATTGTATAAGTGAGAGTTTCTCCAGATTGTTCTTCCTTGTCTTCTTTATTTATTTATTTTTTATTTTTTTTATTTTTTATTTTAGTTTATATATTTGCTACTTTTCTGTTGAGAGTAACAGGGAGTTAGAACTTACAAACACTATGGGTGGGGCTGTGATTGGAGACCTCACTCAGTGCATGTCGCGTAAGATGTACGCACACCTGGAGCAACCGTCCCAGTATGATAACATCTGCACGAGATGTGTGCGAACGGTTGCCCTGGAAGCCCAGGTAACGGATCTAGAGCAAACCGTTACGCGACTGAGGGAGATTCACAATCTCGAGCAAGAACTAGATAGAACGGTGGAGGAGCTGCGGGAGGGGTCACTGGTAGATGAGGATAATCAGGGAGCTAGCTGGGTCACAGTTAGAAGGAAGAAGAAGAGGGGGAGGCTCGACATCTCAGGACTATCAAACCCGAATAAATTTGCACGACTGGACGAGGATTCGGAGGATGATAGTGAGGAAATGACGGTGCCGGAGGAGACTGCTCCCTCTAGCATCCAGAGGAGCGGCCCCTCTGGCAGAGTTCGGACAAGAGATAGTGAGGTACCTAATCAGATTGCGGTGGTAGGGGATTCTATCATCATGAAGGCAGATAGGTCAATCTGCTACCGGGACCGTGATCACCGTACAGTCTGTTGTCTCCAGGGTGCTCGGGTGCGGCACATCGCGGACCGGGTTGATAGATTGTTGGGAGGGGCTGGGAAAGACCCGGTGGTCTTGGTGCATGTTGGCACCAATGACAAAGTCAGCGGAAGGTGGGATGTCCTTAAGAAAGACTACAGGGAATTAGGCAAGAAACTTATGGCAAGGACATCTAAGGTAATATTCTCTGAAATATAACCCGTGCCACGCGCTAGTCCAGGGAGGCAGAGGGAGATTAGGGAGGTAAATGTGTGGCTTAGAGACTGGTGTAGGAAGGAGGGGTTCGTGTTCCTGGAACACTGGGCGGACTTCTCAGTCAGGCGCCATCTTTTTTGTCGTGATGGATTGCACCTGAATGAGGAGGGGGCAGCGGTGCTGGGGGGGAAGGATGGTTAGAAGGTTGGAGGAGATTTTAAACTAGGAGCCTGGGGGGAGGGTTTAGCTAGAGACTATGGGGCGTGCAGTGAGAATAGTGGGGATGGCGGTAGTAAACAAAATGGGGGAGAAGTTAGGGGGAGGGTTAGAGCAGCCGGTAAAGGTATCAACATGGGTACTAAAAGAGGTTTTACCATAGCACTAGCCAATAACGATTACAGGTCTTCATTGTTATATAAGGTGAAAGATGTCCCTAACGCAAAGGGAAATACTTATCTTAGTTGTATGTATGTAAACGCTAGAAGCCTTACTGGTAAAAAGGGCGAACTAGAAATACTTGCAGCAAGTAAACAGTATGATATTATAGGCATTACTGAAACTTGGTGGGACGAATCTCATGATTGGACAGTCAGCCTAGAAGGCTATATGCTGTTTAGGAGAGACAGACTAAATAAAAAGGGTGGGGGGGGTGTCTTTATGTAAAACCATTTTTAAAACCTGATATACGGGAGGATTTGCAGGAGGGGACTGTAGATACGGTCGAGACGCTATGGGTAGAAATTGCATGTGGCGAAAAAGGAATAAATAAGTTAGTATTGGGGCATGCTACAGGCCGCCTGGTATTAATGTATCTGACGAGGAATTGTTACTGAGGCAAATTGAAAGAGCAGCAGGAGTAGATGACATAGTGGTGATGGGAGATTTTAACTATCCAGAGATAAACTGCAAAAACGATTCATGTGATACTGCTAGGGGTAATAAGTTTCAAAACACACTTAATGATAATTACTTAGTTCAACTAATTGAGGAACCCACCAGGTACAATGCAATCTTAGACCTGGTATTAACAAACAATAGGGAATTGGTATCAGATATTGAAGTGGGGGAGCCAATAGGAAACAGCGACCACAATAAGGTCACATTCAATGTAAGTTTTCATAAAGAGTCCTATACTGGCTCAACTAGGACTCTAAACTTTAGTAAAGCCAACTTTGAAATGATGAGGGAAACTCAAAGGGATATTGATTGGGAAGGTTTGTTTCTAGGAAAAAATACTACAGAGAAATGGGATGTATTAAAATCACTGCTAGCTAAAAATACTCTCAAATTTATTCCTACGAGCAGCAAAAAAAGGATTCAAAATAATAAACCGATGTGGCTTAATAAAAAAATAAAGGAACTTATGGGCAAGAAAAGGCGAGCATTTAAAAAATACAAATCTGATGGGAATGCGGAATCATTTCAGCACTATAAGGACTGTAACAAAATATGCAAAAAAGAAATAAGAGCGGCTAAAGTAGAAACAGAAAAACTAGTAGCAAAGGAAAGCAAAGCGAATCCCAAATTTTTTTTAAAATACATTAATAGCAAGAGATTAAAGGAGAGTATAGGCCCTTCAAAGGACAAGTCGGGACTCTTAATTAAAAATGATAATGACATAGCGGACATACTTAATGAATTTTTTTCAACAGTATTTACTAGAGAGGACCCAATTATGGGACTAACACACAACCTCAATAATGAGAATATCCCACTGATAGGTACTTATTTAAGTGAGGAGGTAGTCTGTGACTTATTTAAGTGAGGAGGTAGTCTGTGACCGATTAAAACATTTAAAGATTAATAAATCACCGGGGCTCGATGGAATTCACCCAAGGGTTCTAATGGAGCTTCACTCTGAACTTGCAAGACCGCTATTTTTGATCTTTGAGGATTCAGTTATATCAGGTATGGTTCCCAAAGACTGGCGTATAGCGGAAGTAGTGCCTATATTCAAAAAGGGAAGTAACACTGAACCGGGAAACTATAGACCAGGTAGTCTTACATCTATAGTGGAGAAAGTACTGGAAGGCATTCTAAGGGATAGTATTCAGAAGTTCCTTGAAGCCAATAAAATCATTAAAAGGAATCAACATGGATTCGTGAAGGATAGATCCTGTCAAACCAACTTACTTGGTTTTTATGAAACAGTAAGTGCAAACCTCGATCAGGGTAAAGAGGTGGATATAATCTTTTTAGATTTTGCCAAAGCTTTCGACACAGTACCACACATGCGGCTTATCTACAAGCTACAAGAAATAGGGCTAGGAAGCTCTATATGCACTTGTGTCAAGAATTGGTTAGTTAATAGAGAGCAGCGCGTTGTGGTTAATGAATCTCTTTCAAATTGGACTGAAGTGTTAAGTGGTGTGCCACAAGGCTCGGTATTAGGACCGCTATTGTTCAACATTTTCATTAACGACCTAACAGAAGGTCTAGAGAGCATGGTGTCAATTTTTGCAGATGATACCAAATTGTGTAAGGCTATAAATACAGATGAGGATGCTGAGTCTCTTCAGAACGACTTAGTTAAATTAGAAGCATGGGCAGCCAAATGGAGAATGCACTTCAACATAGACAAGTGTAAGGTAATGCACTGTGGTAGCAAGAACAAAAATAACACCTACATACTGAATGGGGTAAAATTAGGGGATACTGTACTGGAAAAAGACTTAGATAGATAGCAAACTAAGCAGCAGTTCCCAAAGTAGGATGGCAGGAAAGAAGGCTAATAAGATACTAGCATGCATAAAATGGGGAATTGATGCAAGGGACGAGAGTATTATACTCCCATTATATAAATCACTAGTGAGGCCACATCTTGAATACTGTGTACAATTCTGGGCACCGTACTACAAAAAGGATATCCTGGAGCTAGAAAAGGTTCAGAGGAGGGCAACCAAACTAATTAAGGGCATGGAGAGGATGGAATACAATGAAAGGCTTGAAAGACTAGGAATGTTTACATTGGAAAAGAGGAGACTAAGGGGGGATATGATCAACATCTACAAATATATAAAGGGACAATACACAGAGCTAGCGCGGGACCTGCTTTTGGCCAGATCAATACATAGGACTCCTGGACACCCGCTCAGGTTAGAAGAGAGGAGATTCCACACAATACGTCGTAAAGGCTTTTTCACGGTAAGGACAATACGTGTTTGGAATTCCCAGCCTGAGGGAGTTGTAATGGCGGACTCTGTCAACACCTTTAAGAATGGGTTAGATAAATTCCTCATGGATAAGGATATCCAAGGGTATGGTGCATAGTCACTCACTATTGAAACTATAAAAAGGGATAAAATGCAATGGCTGAAATCAGCATCAGTCATAATTTTAGATTAATCATCGTGCATAGGAGACCACAAGTAGGTTGAACTTGATATACAAATTGTCTTTTTTCAACCTCAGATACTATGTTACTATGTTACCTATGGATCTAAGGATCTTTTAGAAATCACTTACCCCTGAAGAAGTCCATCTGGACGAAACGCGTAGGGTTTGCTAATATTCTTTTATCACCCAATGCTCAGATACCCACCCTAGAGGTCCACATATTTCCTAGGTGAGGGAGGTATTACTCTGTCATAAAAAAAACTTTTGTGTGCATTTGGTGTGTGTATATGGAATTAAATTTTATATCTATATGAATCTGTTGTAGACACAAAGCAATTCTGTTTTTCTGCAGCGGTGTTCACTGTGATTCCACAGGGAATTACATCGGGGTGTAGAGTTGGAGCTTGATCCGAGGCACCAACAGGCTAAAAGCTTTGACTGTTTCCAGGATGCATAGCCTCGCCTCCTCTATATCCCAGCCTCCAGGAACTGGAGCTCAGTTTGTAAGTTGGTGTGGTGCCTACAGTGAAGGCAGCTAATAGCGCAGCCCTGAAAAAAGCTTTTTGAAGAAAGAACACTTCAAGGGCCGCAGCACAGGCACTTAGAAGTGCTATATGTTAGTCTGACATATCGTGCTACTGCTCCCTCGCCTCCCCCAGTGGGTCTGTATACTGCCTCGCCCTGATTGCCGGGTTCTTACAGCAGAGGGCTTCGGTCTCATCAGGCACACACTCGCCGCTGCTCTCCTGGATCGCGTGGACACATATACGGGGAGGAGGTAAGAAGGTCCCCCAGACGGGACCCGCTGAAATCGCGAAGCGGCGCGGTCACCAGGAGACGGACCGCGCAAGCTGGTGTGGACACTGTGGCCGTACAGTGACCCCACTAGACCAACAGGGCAAGAGGCACAGGTTGGATTTATTAAAATCCATTTCAAATAGGCCCCGCAGTACCCGGTGGTGAAGTCCAGCAAGGGGATAAGGCCCTGACCTGTAGCCCCTCCCCCAGCCCCAGGCACCATTTACTGCAAATGTTCCCGCCCTGGAGCTGCATCTCTCTGTCTCCCTCACTTCCTATCAGCGTTTGTGCGCCATTACACACAGCTGAGCTGATTCTGGGACTGCTGGGCAACGTCTCCTCTGTAAAGCCGCCTGCGTCATCAGCTCTGTGCATTTACAGGACACATAAGTATTCTACATGTCGTTTAGACAGTGTTAGTTAAGAAAAAGTGCATAACTTCAGGATTATTTAGTACAAGTGTCCTGTGATATACATCCAGTCTTTACTGTGCATTGTTAAATCTGTATATGTACAGTATACATAGCTTTACTTAGTAGTCCAGTTACTTAGAATTGCTAGTCCGGTGCAGTTTTATTGTTTGTAATAATTTCTGCATTGTACTTGTCACTGTGTGTGTCAATAGCTGCTGTGTGGTCTATATTCCGTGTATCTCACACATATTACTATCCCTATATTATGGACCCTGAAGGGGGCTAAGTGCATCAGGGTTCTCAATTGATATAGGGGGTCATTCCAACCCGATCGCAGCGTGCTTTCGTTCGCACAACTGCGACCGGGTAACTACTGCGCACGCACTGGGGCCGTAATGCGCATGCCGTTGCCCAGCAACAGCCATTGCCAGGCAACGACGCTGACAGCGGGAAAAGCGGTCGCAGCGGCGATCGCAAGAAGATTGACTGCAGGAAGGAGTACCGGGTCGTCAACTGACCGTTGGAGACCGTTTTCGGGGAATGGTAAGAAAAACGCAGGTGTGTCCAGGCAAACGGAGGGTGGATGTCTGATGTCAAAGCCGAGCCCATCATCGCTGGATCCATGGCACAGGGTAAGTATGTCCAAGGCTGGTCTTGTTTTGCAGGAACAAGCGATCGCAGCCCTGCTATGCTAAAATACACTCCCCCATAGGCGGAGATTGGTTGATCACACCAGTAGTTGTTTGGTGCGATCAACTCGGAATGAGGGTCATAGTGTCTCACAGGATATACTACTTTGGTATTTGTCTCTGTGTGTTTCAGTAACCTATATACCTCTTAAATTCTCTGTTTGTGCTTTGCTTTGCAGTCACACTATACAGGGGGTTTTTGTCAGGTATTTTGTCTGCTTTTAATGTACTATTACACCCTAAGGTTACGCTTACAAATAATGTCTGCTAAATAGGATGGTAGATCCATGGCTGATCCTGCACCGTGCAGTGCTGACGCCACGGATTGCTCGGAGGAAAACATTGCAGCTGAGGGTTCAGGTACTGGGGGTTCTATACCCCCCTTTCAGTCTGCAGCACCGGGGTCACACCAAGACCCACCTTGGGTTGCCTTTTCTAATTTACTGACTACGCTAGTAACTAGACTTGCGCCCCCAGTGGGACCTCCTGTGCCATTACAGCCACATATTGTCCCTGCAGTTAATCCGCCATGGGCAGATAATCTGTCCTCTCAGTTACAGCAATTAAATCAGTCTTTGGCGCTTTCTGATACCCGCCTTTGCTCGAGTGATGTGTTGCTCCTGAGATTCTACAAATCCATCCTCGCCATCAGAACCCATTCCAGATCCTTGCTCGACTGCTCCTGGACCCTCACCATAACAGACTGTCCTGGTCAACAACAGGATTAACAGAAAAACCCGAAACACAGTCTCTTGGGGTAGATCCATCTTGTCCAGGGGAGAGAAGGGAGACAAGAAGGGGGCGGGGGGAGAAAGAGAAGAAGAGAAGGAGGGTAGTGGGAGATGGAAAAAGAAAAAAAACTGGTGCGACAACCGCCTCTGGTCTTGTTGTTCTCCGCGCTCAGGTGCCGTCTCAACAGTCCTGCCTCTCAACGTTCCCGGAACAGACACTCCAGTGATACGATGTTCTCTACACTCTGCTCTTTGTCACGGGTTCTCTCCGGGTCAGCGACCTTCTTACAGTGGGACGAGTGGACCCAAGTCTCTCTTTCGGCAACCTTTAATGCTGTCGTGCTGGTTAGCAAGACTTGGTAGGTTTTTCCCACCTGTCAATGAGGCAACCTGAGCGTAGAAAATTTCGAATCATTACATAATCCCCAGGTTCAATGTCATGACAATTACTGTTCGGTAAGTCAGGAATCACCAGCTTTAGATTTCTATTTTGATTTCTCAGCTGCTGGCTCATCCCAACCAAATATTTCACAGTCACTTCATTATTGCATTTCAAATCATCCTGGGGGTCTATCATTACATGAGGTTGTCGACCAAAAAGAATCTCAAAGGGTGATAGGTTAAGGGGAGACCTGGGAGTGGTTCTGATGCTGTACAATGCTAGTGGCAAAGTTTCTGGCCACAACAATCCAGTCTCAGCCATCACTTTGCTCAGCTTGTTCTTAATAGTGCTGTTCATTCTCTCCACCTTCGCACTCGCCTGTGGTCAGTACGGAGTATGCAGCTTGCTATTAATTCCCATTAGTTTGCACATAACCTGAAAGACTTCACCTGTGAAATGGGTATCCCTATCGCTTTCAATTCTTCTAGGGATACCATATCTACACACAAATTCCTGCACAATTTTGTTTGCAGTGAACGTAGCAGTATTTGTGGCAGCAGGGAACGCTTCTACCCAATTGGAAAATACATCAATACAGACTAACACATATTTTAAATTCCTACAGGGTGGTAACTGTATGAAATCAATTTGTATTACCTGAAAAGGTCCGTCTGTCAGAGGGATATGGGATGGCTCTGTTGGTATTGACTTTCCAATATTCTTCCTCAAGCAAGTAAGGCATGTCATTGCTCTCTTACCAGCATGAGAAGAGAATCCTGGCGCACACCAGTAGGCTCTCACTAGCTTGCACATACCCTCTTTGCCTAGGTGAGTCAGACCGTGTGCTGCCTCAGCTAGACCTGGAAGATATGCTCTGGGGGCCACTGGCTTACCGTGTCCACCTGTCCAGAGGACTTCTGGCCATACCCCTTTGACCTCCAGACCGCCTTTTCCTGTGAACACAAATTTTGCATTTCAATTAATTTTTGTGTGTTGATTGTGTTGAATGTCATCAGTGATGTGATGTTCGTTTGTATGGGGGTGCTGGCTGCTTATTTAGCAGCTTCGTCTGCCCGGCTGTTACCAAGTGAAATTGGGTCTTGGTTGTAAGTGTGTGCTTTGCACTTGATAACAGCCACTCTGTCTGGTTCTTGTATCGCTGTTAGAAGCCTTTTTATGTGGGACGCATGCGCTACTGGTGTGCCAGCTGCCGTCATGAAATTTCTGAGGCTCCATAGGGCCCCAAAATCATGCACCACTCCAAAGGCATACCTAGAATCTGTGTATATATTAGCTGACTTACCCTTGGCCAATTCACACGCTCTGGTTAGGGCGACCAGCTCAGCAACTTGTGCTGAGTGCGGAGGGCCCAGGGGTTCAGCTTCTATGATACTTCTGTCGTCTACAACTGCGTATCCAGTACACAAGTCTCCCGATTCTGTCTGTCTGTGGCAACTACCGTCAGTGTAAAAGGTAAAGTCTACGCCTTCCAGTGGGTTGTCACTGATGTCAGGTCTCGCAGTGAAAGTCTGATTCAGGTATTCCATACAATCATGCGTATCAGTCTCTGCACTAAATCCTCCTTCACCATCATTCTCATCCTCCACCCTTTGTGCCTGTCCTGTCCAGGCACACTTGGCAAGTAAGTTGCAGGATTTAGTGCGCTGCATCTCTTAATGGTGATGTTTACAGGGGCCATCAGTGATAATTCCCATTTTGTAAACCGTGCTGATGAGACATGTCTGGTTTGGGCGGAGTTTAGTAAGGCTGATACTGCATGAGGTATATGGATGGTCAGGTTGTGTCCTAACACTACGTCTTCGCTTTTACTTACTAGCAAAGCTATCGCTGCAACACTTCGCAAGCATGTGGGGAGAGACCGCGCTACAGTGTCCAACTGTGCACTGTAGTAAGCTACCGGCCTGCTGGCATCACCATGTCTCTGGGTTAAGACACCTGCCGCACACCCTGCACTTTCTGTACCGTATAATTCAAAGGGCTTCCCATAATCTGGCATACCTAATGCAGGTGCCTGTGATAGGCACTGTTTGAGTCTCTCAAATGCCAGTTCGGACTCATCTGTGTGCGAGATCCGATCTGGTTTGTTCGAAGAGACCATTTCTTGCAAAGGTTAAACCAGCATGGAGAACCCTGGGATCCAGTTTCGGCAGTACCCACACATTCCAAGGAAAGTGCGGATCTGTTGCTGGGTTTGTGGCAGAGTCATGTCGCAAATCGCCTGTATTCTATCAGCAGTGAGATGTCTAAGTCCTTGAGTCAAGCAATGTCCCAAATATTTTACCCTGGTCTGGCACAACTGTGTCACAGTCGAAAAATATTGTAATGCATATACTCTGTACTAACCCCATGCACATGCCCGCTGCTCGTGCACTCAGTCCGCCATGCGTGCACATATCCGCAATTTGCGTAGGATCGCTCCTGCAATCATGCGCGTGATATGGGTATTTACGGCGGAGTTTGTGAGCGCGTAGAGGGTTATTAGAACATTACATATTTAACCCAAATAGTGCATTTTGTACACATAGTTCCCCTACACCACATCAGCGAGTATCAATAGTTTAAACAGTTCCAGGACTAAGGGATTCGCCTTTGCATGATAGGAAGGGTCAGATAAAGGTTGGAAGGTGATGTCTAGTATCCAGCTGTAGGGTATTTTAAGGGTAACATTCCGGTGTTGGTTATAGAAAGATCGCATGTTCCAGCGTATAGTTATGTGCAGAAGTAGAATATAGATATTAACTGTATTTACTGTATATTATGTATGCGGCGGGATTCCAGAGGATACCACCCACAAGAGCAGTTGGGGAAAGACATCGCCCATCTATTCAAATCAACCTATGACCTCTTCTGTAATGTAAAGACACATCTCTGTGTCCAATGGACAATGAGATTACAGTGACCATTGTATTGCGTATGTAAGTTGTGTATAAAAAGCCCATTGTTGCCTGGCCGGTCAGAAGACTCTGAACGCTTTCTATCTGACTAGCGGAGGACCGGCCGGGTTGCGCTTGCGAACATTCTCACGTATGTACATTCTCTGTAGCCATTATTCTGTTTAGATTTATCTTGTTAGCCTGTAGTGTATGATTTGTACTGTTTTACCTTTTGAAATAATCCACGGTGGCCTTAGAACCCTGTGGTTTCAACTACAAATCGGTGTTGTGTCTTCACTTTCCTGCAAGGGTTTAAAGTGTATTTTAACTGTATAAGGTTTATAAGTATTGATAAGGTGTACGCACTGCGGGTACTTTATACCGTCAGCGCTACTTAAGGTTTAAGGTATAACATTGTTGCAGTACTTTGCTGCTAAGGGTTTAAGGTGTAATCATATCATTACATTGTATTACTTATAAGGTTTAAAGGTTATAAATTGTGTGTGCGCACGCTGAGCGTACTCTGTACACTCAGCGCGGCGCGTGTACGCCAAGTACGTACCACGTGCGGGACTCTACGCAAATAGCGTACTAAGTGCGTAGCGCGTGTATTCAGTCTAGCGGCCATAGCGGCTCCACGGTAAAAGTGTATCTAGAGGTATAGCTTTATGGTTTAAGATAATATCGACATTATCAATTGGGTGCTCGTCCGGTTCTTCCTCATACCCGCAGCCTAGCAGGTTTACGCAGACTTTATCTATCAGCAAAGGCCGGAAAGGTGTCCCCCGTAAGCCTTCTCTTGGTTGGTGGATACATTAGTGCTGATTAGATAAGCGTCTGCCCTGCATGGTTTGAAGGGATGCTGGAGGGATCCATAAGGTAAGAACGCATAAGCTATTTTTAAAGTCTGTAAGCTATTTTTAAAATCTGTGAAATTTCTGTTTTGGCGCCAAATGCGCACACAACACACACAAACACCTGTATTTTGTACTTTGCATATCTGCTCGCATTATTGCCATAAGTATTGATTATTAGATTCATTTTGACCTGTACTGAGAAAATTTGTTGCTATTTAGTTAAAATATAGAGTTAATATTTAAGGAAGGAAGTGTAAGACGCACACGCAGCCTGGCCTAGTTGTAAAGGTTTATACAGAAGAAACTGTGTGTTGTGTTAAGTAAGCGATTATAGGCCCTCATTCCGAGTTGATCGGTCGCAAGGCGAATTTAGCAGAGTTACACACGCTAAGCCGCCGCCTACTGGGAGTGAATCTTAGCTTCTTAAAATTGCGACCGATGTATTCGCAATATTGCGATTACTAACTACTTAGCAGTTTCAGAGTAGCTTCAGACTTACTCTGCCTGTGCGATCAGTTCAGTGCTTGTCGTTCCTGGTTGACGTCACAAACACACCCAGCGTTCGCCCAGGCACTCCCACCGTTTCTCCGGCCACTCCTGCGTTTTTTCCGGAAACGGTAGCGTTTTCAGCCACACGCCCCTGAAACGCCGTGTTTCCGCCCAGTAACACCCATTTCCTGTCAATCACATTACGATCGCCGGAGCGATGAAAAAGCCGTGAGTAAAATTACTTTCTACATAGCAAAGTTACTTGGCGCAGTCGCAGTGCGAACATTGCGCATGCGTACTAAGCGGATTTTCAATGCGATGCGATGAAAAATACCGAGCGAACAACTCGGAATGAGGGCCATAGTTAAATATCGTTTACATTTATAGACGTGTGGGATTTGTAGTACTGCGGACGTACGGCCTTTGTACACGTGTCTCGGACAAAGTACGGGACTGCGTACGCAACGTAAAGGCATACACACGTGGCGTGTTCACACAACGTGCGTAAAAGTACGACCACTAAATACAAATCACACAATAGCATTGTTTTAGTTTAGGCGCGAGACAGTAGCCACGCGATAATAGCACAAATTGATTAGTTTCCAATATTTAGTTTAAAAACCTTTTTCACTGTATTACCTCTGGAACTAAGGCTGTTTTATCTGAATGAAAGTTAATTTTCTGTACAGAAAAAAAAACAAAGTGTATATGAGTGAACGAGCGTGAGTGTGCAAACAATAAAGGTTTTGTGGACCCAGGGAATTCGGGATCCCGTAGGAGACCACACCAGGTGAGTGGACACTTGGTGGCATGAGAGTGGCTTGCTCACGTTAACATTGATTAAAGTACAAAGGAGCAAAGCAGTAGATATCGCAGACCATAGGTCAGCGAAGGTATAGAGTACCGCAGACCAAAGGTCAGCGAGGTTTTTGTGTAGAGAGCGCAGCCCAGGTGGTTGGCGTAGAACCCATATAGGCCCGTTCAGATACGCTCCGGCTGAGGTTTCGCAGCCTGAAAAACGATTCCATTGGTCGTACGGCGGATAAGTAACAGTTACCTATACGCTGTGCGATTGGACCGCGCGTTCGTGGGTGTAAAACTTAGCTCAACGTGATACCCTTTTACGAGCTTTGCGTAAAATCGCGGGATCATTAACGCTGGGTGTAGCATACGCAAGCGTGATTTGTGTAAAAAGTTTTTTGTTTTAAGGGAATTTCGCTGGTCACTCAGGAAATCTCCAACGACCAATATTTACTGGGAAGGGTAAGTCACTCCCATATACTTTCAGTAAATAGAGGTTACACAGGGGCCCTAGGTTGGGTACGTACCGGCGCTGACGACAGTGTTTAGGTGTATTGGCCAATGTGGGCGTGAGTGGGTGAGAGCACTCGTTAAACTTTCACCGTTGCCTTATTTTGAGTATTTTGTTTTTTTGTAGGAATTAGCTGAGAAGGCAATACCTGCAAAAGATGGGGGCCAGTTGCTCAAGTAAGGGACGATCAACCAGGGTTCAGGTTGATATTCCGCGGCCCAAGGGGTCGGCGAGGTACATAATGTGTGAGAAATATGGATCACACGCAGAGGTTTTATGCAATGAATGGGAACGTATGACTGCGGAAGATAGGGAACCATTCCCTAAGGTAGGCAGTTTTAATCCAGAGGTGTTGCAGAATTTAAGGCTTAGGATATGTCTGTTAAAGTCCCGAAAACAAAGGATCAGACACGCAAACTGTTTACATTTATGGCAACGAGAGAGTGATATGCAGAGGGAACTAGCTCACACAGCCGGTTCCAACCCTAGCAGGAAACTGATAGCAACTGCACCACCACCACCGTATATTACAGGGGAGAAAGTGGCTACAGACAATGGCATACTAATATATGATTAGAGTGAACTTGATAAATGTATTAATGTTAACCCGTGCCAGTTGTATCCCATCTTAAACTTCCCTCAGGACTGCGACCAAGAAGATGAGCCCAGCACGATATCGGCACTCTCTCTAGCAGCCACCATACAAGACACACAAGTGGGCACGGCCCAACCAGTAAGAACAGTAGCAAAGGCGCCTAGCGGAGGGACAGGTGAGGTCGTGTCCACAGGTAAGTACGGTACAGTACATTATGCAGAGACAATTGCACCTCACATTGTAGAAGCAACCCAGAATGATGTAATTGAACTAAATCCTGTCAGGGTGATCGCAGTCCCCAATGGGAAGACTGACGCTCAGGGAATCACTCCCGTCAGGAACATTGCTATGCATTGTCCTTGGTCCCGGACAGAATTGAGGACAATTATGTCTGAATTTCCCGATCCCAGAAAGGATCTAGCCGCATGTCAGAGGTTTATTAGAGAATTAGGTAACGCCACCGAACCCACAAACAAAGATTGGCGGACAGAGCTACGGGCATGTTTGCCCTCCAATATTGACCCTGTGAAATTCATTGCTGATTGTAAATTAGACGTAGAAGTACCTCTCACTGATGAATACACTCAGGAGAATGTACGACAGATCAATCTACAGTTAGGAGTATATTTCCCTACTGTTGTCAAGTGGAATAAAATCTTTTCCATAAGACAAAAAGAAGGTGAAACTGCTTCTGAATATTTCCATCGAGCACTGCAGGAAATGGCTAGATACACTGGGGTCGAGGACATTAAGGAAAATGTACATCATAGAGAGGTAGCTGTGTCCGTATTAATGGACGGCTTAAAAGAAACGTTGAGAACAAGGGTACAAACCACTCAACCTAACTGGAGAGGTATTTCGGTGGCTGCATTAAGAGAGACCGCTATCGAGCACGATCGGAACATCATTAAGCACAGGGAGTCACAGGGGGATAAGCTGATGACAGTAAGTGTAAAAGCCCTGACAACGAAGCCACATCAGCCAAAACCCCAGACCCCTGATGGTAAGTCATATGTAGTAAAATGTTATAATTGCCAGAGGGAAGGACATTACGCACGGTACTGTAATTATAAAAGCACACATAACGTATATCGACTCCCTAGACCAGAACATGACTTACAGCATAACACACGTAATTGGGATTAGGGATCACACAGGAGGAATTATGAGCCACACGCAGGGGAAACAAGGAGGTACCCACCTAGGAGGGACTGGCAGACCTCTGGAAATTCTCAGCTACCCCCCTCACATATTGTAGCTGCCAGCGCGCTGCGGGACGGTCACAACATACAATAGGGGTTAGGCCACACCTGTAGTTTGCAGCCAGTGAAGTTGATTGCTAGCCTTGGAAATGAACCCGAGGTTACAGTTGATGTAGCTGGTAGATCACTACCTTTCCTTGTAGATACAGGGGCGGCCAGGTCAGTGTTAAATTCAACGGTAGGTATGAAAACCACGGGTAAAACAATTTCAGCAATGGGGGTAACAGGAGTAGTGCAACACTACCCTTTAAGTAGACCAGCGGAGATTACGATAGGGCCTTTGCAGATCAAGCACTCCTTTTTGCTTGCTGCATCGGCTCCGACTAATCTACTTGGGAGAGATTTATTGTGTAAGATGAGGTGTGTCATATATTGTACTCCTGAGGGTGTCTTCTTAGATATACCCGAGAATCACGTTCAGGAAGTGCAGGATATGTTAGTCACCCCACAAAGGTTAATGTCACACTCTGCTGTTATAGACAAATGTCCATCCAAGGTAGAGGAAATGATCTCCCAGATACCGGAATCCCTCTGGACCAAAGATGGACAAGACACTGGATTGATGGCAAATGTAGCTCCTGTAGTAGTGCAAGTAAAAGATGGTAGGGTAGCTCCAAAAATCCCACAGTATCCTCTGAAGCCAGAGGTGGAATTAGGAGTGTACCCAGTCATAGAGAACTTGCTACAACAGGGCATCCTAGTTAGGACGTCCAGCACTGCCAATAGTCCCATCTTCCCTGTGAAAAAGAGTGGGGGGAGGGGTTACAGGCTAGTGCAGGATCTAAGAGGGATAAACAAGATAGTTGAGAGCCAATTCCCCGTAGTGCCAAATCCAGCTGTCATCCTCATGCAAATTCTCCCTACTGCAAAATGTTTCACTGTCATTGACCTCTGTTCTGCTTTCTTTTCGGTCCCTCTGCACCCTGATAGCCAATATTTGTTTGCATTCACATACAGGGGAGTACAGTACACCTGGACTCGCCTACCCCAAGGTTTCATTGACAGCCCAAGTATTTTCTCCCAGGCTTTGCATGACTGTTTACAATCCTTTCAACCTGAGAGCGGATCAGTATTAATACAGTATGTAGATGACTTACTGCTGTGTTCAGATTCACTCGAGTCGTCCTTGAAAGACACGAAACAGCTTCTGTTTCACCTTTCTAATACGGGACACAAGGTTTCAAGGGATAAGTTACAGTTGTGCCAGACCAAGGTAAAATATTTGGGACATTGCTTGACACAAGGACTGAGACACCTCACCGCTAATAGAATACAGGCGATTCACGACATGACTCTGCCACAAACCCAGCAGCAGATCCGCACTTTCATTGGAATGTGTGGGTACTGCCGAAACTGGATCCCAGGGTTCTCCATACTGGCTTTACCTTTGCAGGAAATGGTCTCCTCGAACAAACCAGATCGTATCTCTCACACAGATGAGTCCGAACTGGCATTTGAGAGACTTAAACAATGCCTATCACAGGCACCTGCATTAGGCATGCCAGATTATGGGAAACCCTTTGAGTTGTACGGTACGGAAAGTGCTGGGTGTGCGGCAGGTGTCCTAACCCAGAGACATGGTGATGCCAGCAGGCCGGTAGCTTACTACAGTGCACAGTTGGACACCGTAGCACGGTCTCTCCCCACATGCTTGCAAAGTGTTGCATCGATAGCTTTGCTAGTGAGTAAAAGCGAAGATGTAGTGTTGGGACACAACCTGACCATTCATACACCTCATGCAGTATCAGCCTTACTGAACTCTGCCCAAACCAGACATGTCTCATCAGCACGGTTTACAAGGTGGGAATTAGCACTAATGGCACCTGTAAACATCACCATAAAGAGATGCAGCGCACTAAGTCCTGCAACTTATCTCCCAGGTGTGCCTGGACAGGCACAAAGGGTGGAGGATGAGAATGATGGTGAAGGAGGATTTAGTATAGACACTGACACACATGATTGTATGGAATATCTGAACCAAACTTTCACTGCAAGACCCCACATTAGTGACAACCCACTGGAAGGCGTAGATTTTACTTTTTATACTGACGGTAGTTGCCACAGACAGACGGACTCGGGAGACTTGTGTACTGGATACGCAGTCGTAGATGACAAAGGTATCATAGAAGCTGAACCCCTGGGCCCACCGCACTCAGCACAAGTGGCTGAGCTGGTAGCCCTAACCAGAGCGTGTGAATTGGCTAAGGGTAAGTCAGCCAATATATATACAGATTCTAGGTATGCCTTTGGAGTAGTGCATGATTTCGGGGCCCTATGGCGCCTCAGAAATTTCATGACGGCAGCTGGCACACCTGTAGCGCATGCATCCCATCTAACAGCGATACAGGAACCTGACAGAGTGGCTGTTATCAAGTGCAAAGCCCATACTTACAGTCAAGACCCAGTGTCACTTGGTAACAGCCGGGCAGACGAAGCTGCTAAATCAGCAGCCAGCACCCCCATACAGACAGATATCACACAACTGATGGTATTCAATACCGTCAACACACAAAAATTAAGTGAAATGCAAAATCTGTGTTCTCCACAGGAAAAGGCAGTCTGGAGGTCAAAAGGATATGGCCAGGAGTCCTCAGGACTCTGGACAGATGGACAAGGTAAGCCAGTAGCCCCCAGAGCATATCTTCCAAGCTTAGCTGAGGCGGCACACGGTCTGACTCATCTGGGCAAAGAAGGTATATGTAAGCTGGTGAGAGCCTACTGGTGTGCGCCAGGATTCTCTTCTCATGCGGGTAAGAGAGCAATGACATGTCTTATCTGCTTCAGGAAGAATATTGGAAAGTTAATACCAACAGAACCATCCCATACCCCGCCAACAGACGGCCCTTTTCAGGTAATACAAATTGATTTCATACAGTTACTACCCTGCAGAAATTTAAAATATGTGTTAGTTTGTATTGATGTGTTTTCAAATTGGGTAGAAGCGTTCCCCGCTGCCACAAATACTGCTACGTTCACTGCAAAGAAAATTGTGCAGGAGTTTGTGTGCAGATATGGTATCCCTAGGATAATTGAAAGCGATAGGGGTACCCATTTTACAGGTGAAGTCTTTCAGGTTATGTGCAAACTGATGGGAATTAATAGTAAGCTGCATACTCCGTACCACCCACAGGCGAGTGCGAAAGTGGAAAGAGTAAACAGCACTATTAAGATCAAGTTGAGCAAAGTGATGGCTGAAACTGGATTGTTATGGCCAGAAGCTTTGCCACTTGTATTGTACAGCATCAGAACCACTCCCAGGTCCCCCCTTAACCTATTACCCTTTGAGATTCTTTTTGGTCGACAACCCCATGTAATGATTGACCCCCAGGATGATTTGAAATGCAATAATGAGGTGACTGTAAAATATTTGGTTAAGATGAGCAAGCAGTTGAGGAATCAAAACAGAAATCTAAAACTAGTGATTCCTGACCTACCAAACAGTAATTGTCATGACATTGAACCTGGGGATTATGTAATGATTCAAAATTTTCTACGCTCAGGTTGCCTCATTGACAGGTGGGAAGGACCGTACCAAGTCTTACTAACCAGCACGACAGCATTAAAGGTTGCCGAAAGAGAGACTTGGGTCCACTCGTCCCACTATAAGAAGGTCGCTGACCCAGAAAAAGCCCGTGACAAAGAGCAGAGTGTAGAGGAAATCGTATCACTGGAGTGTCTGTTCCGGGAAGGCTGAGAGGCAGGACTGTTGTCACGGCACCTGAGCACGGAGAACTACAAGACCAGAGGCGGTTGTCACACCAAATTTCTTTTTCCTTTTTATTATTTTCTCCATCTCCCATTACCCTCCTTTCCTAGCTCCTTTTTCTCTCCCCTTAACAAGATGGACTTAAACCAAGAGACTGCATTCCGGGTTTTCCTGTTGACCCTGTTGTTTACCAGAGCAGTCTGTTTCGGTGAGAGTACCAGATAGGTCGAGAAAGGATCTGGAATGGGTTCTGATGGCAAGGACGAAGTTGTAGAATTCCAAGAGCAACACATCCACCGAGCAAAGGCGAGTATCAGAAAACGATCTGGTAGTCAAGAAACTAGGAGGTACTGTGAAGGGTTACTGGCTGAGGAAAATTGTATTTGTAGAAACTGTGAAAACATAGTTGAGGACGGGTGCATCCAGAGATGTCAGTCCAGCCTTAATATCAACATGGACCGTCATCCATTGAGTGATTATCACTCATTAGTGGGTAAGGTTTTAAATCAAACAGAGTGCTGGGTGTGCTCACAAGTACCTCAAGGTCAGAGCAAGTCAGGACTAGTACCGTATCCTTTAACAATAGATGAGGTGCTTGAATTACGGGGTGGGAGACCGGTGGACAAGAAATTTAATATTTCTAGGCCCCCTAGTTTGAAGCTCCACCAGTACCACGTGGATAGATCCTTAATATGTTTCAACATTTCCAATTCCCGAAAGCCGGGAAATTGGGAAGTGACATGGAATAACCAAACCATGGCATTTTCACACAGAGCTGACAGAATACCCGTAGACTCTGAACTTATACGCCAAATAGCCGACGGTGAAAGGTATTTTCGGTATAGGTATACTCTAGGAAGTAGGACCATGCGGGTTGGAGAAGTATCACCAGGGTACTGTGCGCATATCATACAGCCTGATACATGTACTGAACAGATGAGAGAGTTAGGGATAGGATTTTTCACTTGGAAGGTTTGCAATATGGTAATGTCATATTCTGTCCCATCTGTTCTCCCCGATTATGCATATTTCATATGCGGGAGGAAGGCGTATAAGTGGCTTGCCCCAAACTCAGAGGGATTGTGTTACATTGGAAGAGTGTTGCCAGAAGTTATGACCATAACCCATGATAAGATGAAAGACGTTCACCGCAATGCTCAAGCTCCTTACACTCATACTCACTATGAAAACATCGTTAAGAGACACCTTATAGATAGGACAGAGCACGTAGCCTCTGATTTGATCCACGAATCCACCGGGATTCAATTCCTACTCGCGTAAGATATCACCCGTACCGCCAGAGGAATTATAAATTATAGGTATATTCATGCGCTAGCGAATCTGATAGATAATATCACCGAGATGTATGATGACACCTTCAGGTATACAGGGAGGGAGTTGCAAGCTTACAAAACGGAACTGATCCAGCACAGGATGGTTCTAAATTATATCACAGCGGTGACAGGCGGGTACTGTGTCACTTTGGCAACTCAGTATGGTGTGAAGTGCTGCACGTACATTACAGACAGCACTGATGACCCAACCGAGGTCATAGATCAAAAGATGGACGATATCTTGCAATTGAAGTGGGAGTTCCGGAGGAGACACAACCTTACCCTTACTACTGTGAGTAATGAACTGACCGGCTGGGTCTCATGGTTGAACCCACGAAATTGGTTCTCAGGTTTAGGAGAATGGGCTCAAAATGTTATCGTGAGTGTAGGAAAGTTTCTCCTTTGTATCCTGGGAGTTGTCATAATGATTGGTTTGATATTTAGATGTGTTCGAATTTTAATGCGGCGCAAGCGTGGTACCAAAGTGATGAGTTTAAGGAGCGGGGGCATTGGTACAGCAACTGATTTAATTTATGACCCATCAATAGAGACAATGTTGTGATAAGGCGTGATTCCACGGTCCGTTTCTTTCACCCGTTTCTCCTTTGTTTTCCCTCAGCAAAAATACACCCATCCGGAGAAGACTTCAATCAACACCCAAGAATGATTACGCAAACGTTATGTGAATGTATTTTTGATATGTTTCTTATCTTCATCTCTACAACCTTCAGGTAGTGACACACATAGTCGACAGGTGATATCCACATATTAGCATTCACATGTGTTTCCCCTCCATGTATCATCAACTAAATGTACACCCCATTTGTTGGAACAAGAAGCCGAAAAGAGCTCGGTAGTGTTTGTTGGCCCACTTACAGACCCTTAATACTGGATGAGAAGGATTTAATGTATACTTCGCAATACCTCGAAGCTTATCTAGAACATATACAGCACGATGGTACATGCCCCTCAGACATGGATTTCATACATACATGCTTTTACTGTCCCACTAGGTCATACATTTCCCGCCTACACCTCTCCTCCTACCATCCAATTATCTATGGATAATGTATTGTATATTTTTATCCAACCATCTGTAGATATTGTATTGTATATTTTTCTGTTTAATGTTTATATAGTGGCAGTTATTGTTGACTGCCAAAGGGTGGACTGTCAAAGTCGAAAAATATTGTAATGCATATACTCTGTACTAACCCCATGCACATGCCCGCTGCTCGTGCACTCAGTCCGCCGTGCGTGCACATATCCGCAATTTGCGTAGGATCGCTCCTGCGATCATGCGCGTGATATGGGTATTTACGGCGGAGTTTGTGAGCGCGTAGAGGGTTATTAGAACATTACATATTTAACCCAAATAGTGCATTTTGTACACATAGTTCCCCTACACCACATCAGCGAGTATCAATAATTTAAACAGTTCCAGGACTAAGGGATTCGCCTTTGCATGATAGGAAGGGTCAGATAAAGGTTGGAAGGTGATGTCTAGTATTCAGCTGTAGGGTATTTTAAGGGTAGCATTCCGGTGTTGGTTAGAGAAAGATCGCATGTTCCAGCGTATAGTTATGTGCAGAAGTAGAATATAGATATTAACTGTATTTACTGTATATTATGTATGCAGCGGGATTCCAGAGGATACCACCCACAAGAGCAGTTGGGGAAAGACATCGCCCATCTATTCAAATCAACCTATGACCTCTTCTGTAATGTAAAGACACATCTCTGTGTCCAATGGACAATGAGATTACAGTGACCATTGTATTGCGTATGTAAGTTGTGTATAAAAAGCCCATTGATGCCTGGCCGGTCAGAAGACTCTGAACGCTTTCTATCTGACTAGCGGAGGACCGGCCGGGTTGCGCTTGCGAACATTCTCACGTATGTACATTCTCTGTAGCCATTATTCTGTTTAGATTTATCTTGTTAGCCTGTAGTGTATGATTTGTACTGTTTTACCTTTTGAAATAATCCACGGTGGCCTTAGAACCCTGTGGTTTCAACTACAAATTGGTGTTGTGTCTTCACTTTCCTGCAAGGGTTTAAAGTGTATTTTAACTGTATAAGGTTTATAAGTATTGATAAGGTGTACGCACTGCGGGTACTTTATACCGTCAGCGCTACTTAAGGTTTAAGGTATAACATTGTTGCAGTACTTTGCTGCTAAGGGTTTAAGGTGTAATCATATCATTACATTGTATTACTTATAAGGTTTAAAGGTTATAAACTGTGTGTGCGCACGCTGAGCGTACTCTGTACACTCAGCGCGGCGTGTGTACGCCAAGTACGTACCACGTGCGGGACTCTGTATGCAAATAGCGTACTAAGTGCGTAGCGCGTGTATTCAGTCTAGCGGCCATAGCGGCTCCACGGTAAAAGTGTATCTAGAGGTATAGCTTTATGGTTTAAGATAATATCGACATTATCAATTGCAACTTATCCTTAGAAACCTTGTGTCCTGTATGAGAAAGATGAAACAGAAGCTGTTTTGTGTCTTTCAAGGACGATTCGAGTGAATCAGAACACAATAATAAGTCATCGACATACTGTATTAGCACTGATCCACTCTCAGGTTGAAAGGATTGTAAACAGTCATGCAAAGCCTGGGAGAAAATACTTGGGCTGTCAATGAAACCTTGGGGAAGCCGAGTCCAGGTGTACTGTACTCCCCTGTATGTAAATGCAAAGAGGTATTGGCTGTCAGAGTGCAGAGGGACAGAAAAGAAGGCAGAACAGAGGTCAATGACAGTGAAAAATTTAGCAGTAGGGAAAATTTGCATGAGGATGACAGCTGGATTGGGCACTACGGGGAATTGGCTCTCAACTATCTTGTTTATCCCCCTTAGATCCTGCACTAGCCTGTAACCCCTCCCCCCACTCTTTTTCACAGGGAAGATGGGACTATTGGCCGTGCTGGACGTCCTGACTTGTATGCCCTGTTGTAGCAACCGCTCTATGACGGGGTACACTCCAAATTCTACCTCTGGTTTCAGAGGATACTGGGGGATTTTTGGAGCTATCCTACCGTCTTTTACTTGCACTACTACCGGAGCTACATTCGCCATCAATCCAGTGTCTTGTCCATCTTTGCCCCAAAGGGAACCTGGTATTTGTGAGATAATTTCCTCTACCTATGCTGGACACTTGTCTATATCAGCAGAATGCGACATTAGCCTTTGAGGGGTGTCTAATATATCTTGTACTTCCTGAACGTGATTCTCAGGCATATCCAAGAAGAGACCCTCAGGAGTACAGTATATGACACACCGCATTTTACACAATAAATCTCTTCCAAGCAGGTTAGTCGGAGCCGCTGCAGCCAGCAAAAAAGAATGCTTGGTTTGCAAGGGCCCTATCGTAATCTCTGCAGGTCTACTCAAAGGGTAGTGTTGCACTGTTCCTGTTACTCCCATTACCGCAATTGTTTTACCCATGGTTTTTATACCTACAGTCGAATTTAACACTGACCTGGCCACCCCTGTGTCTACAAGAAAAGGTAATGGTATACCAGCTACATCAACCGTGACCTCAGGTTCACTACCAAGGCTAGCAATCAACTTCACTGGCTGCAGACTACAGGTGTGGCCCAACCCCTATTGTGTGGTCAGACCCTCCCGCAGCGCACTGGCAGCTACAATATGTGAGGGGGGTAGCTGAGAATTTTCAGAGGTCTGCCAGTCCCTCCTAGGTGGGTACCTCCTTGATTCCCCTGCATGTGGCTCGTAACTTCTCCTATGCGGTCCCTGATCCCAATTATGTGTATTGTAGTGTGGTTCATATCCTGGTCTAGGGGGTCGGTATACATTATGTGAACCTTTATTCCTACATTCCCTTAAGTAATGTCCTACCTTGTGACAATTATAGCATGTAGCTTCACGTGACTTACCAACAGGGGTCTGGGGTTTTGGCTGATGTCGCTTTGTGGTAAG
This sequence comes from Pseudophryne corroboree, assembly GCF_028390025.1. NCBI lineage: Eukaryota > Metazoa > Chordata > Amphibia > Anura > Myobatrachidae > Pseudophryne > Pseudophryne corroboree. The sequence goes on along the minus strand of NC_086452.1, from coordinate 350,117,328 downwards.
TGCACCTATACTTACAGTCAGTTTTTCCCCCTGTGACTCCCTGTGTTTAATGATGTTCCTATCATGCTCGACAGTGGACTCTCTCAATGCAGCCACTGAGATACCTCTCCAGTTTTCTGTACCCTTGTCCTCAGTGTGTCCTTCAACCCATCCAATAATACAGAAACGGCTACCTGCCTGTGATGTGCATTGTCCTTAATATCCTCAACCCCAGTGTATCTAGCCATTTCCTGCAGTGCTCGATGGAAATATTCAGATGCCATTTCACCTTCTTTTTGTCTTATGGAAAAGATTTTATTCCATTTGACAACAGTAGGGAAATATACTCCTAATTGCAGATTTATTTGCCGCACATTCTCCTGAGTGTACTCCTCAGTGAGAGGTACCTCTGCGTCTAGGTTACAATCAGTTATGAACTTCGCGGGGTCAATATTGGAGGGTAAACATACCCGTAGCACTGTTCGCCAATCTTTGTTTGTGGGTTCGGTGGCATTACCTAACTCTTTAATGAACCTCTGGCATGCGACTAGATCTTTTCTGGGATCAGGAAATTCTGACATAATTGACCTTAATTCTGTCCGGGACCAGGGACAATGCATGGCAACGTTCCTGACGGGAGTTACTCCCTGAGCGTCAGTCTTCCCATTGGGGACTGCAATCACCCTGACAGGATTTAATTCAATTACATCATTCTGGTTTGATTCTACAATGTGGGGTGCTATGGTTTCTGCATAATGTACGGTACCGTACTTACCTGTGGACACGACCTCACTTATCCCTCCGCTAGGGGGCCTGACTACTGCTCTTGTTGGTTGGGCCGTGCCCACCTGAGTGTCCTGTATGGTGGCTGCTAGAGAGAGTGCCGATATCGTGCTGGGCTCATCTTCCTGCTCGCAGTCCTGGGGAAAATTTAAAATTGGATACAACTGGCAAGGGTTAGCATTAGTACATTTATCAATTACACTCTTATCTTGTACCAATGTGCCATTGTCTGTAGCCACTTTCTCCCCCACAATATACGGTGGTGGTGGTGGTGCGGTCACCATTATTTTCCGGCTAGGTTTGGAACCTGCTGCGCGAGCTAATTCTCTTTGTATATCCCCCTCTCGCTGCCATAAATTTAAACAATCTGTATGTCTAATCCTTTTTTTTCTGGATTTTATTAGACATATCCTTATCCTTAAATTCTGCAATACCTCTGGTTCAAACCTGCCCACTTTAGGGAATGGTACCCTATCTTTGTCAGTCATACGTACCCATTCAGACAAAAAGTCTTCAGTGTGTGATCCATATTTACCACACATAACAAAGCTCGCTGACACCTTGGGCCGCAGCACCTCAACCTGAACCCTGGTTAAACGTCCACCGCTTGTGCAATTGGATCCCATTGCGGACTTTTTCCTATTACGCAATACCCAATGCACAATACGAATAGACGGTGAAAGTTATTAAAGCGCTTTCACCCACTCCTTCTCCGCCGGGTACCACGACTCACTCCAAGAATGACCACCGCGTACCCAGTGAGGTCCCTATCTGATTTCTATTCACTGGAAGTGTTTAGGAGTGACTTACCTATTTCCAGTGAATATACACCGTTGGAGATTTTCCTGAGAGAGACCAGCGAAAACTCCCTATACACTTATACACAAATCACACTTGCGTATGCTCTATACAGTACTAATGGTACCGCGATTTTATGCAAAGCACGTAAAGGGGTATCCAGTTGCGCTATATATATCGCATCCACAAATGCGCGGTCCAATCGCACAGCATATAGGTACTTGTTACCTATCTGCCGTACGATCACGGGTCGTTGTACAAACTGGGACCCTCAGTCTGGAGCGTAATACCAAAAACCTTTTAACTTTAATACTTCGCAATACAATGCACTATCACGCTCCTTTACAAATCACCTCACGATTTGCGTTTTAAACCTTATACTAACGTGAGTCAGCCGCCTCACGCCACCAAGGCTCCACTCACTTGATGTACCGCACGACGGGATCCCGAATTCTGGGGTTTAAATTTCCACTCGCTCCTACGTTCGCTCACTCAAATACACTTTGGTTTTTCTGTACAGAAAATTATCATTCATTCAGACAAGCAGTTTTACTCCCAAAGGCAATACAGTAAATGAGAGTTTTATACTAAACTTTGGAAACTGGGCAATCTTGTGCAATCTTGTGCTAGTGTGGCTACTGTCCCACCTTTAAACTAAAAGAACTATCGTGTGGTTTTATGCGCACACAATGCTACGCAAGCTTGCGTAATTACACAACCGTGCGTACCTCTATGCCACGTGTGCAGCCTTGCGCCACGTGCACGTTTTGTGTACGCTGTCCTCACGTTCTGTACCACGTGTACGCAATAAAACAACTCACACAATTTCTATAACTGTGAGCAATATTAACTATAATCGCTCACTTAACACGCCACACAGTTTCTTTCTGTATAAACCTTTATAACTAAGCCAGACTGCGTTTGTGTTTTACACTTACTTCCTTAATATTTATATTATGAATCTAGCAATCAGTCCTATGGCAACAATGTGAGCGGGTGTACAAAGAGTATGGGTGTACGTTTTTGTTGTGTATGCATTTGGCGCCAAAAATAAATTCACAGATTTTAAATAGCTTTTTTTTTCTGTTTACCTTACGAGTTCTACCAGCATCCCTACAAACCATACAGAGCAGACGTCATCTAATCAGCAAATAAGTAGGGTTTCTCAGTGCATCCACCGACCAAGAAAAGGATACGTAGGATACCTGTCCACCCTTTTGCTGATAGGTTAAGTCTGGTGTGACCTGTTAGGCTGTGGATATGTGGAAAACCGGACGATGCCCCCAATTGATAATGACGATTTATATACAGGAATGAAAAGCTATACCTTCTATACACTCTAAACATACTTTAAACCTTTAGCCACTGTGGCCGCTATACTTGGTACACACGCTACGTACTTTTTACGCTATTAGCGTACAGAGTCCCGTACGATGTACGGACTCTGTGTACAAACGCCGTGCTGATGGTACAATGCACCCACAGCGCGTACACACCCAATGAATACGCTTTAAACCTTATACAGCAATGCAATGCGTTACTAATACACTTTTAAACCATAGCGGGGAAAGGAAGACACAACACCGATTTGTAGTTAAATCACTGGGTTCCGACACCACAGCGTAATATTGCTGAAAGGGGGTTACAATATATACAATACAATATAAGACAATATAACAGAATAATGGCTACAGTCAATGGTACATACGTGAGTATATTCGCGTGCGCTTCCCGGTCCGGTCCTCCGTAATCTAATAGATAACGTTGTGAGTCTTGTGTCAGACCAGGCTGCAGCAGGCTTTATTTATACAATTCTTCCAAAAGCAATACAATGGATACTGCAATCCCTTTGTCCATTGGACACAGGAATGCCCTTTTACAGTACAGGAGAGGTCATAGGTCGATTTGAATTGGTGGGCGATGTCTGTTCTAACTGCTCTTGTGGGTGGTCTCCTCTGGATTGCCGCCGCATACATAATGTACAGTAAATACAGTTTATATCTATATTCTGCTTCTGCACATAACTATCCGCAGGAACATGCGATCTTCCTCCAACCAACACCGTAATGTTACCCTTAAAATACCCTACAGCTGGATACCAAACACCACCTTATGACCTTGTTCTGTCCCCTCCTATTCTGTAAAGGTGAATCCCCTTGTTCTGAAACCATTTAAACTGTTGTTATTTTCTGGTGTGGTGCAGTGGGACTATGTGTACATTGGGGGTCATTCCGAGTTGTTCGCTCATTATTTTTTTCTCGCAACAGAGCGATTAGTCGCTAAGGCGCATGCGCAATGTCCGCAGTGCGACTGCGCCAAGTAAATTTGCTATGCAGTTAGGTATTTTACTCACGGCAATACGAGGTTTTTTCTTCGTTCTGGTGATCGTAGTGTGATTGACAGGAAGTGGGTGTTTCTGGGCGGAAACTGCCCGTTTTATGGGAGTGTGTGAAAAAACGCTACCGTTTCTGGGGAAAACGCGGGAGTGGCTGGAGAAACGGAGGAGTGTCTGGGCGAACGCTGGGTGTGTTTGTGACGTCAAACCAGGAACGACAAGCACTGAACTGATCGCACTGGCAGAGTAAGTCTCGAGCTACTCAGAAACTGCACAGAGAAGTCTTTTCGCAATATTGCGAATCTTTCGTTCGCAATTTTACTATGCTAAGATTCACTCCCAGTAGGCGGCGGCTTAGCGTGTGCAAAGCTGCTAAAAGCAGCTTGCGAGCGAACAACTCGGAATGACCCCCCTTGTGCACTATTTGGATTAAATATGTAATGTGTTTTGATAGCTCTCCATGCATTCACAAACTCTACCGTAAATACCCATACCACGCACTGATGCGCACGACCGCGGGAGCGACCATACGCAAATTGCGAATATGTGCACGCACAGCAGAACAAGTACACGCGCGGAGGCCATCTGTGTGTAGTTCGTACGTGATGTGTGTACTGCAATATTTTTCAACTTTGACAGTGTCATCTTTCCACCTTAACCAAGAGATTGTGGTTCCGGCCTTTACCTCTCCTGGTTTATCCTCCAAAGAGAGGTCTTTGGATGTGGTACAGGCTGTCCGTATTAATGTGAAGAGAACAGCTTCACTTAGGAGATCTGATTCTCTCTTTGTTCTTTTTGGTTTTCATAAACATGGCTGGCCTGCTAATAAGCAGACCTTGGCCAGATGGATTAGAATGGTGATTGCACATGCTTATGTACAGGCTGGCCTTCATGCTCCTGCTACCATCAAAGCCCATTCTACTCGGTCTGTTGGACCTTCTTGGACGGCCTGCTGCGGTGCAACCCTTGAACAATTGTGCAAGGTGGCTACGTGGTCCTCAGTGAACACGTTCATAAGGTTATATGCCTTCGAAACTTCCGCCTCCCAGGATGCCTCCTTTGGACGCCGGGTTCTTGTGCCCGCTACAGTGCATCCCCTCCCATGGCGAACTGCTTTAGAACATCCCCGATGTAATTCCCTGTGGAATCACAGTGTACCCCACCGCAGAAAAGGAGATTTATGTTAAGAACTTACCTTTGTTAAATCTCTTTCTGCGAGGTAAACTGGATTCCACAGGGCGCCCACCCTTACGCACTTAGCTTCTTTGGGTTCGTATGGCATTAGCCGCTGGTACCTTCTCCTGGAGTGAGAATGTAGTTGTATGTGGCTACTAACTGTTGTCATCTCTTTTATCTGCTACTGCATTGCGGTTAACAAAACTGAGCTTCAGAGCCTGGAGGCGGGGATATAGAGGAGGCGACGCTATGCATCCTGGGAACAGTCAAGGCTTTTAGCCTGTTGGTGCCTCGGATCAAGATCCAACTCTACACCCCAATGTAATTCCCTGTGGAATCCAGTGTACCTTGCAGAAAGAGATTTAACAAAAGTAAGTTCTTACCATAAATCTCCTTTTACTGTCAGTTAATCTGTTTAAATAACCAATTGTCTTAATGTTTGGGTGATTTATCTATGAGTGTCGTGGACAACCACGAGTGGGAATAGTCCCTGTTGGTCGACAAGCCGACCGTCGGGCTATTCACTGTACGGGATATCAGCGTCGGTATAGTGACCAGCGGTCGGTCACATAACCGCATCCTGGTATTCAGGTGAGAGGCTTCCTCGCCACACATTACCCCCATTCACTTTTCCCAGCTTGGGGAAACACATATCTTCCCTTGTGATGTCCAACACCATTCAGTCTTCCTAATTTCTCTAGAAATTACGTATGTGTATCTGTGTCGGTTACCCGGCTGATGCTTCCTTACCACCTTTTCAGACATAACACGAATGTGGTGGTGCATTCTGGTAGAGGAGAAACAACCCCCACCCCCCATTTTCTGTGGACTCTGGGTTGTATTCTTTTCCACCACTCCGTGGACAACATATCCTTCAAAGGGACAGTGGGAGATCCGAGTCGTCTAGCCAGGTGTACAGGGACCGGACGCTACTCTTGCCAGAGTTTGAGCAAGTTAGCATGACATGTCTGCTCTGTATGCCTCCGTCCTTACTGTCTAATTTAGTAATCTACCGGTCCTACAGGTTCCAACACTTCGTAGGGCCCATGCCAATGGGCAAGCAACTTGCTTTCTTGTGTCTCCTGGTTGAAACTGGCGGACCTGAGCTGATACATCATAGGCCCATTTCTGACAAACTTGGGCCGCTATAAGGTTTTCTCGGATAATGGGCCCTATTATATGTAACCGATCATGTAATTTTTTTTTTTTTATAAATTCTTTATTTTTTCATTTTGCAATATAGAACATTTTCCAAACATTGCAGCATACATATCGAAAGTAGAACGTGGACAGCCGTCTCACAGCTCATCAACTGTAGTTACAAAACATAACTGAATGGTTGCAAAGAAGAAGGGGTAACAGATTCATATATGTTAACTTAAACTATGTGACGTTCAGCCCAAGTTACCGATTCAGAAATAAAATGCAGCCTCGTAACAATATTGCTTAATAACACAGCATTTATACAGAGTGTAAGGTAGCAAGCATTTGGAAATAAACAGAGAAAAGAGGACAAGGGGAAAAAGGGAAAGAGGGAGAAGGGGGGGGGGGGGAGTAGAAAGGCCACAGACGTAGAACATTTATAGGTCAGTGCGGCGGCCTCAGCCACCTCCACCATCAGTGTGTATTCAGGGTGCATAATCAGCATAGGTTCTAGTGGTCTTAAAGTCTACCCAAAGAAGCCAGGTAGCTATATAGTCTGAATATTTGTCTAAGGCGGCGGAATAAACATCTTCCATATGCATATAGAAGTCAATGCGTTGGAACCACTCCCATATTGTCGGTGGGTTAGTGGATCGCCAGTGTACCGGGAGTACCGCTCTTGCCGCATTATTCAAGTGTTTAAGGAGGGACTTCTTGTAGCGGGAGAGGGGGATATCTACATGTGATAATAACCAAAAGTCCGGCCCAGAGGGTACTGGGCCTCCCAGAATCTTTGTTGATAGACCTCTAATCGTGTGCCAAAATGGGGTAATTGACGGGCAATCCCACCAAATGTGGATCAGTGTACCAGTATCCCTACTACATCGCCAGCACAGAGGGGAAACCGAGGGGTAAAATTTATGGAGCAGGGACGGGCATCTATACCATCTCGTCAGTAACTTGTATTGTGTTTCCACAACGTCCAGGCTAGTGGAGCATTGTGCTATGACCTTGCAATGTGAGTCCCATTGGATCTTGATTCCCCGATGTATTAAATCTTTATCCCAGGCATCACAAAAGGAGGGGACAGTAGGGAAGGAACCCTGTTGAAGAATCTTGTAGATGCCCGACACTACATGTGAGGGGGCTATCTCCTGATTGCACATGGATTCAAAGGGAGTGAGAGCCTTATAAAGGTCTATCGTCTCTCTCTGTGAGGTAACAAAGTGATGTACCTGAAGGTAGAACCAATAATCTTTAGCAGGTATATCGCCCGTTTTCTGTATTTCAGAGAATGTTTTGAGTTTGCCACGTGCAAGCAAGTGGACTACTCTGGTCACACCCGCTTCCTCCCATCTAGAAGCAATCTTATTGGACCTTCCCGGGGGGAATAACGGATTATCGAAAATAGGCATAAGGGATGTTCGTTTAGTCGAGATTCCCATCTTGTATCGAAGCGACCGCCACAAAGCTAAGGTGGGTCCCACAGTGGGATGGGATGAGAGACTAATTTTAAGAGACCAGGGCACTGCCTGTAGGTTAAGATCGGTGGAAAAAGATTCCAGGTCAACCCATTGCTTCCTATGTGAGGTGGGGCGGGACCAGTCTATAATTCTATGTAGTAGTGTGGCATGGTAGTATGTAGTAATCATAGGCAGCTGTCGTCCACCTTGAGATTTCAGCCTAGATAAATGACTATGCTTGAACCTAGGCTTTCGTCCGCCCCAAATGAAGTGGCTTATCGCTTTGTGTGCTTCAGCTAAGAATTGAGGGGGAAGTTTCAAAGGGACGGTTTGAAAGAGGTATAGCAACCTGGGGAGAATGTTCATCTTCACTATATTTATACGGCCTAGCCATGAGAACCTCTGCGTGAGCCACTGCCTCATCTCCTGTCTTAGTTTGCGAAGCAGAGGGACATGATTAATGGTAACTATAGTGGTGAGCGCCGATGGGATTTGAATTCCTAAATATGTAATATGGGATTTTTGCCATATAAATTGAAATGACTGCGACAAGAGGGACGCCGTTGTAGGTGGGAGTGTGACATTCATTGCCATAGATTTCGAATAGTTAATTTTAAAGTTTGACAAGTTTCCGAACCGTGCAAATTCTTTCATAAGGTTGGGTAGAGAAATCAAAGGATTTGTCATGACCGCCAACAAGTCATCTGCAAAGAGGGCCAGACGATGGTCAATTTTGCCCACCTGCAAGCTTGCAATGTTAGGGTTGGATCTGATCGCACGAGCCAGTGCCTCCATGCATAGGACAAAGATTAAGGGTGACAGCGGGCAGCCCTGGCGCGTGCCATTGGAAATTGATATGGGTTCAGAAAGAACGCCATTTACTCTAACCCGAGCAGACGGGGCTCTATATAATGCGAGAATCCTCTGCAGAAAAACATCTCCCAGACCTAAGCGCCTAAGCACTGCCTCCATAAAATCCCAATCCACCCGATCAAAGGCCTTTTCTGCGTCGGTGGAGAGGAGCATGAGGGGAGTATCAGTTATTTGCGCGTGCGCTATCAGATCAATAACTCTGATAGTATTATCCCTTGCTTCTCTGCCCATTACAAAGCCGACCTGATCAGGGTGTATTATATCTGGCAGTAAAGGCTTAAGGCGGTTAGCCATGAGCTTTGCAAATAATTTAACATCTACATTTAACAGCGATATCGGCCTATAGCTGGAAGGGAGCGTCGGGTCTTTAGAGTCTTTCGGGATGACAGCAATATGGGCACTCAGGGACTGGCCTGATAAAGGGGCCGCTGATGATATGGCATTGCAGGCCTGCAGGAGAAGGGGGCCGAGTTTATCCCAAAAGGCCTTATAATATGTGACTGGGAAACCATCCGGTCCTGGGCTTTTACCATTAGGGGAGGACTCCAGGGTAGCCACCAACTCCTCCTCAGTAAAAGGGTCATCTAGAGTTCGAGCTATGTCCGTTGGGAGAGTCGGGAAAGTGATTTCGTCTAAAAATTTCTGTATATTGTGTTTGTGATCTTTGCGTGCATTTAATGTCCGCGTAGAGGTCAGATTGTACAAGGCTGAATAATAGTCATGGAAAATCTCCGCTATCTCAGTATCAGAGGCCCGGACCACCCCGTCAGCACCCGTGAGTTTAGATATGTATGTTAAAGATCTCTGAGCTCTAAGAGCACGTGCCAGAAATTTACCGGGTTTATTTCCCCATCTATAATATTTATGTCGACATTTACGGAATGCTCTGCGGGTACCGTCGCTGAGTAAAGTCTTAAGAGCTTGCCTTGCTGTTTGGAGTTCGGCAAAAGTGTCCGACGCTAACGTGGACTTATGAGCCAGTTCCAGCGTTTTTATTTTCTCTAGTAGGGCGTTTCTACACTCGACCTTCTGTTTTTTCAGGCGCGAGCCTAGTTGTATGCACTGACCTCTGATCACACATTTATGTGCCTCCCACAATGTAACCGGGGACACATCACCAGTCGCATTCAAAGAGATCATCTATTGCCGTCTCAATCTGGGCTCGGCAAACAGGGTCCCAAAGGAGTTGTTCATTAAACCGCCAGCGCCAGTGTTTGGGGGGAGGATGACGGAGAGAAAGTGTGAGCGTAATCGGGGCATGGTCTGATATAGTAACTTGGCCAATCGTTGCATCAACCAATAGATCCAGATGGGCATGGCTCACGCAGAGGTAATCTATTCGAGAATATTAATTATGTGGGGGTGAGTAAAAGGTAAAGTCCTTATCTGAAGGGTACAAAAGACGCCAAGCGTCAACCAATTGAAAATCATGTAAAACAGCCCTAAATCGTCTGGACTCTCTAAGAGTATTCCGTGGAGACCCAGAGGAGGAATCCAAGCGGGGCTCAAGGACCCAATTAAGATCACCTCCCACAACCAAAGTACCCACCAGGTTTTGCTCGATTAGCTCCAATGCTTCCTTAAGAAACCGAGCTTGACCTTGATTAGGAAGATAGAGATTTACAAAGGTAAATGTCTGATGTGCCATGGTAACTCTAACCAGAATCCCCCTCCCATCACCTATCAACATTTCGGAGACATCTAGCAGTCGCAGATGTTTGGCAAAATAATGGCAACACCCCATGCCTTCGCTCCAGAGTAATCAATAAAGTAACCATTGGGAAAGTGACAGAGCGAAGACCCGGGGAGGCCCACCGCTTGAAATGTGTTTCCTGCAAGAAAACAACCTCTGCCCCATCTGTATGTAAGGTGTGTAGTAGGCCTGATCTCTTTTCCGGGATGTTTAAACCCTTCACATTGTAGGAAACAATCTTTAAGCTAGCCATACTGAAAAAAATGTGGGGAACAACTGACTGATCGATACATCATGGCCATGGCTCCAACATAATGTCGCACCATGAATAACCTGAAATTGACAGTGGCACAGGAGGGAGGAGGTATGGGTGTGTACACACGAGGAAAGGAAGGAAGACATAGAAATTTGAACATACAAAAAGAAGAAAAAAACAAGCAAAACACAAAAAAAAAAAAAACACAGATAACAACATATAGTAGCAATCTCTGCATTGATAGCCATGGGTAAAAATTAAGCACCCCATGGTCTAAAAAATGTACAGCAGAGAGGGGGGTCCAAAGGGTGATACCGGGTTCAACAACTTTAGATAGTTAAGTAAAAGGGTATTTTAAAGAGATACGTCATGGTCAGGAAGGAAATGAGCAAAGGAAAACCGATCAACCGCCACCTCTCATCACGCCACCTAATCCCACACTGCTCACAAGAAATCTCCCATATTAGGTATGGAGACAATTTCTAACTTTAAGAAAATAGCAGACAATCTCAGAGCAGTTGTAGCTTACATAATAAACAACCAGTAAGAAATATCAATGTGGGCGTTCAGTGAGGTAATATAGAAAAAAAAGGATATAACAATTTAGGATGGCAAACGCATTCATGAAATTTCAGACGTTTCATCAGTCTTGCCAGTCCGATCGCGGCGTCTGGAGGTGCCCACTCTCTTCCAAGATTCCCTGCGGGGAAGTGCCGTAGTGGGGAGCTGCAGTGGGTCCGTCCAATTTGGCAGTGATATTAACGGTAGACCCATCGCGGTACAGAAAGATGGGACACCATCATAGTCCTCAAGAACATATCGGCTTCCATCGCGGGTGACTTGGACGCTTAAAGGAAAGCCCCAACGGAATCTAATATCCTTCTTCCGAAGAGCTTCCGTGAGGGGGTGGAGAAGACGTCTCTGTTGTAGGGTCACCCAAGAAAGGTCCTGGAAGATCTGTATGTGGTGGCCTTTAAAATCTATGGTCGGGGCCTGTCTGGACTTCTGTAGGATAGTCTCTTTCACCTGAAAGTAATGTAGCCGGCAGATGACATCTCTCGGCCGCTCCGTGGGCGCTCCTCTCGGCCGTAGTGCCCGATGTGCTCTATCAAACACTATTTGAGAACTAGGGTCGGCACCAAGAAGGCCGTTGAATATTGTAGTCAGTGCCGCAACCAAACCCTGAGGCAGCACATCCTCTGGTAGACCTTTGACCCTCAAGTTATTCCGCCTACCTCTGTTATCTATATCATCCAGTCTACGTCTCATTTCGGTGGTGGTACGTGAGTATCGAGATACAAGATCGTGGAGGTCCGCGAGCTTAGAGTCCGTTTCATCTCTGTGATCTTCTAGTTCGACCACTCTATTTGCTACGTGCGTGAGATCAGACTGGATAGTGGAGAGACTCGCTTGGAGGGAATCATGAATCCTTTTTTCCATGTTGGATAGATCTTGTTGAATGTCTTGGCGAGTCGGAAGAGAGCGCAACTGTATGAGGACTGCCGCCATATCGGCAGATTCCCTACCGGCAGACCCAGCCTGGTGGTGAGTTGGAGTGGACGGAACTCCAGTATCCTCCATGATGGTTGACGGCAAGGAGTCAGAAAGAAGCGAGGAGGTAGTGGGGTCGAGGACGGGGGTGCCAAATAGAGCATGAAAGGCTGCAGCCTGTGTGGTTGTGGATTTAGCTTTTGATGCGGTACCAGAGCGGCGCCGTCTTGTCATTTGTCTGAGTGAAGAGAACAGAATCCAGAACAGAGCCCCGAGGCAGGAGACATTAGGACATATCTCAATTAGAAGTATAACCCGTTATCCCCTCTGCGTGGCTTGGACTTATTATAGCATAATATACGTCAGGCTAACGCCTGTAGGCACTGGAGGCAGCAGTGTGGCTGCATGCACGACACGATTGGTTATGTTCTGCATTTGGTGCTCACATAGCCCCGGTGGGGAGGTCGCGCCGGCACCAGCGGTCTTTAGTTGGAGGATGGGGGCCTCAGAACTCACGGAACAGCCACTGTATAAATTAAAGATCTTTGTGTGCCCAGGCCAGAAGTCGCGGGTGTCCGTGCGGCTGTCTCTCGGCCTCAAGACTACGGGGGCCAGTGAGGAGGTCTCAAGTCAGGGGCTCAGTGGGGTATCCCAGATCTCATAGGGACCCCAGACATGGGGCAACAGATCCCTCTCCGTCTGCGGTATATCAAAATGGCTGCTTCGATGGAGCACCCCCGTCCGGGGGCCTCAAACGTCCTGCTTCCGCAGGCTGCGGCTGCGTGTGAGGGGTCCAGGTGGTATAGGTAGGGGAGCGTAGACACGCGGGTCGGCAAAAGGGGGGGTGGTCACCCACGCGCAATTCACCTTCCAAGCCGGGAGTATTCCTAAAATTTAGCCCCCGGCTCCTGCAAGGCGAGAGGGCCGCAATCCGCAGAGTCGGCCTAAGCCTCCTCTCGATTCCGCGGTACCCTCCCACCGGTGCCCGAGTCCGGGGACAGAGAGAGCGGGGCGGGCGAACAGGGGGGCGGAGGGCTACGGAGCAAGCGAGGGGGGGGCAGCCGCGGCGGCACAGGTCGGGCCCTAGAGAGATCAGGGAGGGCACCTCTTACCTCCCGGCAGCCGGCTCCCGTCTCGTCCCCTCAGAGATCCACCGCGGGCGTCCCGACTATCGGAAGCCGCGGCGCTGATGCAGAGAACGCCGGGCTGATGCTGCGAGCCGCTATCACCAGCTCCTCGTCTCCCGCCCCAGGTCCCAGGCAGAGTCTCAGCAAAATGGCGGCCGCTCTCGGTGCAAGTCCCCTCACCCGGAGCTCCCGAGGCCGACAGCGCCGGGTGTCTACAAGGGCCAGCAGATTGAGGTGGGTGTCCAACGAGCCCCACACAGGGTTTCAGGATCGTTGGGGAGAGTGTCTGATAATCAGAGCGGCTCCAGGGGGTGCAGATCGGGGTCCGTGCCTACTCCAGGCCCCGGCTTCAATCCGGGGAGAGGGCCGCAACCCGCAGGAGCGCTTAAAAGCACTCCCCGATTCCGCGGCGTCTCCCCAGGGCAATCCAGGCCAGTCGGAGGGCAGTGAGGAAGATATTTGAGCGCAGATGAGAGGTCCCAAGTATTAGGGAAAAGGGTTTTATCAGGGCTATGTGCAGGAGCTCCCAAGCTGCACGTCCTTCTCCCTCAGCATCCAAGCCACCCCCCCCCCCCCCCAATCATGTAATTTTTAACAAATTCCACAATGCCTCTAGGTTTTCTTCCAAAGAGGAGCTCAAAAGCGCTGCGCCTGGTTGACGATTGGGATACCTAATGTATGGCAAACATGAGGTAAGGGAGTACTTCATCCCATTCCGGTTTATTATCCAGGACAGCCCAGCAGATCATAGACTTTAATGTCCTATTGAATTTCTCCACCAACACATCCATCTGTGGGTGGTAGATTAAGGTATGGAGACGTACTATTCCCAACATTTTACACAACTCTGACATTACTTGGGACATAAACAGAGTTCCTTGGTCTGTAAGAATTTCTTTAGGGAAACCAAGGCGAGAAAAGAGGAGCAGCAATTCCTTGGCAATAGTAGCTGTTTTGGTGTTCCGCAAGGGTATCGCTTCTGGATTACGGGTGGCATAGTCCAAGATTACCAGGACATGTTGGTTACCCCATTTTGATTACTCCAATGGACCTATGAGATCCATTATGTTGCAGTCAAATGGTACTCTAATAATAGACATTGGGACTAGAGGGGCCCTCTGGCACATGGGACACTTTTTGCTGAATTTTTTTACTTTGGCCGTGACTCCTGGTCAAAAGAACTGGAGCAGGATACAGTCTAGGATTCTTTCTTCTCTGAGATTACCAACCCAGAGATGGGCATGAGCGGCCCATAACAGTAGTGGTATATGTACCCTGGGTACCAATAACTGCTATACTTTCTTCCCTTGTCCCAGCTTCAGGGCTGGCAACAGAAATCTTGGGGCCCAGTACAGTAATATCTCTGGTTTCATATACTATATATATATATATATATATATATATATAAAACATAGAAATACAGCAGTACTCAGAAATAAACGGTCAGAAGGCAGGATAAACGTCAACGTTTCGATGGTTTAATCTATCGTCATCAGGAATAATAATATAATACAAACTCACCAGCGTTATTCCCTCATCACACCACGTGAACCGGCGAGGTCCCGGGACGTGAAACATGGCGCACACTGACATCATAATGATTTCAGGTAACCTATTTCTGACGGATTTAATTTGGTTTTGTTTTGCCATTGTTTTGTTTTGTTCTCATACTATCATGGGCTGATTATCAGTATATATGTTTTACATTGATTGATAGATTGTTATCATGTATGTTAGCTACATTTTGCTGTCTACGGCCCTCATTCCGAGTTGATCGCTCGCTAGCTGCTTTTAGCAGCATTGCACACGCTAGGCCGCCGCCCTCTGGGAATTTATCTTAGTTTAGCAGAATAGCGAATGAAAGATTAGCAGAACTGCTACTAAATATTTTCTTGCAGTTTCTGAGTAGCTCCAGACCTACTCCTAGATTGCGATCAGCTCAGTCCGTTTAGTTCCTGGTTTGACGTCACAAACACGACCTGCATTCGGCCAGCCACTCCCCAATTTCTACAGACACTCCCGCGTTTTTCCCTGACACGCCTGCGTTTTTTAGCACACTCCTGGAAAACGCTCAGTTACCATCCAGAAACGCCCCTTTCCTGTCAATCATTCACCGATCAGCAGTGCGACTGAAAAGCACCACACGAACACCAGCAAATCTACTAAGTTTTGTGTAAAATAACTTAGCGCATGCGCTCTGCGTACCATGCGCATGCGCCTTTAGCAACAAATCGCAGCATAGCGAAAATCGGCAACGAGCGAACAACTCGGAATGATCACCAACACTATGTATCAATAGTCATTAAAGCCTTGTTCCATGGTTTATTGCTGTCCGGCTGAGCAGTAACTGGTCGGGGAATATGACATCAGTGTGCACCGTGTTTCCCCGCGTCGGGACCTCGCCGATTTACGTGGTGTGGTGAGGGGATAAAGCTGGTGAGATTGTATTATATTATTATTCCTGATGACGAATGATTAAACCATCGAAACGTTGCAGTTTATCCTGTCTTCTGACCGTTTATTTCTGAATGCCACCGTACTTCTATGCTATTTTGGGCTTCATGCAAGTGAGCACCTAGCGGAAGGCACCTGCTTTTACCTCTGTATATGGATGTGCTGCCCTGTGGGAACCTTATATATATATAAATATTTAGTGACTAGTACTGTGCTTATAGAACTTTAATTTTTGTTCAGTATAAATAATTTGCAATCCAGAATAATGATTAGTTTATAGTGAGTTCGGCTGCTCCCCTCAGGTTGGTCCTCTGCCTGAAAGGGCCTGTTGAATGGATATGGAAAAATGGTTTCTTTGTGGGTGCCTGTAAACGCTAGTTTACTTACAGGACTAAAAAACATATACCTTAAACACACTTGATACACTTTAAAACTGAGCCGCTGCGGACGCAGTAATTAACCTTTCACCTTTATATTATTCACAAACCTTACGTACACAAAGTCGCACAGTGTATGCACTCTGCGTACGTACGCCTAAAGGGCGTAGTGACTACACAGTTTGCGTACACAGGCCTATACGCTGTTAGCACAATGCAGCAGCCCGAGTGGCTGTAAATACACTTTAAACCTTAGCAGGGAAAGGAAACACGACACCAGATTGTATTTAAAATGCCGTGTTCCGACACACCAACATATAATTACTGAAAGGGGGTTACAATAACAATACAATAGAATAGAATAGAACAATGGCTACAGTCAATGGTACATACGTGTTTTAGTTTTGCCTGCGCTTCCCAGTCTGGTCCTCAGTCATCAGGGTAGATGACCTTCAGAGTCTGTGATAGTGACCTGGCATGCAGCTGGCTCTTTATACAGTGGATCAAAACATAATACAATAGCTCTTCTTCCATTGGTTCGGGGGTGGGACATATCCTGTGCACCGGGGATCATTGGTCAGCTCAAGAGGTGGGCGATGGCTAAGACTTGAGATGTGATTTCTGTTGTTTGCATCTGCGTTCCCGCCCCATGACCAGTTAAACCCATCACATTAATCATACATAAATCTGGTATTATTAATAACTTAATGTTGTAATATGTGATAATATTCTTATTCCCACCAGATTAATATTTACGTGACTCTGAACAATATGATCCCACACATGATATGATTATCTATTTCCATCCTCAAGATATACATATATCCACATATATCTATATACACACATATATATATATATATATATAGTCTATAAGAAAGAGCCCGTACATCCAGTATACTGCTTCAAGAAAACTTTTATAAAATATTCAGAAAAAGTTCACATAACTCCATATAAAGTGCATGTATCCGGAATAAGGACAATGATATAGGTATACAAGCCTGCCAGGGTGGTCATAGATAAGTCCCACAAATTCCGTTAAGCATCAGCATAGTGTCAACAGCTGTTTCGGTGCCCCATGAGCACCTTCATCCAGGACTACTGATGCCAGTGTGAGAGCCCCTTATAAATGGTCCAAACAAGTGTGAGTGAGTTCACCTGTGCAGCGCCATTCCCGCCGCATCTGTCACTCCAGGAAGTCTCCACCCGGAAGTGACGTTGCGTCACCTAGGGAACCGCTTCGCCATACCGATGCAACCACTCCAGGAAATCTTCACCCGGAAGTGTCGTAACGTAACCTGGGGAACCGCTCTGCCGTTGCCAGCGCAACCACTACTCCCGCATGCAAACAAGTGGAAGTGACGTGGCGCAACCTGGACAACGGCAAAATAGACCTATTACAAACACAGGAAAATATCAATCCTGTGTCATATAAAACAACATAACAAAATAACACACTGCACGGGTCAAATATAGGGGACTCCCACACAACAAACAAGACATACAAACATAAACACAAACACTATAATAATGAAGATATCAGTATAGGCACATCAAGACACAGTACCACATAATACTTAAAGATAAATAGAAAAGATAAGAGGGATTTTACAGAAAGCAACTGAGGCTTTGAGCCTCATTCAGCCCTCCCGGTGCTACTGTCCCAAGCTTATTGATCCAGTAGCACTCCCTCTGTAATAGAAGCTTATTACGGTCACCGCCATGACGTAAAGGGGTGATCTGATCAATAGGCATACATCTGAAATCCCCAGGTGTATGTTTGCAAGCCACAAAATGCGTAGCCACCGGAGGGGTATTAGAATCCATTGCCTGATAGGCTTTTTTAATAGAGGTGCGGTGCATCACTATTCGTTCCTTCAAGGTGCGGATTGTCTTCCCAACATAAATGAGATTGCACGGGCAGATTATAATGTAGAGAACATATTTACTATCACAGTCCAAGTGATGGCGAACATTATATTTGTTGCCCGTTTTAGGGTCCAGAAAAAATGTTCCCAGCCGTAGAAATTTGCAATTGACACACCCATGGCACTTGAAGACACCTTGTTTCTGTTGCAACCATGTTTTGGACCTAATAGGTCCTATATCAGACTTGGCGATGATATCCTTGATATTATTGCTCCTCTTATAACAGAACAATGGTTGCTGTTGACACAAATCGACAATCACACTATCTGACTGTAATATATGCCAATGGCGTACAATGGTTTCTCTAATACGTCTAGAGGCAATGGAATATGTTGAGGAAAAGATGATATGCCCCATATCCTGGGCTTTCTCTGTAGGCACCAGAGAATCCTCACGTTTAATTGACATGCACTTCTCAATAGCCTCTGCAACTCATTCGCATCATAGCCTCTTTTAATAAACCTATCACCCATTTCTCGTAGGGCATCTGGTAGTTCATCAGGTTCTGATGTAATGCGTACCACTCGCAAAAGTTGTGAAAATGGCAACCCACGTATCAGTGGTTCAGGATGGAAACTGTCCACCATAAGGTCCGTATTCTTGTCCGTGGCTTTACGGTAAATTCTAGTGGATATCCTATTATCAACCTTAGTAACACATACGTCTAGATAATTGGCAGTGACCATACTATAAGCCATGGTAAATCTAATGCTGGCTCTCAAATGGTTGAGAGAGTCCACAAACTCAGTGAGGAGGTCGACTCCACCAGTCCACACCAAAAACAAATCATCAATATAGCGAACGTAAAAATGAATGTATTTAGAGAAAACTGAATTAGCCATTATATGTTGGTCCTCATATAGATGCATATACAGATTGGCATACGATGGGGCCATGTTGGGGCTCATGGGGCACCGAAACAGCTGTTGACGCTATGCTGACGCTTACCGGAATTTGTGGGAATTATTTATGACCACCCTGGCAGGCTTGTATACCTATATCATTGTCCTTATTCCGGATACATGCACTTTATATGGAGTTATGTGAACTTTTTCTGAATATTTTATAAAAGTTTTCTTGAAGCAGTATACTGGATGTGCGGGCTCTTTCTCATAGACTGCATTTACCACAATATGTGCCGGCACTCCGAGCTCTATCTGTTATGTGTGCGACCAGTTTTTTTCTCTTTATTCACACACACACACACACATATATATATATATATATATATACATCAAAATATGTCATCTACTTACTCACCTGCCCATGTGGCCTACACTATGTAGGCAAGACGAAACGTCAATTTAAAGAAAGAATGGCCCAGCATAGAGGGGCCATACGAGCTGCCATTAATGAGGGAAAGAGCGATCAGACAGTGGCTCGTCATTTCCTCACAGCTAAACACACCATGGCCACACTGAGATAAAGGATAATCGATCAAATCCCCCCTAATATAAGAGGGGGGGACAGAGATCGACAACTTTTACAACTTGAGTGTAAGTGGATACACCGTTTAAATACGGTTAAGCCATATGGTCTCAATGAAACACTCAATTTTAGTTGTTTTCTTTGAATTATGCCATCTAGACTTCTGGTTAAGTAGGCCCTATAGTTGAAGTGGAAGATTGATTTATTTATCCACAAGGTGGAGTACTTTTTTCTACTTTTGATCTAGTTTTATCCATCATTTATACCAGTCTTATATGGTCGTTGAGGGTAGACTAATCCGTCAGGATTATCAACGGAGATCTACAGTCACAGGGAGTGTGCTTTGAGGAATCCTTGTTGAGTAATAATTCTGGTTCAGTGTTTATAGTTATTAGCAAATACACTAGGTTTAAAGTATCTCTTAATTCCCAGTCCTGCATTGCTTTCTGTGTTTATTGCACTTATGTAATTATGCATACTAGGCACAGTGTGTTATGAGTTCATCAAACTATATTATAGCACATAGCACTTTATTATTGTAAGAATATGGCACCTTGCCACTAGGTGGCAGGAGTTAGCCTCATATACACAGTATAATGCACTGAGTCACTTTGTTGTTGTTTTTTGTCTTTTGATTTTTTACTGTTTTAGATGTATTGATTGTGTTGTATCCATTGGGGTGCTCTATTTGAGGTTTGGACAGTTTCCTATGAGACGTGGAGAAGTGGCGCTTGTTGCCGCGTCTCCATGGAAACCCGACCAGCTCTGTTATGCCCTGGCGCACGTCACTTCCGGTGCGACGTCACTCGGACGACCGGAAGTAGATGAGCAGACGCCGAGCACACATGCTGAGAGTCTGGAAACGTGATTCGGAGCCCTGTAAGTTATATTTAAATGTCGTTTTGTTTGCACTTGTGTTGTGTGTGTCCTGATGACGGGGGGCAGTACCCCGAAACGTTGAATAAACCACCATTTCTGTTTGAATCTGTTTAAAGTCCGGGAGTGCCTCTATCTTTTGGAGTGTATATATATATATATATATATATATACATATACATACACACATACTCCTGCTATTACATTTTGTTAGGAATCATATATATATATATATACACACACACACACACACACACACACACACACACATATATATATATATATATATATATATCTCCAAGAGTTTAGACCAGAGGTTCTCAAACTCGGTCCTCGGGAGCCCACACAGTGCATGTTTTGCAGGTAACCCAGCAGGTGCACAGGTGTATTAATTACTCACTGACACATTTTAAAAGGTCCACAGGTGGAGCTAACTATTTCACTTGCGATTCTGTGAGGAGACCTGCAAAACATGCACTGTGTGGGCCCCCGAGGACCGAGTTTGAGAACCTCTGGTTTAGACTATGAATGTTATTACCTCAGATTTCTAAATGGTTTGTAATTTTGTTAGCTACTGCTAATTGAGTTTCTCTTCAAACTAGGTTCCTGGGTATTGTCTTTTTGTTTGTCTTGTCTTTAGACAAGACAATCCAGTATTTATTGTCTTCAACAGAAACTGGGCTACCCTGGAACAATAGGAGTAAACAAAGGTGTTTGCCTTCTTCATAGAATTTCAAAGCTTTGTGTAAATAAGGCCATTGTATTTGAGTCTCTGGAAGTATAATGTATGTGTGACCCATCCTCATGCCATTAGAAGAGAAAGCAGACAGTGGGTGATTTATGCAATATATTGGATTAGATATATGATATGTCTTTGTAGCTTTTCCATGCGAGTACAAACTCCACTGTAATTACTCATACCACGCTCTAATACGTAGGACCGCGAGAGCGACCATACGCAAATTGCGAATATGTGCACGCACGGCCGAATAAGTATGCACACGTAGGCCATCTATGTGGTGTTTGTACGTAATGTGTGTACTGTAATATTTTCTGACTTCGACATGCCTATTTCTGTAAGTTTCTATAGGTTATTCCCTTTCACGTGTGTCAAGAATATGAAATTTATTCTAGATACCACGACAAGTTATTTGTTGAGTACAAAAAATATCAATTATTTCAAAATACAAATATATTTATTAAAAACATTTAAAAGTACACATAAAATAGTAAAACCTGTAAGTAACAAGACAATTGTACTATTCCATAGGTACAGTGTATCTTATCATATATTTAAAGACAGTTGTTTTCTTTCATTATGGATCTACGTGGTCAATCCGAAAAACACCCAACACGTTTCGTCAAAGACTTCATCAGGGGTATAACAAAAATCAGTTATCATAGGCTTTTTAGATGCTGTGTGGTCCTTTCAATTGAATTATCACTCAGGTTTGTGGTTAAATGTGGTGACTTATCATTTAAAAGCTTCTTTTATCCAATTCATGGCTAGGGTAGCCAAAATATGGTATTAAGCCTCAGAAATCCCTTATAGGAGTCAACTGAGATTACTTATTCCAGCCCATAAAAAAGAGGATGATGTCACAATAAACCATCACACAGTTTTTTTTAGTCCTAGCTCATACAAAAGGAATTAGTGTCCCAACATAGATTCCTTATCAACCTTTCCTGTATAATCCTGTGTGATCAAATATGTCACAGCTTTTACAGAAGGTATTAGGGTCCCAAATTATAGTCCTTTTACGGCCTTTCCTGTGTTATCTGCAGTGATGATCCTTCCTGTTCAGCTGTCTAATAGACAATGGGGGGTCATTCCGAGTTGTTCGCTTGCTAGCAGTTTTTAGCAGCCGTGCAAACGCTATGCCACTGCCCTCTGAGAGTGTATCTTAGCTTAGCAGAAGTGCGAATGAAAGGATTGCAGAGTGGCTACAAAAAAATATTGTGCAGTTTCTGAGTAGCTTCAGACCTACTCAGCGCTTGCGATCACTTCAGACCATTCAGTTCCGGAATTGACGTCACAAACACGCCCTGCGTTCGGCCAGCCACGCCTGCGTTTTCCCTGGCAAGCCTGCGTTTTGTGGAACACTCCCTGTAAACGGTCAGTTGACACCCTGAAACGCCCCTTTCCTGTCAATCACTCTGCGGCTGCCATTGCGACTAAAAAGCGTCGCTAGACCTTGTGTAAAAAAATCGGCAGCTGTGAAAGTACGTCGCGCGTGCACACTACGCCGCATACGCATGCGCAGAAGTGCCGCTTTTTCACTTAATCGCTGCACTGCGAACATTTTTCACTAGCGATCAACTCGGAATGACCCCCAATGACTCATTGTTTATTAGACAGCTGAACAGAAAGGATCACCACTGCAGATTCTGGCCCACCACGCCCCCTCCCCAACGCCACCCCGCAAAAGCCTGCTGCTGTCAATCACATTGCGGCCGCATCCTTCCAGAATGCGGATGCAATGTGTAAGGTTGCAAAGGTGTGATGCGGCCGCTGCGCATGTGCAGTTTGCTGATACAGGCAAACTGCGCCGGCCATCTATGAATCAGCCCCCAGGTGCGATATTAGCTCCCAGGATTGCATTGCATATGCGATCATTGGTAAGTGAGCCCCTGAATGAGTGGAGGTGCAATGCCACAAGGACATTGCAGGGTTACAATCAAGTGGGTGGATTTCCCTGCCTGTGAGTTTATAGCCTAGGGAAGTAGGGATAACCTGGGAGGTGAAAAATTAAGAAAGAAAGAGGGAGTACATGTAATCAATAATCTGGCCAATCAGAGCACTCCCATTTATTGCTATAGCGGTGTCCACGGCGAGCAAGAGTGACCTTCCATTTGCATAAGGTAGTAGTATCGACACATATGACTTTTTAATACACACTTGCCTATGTTGGCAGCAATAGCGCAGGGACACATGACCACACCTTCAGAAGAATTGTCAGATGACTGGGATATCATTCAGGTGTGTACCCAGGTGTAGTGATGCAGGTGAATGTATTCAGTGTATGATAAGAAAAAGGGAACTTTTAATCATTTTTAGACACATCAGGTGGTTGGTTTGATTAACCGTTGGTCACATAAGAGTCAAAACAGTCTCATGAGAAAGTTGGGCTTGGCAAACTAGAGGGGGCCTCAAGAAGTAGCTGTACAAAGGCCCAAACTTCCACTGTTTTACATTATACACAGTGGCTCACTGATAAAATACCATGAGACCCCTTTTTCACCAAAATGCCAGTCCGTCCAGCTTTTCCAACACGGGTCCAACCTGTGCAGACCCCGTTCATACTGCAGAAGGACCCAGCATATCGGCAGGTAGACCCCTTTTTTCTGTTCTGCCGGCACTTGGAGATGACATCATGACATCATCATCCCAGTGATCCTGCTCTCTCTATGTCTTTTGCGCTGTTAACACTGCAGGCTACCTGGGTCTGACCCTGGTGTCTATCCAGGTAACTGGACCCAGGTTAATTTTTAAGGACCTGCTTCCACCAAGCCATGAGCATGGTTGCCTCAGCAATAACCCGGAAAAGGGGAATAAGTTATGTGCAAGGTATACTTGATATACACTAATATCCCTTTTCCACTAAAGTCACGGGTCTGACCCGGGATTTGGAACACGTTTCCAAGCCAGGTCAGATCCGAGACATGACCCGCTTTCCACTGCGGCGCGACCCGAGAATATCACAGGTCGGCTCCGTTTACACTGCACCCGGGTGCAGTGTCTTCTGTCCAGCGCTTGGAGATGACGTCATCTCCAAGTGCAGGGAAAACTGGCATATTGGGACCCTTGGGGCACGTCCTCAGTCCTGTTAGTCCACGCCCCCAATTTGAAGGTACCCACCGTCATGCTGGGGGTAAGCCCAGCACTCTGGAAGCAGCTGTGCTACCACCAGCCTCTGGCACACACTTTCCTGGCCAGTGCTGCTGTCTGCATAGTAAGACAGACAACAGCGCTGACAGCATGCACTGTCCTCCCCCCAACCTCCCGACCGCCTGCGGGACATTGCGGTCAGGGAGGTAGGCTCTAGGCATGCTGTAAACGTGTCCTGGGTTGGACGACCCAGGTCACCCGTTTACACTACACCCTTACCCAGGTCATTCCCGGGTCCAACCCAGGTAGCTACCCGTGTAGGATTCTCGGGTCACTTGACCCGGAATTTTTCTGAGGGAGCCGTTTTCACTACTAAAAAACCCGGGTCGATGCGCACCCCCGTGCAAAAACCCATTTTTTTTTTCAACTAGTGGAAAAGGGGTATAACTGAACTATAGTTAATACATTCTAAAAATAAAAAGGATCCTAAACCAGACAAATGACTCTCATGAAAAAGATACTGGGGTCTATTCATGAAGCCGTGGAAAGAGTGGTGAAGTGAGCCAGTAGAGAAGTTTCCCATGACAACCATTCAGCTGCTATGCTAGGTGACTTATCGTGCCCTATGGGCGCTCTTCACACCGTCGGAAAGGGGCTACGCCCCCATAACCAGTACACACCCTTGGGGCATGCAACATTTTTATTATATGGAGTATTACCACCAATAATAATTTTGTGAGTGGTGAAATACTGCACGGACAAAGGGCGTGCAATGGTTAAGTGGCCATAGCCCCTTGCGATAGCGTGAACAGTGCACGCAGGGCACAATGAATCACCTAGTAGGTGTTGTGGTTGGGTGGGTGAGGGCCAGTTGTGGGAGTGCTGTGGGTGGGGGAGGGCCGGGTGCCGAGGTGCTGCGGATGGGGGAGGGTGTCCGGAGGTGCTATGGTTGGGGGAGGGGCGAATGGGGGGTGTGTGTATGGATGGGGGAGGGAGGTGCTGCGGTTGGCATAGGGTCAGGGGAGTGGGGGCCGCGAATGGGGGAGGGGTCCAGAGGGGCTGCAGGTGGGGGAGGGGCGGGCCTGATGTGGGTTGGGGAGGGGCAGGTGCAGTGCTGCGGTAGATGGGGAGGGGTTCCAGAAGCGCTGCGGGTGGGGAAGGGGTGGGTGTGCCGTTGGTGGGGTAGGGGGTTCAGAGGCGCTGCGGGTGAGGAAGGGGCGGGGGTGCCACGGGTGAGGGAGGGGCAGGTATGGGGGTGCCGTGGATGGGGGAGGTGGTCCGGAGGTGCTGCGGGTAGTGGAGGGGCGGGTGCCGGGGTGTCGCAGATGGAGGAGGGGGTCCAGGGCGCTGCGGGTGGTGGAGGGGCAGGTGGCGGGGTGCCGTGGGTGGTGGAGGGGCGGGTACGATGGTGCCGCGGGTGGGGGAGGGGCACTGTGTATACATCATACCATGCACACATGATACACTGTACACATACCCCATGCACACACTATACACAATACTCCACACACACAATCTGCTGGAGCAGCAGCAGCAGCAGTGAACCGGATGCGCTCTCCCTCACACTTGCTGCTGGCGCTGCTCCTGCTGTCCGGGTAACAGCGGCGGGGGCTCGGAGTCGGGGTCGCGCCTTGGCTGCAGCAGGTGACGGGTGAGAGCGCGCCGGGCAGTGACACGCGCAGGGCGTGCTCCCGGCAGCTGACAGAGACTCGGGAGAGGGGATCCTCAGTGCCCGCAGCAACAATGACGGGAGGCGGCCTCATCCTCCGCCTCATGGCATCCAGGCTCGGCTTCCCTCCTAACTCCAGCACATGAGCCGGGAACCGCGGGAAGGACATGCGTCCGGCCGGGAAGATGGAGGAGAGGTATTTGGCCAGATCTGTGACTCTATGACTCTACCTCCGCCCAGTGCTGTGACTCCACCCAGCGTTATGCACACAGTCACAGATCTGGGCTAATATTTACAGTTGGAGATTCTTTAAAATGCACTGGATGGGTGGAATCAGTGCCAGATTAAGGTCCACATGGGCCTGGAGCTGAAATTGCTGAAGGGCCTATTGTGTGCCACCACAAGGGTGTGACCAGTGCTGTGGTGGCGTGACTAGTGTTGTGGGGGTGTGACCTGTGCAGTGGGGTGGCATCCAGGGGTGTCCGTATGTGCCTATATCTGCATGTGCTCCTCTATGTCCATAGGTGCCTATGTCTGAATGTGCTTCTCCATGTTCGTAAGTGCTCCTGTATGTCCGTATGTGCCTGTAGTATACCTATATGTGCTCCACTATGTCTTTATGTACCTATGTCTGTATGTGCTCCGCTATGTCCGTATGTGAATATGTCTATATGTGCCCCTCTATCTGTTGGGTATGGGATCCCAACATTGAGGATGCCGGTGGTCAGAATACTGACACTACTTGGTAAGTAAACTAACCCTACCCTCTTACTAACCCTCTCCTCATGCAGTCTAACCCTAACCCTCTTCCTAACCCTCTCCTCATGCAGTCTAACCCTAACCCTCTTCCTAACCCTCTCCTCGTGCAGTCTCCTTCCACAGCCTAATTCTAACCTCCCCCTCCCGCAGCCTAACACTAACCTTCACCCTAGTGCCTAACCCTAACCTCTCTTCCCGTAGCCTAACCCTAACCTTCCCTGCCATACTTATATTAGTGAAGGGGGAGAGAGAAGGGAAGACACAGAGAGAGAGAGAGAGAGAGAGAGAGAGAGGGAGAGAAGGGGGGAGACAAAGATAGAGGAGGGGGGTAAACAGAGATAGAGAGAGAGAGCGGGTAGACAGAGGGGGGATAGAGAGAGAAAGGGAGTAGGTGCAGAGAGAGACATAGAAAGAGTGAAGGGAGAGACACAAAGATAGAAAGGGGTAGGCAGAGAGAGGGAGAGAGAAGGCGGAGATACAGAGGGCGGGATGTACTAAAGGGAAAATGCGGTAAAACCCCCGTTTTCGGGGTTTTTTCTGCATTTTCATTTGTACCAAGACCCCACCGCTGGATTTACGCCGCCTGGGGTATCGCCATCTTTGGATTTACGCCGCCGGGGGTATCGCCATCTTTTGATGGCGATACCTTATAGAAGCCTATGGGCTTCTTACCGCCGCCGCATTCTGCCGCCGACCTGCGCCGCTCACGACGACCTCTCTACCCCTGGACCCCCTCCTCCTTCTCCCTCGCAGCATAGCCTTGTCTCCTTCCGGCTGCAAGGGGGAGAAGGAGGATCACGGGGACTCCCTGCACATCACCTCCCGGGGCTGGGAGGTGACGGAAGCCGCCACAAACCTTGTCCTGCGGACCATCACTGATCGCAGGACACCCCTGGCATCGCTTTGTGATACTAATTGCATATGTTAGTACATATGCGATTAGCATCATTGCGTTGACTAGCGATGACCAGCGATCAGTGACAATACATCCCGCCCAGAGAGAGAGATAGAAGGTGGAGATACAGAGAGAGAGAGAGACAAGGGGGGAGATACAGAGAGAGAGAGAGGGAGAAGAGGGAGACAAAGAGAGAGAGAGAAGGGAGGAGACAGAGAAGAGGTAGACAGAGAGAGAGAAGGGGAGGAGACAGAGAGAGAGACACACACAGAGAGAAGGGGGTGACAGAGATAGAGAGAAGGGGAAAGATACAGAGAGAGAGGATGAGGGGGAGAGGAGAGAGAGAAGGGGGGAGACACAGAGAGAGAAAGAAGGGGGAGACACGGAGAGAGAGAAGGGGAGACAGAGAGAGGGGGGAGAAGACAGAGAGAGAGAGAGAAGGGGAGGAGACACACAGAGAGAGAATGGAGAGACACACAGAGAAGGGGGAGACAGAGAGAGAGAAGGGGAAAGATACTGAGAGAGGGGGAGAGGAGAGAGATAAGGGGGAGAGAGAGAGAAGAGAGAGAGAGAGAGAGAGAGAGAGAGAGAGAGGGAGAGACAAAGAGAGAGAGGGGGAAAGAAGTTTGAGAGAGAAGGGGGAGAGGGCAGAGAGCGGGGAGAGAGAAGGGGGGGTATACAAAGAGAGAAGGGGGGATACAGAGAGAGAAAAAGAAGGGGATACAGAGGGAGAGAAGGCCGGGACAGAGAGAGGGAAGGGAGAAGGGAGGAGACACAGAGAAGGGGGAGGCACACAGAGAGAAGGAGGTAGACACAGAGTGAAAGAAGGGGGGAGACAGAAAAAGAGAAGGGGCAGAAACAGAGAGATGGGGGAGAGAGGGAGGGAGAGAAGGGGGAGACACACAGAAATAGAGAGAAGGGGAGAAAGACAGAGAGAGGGTGAGTAGACAGTGAGGAAGAGTTGAGACAGGCAGCTAACATGTGACCAGGCATGCCCTAACTCCCCCCCCCCCCCCCCCACCACCACCACCACCACCACTCTTTCTCTCTCCGTACAGGCGGCACTTTGTACCTTCCATAGCAGCGGGTCCCCGCCATTAGCACTGACAGCGGCGGGTCCCCGTAATTAGCAGCAGCAGGTCCCCGTCATTGACGCCGGCACAGCGGGTCCCCGTCATTGACACCAGCAGCAATGGTGGGTCCAGAGCCGGCCCTAACCAATATGATGCCCTAGGCAAGATTTTGGCTGGTGCCCCCTAGCACCACCGCTGGTTCCGCCTCTGACCTTTCATCTCTTTCCTAGCACCACCACCCCTCATCCATAGCAGTCCTTATTTTGGTGTTTGTACCCCCTATATTTTAAATAGGAACAGTTCACACATCTGGCGCACAGCCCAAAAAGGGGTGTGTTTTTGCAGGCAAGGGGCCTGGCCACACAATAGTAACCCCAATTCCAATTACGCCACACAGTACTGCAACTTTATTCACATTTGATCATGCAATAGTATCCATAATTCATATAACATCCCACAGTAGTATCACTTTACCTTTTAAATGTTACTCCTCACAGTAGAGCCCTTATTAATATTACATCACACTGAATTGCTCCTTATTCACATTACACCACACCCTATTGCTCTTTATTCACATTACACGACACAGTAGTGCCCTTTCTATATGCAATGCCACATAGTAGAGCACCTTATACACATAATGCCACACAGTAATGCCCCTTACACATATGAGACACATTATTAATGTCCTTATAAACATAATGCGCCTTACACATTGTGACAGCCTTTACTAATGCCCTTTTACACATAATGTCCCTTACACATATGCTGCACATTATTAATGCTCTTATACACATAATGACACACATAGTGCCCCCTACACATTTGCTGCACATTATTAGCGCCCCTATACACATAATGACACACATACAGTAGTAACCTGTTACACATATGCCGCACATTATTAATGCCCTTATACACATAATGACACACATAGTGCCCCTTACACATATGTTGCACATTATTAATGCATTTTTACATGACACACATAATGCTTCGTACACATATTCCGAACACTACTGCACAACCAACCCACTCACATGCACACAGCACTCACACTGCCACTAACACTGTGACCTCTGCCTCTGCTTGGATACAGATGTGTCCTCATAAATCTTGCCTCAATGCTAACGTCGGGCACATTTTTTTTTAATGAAAATGCATCTTATTTGCATTACTATGTGGCTAGGATGCACAAGCAGCTTCTGCTGATTACAATGATATGCAGCATGCCTATATACTGTGTGAGACTGTGGCTGTATCTGCATATAAAATGCTACACACAGAATATAGGCATGCCGCATATCATTTTAATCAGCAGAAGCTGCTGATGCCCCTAGGCATATCAAATGCCCTAGGCAATTGCCTAGTTTGCCTATGCCTATGGCCTGCTCTGGGTGGGTCCCCATCATTGGCGCTGGCGGTAGCGGCTCACCGTCATTTAGATCTCGCGGCTTTGAGCACACTGTAGCATTTGAGAGGAGGAGGGGGAGGAAACATGAGTGGAGGGGAGGGGCTGGACCAGAAAAAAAGCACCCCCTTCAGATTCAGCTGACAGAGAGAGCCCGTGGCCAGCCTCTTGGCACTGCAGTGCATACACAACCACACAGAGGCACAGCGAGTCCATTCAACTGCGCCGTGAAGTATACTGTATATGTGGGCACAAGGTAGGGTGGAGGGGGTGAGCGAGGGAATGTGCAGGGCTTCGGACGGCCAGTGAAGGTGGTGACAGCAAAAAAAATAAAAATCTTGTCACCAATATCTAAAAGTCCAGCACCGTTTGGGCCTATTTTCATGGAGGGACCTGGAGCTGCAGCTCCACCCGCCCCATTGTTAATTCGGCTCTGGGTGGAATTCAATTGTTTGAAAAGTCAGTTGGGTGTCTGTTTCTTCCTGTCTATTAGATTGGAAAAAACAGACACCCAAATGACCATACCCCGGATAAATGTTCCTGCAAAGCTAATTGGTTGCCATTGGTAACTTTTCCACTGGCTCTCTTCTTCACTCTTTTCACTGCTTCGTGAATAGACCCTACTGTTCTCATCTTGCATCTCCTTAGTCACTTCCCATTGCAGCACTATTGTTTGTCTCTGTCTCTAGTATATGCTATGTATGCTTCCAAGTTCCCAGATATTTCTCCCTTCCCATATATCCCTACTATAGCCTATATTAATGTTTACTTTATCCCCAGGAACGTACCATTACGGCGTGCGGGGTGATATTATTGTGTTTTGGCCAGGTGAAGTGTATAAATAGTTAAATAGTCTGTAACACCCCTCCCCCTGTGCGTGATATCCCGTCCCACTGTCACACCTCCGGACACTGCCTCCTCCAGCTGCGGACGTGCAGGACCTGATCTGGTGCAGAGGATCCAGTCAGTACCGACGGCGGCAGAGGCAGGGCTCCGGAGGGAGGGACCAGGGAATGTGACAGGAAGGACACAGTCTGAGCCCGGGAGAGCGGCCCACGCAGCAGAGGAAGCCAGGGGACGGTGATCAGAGCTGCAATAGAGACTGCCGAAGCTGGTACTTATAACATCTTAGAGTTATATCACCACTATCATACATAATGACTTGCTCTGGTGGGACTACAAGTCTCAGCATGCCCTAGCAGCCATCGTCTCTGAGACTTGTAGTTGCTCTGTAGCAGAAGAGCCACATGATGCCTAGTAGTTATCAGTGTATGGTACATGAGATCTGCCTGCATGTGTATGGAGCTGCTTATGTGTGTGTGTATTTTAATGCATTCCTTTATATTTGCTTTGCTCCATATGTTTACCATGTGGTGCATCATATAACTTCTTGCAGACTTCTGTAATTGTCAGTAAAGTTTCCATTGTGCTTTGCCACTTCTATTGTTTTGCAGCTGGTGCCAATGGGCACAAAGGTAAAGTCCAGAGGGCATGGGTTGTTTGTCTTCATGTTTGCACCATACTGGTTTGGAACCGGAAGATACTTTACTGCTTACTTAGTTTTATTACCAGGATGCTGTTCCCTAGGTGTCCACACGGTTTAGTGGTGATGTAGTCGGCACGTTGACAATTACAATTAGACTTTGAAAAGGTCACTGCGATAAAATGGAATGTCAC
The DNA here is from genome assembly GCF_028390025.1 of Pseudophryne corroboree. Classification (NCBI taxonomy): domain Eukaryota; kingdom Metazoa; phylum Chordata; class Amphibia; order Anura; family Myobatrachidae; genus Pseudophryne; species Pseudophryne corroboree. Next base: position 350,085,834 of record NC_086452.1, on the reverse strand, counting down.
GATGTTGACACACTTAAAATGTCGACAATTGAAATGTTTGGGTTAAACTTAGGGGTAGTCTTTTTGTGTCAATGGGTTGCAAGTTGACATTGTGGCTGTCGGCATAATGGACATGTCGACATGCCTGTTGATATGGGGGTGCATTGAATTGCAGTTGTAAACTGCCATCTTGTCGTAAAGACGGCAGTTTCCGAATATATATTTTATTTTTTTCAGGTCGGAAGGTGTTCCGACCTATTCAGTCCTCCCTCCGATTTTCTGACAAGTCGGGAATTCCGGCTTGTCAGAAAACACGTGGATCCACAGCTATTCCACCGATCCACGTGTTTTGTCAGAAATGCGGCCAAATCCGACAGGTTTTAGCCCCGTTTCCGACAATGTCAATCCGACTTTAAAAAAAAGTCAGGTTGGCATTGTCGGGAATGGCCGAATCCGACAGATGAGATACTGAGATGTCTGATCCTTTCCGTCGAATAGTATCAGACATCTATTGAATACACCCCATAGTGTACATAAGACACATGGGTTGTGTTCGGACCTGCAATAATCCGTGTGAAAAAGCAAATTTTGGCTTTTTCTAATTTATCTTTATTATAGACCTTATTGCGAGGAACAGCGCATGACTGCTAATGTCTAACCCTTTCACACTGCTATAAATATTCTGGGTTATTGCACGTGAACGTGCACAACTCGGGATATTGTGCAGTATAAAAGCACCCTGTTGAAATTACCCGGGATGCGTGACCCTGCATTTTAACCCGGGTAGCGAGTAGGTTTGAACACTGCTTCATCCTGGTTTGTGGTGCAGTGTGAACGGGTAAGCCAGGTAGATGCAGCCAAAGACCCGTTCACATAGTAGAAAGAGCTGGCGCTTGATCTCCTCTCCAAGCATCGGCTTGGGACACATCGGCGGTGACATGACCAACCTGGCAAAAAGCCGGGTCGGACTGCCAGTCTGAAAGGGGTATCAGCCAAGTTGCACTTGGGAAGGACCCGTGTACAAAATCTTGGGTGTGACCCAGCTATGCAGAGTGAAAGGGGTATACTATGGTAAGTAGATAGTTTGTTATGGGGCAAATTCAGTTACACGCTGGTTAGCCTGATTTCTAGAGAAACAAATCCCCCGAAGTAGACTCTGGGCTTACAAACCTATTACAGTATACACTGTAATGTCCCACAAATTGGTCAATGTGTTGTCTGCAGTTCACTGTTGCTATTCACCGTTCTCATCTATTTGTATTTTTAAAGCAAAGTGTACATTTTGACTTGTATTTTTGTTTCTTTGCAACAAAGTACTTTAACTTTGTTATCCTTTTAGCCCTTCCTAGAATTTTCATGATGGCCCACCAACTCCTGCCCCGTGCTTTGGTTTCCCCCAGCTGGCTTTGGGAATCCTTGCGGACTGGTTCTGCTCTCAAAGGAAACCTTCGTATTCTTGATGCCTCGTGGCATCTTCCCAAAACTGGCCGTGACCCATGGCGTGAGTACAAGGAGCGTCATATTCCAGGAGCCTACTTTTTTGACATAGATGCTTGCAGCGATCGCACCTCCCCGTACGACCATATGCTACCTAGTGAGGACCAGTTTGCGGAATATGCAGGCCGACTTGGGCTCTCCAACAACAGCAATGTGGTGGTATATGATGCAAGTGATTTTGGTTCCTACAGTGCTCCTCGGCTTTGGTGGATGTTTAGAGCATTTGGACATCCCCATGTAGCAGTGCTGGATGGTGGCCTTAAAGCATGGCTTAGGGAAGGGCTTCCAGTAAACTCTGGGAAGGAGCCTCGTCAACATCCAACAGAATTCAGGGCAAAGTTGAACACATCGCAGGTTGTGGGACATGAGGAAATGGAAGAGAATGTGGAGAAACATTCATTTCAAGTGGTGGATGCCAGAGTGGAGGGAAGATTTCGGGGGCTTCAGCCCGAGCCCAGGGAAGGTAATGATTGTTTATTTCTTAAAGTACTTCCATGTTTATGAATGTGCTGTTGAGTAATATCATGTAGGTCACGCACCTGGTACCCTAATGCCCTGGGAAATGTTCATCCTACACTGGACCTTGATACATTGATTACCTGATGAACTTACTGTAAGTAGCTGCACTGGAGTTCCTGTGACCTACAGCAGGGGCGCACATTATGGGGTCAATCCAACTAGGTGCAAGTTGCCATTGTCGCGGTGCTTCAATGCCGGCAGTAGCTCTGCATCTCACACACCTTGCAGTCCGATTTCTGCCTGAATTCACTCAAAATTTATTTAAGCCATATAAGGCTGTGAGTGGTTTTGAGCGAGCTGTTGCCGGCTGACTGGCTGGTGCGAGTAACTCACCCAATTTGATTGACCCTTATGTGTTAATCTAAGTTACATTTTTGAGACAATCAAAAGTACTCCAGACATCTTGGGTTGTGGGGTTGCTTTTTTGTTTAGTGTTCATTCTAGCATCCTGTACCTTTTGAAACCCTGTGCAGTTCCTCTTTCCTACATGGGGCATTGCTCTCTGCTTTGGTGCTTCTAGCACACTTTGGTCTGCATCTCATGGCTAACATACAGAGTGAAGTGTGCTAGAAGCACCAAAGCAAAGAGCGACACTGCAGGCAGGAAGGAGTAATTGCACTGGTTGTGACAGGTGCAGGGTGCCAGAATGGACACTTTTTGTTTAAAAAGCACCATAGAATATGCTGCTATATATAAGTACATGTTAATATATTGTATCCGTAAATAAAATATTGTAGATATGGAATAATATAAATAATGGGATCTTTTGAATCCCATGTGTAAGGCTATGTACATACAATAGGTAATTTTTTGAGCCAGGAAGTCAGACAATGGGGTGAACTTACTAAGGTGGCAGGTTCTAAAAAAACAAACAAAAAAAAAAAAAAACCTCCCACCTTAATAAATTTACCCCAATGTCTCATTGTCTTGGGAGCATGTGCTTTATACACTGTAGTCTAATGCCTCTAGGGCTTATTCTCAGCCACACACAAAGTGGCTGCAGTTGCGGACAGTCGCAGAAGCCTGACATAATACCTTATGGTAATGGGAGTATCCATTCAGCTATTATGAGAATGCATGCGTGTGCAAGCGGAAACTCGTGCTGCCCATTGGTTTTACACAAGATGCTCAACAGTCATCACTGGTACCAGATTCGTGCTAGGTGAAAGAGATACGTCTTGAAAAAGGTTCCCTTCCCCGTGTGCACAGAGGTTTAGATACATGGCCATGATACGTCCACAAGTCGGGGTGGTTGTGTGAGATCGCTTTGCCACTGCCCATTTTATGCCACAAAATGGCCCGTTTCATGGAAAGACATTTCAGGCCAAGTTCCGTCCAACTCAGAATAGGATGGGCATATCCAATAGCGTACCTTTGCATCTGTAGTGTTCATTCCAGCACCCTGCACCTATCACAACCTGTGCAGTTTAGCACTGAGATACAGGTCAGTGTGCAGAAGCTCCAGAGCAGAGAACAACACCCCAGACAAAAAAAGAGGAACTGCACAGGATGTAGAAGGTGCATGGTGCTTGAATGAACACAATATCTGCCCATGTGCTGTATGCAAAACCTTGCCATTTGCATCAGTGAATAAGGATCCATGCAACTCTACATCGGCTCTTTGCGCGTAAGCTCTAAACTCTTTATTAAGGGTACTTACCCATTTGCATCCACCTGACTAATAGGTGCCCATTTGCTGGAACCCACTTTCTTTAAGAAATACAGTAGTACTATGGCCCTCATTCCGAGTTGATCGCACCAAGCAACTTTTTGCTGCTGGTGTGATCAACTAATCTCTGCCTATGGGGCCTAATTCAGAGTTGATCGCAGCAGCAAATTTGTTAGCAGTTGGGCAAAACCATGTGCACTGCAGGAGGGACAGCTATAACATGTGCAGAGAGAGTTAGATTTGGGTGGGGTGTATTCAAACTGAAATCTAAATTGCAGTGTAAAAATAAAGCAGCCAGTATTAACTCTGCACAGAAACAATATAACCCACCCAAGTCTAACTCTCTCTGCAAATGTTATATCTGCCCCCCCCTGCAGTGTACATGGTTTTGCCCAACTGCTAACAAAGTTCCTGCTGTGATCAACTCTGAATGACCCCCATGGTTTTGCCCAACTGCTGACACATTTGCTGCTGCGATCAACTCTGAATTACCCCCTATATTGCTTTAAGTTTGATAACAAAGTGACAGACCTATTTTCTGTGTTTCTCATGTGTCCGCGTGTGTAAAGCACAAAACAAATGTGATTTTTAAAAAGCCCAAAAAACAAAACAACCTGGTTAAGCCGGTAACAGTGTCCTCTAGCAAGTGCAGCCGGTGAGAAGTATGTTTATTTTAAGTCCCCTGGTTTGGATATAACCTTGGGCATTGTGTCATACATTAGGTTGCACTCCTGCTTATTGTCACGTACAAATGTAGATTTCAGTCGCCTGTTTCTGTTAACTTTATGGTAAATGCAAACTGAGCTTGAAAAGGGGATATCTGTATAATAAATGACTGGCCTTTCGTATATGTTGGTGTTTAAAGACCATCTGCTTGGGGATCCATTATTTATTGATTTATTTTTCCTCTATTGCTGATGCTTTCTTAATAATTTTTCTTGCGATTCCTCCATCTTTTAGGAATTGAACCTGGACACATCTCTGGATCAATAAACCTCCCTTTCCCGGACTTTCTAACAGAAGATGGATATGAGAAGTCCCCTGAAGAGCTGCGACGTCTCTTCCAGGAGAAGCGCATTGATCTGTTGCGTCCGCTAGTTGCAACGTGTGGCTCTGGAGTCACTGCCTGCCACATAGCTCTAGCCTCTTTCCTCTGTGGTAAAGAAGACACTGCCATATATGATGGATCCTGGGTGGAGTGGTACATGCGTGCTAAGCCAGAAGATGTCGTGTCAGAGGGTAGAGGAAAGACCTTATAAGTGGCCAGTGCCCTATTAGTCACCTTTTGTATGGTGCCCTGAGAACAGCCTCTTCACAAACGTTCTTGTGCCATTGTTTTATGACCAGTGTGCTCACCTGTATAGACTCTTGCCATGGGAACATTTCTGATTAAGTGCCTTATTTCCCCTACAGTATGAGGTGTCTGCCTATGCTCATGCAGGGATTTCATGTTCATAACTTCTTAAGGAGCTCTGAAGTCCTAATCTGGAGTGACTTTTGTTGGCTTACAAAACATATCTCGGAAGATAGCAGAATGAACATCCAGTTTAGCTTTTCATAGTGTTATACGTGAGAACTCTGTGTGATTGGACACGCGTAACCACGTTATCGGTCACTACTCTTGTTGGGGTACAAGGTTGCGTGTACTGTATGTGAATATGATCCTCAATGGTGAAGCACAAACCGGTACAAATGGCGAAGGGGGCTTTTTTTTTATTATTTTGAGTGTGACAAAAATGATTACTAATATAAATTTCTGCAAAAAGGAAGTTGTCCCTACAAAGAAACGGAGACAAAAGAAAAAATGCCTCTTTGTGGGGGCACTCTTTCAATAAATATATATTGTTTAAAAATTCATTTTAATTCAATAAGTTTAAAATTATGTGTATAGAAAAAAGGGCTGTGTGTACCTATTAGCACAGTCCTATTGTAGAGAAATATAAATCAACCATAATTCCGTGGTGAATACAATGTACATAACATGCTCTTCCAATATAACAATGTATCCAAAAAAAGGGAAAAGTTTGTAGCAGCCTCTATATCTAGTGATATGTCTAAGGGTACAGATGAAAATCCCTGCACTCTTGACACAGGATGCAATTTAATTGATTGATTGCCTTTTTGGCATATTGGAAGAAATTGATTAATTAAATGCCAGGTGAAAAATAAAGACAGATATACATCAATATAATAATAATTAAATAGGCAGAAATGTGGCACTTGTTTATCCAAACCATCTACTGAATCACCGGTCGAACAAAAAGATTCAGATTATGTGGATATAGCAAAACTATACTAATTGATACACTTGTTAATCTAATCATATAAGGTCTGACGAGTGCATGAAATCCAATCGCTTGTTAATCTACAGGTCAGTGTCAAAAAAACAACAAGTGTATACAAATAATTCAGCAAGTGCCTAAGAGACTATCCCAGCAGCAGTAATAATCATAAATTATAATAATTGAAAGCTTTTATCATAAAGCGAATACCAGTATAAAGAAAAAGTACCTGCGCCGTTCGTCCGCTAACTTCTGCTGCCTTCCCATGTGTGAAGCCGTCACAGTGAATGGGAGGTGAGAGAGTCAGCGGCCGGAACGGGTATGAAGGAAGGAAAAAGTGGCGTTACTTGCTGTTGTCGGGAAACAGGGAGAGGTGACCCTGTTGGCAGTCTGTCATTGCAGGGAAAACCTACTCCCGTCCCGCAATGAGTGCGCGCCGAAATACCTATAAGAATATTATGTAGTCCTCCCGATGCACTGGAACGCTGCCGCTGGCTTAGCTCATGTCTCTAGTTGCCTGCGAGTCCGGGCCCGTGTGCGCTTCACAGGAGTCCCGGAGGAGACGTCGGAATGACGTCAAACTGGACGTACGTTTCACCCTAGGCCGGGCTTGTTCACCATAGATGATTTATTTTAATTATGATACTGAATTTGCCAAATTATGTTACACACTAGAATTAGAAAACTTGTTGTGAATCATTAGATACTTATTAATGGTAGAAATTACAATGTGATGTGAATACAGATCTCACAGATTAGTCACGGTGGCCACAAGCTTGTTTCCAGTTGGGGTCTGAGCGTTGTATTCACCCCAGGTATTGTTTTTTTGTGTACCAACTTAATGGTTATTTTTACATTCCCACAGATGTCTATTAAACCAGGCCAGAGATTGACGTCTTACGAGCCAATGGTAGCTGTGCATCTTCATTCTTATAGGCACAGAGATGGGGCACTGGACAACCTTTAAAAAGTAACTGCTATATAGTAATCACTTCTTCAAATTTTCTGAATGGGAGATGGAGTTTACTTCTTTGTCTTGCATCACCGGTATTTGTAATGGGAACGTGTTTGATGTGGTTTTTTTTTTTTGTGTGTGACAGAATGTTGATGTTTGTGGAGTTTTGACAACTTTAAAGTAATAAACATGTACAATTTAGCTTCTTATTGGTGCATATATCTACCAAGTTATTAATTTCTTATCTGTACGTAGTTACTGGTACAGTTGGTTAGGAACATTTTAGGTTACTCCAGACATTTTCCGCAAACACAAGATTACGGTTTCCGCTGTAGGCAAAGAACACACAGGAGTGCTGTATCCTATGTAAGATTATACTTCATATTTAAGGCAGATATGGAACAACTGTAACTAAGGCCATCATTGGCAGGCTCGTGGCAGCAGGACAGTGACCTTCAACTAGTGACTTTATCTGGGATCAGGGTTATGAGTACTAATTAGTAGTACAGAGTTTGAATGGGAAGACTAACGGACATCTAGTGGAAAGAGAGGAGCCTATATTACGGGTGTGAGACAAATACCGTGGTGTCAAGCGTACCACATATGATAAATGTTCATACAGTACATTCAACTTGGTCTCTTTTGTTCCTGTTATATAATGACTGAAATATAAATATTATCATTGGCTAATGGCATCTCTACATCAGTGATAAAAGGTGTGTATTGTTCAGCTACATTCCCAGTACACATGTAAATAAACTACTCCATCTTGCTAATAGAATTTACACGGTGGCAGTTTGAGATGACAAGCTTTGACGCCAATAGCCGCCATGTAAGTGGTAGGAATCAGGAGAGTATCCGTCCGGGATCTCGGCGGTCAGAATACAGAAGCCGGAATCCCGACACTACTTGGAATGCCGGCACACTGGCATCCCTAATAGGGTCACCAGCCCGACACCATGGACCCTACTGAGCATCCGCCGGGGTAGGGGTTTGTTAGGTTTAGGCCAAGCATGTCCAAACTGCGGCCCTCCAGCTGTTGTGAAACTACATATTCCAGCATGCCCTGACACAGTTTTGCTAAAGCGGTGTCATGGCATGCTGGGATGTGTAGTTTCTCAACAGCTGGAGGGCCGCAGTTTGGACATGCCTAGTTTAGGCTATGGGGAGTGGGGGTTAGGTTTATGCACCACCGGGAAGAGTTAGGATGCGGGGGTGGGAGGATTAGGGGGCCAGTGTGGGAATGTATACTTACCTTTCCCTGTGGGATTCTGAACATTGGGATGCTGCGGATGGTATTCTGACCGCCAGCATTTCAATCCCAACCCTCTCAGAAGTATATTATTTTCTCTTACATCCTAGTGGATATTGGGGTCTTGTACTTTAGTACCATGGGGGTATAGATGGGTCCACTGGAGCCTGGGCCTTTAAAAACCTTGTGTGTGTGCTGGCTCCTCCCCTCTATGCCCCTCCTACCAGACTCTGTTTAGAAAAATGTGCCCAAGGAGCCTTGTGCATTTCCCTGGAGCTCTAGAGAGTTTCCTTTTGTTTTTATTTTATTATTTTCAGGTAGCCCTGGTTGGCAGCCAGGCTGCCTGCTACGTGGAACTTAGAGGGGGGACCGAACCAACCACCTGAGGGTTAATGGTTTGTAATCCCAGCTGACAGGACACAGAACTCCTGAGGTATTGATCACACATCGTTAGTATGTGTGCCCACACCAGCAGCAAGCCACCACCCTCTAACAGATGCCGAAGTACAAGGTGCGATGAGTGTTACACCGGGGTCCCGGTGCAGTTTTGGCGGCAAGACACGTGGCGGTCACGGGCCCAGAACTGCGGTACCCGCCGCGGACAAACTGGCTAAGGGCTGATGCCCCTCAGTGCTCACTGTCACTAAAAGGCTTTGTGTGTACTGTATGCATATTATGATATTTCTAACCTAGCCAGTATAAACTATTGATCAGGGACCGCGCGCCATTACAGGGGGCGGGACCTGAGGCGGAAAGGTGCCATTTCCTGCTGCTGCGGATCGAGGCTGCAGGCACGCTCCTCCTCCAGAGGCCCATGCTGCTACAGGACTCTGTGCTGGTACCAGGGGGTCATAGAAGGGGGGAACACGCCTGCGGTAGCACGCTGCACTACTGTCGGGTCATACACTAAGTTACACATACTGCTGTGTTTCTGTGTGCTGGTGTCACTCCAGGGCTCTAGGGTCTGTGTGGAGTTGTTTGTCAGTGAGCTGCGCTGTTTTTACAGTTGTGTAAGATGTCTGTGGACATGGTAATGTGTGCTGCTTGTAACTCACCCCCGTCTTCTTCAGCAGGGTCACCCGTGTGAACAATGGGGGTCTTCCGAGTTGTTCGCTAGCTGTTTTCAGTCGCAGCGCGGCGATTAGGTAAAAAAGCGGCACTACTGCATATGTGGCGCAATGTGCATGCGCAACGTACTTTCACAACAGCCGAAGTACTTTCACACAAGGTCTAGCGACGCTTTTCAGTCGCACTGCTGGCCGCAGAGTGATTGACAGGAAAGGGGCGTTTCTGGGAGGTAACTGACCGTTTTCAGGGAGTGTGCTGAAAAACGCAGGCGTGCTTGGGAAAACGCAGGCGTGGCTGGCCGAACGCAGGGCGTGTTTGTGACGTCAAAACAGAAACTAAATAGTCTGAAGTGATCGCAAGCTAGGTGTAGGTCTGGAGCTACTCTGAACCTGCTTGGAAATATTTTTGTAGCCGCACTGCGATCCTTTTGTTCGCACTTCTGCTAAACTAAGATACACTCCCAAAGGGCGGCGGCTTAGCGTTTCCACGGCTGCTAAAAGCAGCTAGCGAGCTATCAACTCTGAATGAGGGCCAATGTTCCTGGTCTCCACAAAGTTACAGTTTACAGGCACCTGCCTGGCTAGATAGTTTTAAAAGCATGATTTAGAATGTTCGTTTGGAATTAGCTGCAGCTAGAAAAGAGACAGGTGTTAAAACACTATTGATTGTATGGCCAAAGCAGCAGGTACCAAGAAGGCTTCTCAGCCCCCTCTAGTAGTTTCACATAAACGCTCACTGCCACAGATGATGATATGGATGAGGACAGCTCTCTGTCCCCAGGGGTGGAGGCTGTCATCTTTGTTGTGAGAGATGCTCTTCACATACTGGATCAGGAGTCAGAGCCAGATAAGGAGTTTTATTTTAATGTTAGACCAAAGACCTCAGCAGCTTTTCCTGTGTCTAAAGAGTTAAACTCCCTGGCCAAGGAAGCATGGTCAAACCCAAATAATAACCTCTGAGGAATTTACATTTCCCCCCCCCAGCTGAGGACAGTAAGGTATGGGAAAAACCCCCGTCAGTCGATACGTCTGTATCCAGACTGTCTAAGAAATTGGTACTTCTGGTGCCAGGGGCTATATCCCAAAAAGAGCTAGCTGACCATAAGACTGAGACTATGCTCAAGGCAATATATACGGCAGCAGGCGCAGCACAACTCCCCACAATTGTTTGTGAGTGGATTTCCAGGGCGGTAGACAAGTGGTCAGATAATGTTCTTGACGGTTTAGACACTCTGCCCCGGGATGAGGTCATTACTCTGCTGCAAAATATACAGGATGCTGCAAATTTTATGAGTGAGGCTATTAAGGAGTTGTGTAAGATAAATGGCTGCACTACTGCTATGGCTGTTTCGGCACGCAGAGCTCTGTGGTTATGTCCGTGGTCGTCAGATGCTGATTCCAAAAAGGGTGTAGAAAATATTCCCTTTTACGGGTGATGCCTTGTTTGGAGACAAATTAAATGGATCTCCCAAGCAACGGCGGGTAAGTCTACCTATCTGCAGTCGGCTGCTCCACCTGCTAGACGTTCTTACACCGGACCCTTCTTGCAGTCCTTTCGTGTGGCTAGGTTCAGAGGCAGGGACTGAGGGGTCTCCACCACTCCCAGAGGATCTCGTGGTAAGTGCCGTAAACCTGCAAATGCTGTCTCCCTGGACCAGGCCACCGGATCCCCTGCCGTTAAGCCTTCCGCGTGACGGTTGGCCCCAGCAGCAAGGTGACTTTCAGGTAGGTGCTCGCCTTCAACACTTCGCTCACGTGTGGGTGGAATCCTGCCGGGATCCTTGGGTGAGGGACTTCATTTCCCAAGGATAGCGGCTGGAATTTCAAACACTCCCTCCTCACAGATTTTTTTTTAAGTCTGGCGTACCAGCTTTACCCGCAGCAAAAGTTACCTTACGAGAGGCTATTCAAACACTCTTGCAGATGGTGGTGGTGGTTCCAGTACCTCCTCTGTTATGCAGCAGGGGGTCTTACTACAGTCATTTTGTTGTTCCCAAACTAGACTGTTCGGGGTGCCCCATCTTGAACCTGGAGTCTCTTAAACCCGTATCTGCGGGTGTTCAAATTCAAGATGAAATCACTGCGGGCGGTGGTGTCTGCTCTGGAGGAGGGGGAATTCCTGATGTCTCTGGATGGCAAGGATGCTTACCTACACATTCCCATGTGTCCCCCTCATCAGGCTTACCTCAAGTTCACCATATTGGACAACCATTTCCAGTTTCAGGCCTTACCCTTTGGATTATCCACAGCTCCGAGGGTCTTCACCGAAGTCATGGTGGAGATGATGCTGCAGATGCGCTTGATTGGAGGAAACATAGTCCCCTACTTGGACGATCTCCTCATAAAGGCTGTGTCCAAGGAGCGTCTGCTGCACAGCATCAATCTGACGACTCGCCTACTTACGGATCATGGGTGGATCCTAAATTTTCAGAAACCTTACCTGGAACCGACCCACCATCTTCAGTTCCTGGGAGTGAGTCTGGATACAGTGTCTCAAAAGGTATTTCTCCCGAGGGACAAGGCCTTGACTATCCAGGCTATGGTTCGCTCGGTGCTCAGTCCTCGCAAGGTATCCATACATCTTTGCATTCTATTACTGGGCAAGATAGTGGCTGCTTATGAGGCTATCCAATACGGCAGATTTCATGCCCATCCATTTCAGCTTGCTCTACCTGACAAATGGTCAGGGTCTCACCTTTAATATGCATTAGGAAGTGACCTTATCTCCGAAAGCCCGGATTTCTCTATTATGGTGGCTACAGGTTCCTCACCTGGTGGAGGGCAGGAGTTTCAATAGCCACTCATGGACTCTACTGACAATGGGTGCCAGCCGCCAGGGTTGGGGGGCTGTGACCCAAGGGGCCCAGTTCCAGGGAATATGGTCAAGACACGAGTCTGTTCTTCTAATAAACATCCTCAGGGCAATTTACAATGCTCTTCTGCAGGTGTCTCATCTCCTGAAGGATCAGGCAATCCAGGCTCAGTAGGACAACACCACGGCTGTGGCGTATATATACCGACAAGGGGGAACAAGAAGCAAAGCGGCGATGCGAGAGGTGTCAAAAATCCTCCTCTGGGCGGAGGCCAACGCAAGGGCCATCTCAGCCATATTCATTCCAGGAGTGGACAACTGGCAAGCAGACTTCCTCAGCAGGCACGACCTCCATCTGGGGGAATGGGGCCTACATCACCAGGTGTTTCAACAGCTTATTCACCGGAGGCGCTGTCCGCAGATAGATCTGATGGCTTCTCGACTTAACAAGAAGCTGTGCCGTTACTGTTCCAGAACGAGGGATCCGCAGGCTGTTGCAGTGGACGCACTGACAATGCCGTTGAGGTACCAGTTTGTATACCTGTTCCCTCCTCTACCGCTAATCCCAAGAGTTCTAAGAAGGGAAAGCGTTCAGGCCATTCTAATGGCCCCGGATTGGCCGCGAAGGCCCTGGTACTCGGACCTCCTAACCATGGCTCCGGAGGATCCCTGGCCTCAACTGCTCCGAGACTATCTTCAGCAAGGTCCATTCGTCTATCCAGACTTGCAGCGGCTACGTTTGACGGCTTGGAAGTTGAGAGGGAAATTCTACTAGGAAAGGTTTTCCCTCCAGGGTTATTTCCACCATGGCCCAGACTAGGAAGATAGTTACGTTGAAACATTACCATCGTATCTGGAAAAAGTATGTTTCCTGGTGTGAGGGTAAAAAGGTTTCTCCCGTGGAATTTAGAACTGGTCGTTTTCTACTTTTTCTTGCAAGCGGGAGTGGATATGGCCTACGGTTAGGCTCCATCAAAGTCCAGATTTTTGCGTTTCTTCTTTAAACAACTTGCTGTGTTGCCTGAAGTACAAACTTTCTTGAAGGGAGTTCTTCATTTGCAACTGCCCTTTGTACCTCCCAAGGCTCCGTGGGACCTCAGTGTGGTTCTGTCCTTTCTCCAATCGGACTGGTTTGAACCCTTACATAGGGTGGAGTTATAATTTCTCACCTGGAAGATGGTGATGTTATTGGCATTGGAGTCTGTCAGACGGGTGTCTGAATTGGGGGCCTTATCCTGTAAGAGCCCTTATTTGATATTTCATGAAGACAGAGCGGAACTTAGGACCCGTCCTCAGTTCTTATCAAAAGTGGTGTCAGTCAGCCTTTCATGTGAATCAAACTATTGTGGGTCCGTTGTCTGACGTTGCCGTTGGTCCTGAGTCCCTGAAGATTTATGTCAAAAGGACTGCTCGTTATCGGAAATCTGACTGTCCTTTATGATGCCTCCAAGGTTGGTCGGCCGTCTTCTAAGCATTCTATTGCTCGGTGGCTCTGGTTGACCATCCGTCAGGCATATACTTCAGCGGCTCTGCCCTTGCCGACATCAATTCATGCCCACTCAACAAGGTCTGTGGGCTCTTCCTGGGCGGCTGTCTGGGGAGTATCGGCCCTATAGTTGTGCTGAGCTGCTACTTGGTCTGGTCTGTTCCTGGACTTTCCTGGTAATGTATGATTGCCATCACCTGTGGTGAGCTAGTTAATTGATAATAAAGGTGTTTCACCACAGGTGATTGCAATCATACATTACCAGCAAAGTCCAGGAACAGAGCATTTTCTCCCTCATGGAAAGGGTCAGGTAGGCAAGTATGGCTTAGATCAGTGTTTCCCAACCGCGGTCCTCAAGGCACACTAACAGTCCTGGTTTTAGTGATATCCAGGCTTGAACACAGGTGACTTAGTTAATACCTCAGTTATTTTGATTTAACCATCGGTGCTGAAGCCTGGATATCACTAAAACCTGCACCGTTGGTGTGCCTTGAGGGCCGCGGTTGGGAATGCCTGGCTTAGATTATACAAGGTTGAGTCGCATTATTATGACCACCAGCTAACAGTAACCGCTTCGGAGCCCCATTCACAGCAGGGTTTGCTAAACTGGCATTTTAGACACACGTTTGTGATTGCCCCCCAGGTTTATTTTGAATTTGAGCTGCTTCACTATAGCGTGTCGGTCAACCCTCACGCACCTTCGTAGCTGGCGTTCACCTCTCATATAAATGGCGCATGGTGCTCCGCAGTTTCCACATCTGTTATTCGCAATGGTACCATTTGTCCAGTCACAATGCACTATCACTACAGCAGCATGTGGCATGGTCTTGCCTAATTGCTAACAAACCTGAATAAGGCCCAATATTTTTTCTTGCTGTGCAATAGATTAACAGATTAATCCACTCTTTTTATCTATAGGATAACCTTGTAGACTGACTCCTAATTTTTTTAATTCATTAACACAAACTTCTGAGTGAACAGATCTTACACACAGTGTCCTGTTCTATTACTGCTTGCCTGGAACAACCATCAGGAGAGATATTCTAGAGAGGATAGGGAGATATTGTATCACTAATGGAATTTTTGCTTAGAGATGGTAGAAAATATACTAAGGACAATACATTCAATCACTCTTAGGACAAGGAAAATGTTTTTCTCCATTTATTGTGAAGGTCAAAATGCACACAGAGACCCCATACAGTTCATATTTTCTGTGTCTCCTCACAGAATCACAAGTGAAATAATTAGCTCCACCTGTGTCTCTTTTAAAATGTGTCTGTGAGTAATGGCTGCACCTGTGCACCTGCTAGATGACCTGGAAAATGAGTCAATGAGTAATGGCTGCACCTGTGCGATACATCCCAACATGACCCTCTCCAGGAGGGACAAAATGCTCTGCTTCTGGATTTTTCTCTTAATTTATGATTGTTGGCACCTGTTTTGAACAGGTTAATGGATCAGAAAGGTGTTTCAGCACAGGTGATGGCAATCATACATTAAGAGGTAAGTCTAGGAGCAGAGCATTCTGTCCCTCCTGGAGACGGTTATGTTGGGAGGTATACCTGTGCACCTTCTAGGGGACCTGGAAAAAGTGTCGGTGAGCAATGAGTGCACCTGTTCATCTGCTAGGTGAGTTGGAAAACGTGAACCCGAGGACTGAGTTTGAGAACCACTGGCATTGTACCTTTAATAATCGCACTTGCCATCTGTAATTAATCTGTCCCCACATCCAGTATATTGTTTCAAATTAATTAATTTAAAAAAAAATGTAACAGGCAGCTTGCTCTGCTCCCAGACAACCATAAAAATTTTTCTCTTACGTCCTAGAGGATGCTGGGGACTCCGTAAGGACCATGGGGATAGACGGGCTCCGCAGCAGACATGGGCACTTTAAGAAAGACTTTAGGTATGGGTGTGCACTGGCTCCTCCCTCTATGCCCCTCCTCCAGACCTCAGTTTACTACTGTGCCCAGAGGAGACTGGGTGCATTACAGGGAGCTCTCCTGAGTTTCCTGAAAGAAAGTATTTTGTTAGGTTTTTTATTTTCAGGGAGCCTGCTGGCAACAGCCTCCCTGCATCGTGGGACTGAGGAGAGAGAAGCAGACCTACTTCTGTGAGTTTCAAGGCTCTGCTTCTTAGGCTACTGGACACCATTAGCTCCAGAGGCAGTCGGAACACAGGTCTCGCCCTGGAGTTCGTCCCGAAGCCGCGCCGCCGTCCTCCTCACAGAGCCGGAAGATAGAAGCCGGGTTAGTATGAGAAGAAAGAAGACTTCAGAGGCGGCAGAAGACTTCAGATCTTCACTGAGGTAATGCACAGCAGTAAAGCTGTGCGCCATTGCTCCCACACAGCACACACAAACGGCAGTCACTGTAAGGGTGCAGGGGGGGGGGGGGGGGGGCAGGGCAGACACCTGAGTGGATGGGCTTATGGAAAGTAATGAGTGCACGTATAGACTCCCTCTGGCAAAAGTAGATATATACAGCTAGGCACTGTATATATAAAGAACCCCCGCCAGTTTTTTATATATTTTAGCGGGACAAAAGCCCGCCGCTGAGGGGGCGGGGCTTCTTCCTCAGCACTCACCAGCGCCATTTTCTCCACAGCACAGCGCTGAGAGGAAGGTCCCCGGACTCTCCCCTTCTTATCCACAGTGAAAGAGGGTTTCACTGTGGATAAGGGGGGGGCACATAATTTGGCACAAAAATAAAGATTACAGCGCTATCTGGGTAAACATATTGTGTGTGTTTTTTTTCCTGGGTCATATAGCGCTGGGTGTGTGCTGGCATACTCTCTCTCTGCCTCTCGAAAGGGCCTTGTGGGGGAACTGTCTTCAGATAAGAGGATTCCCTGAGTGTGTGGTGTGTCGGTACGTGTGTGTCGACATGTCTGATGTAGAAGGCTTTCCTAGGGAGGAGGAGGAGCAAATGAATGTGGTGTCTCCGTCAACAACGCCGACACCTGACTGGTCGGATATGTGGAATGTTTTAGGTGCTAATGTAAATTTATTGCACAAAAGATTAGACAAAGCGGAAGCTAGGGAACAGCCAGGGAGTCAACCCATGTCTGTACCTATGTCGCAGGGACCTTCGGGGTCTCAAAAGCGCCCACTATCCCAAATAGTAGACACAGATACCGACACGGATTCTGACTCCAGTGTCGACTATGATGATGCAAAGTTACAGCCAAAATTGGCTAAATGTATTCGATATATGATTATTGCAATAAAAGATGTTTTGCATATCACAGAGGAACCCCCTGTCCCTGACACGAGGGTACACATGTATAAGGGAAAGAAACCTGAGGTAACCTTTCCTCCCTCACATGAGCTGAACGAGTTATGTGAAAAAGATTGTGAATCTCCAGACAAAAAACTGCAGATTGCCAAAAGGATCCTTATGTCGTATCCTTTCCCGCCAACGAACAGGATACGGTGGGAATCCTCCCCTAGGGTGGACAAAGCGTTGACACGCTTATCCAAAAAGGTAGGCCAACCCAAGATACGGCTACCCTCAGGGATCCTGCTGATCGCAAGCAGGAGATTACCTTGAGGTCCATTTACACATTCGGGTACCTTACTCAGACCGGCTATTGCGTCGGCTTGGGTGTGTAGCGCTGTAGCAACATGGACAGATACCTTATCAGCGGAAATTGAAACCCTGGATAAGGATACCATCTTATTGACCCTAGGACATATAAAAGATGCTGTCTTATATATGAGAGATGCTCAAAGAGACATTGCTTTGCTGGGTTCTAGAGTCAACGCTATGTCGATTTCTGCTAGAGGAGTCCTATGGACCCGGCAATGGACAGGTGAGGCCGACTCAAAAAGGCATATGGAGGTTTTACCTTACAATGGTGAGGAATTGTTTGGAGAAGGTATCTCGGACCTGGTCTCCACGGCTACAGCTGGTAAATCCAATTTCTCTAACGTCCTAGTGGATGCTGGGAACTCCGTAAGGACCATGGGGAATAGCGGGCTCCGAAGGAGGCTGGGCACTCTAGAAAGATTTAGGACTACCTGGTGTGCACTGGCTCCTCCTACTATGACCCTCCTCCAAGCCTCAGTTAGATTTCGTGCCCGGCCGAGGTTGGATGCACACTAGGGGCTCTCCTGAGCCCTTAGAAAGAAAGTATAGTTTTAGGTTTTTTATTTTCAGTGAGACCTGCTGGCAACAGGCTCACTGCAGCGAGGGACTAAGGGGAGAAGAAGCAAACTCGCCTGCTTGCAGCCGGATTGGGCTTCTTAGGCTACTGGACACCATTAGCTCCAGAGGGATCGACCGCAGGCCCAGTCCTTGGTGTTCGGTCCCGGAGCAGCGCCGCCGTCCCCCTTACAGAGCCAGAAGCAAGAAGAGGTCCGGAAAAACGGCGGCAGAAGACATCAGTCTTCACCAAGGTAGCGCACAGCACTGCAGCTGTGCGCCATTGCTTCTCATGCACACTTCACACTCCGGTCACTGAGGGTGCAGGGCGCTTGGGGGGGGGGGTGGGGGGCTCCCTGAGCTGCAATAAAAACACCTTGGCTGGCAAAAATACCACAATATATAGCCCTAGAGGCTATATATGTGGTAAATTCCCCTGCCAGAATCCAGAAAAAAGCGGGAGAATAGGCCGCGGAAAAGGGGCGGAGCTATCTCCCTCAGACACACTGGCGCCATTTCTCCTTCACAGATCCGCTGGAAGGAAGCTCCCTGGCTCTCCCCTGCAGTCTACACGTCAGAACAGGGTAAAAACAGAGAGGGGGGGCACTAAATTTGGGCGCAATACATATATAATATAAAAAGCAGCTATAGGGGACATAACTCAGTCCCTGCATTATATAGCGCTCTGGTGTGTGCTGGCATACTCTCACTCTGTCCCCCCAAAGGGCTTTTGTGGGTCCTGTCCTCATTCGGAGCATTCCTTGTGTGTGTGCGGTGTGTCGGTACGGCTGTGTCGACATGTTTGATGAGGATAATGATGTGGAGGCGGAGTAGATGCCTTTAGAAGGGATGTCACCCCCTGCGGGGCAGACACCTGAGTGGATGGGCTTATGGAAAGTAATGAGTGCACGTATAGACTCCCTATATAAGAAAATCGACGACATGCCAAATGTGGGACAGCCGTCTTCTCAGCTCGTGCCTGCCCAGGCGTCGCATGGGTCGTCAGGGGCTCTAAAACGCCCGCTACCTCAAGCAGACCCAGATGTCGACACTGATACTGACGCCAGTGTCGACGACGATGAGTCAAACCTGATGCCCACTAAGGCCATTCACTGTATGATTGAGGCAATGAAAGAGGTGTTAAACATTTCTGATATAACTACTGGTACCACTAAAAAGGGTATTATGTTTGGAGAGAAAAAACTACCCGTAGTTTTTCCCCCATCAGATGAATTAAATGAAGTGTGTGAAGAAGCGTGGGCTTTCCCTGATAAAAAATTGGTAATTCCTAAGAAGGTACTAATGGTGTTCCCTTTCCCGCCAGAGGATAGGTCACGTTGGGAAACACCCCCTAGAGGGGATAAAGCGATCACACGTTTGTCTAAAAAGGTGGCACTACCGTCTCAGGATACGGCCGCCCTCAAGGAACCTGCTGATAGAAAGCAGGAGGCGATACTGAAGTCTGTATATACACACACACAGGCATTATACTTAGGCCAGCTATTGCGTCAGCTTGGATGTGCAGTGCTGCCGCGGCTTGGTCAGATAAACTGTCAGAAAATATTGACACATTAGACAGAGACACGATCCTGTTAAGCATAGACCATATAAAAGACTCAGTCTTATATATGAGAGATGCACAGAGGGAAATCTGCCGACTGGCATCTAAAGTAAGTGCATTGTCCATTTCTGCTAGGAGAGGCTTATGGACTCGCCAGTGGACAGGAGATGCAGATTCTAAAAAGCACATGGAAGTGTTGCCTTATAAGGGTGAGGAATTATTTGGGGATGGTCTCTCGGACCTAGTTTCCACAGCAACGTCTGGGAAGTCAGCATTTTTACCCCATGTCCCCTCACAGCCTAAGAAGGCGCCGTTTTATCAGGTTCAGTCCTTTCGGACCCAGAAAAACAGGCGTGGAAAAGGCGGGTCTTTTCTGTCCAGAGGCAGAGGTAGGGGAAAAAGGCTGCAACAAACAGCAGGTTCCCAGGAGCAAAAGTCCTCCCCCGGTTCTTCTTCCAAGTCCGCCGCATGACGGTGGGGCTCCACAGGCGGAGCCAGGTACGGTGGGGGGTCGCCTCAAAAATTTCAGCGATCAGTGGGTTCGCTCACAGGTGGATCCCTGGATCCTGCAAATAGTATCTCAGGGGTACAAGCTGGAATTCGAGGCGTCCCCACCCCACCGATTCCTAAAATCTGCCTTGCCAATTGCTCCCTCAGACAGGGAGGCGGTGCTAACGGCAATTCACAAGCTGTATTCTCAGCAGGTGATAATCAAGGTACCCCTACTTCAACAAGGCCGGGGTTATTATTCCACACTATTTGTGGTACCGAAACCGGACGGTTCGGTGAGACCCATTCTAAATTTGAAATCCTTGAACACATACATAAAGAAATTCAAGTTCAAGATGGAATCGCTCAGGGCGGTTATTGCAAGCCTGGACGAGGGGGATTACATGGTATCCCTGGACATCAAGGATGCTTACTTGCATGTCCCCATTTACCATCCTCACCAGGAGTACCTCAGATTTGTGGTACAGGATTGCCATTACCAATTCCAGACGCTGCCGTTTGGACTGTCCACGGCACCGAGGGTATTTACCAAGGTTATGGCGGAAATGATGATACTCCTTCGAAGAAAGGGAGTTTTAATTATCCCGTACTTGGACGATCTCCTAATAAAAGCGAGGTCCAAGGAACAGTTGTTGGTGGGAGTAGCACTATCTCAGGAGGTGCTGCACCAGCACGGCTGGATTCTGAATATCCCAAAGTCACAGCTGGTTCCGACGACACGACTACTGTTCCTGGGTATGATTCTGGATACAGTCCAGAAAAAGGTGTTTCTCCCGGAGGAGAAAGCCAGGGAGTTGTCATCTCTAGTCAGAGACCTCCTGAAACCAAAACAGGTATCAGTGCATCGCTGCACGCGGGTCCTGGGAAAGATGGTGGCTTCTTACGAAGCAATTCCCTTCGGCAGGTTCCATGCCAGAATCTTTCAGTGGGACCTGTTGGACCAGTGGTCCGGATCGCATCTTCAGATGCATCGCTTGATAACCCTGTCTCCAAGAACCAGGGTGTCGCTACTGTGGTGGCTGCAGAGTGCCCATCTTCTAGAGGGCCGCAGGTTCGGCATACAGGACTGGGTCCTGGTGACCACGGATGCCAGCGTTCGAGGCTGGGGGGCAGTCACACAGGGAAGAAACTTCCAAGGACTATGGTCGAGTCAGGAGACTTCCCTTCACATAAATATTCTGGAACTAAGGGCCATCTACAATGCCCTAAGTCAAGCAAAATCCCTGCTCCTACACCAGCCGGTGCTGATCCAGTCAGACAACATCACGGCAGTCGCCCATGTAAATCGACAGGGCGGCACAAGAAGCAGGATGGCGATGGCGGAAGCCACAAGAATTCTCCGATGGGCGGAGAATCATGTACTAGCACTGTCAGCAGTGTTCATTCCGGGAGTGGACAACTGGGAAGCAGACTTCCTCAGCAGACACGACCTCCACCCGGGAGAGTGGGGACTTCATCCAGAAGTCTTCCAGATGCTGGTAAACCGTTGGGAAAAACCACAGGTGGACATGATGGCGTCCCGCCTCAACAAAAAGTTAAAAAGATATTGCGCCAGGTCAAGGGACCCTCAGGCGATAGCTGTGGACGCTCTAGTGACACCGTGGGTGTACCAGTCGGTTTATGTGTTCCCTCCTCTGCCTCTCATACCAAAGGTATTGAGAATAATAAGAAAGCGAGGAGTAAACACCATTCTCGTGGTTCCAGATTGGCCAAGACGAACGTGGTACCCGGAACTTCAAGAGATGCTCTCAGAGGACCCGTGGCCTCTACCGCTTAGACAGGACCTGCTACAACAGGGGGCCCTGTCTGTTCCAAGACTTACCGCGGCTGCGTTTGACGGCATGGCGGTTGAACACCGGATCCTAAAGGAAAAGGGTATTCCGGAAGAAGTCATTCCTACGCTTATTAAGGCCAGGAAAGATGTTACGGCAAAGCATTATCACCGCATATGGCGGAAATATGTTGCATGGTGCGAGGCCAAAAAGGCCCCAACAGAGGAATTTCAACTAGGTCGATTTCTGCATTTCCTGCAAGCAGGAGTGAATATGGGCCTAAAACTAGGCTCCATTAAAGTACAGATCTCGGCTCTGTCGATTTTCTTTCAAAAAGAACTAGCTTCAGTACCTGAAGTTCAGACATTTGTGAAAGGAGTGCTGCATATTCAGCCCCCATTTGTGCCTCCTGTGGCACCTTGGGATCTCAACGTGATGTTGAGTTTCTTAAAATCACATTGGTTTGAGCCACTAAAAACCGTGGATCTGAAATATCTCACGTGGAAAGTGGTCATGTTATTGGCCTTGGCTTCAGCCAGGCGAGTGTCAGAATTGGCGGCTTTATCATGTAAAAGCCCTTATCTGATTTTCCATATGGATAGGGCAGAATTGAGGACTCGTCCCCAGTTTCTCCCTAAGGTGGTGTCAGCGTTTCACCTGAACCAGCCTATTGTGGTGCCTGCGGCTACTAAGGATTTGGAGGACTCCAAGTTGCTAGACGTTGTCAGGGCCCTGAAAATATATGTTTCCAGGACGGCTGGAGTCAGAAAATCTGACTCGCTGTTTATCCTGTATGCACCCAACAAGCTGGGTGCTCCTGCTTCTAAGCAGTCTATTGCTCGCTGGATTTGTAGTACAATTCAGCTTGCACATTCTGTGGCAGGCATGCCACAGCCAAAATCTGTAAATGCCCATTCCACAAGGAAGGTGGGCTCATCTTGGGCGGCTGCCCGAGGGGTCTCGGCTTTACAACTTTGCCGAGCAGCTACTTGGTCAGGGGCAAACACATTTGCAAAATTCTACAAATTTGATACCCTGGCTGAGGAGGACCTGGAGTTCTCTCATTCGGTGCTACAGAGTCATCCGCACTCTCCCGCCCGTTTGGGAGCTTTGGTATAATCCCCATGGTCCTTACGGAGTTCCCAGCATCCACTAGGACGTTAGAGAAAATAAGAATTTACTCACCGGTAATTCTATTTCTCGTAGTCCGTAGTGGATGCTGGGCGCCCATCCCAAGTGCGGATTGTCTGCAATACTTGTAAATAGTTATTGTTAACAAAAGGGTTATTGTTGAGCCATCTGTTGAGAGGCTCAGTTGTTTTCATACTGTCAAACTGGATATAGTATCACGAGTTGTACGGTGTGATTGGTGTGGCTGGTAAGAGTCTTACCCGGGATTCTAAATCCTTCCTTATTATGTCTGCTCGTCCGGGCACGGTGTCCTAACTGAGGCTTGGAGGAGGGTCATAGTGGGAGGAGCCAGTGCACACCAGGTAGTCCTAAATCTTTCTAGAGTGCCCAGCCTCCTTCGGAGCCCGCTATTCCCCATGGTCCTTACGGAGTTCCCAGCATCCACTACGGACTACGAGAAATAGAATTACCGGTGAGTAAATTCTTAATTTTTTGCCTTATATTCCCTCACAGCCTAAGAAAGCGCCACATTATCAAATGCAGTCCTTTCGGTCACAGAGAAAAAAGAAAGTACGAGGCGCGTCCTTTCTTGCCAGAGGTAAGGGCAGAGGAAAGAAGCTGCACAACACAGCTAGTTCCCAGGAACAGAAGTCCTCCCCGGCCTCTACAAAATCCACCGCATGACGCTGGGGCTCCGCTAAGGGAGTCCGCTCCAGTGGGGGCACGTCTTCGACTTTTCAGCCACATCTGGGTTCACTCACAGGTGGATCCCTGGGCAATAAAAATAGTTTCTCAGGGTTACAAGCTGGAATTCGAAGAGGTGCCTCCTCGCCGGTTTTTCAAATCGGCCCTGCCGGCTTCTCCCCCAGAAAGGGAGTTAGTGTTAAATGCAATTCACAAATTGTATCTTCAACAGGTGGTGGTCATGGTTCCCCTACTTCAACAAGGGAGGGGATATTACTCAACCCTGTTTGTAGTCTCGAAACCGGACGGTTCGGTCAGACCCATTTTAAATTTAAAATCCCTGAACCTATACTTGAAAAGGTTCAAGTTCAGGATGGAATCGCTCAGAGCGGTCATCGCCAGCCTGGAAGGGGGGATTTTATGGTATCCCTGGACATAAAGGATGCATACCTTCATGTTCCCATATATCCACCTCATCAGGCGTACCTGAGATTTGCGGTACAGGATGGTCATTACCAATTTCAGACGTTGCCGTTTGGGCTTTCCACGGCCCGAGGATTTTCACCAAGGTAATGGCGGAAATGGTGGTGCTTCTGCGCAAGCAGGGTGTCACAATTATCTCGTACTTGGACGATCTCCTCATAAAAGTGAGATCAAGAGAGCAGTTGCTGAGCAGCATGTCACTTTCACTGAAAGTGTTACAGCAACACGGCTGGATTCTCAATATCTCGAAGTCGCAGCTGGTTCCTACGACTCGTCTGACTTTCTTGGGCATGATTCTGGATACAGACCAGAAAAGGGTTTATCTTCCGATAGAAAAGGCTCAGGAACTCATGACCCTGGTCAGGAACCTATTGAAGCCAAAACAGGTGTCAGTGCATCACTGCACTCGAGTCCTGGGAAAGATGGTGGCATCGTACGAGGCCATTCCCTTCGGCAGGTTCCATGCGAGGACCTACTGGACAAGTGGTCTGGGTCACATCTACAGATTCATCAGTTGATCGCCTTGTCCCCCAGGGCCAGGGTATCTCTCCTGTGGTGGCTGCAGAGTGCTCACCTTCTAGAGGGCCGCAGGTTCGGCATTCAGGACTGGGTTCTGGTGACCACGGACGCAAGCCTCCGAGGTTGGGGAGCAGTCACACAGGGAAGGAACTTCCAAGGACTTTGGACAAGTCAAGAGACTTGTCTTCACATCAACGTCCTGGAGCTGAGGGCCCTATACAACGCCCGTCGTCAAGCGGAGACCTTGCTTCGCGACTTACCAGTTCTGATTCAGTCAAACAACATCACCGCGGTGGCTCATGTAAACCGCCATGGCGGCACAAGGAGCAGAGTGGTGATGGCGGAAGCCGCCAGGATTCTTCGCTGGGCGGAAAATCATGTAAGCGCACTGTCAGCAGTGTTCATTCCGGGAGTGGACAACTGGGAAGCAGACTTCCTCAGCAGGCACGACCTGCATCCAGGAGAGTGGGGACTTCATCAGGAAGTCTTCACACAGATTGCAAGTCAAGACATGATGGCGTCCCGCCTCAACAAAAAGCTACAGAGATATTGCGCCAGGTCAAGAGACCCTCAGGCGGTAGCTGTGGACGCCCTAGTGACACCGTGGGTGTTCCAGTCGGTCTATGTGTTTCCTCCTGTTCCTCTCATCCCAAAGGTGTTGAGAATAATAAGAAAAAGAGTACAGACAATTCTCATTGTTCCAGATTGGCCGCAAAGGGCCTGGTATCCGGATCTGCAGGAGATGCCCACAGAAGATCCGTGGCCTCTTCCTCTAAGGCAGGATTTGTTGCAACAGGGGCCCTGTCTGTTCCAAGACTTACCGCGGCTGCGTTTGACGGCATAGCGGTTGAACGCCGGATCCTAGCGGAAAAGGGCATTCCGGATGAGGTCATTCCTACTCTGATAAAGGCTAGGAAGGACGTGACAGCTAAACATTATCACCGTATATGGCGAAAGTATGTTTCTTTGTGTGAGGCCAGGAATGCTCCTACGGAAGAATTCCATCTGGGCCGTTTCCTTCACTTCTTACAAACTGGAGTGAATTTGGGCCTAAAATTAGGCTCCATTAAGGTTCAGATTTCGGCCTTATCTATTTTCTTTCAAAAATAATTGGCTTCTCTCCCAGAAGTACAGACTTTTGTGAAGGGAGTGCTGCATATTCAGCCTCCTTTTGTACCTCCGGTGGCGCCTTGGGACCTTAACGTGGTGTTGAGTTTCCTTAAGTCGCACTGGTTTGAACCACTTCAAACGGTGGAGTTAAAATATCTCACTTGGAAGGTGGTCATGTTATTAGCCTTGGCTTCGGCTAGGCGAGTGTCGGAATTGGCGGCTTTGTCTCATAAAAGCCCCTATCTGGTTTTCCATATGGATAGAGCGGAATTGCGGACCCGTCCTCAATTTTTGCCTAAGGTGGTGTCATCTTTTCATATGAACCACCCTATTGTGGTGCCTGTGGCTACACGAGACTTGGAGGATTCCGAGTCCCTTGATGTGGTCAGGGCTTTGAAAATTTACGTGGCCTGAACGGCTAGAGTCAGAAAAACAGAAGCACTGTTTGTCCTGTATGCAGCCAACAAGGTTGGCGCTCCTGCTTCAAAGCAGTCTATTGCTCGCTGGATCTGTAACACGATTCAGCAGGTGCATGCGACGGCTGGATTGCCGTTACCAAAATCAGTCAAGGCCCATTCCACTAGGAAGGTGGGCTCGTCTTGGGCGGCTGCCCGAGGGGTCTCGGCACTACAGCTGTGCCGAGCTGCTACTTGGTCGGGTTCAAACACCTTTGCAAAGTTCTATAAGTTTGATACCCTGGCTGAGGAGGACCTCCTGTTTGCTCAATCGGTGCTGCAGAGTCATCCGCACTCTCCCGCCCGTTTGGGAGCTTTGGTATAATCCCCATGGTCCTTACGGAGTCCCCAGCATCCTCTAGGACGTAAGAGAAAATAAGATTTTAAACCTACCGGTAAATCTTTTTCTCGTAGTCCGTAGAGGATGCAGGGCGCCCGTCCCAAGTGCGGACTACTTCTGCAAGACTTGTATATAGTTTTGCTTACATAAGGGTTATGTTATAGTTTTCATCGGTCTCCGACTGATGCTATGTTGTTTTTTCATACTGTTAACTGGTTAGTTTATCACAAGTTATACGGTGTGAATGGTGTGGGCTGGTGTGAATCTTGCCCTTGGTTTAACAAAAATCCTTTCCTCGTACTGTCCGTCTCCTCTGGGCACAGTTTCTCTAACTGAGGTCTGGAGGAGGGGCATAGAGGGAGGAGCCAGTGCACACCCATACCTAAAGTCTTTCTTAAAGTGCCCATGTCTCCTGCGGAGCCAGTCTATTCCCATGGTCCTTACGAAGTCCCCAGCATCCTCTACGGACTACGAGAAAAAGATTTACCGGTAGGTTTAAAATCTTATTTTTTCTGTTCTATAATTATGTGTGTTGGTATTTATTGATTTTATTTTATTTTATTTCTATGGTATACTGGACTGTATAATGGACTCCTGTCCATTATATTGAAAAACAGGGGTGGCATAGCCACTCCAAGGGTTCGTATCTTGTTAGTTATTTTTCCTGAGGTGACTGGGAGTATCCCTGGTACCTTTCAGCATTGGGTTGGTAGCCTCCAGGATTGCAGCTTTGATTTCACTTATGAGCACCCTTCCCTATTTAGAGGCAGTAGCCATGTGCTTACAAAGCTTTGGCTTTTCACTAGAGCCGGGGCACCCCAAGTTCACAGACTTCTCTATTGCAGAGAATTCTGAATTGGTGGGACTTGCTGTCTCTTTGTTAATTATTTTATTTCACAATACACTATGGCCCAGATTTATCAAGCTTTGAAGAGTGATAAATTGCACTGTAATAAAGTACCAACCAACCAGCTCCTAACTGTCCTATTTCAAACACAGCCTGTAACATGGCAGTTTTTTTTATCACCATGCAATTTATCACTCTCCAAGGCTTGATAAATCTGGGCCTATATGTTTTATTACAGGGGTAAGTGTCTGAATTCAGCTGCATTTTCTCTTACGTCTAAGAGGATACTGGGAATCCATTTAGTACCATGGAGTATAGACGGGTCCACTAGGTGCTTTGGGCACTTTAAGAATTTGATAGTGTCGGCTGGCTCATCCCTCCATGCCCCTCCTATCAGAGTCTGTTTAGAAAATGTGCCTGGAGGAGCCGGTCACGTCTCTGAAAGCTCCTGAAAAGTTTTCTGCATTTATTTTATATGTTTGTTATTTTCAGGCAGGACTGGATGGCACCAGCCTGCCTGCTTCGTGGGTCTAAAGGGTCCCATACAGTAGGGAGATGTATCTCAGCAATGACTTCCATGCAATTTTCCTGCAATCTCGCCGGGAGCTTCCCAGGAGGCCTGCAATTGCGATGTCATACTTGAGTGTATCTTTACATGTGATTTATCTCAGGCAATCTAATGTAATTAAACCTCTTGAAGGATTAATGGTCCCATTCCCCGCTGACAGGACACTAGCTCCTGAGGTAACTTCGAAATTTCAAATCCATAAAAGGTTGATATCATCTTTTCCTTTTCCTCCTGAGGATAGAAAAATTGGGAAAATCCACCGATAGTGGATGCATCAGTATCCAGCCTGTCACGGAAAATTGTATTGCCTGTCCCTGGTGCAGCCTTCCTGAAAGACACGGCTGATCGTAGAATTGAGAATACACTCAAATCTTTGTATACAGCTGCTGGGGTGGCTCAGAGACCCACTATAGCATGTAGGTGAATTACCAAGGCCACCGCAAAATGGTCTGGTAACCTTATACCCCTTTTACACTGACAATTTTATCCCAGGATTTTGCACGTGAACGCGCATCATCCCGGGATTTTTGTGAGTGTAAAAGGGTACATTTCCCAATTCCCGGGACGAGCATCCCGGGATTTCAACCCAGGTCTCGACCTGGGTTGAATCCGGGACCGTCCTGGGAAGATGTGCAGTGTGAACGGGTATACTGGGTCAAGGCGACCCGGCACCCGTTCTCTGTATGGGAGGAGGCAGTGCTTGCAGAAGATTATCTCCAAGCACCGCCTCCGCTAGAGTCAGCGGTGACGTCACCGACCCGGCAATATGCCGGGTCGGCCCGCTAATGTGAAAGGGCCATTCCCGGGAATGTGTCCCGGCAAATATACCGGGACACATTCCTGGGAATGTCCTTTCACTGCGAGTGTAAAAGGGGTATAATTGAGGGGTTAGGTATTGTACCTTGCCTAAGGGGGAGATTATTTTGCTCCTGCAACATATACATGGTGGCAGCCATATTAAAAAAATAGGCTTTCTTAATGCACGCACCACTGCTATGGCAGTGTCAGCACACAGAAGCTTATGGCTATGCCAGTGGACTGCCAATACGGACTACAGGAACGGCGTGGAAGGCCTACCCTTCACAGGCGAGGCCTTATTTGGAAATGAACTAGACAAATGGATCTCGAAAGCGACTGCGGTTAAGTCCACATATTTTCCTTCTGCAGCTCCCCCAGCCGGGAAGGCTTACTCAGGACCTAATCTACGGTCATTTCGTACTGCCTTGTTTAAGGGCAAAACCAGAGGTTCTTCTACAGCCCACATAAATACAGGAGAAGAAAAGACAACTCTTTTTCATGGGGCACTCTTTACAGATAATCTAAAACTTAGCTTTTATTAGTAGAAATTAGGACTCACATTGACATACTAACATATAACATATATTCACAATTAAGATAATAGAGATGTCACTGACTTGACCTCAAGAGGTACTATCTAAATTACCTTCTGACTCAAAAAAATCTATACCTGATAATGAAATTTATTACATAAGTATCTATGTCTAGCCAGTGTCTTGCCAAGGATAGGTTGTGACCAAACACACCAATCAGATGTTTATTAAACTCCAATCTCTGATGTATTGTGACAATTAATATTTCCTACAATTTATATATAAGTCAATAGAAGCAACTGGCAGGACACACTACCAAATAGTCATATATGCTAGGGCTTTTCAGCCAATCACAGATCTGTAATTTTATGACTAGTTGGAATATGACACAAAAAAATGATAAACAAATATAAAAATATATATAGAGAAGGAGAAAGTCAGAAGGAAGAAAGGGAAAAATAGGTGACTAAATGCCGGGTTTCTGCTTTTGGTAATCTGCTAAAAAGCATTGAATTACCAATGAGAGAACCACCTGGAGCACATGCACCAATCCCAAGACCTGTATCTGCTGTTAACTTATACTGCCCAATTAAGGGCAAAGTTAATGAGAGTGCAGGGGAGAGGTCCCTAATAAGTGAATTAACTCTATATAATTTAATACTTATAAGCCCATTGAAAAATTAATAATTATAATGATTATGATAATAACCACAATATTTATGCTTTTGAATCATTTATGACCATTCAGTCATACTAAAATACTATAACATCCAAAGAGAACACTCTAAAATCCAAAAGGACAAGGAGTAACTAATCAAATAATTCTCCTATCCAATTAGGATATTAACAGTTAATTAATATAATTGACCAGAAAGTCTCTAGGAAATACAGATTTCATATGCAATAACATCCAGGATTTCTACTGTCCTCAATTATATCAATCGACATTGAATTGAAGATGAGAGGATCCCTTGGGCGTTTATGCAAATTGAAAAAAGCGTGCTTCTGCTGTTGGTATCTCAATAAATGAGTTAAGCCAATGAGAGTACACAGAAAAGAGAGAAAAAATCATCATATAACTGATATATCCATATCCTTCTGAGTGTGTCCATGGGTTATATAGTAACATACCATGTACCTGAGTATCTAGTAAATTAGCCCTCGTATATTCTGTTGATATCTATAATAAATATAACATTATTTTTTCAAAAGTGTAATTGAGGTTATTTCAATAGAAACAGACTATATTAGCCTAGGTACAACTACAGTGGTTTTATCAAAAATGCATCATATTTGCATGGTATTTGATATTAAAATTGCATCATATTTGTATAATAAGAAAATTGCATCATATTTGCAATCAGCGTTAAATATACACGTCACCAATTAATTGATTAATAGTCCATTAAATTATGTACAACTTAACTGCTAGCGGTAAGAAAGATGAAGAATAATTGTACTTATCTGCTGCAGACTTGCCGACATCAAATTTCTTTTTTATTAATTACACCTGATGCAGTATCCCGGATTAGATGATAGAAATCCATCTACGATCCAGCTCCATTTAGTGAAGTAGCGGAGTGCAGTAACAATGACTGTTTTCTTATAAGTCTCCCCCTCTACATATAACACTAATATAGGGGCCACTGGATCAAATTAGTGGATGGATTAAACAAACATGTTACTAAGCTCTTGGTCAGTCAATCAAAGTGGCATCTAAAGCCACTGCAGGCAGCGTCCGGCTCACAGCCGATTCTCGAGTTCACACTCTGAGGCTGCAACTGCTAAGTCCCGGGAGCAACTGAATCACAGTAAAAACGGGTCAAATGGCCATATTTTATGCTCACAGTCAATCAATCAGAGCAGTATGAGGAGCCGCTGCAGACAGCGTCTGGCTTAAAGCCGATTCCCAAGTTCTCCCTCGGAGGCTGCAGCCGCTAGGTCCCGGGTCCGCATCCAGAGGTAGAGATAGCAGTATAGGTGACATGCACATACGCTGTGTGTCCGTATCCTCCGACGTGCACGTTTCACCTGGGCGGCTTCGTCAGGAAGTGTCATCTCTTCTACAGCCACAAGAGACGCTACAGGTAAACCACAAAAACCAGCAACTTTAGGTTCATAGGAACAGAGCTCAAGTTATGCTACCTCAAAGCCTTCAGCATGACGGTAGACCGCGATGCCTGGAAGACCGGCAAGTGGGAGCCCGACTAAAATTTTTCAGTCACAACTGAACAACATCATGCCAGGATCCCTGGGTCATAATTCCTATTTTCCCAGGGCTACAGACAGGAGTTTCAGGAGCTCCCACCACACAGATTCTTCAAATCAAGCGTACCAGTTTCACAGGAAGCAAGTACTACCTTACAGGACGCCAGAGGCGTGACTAGGGTTTTCGGAGCCCAGGGCAAGATGAAGAGTGGCGCCCCCCCCAAAAATAAATAAAAACGACACACAAAATGAAGAATGTGCGCGCGTGTCGAAAAAATGGGTATGGCCACGCACCAGAAGGGGTGTGGCCACAGAAAATGGGGCGTGCCATATAACTATCACCTACCCCCTGTGTCGCCTCTCAGCACACTATCACCTACCCCTTGTGTTGTCTCTCAGCACACCTTCATTCAATTTTTGCACAGTACGCATGCAGAGTCCCCCTTTTACACAGTGCCAGATACACAATTGCCCCACAGTGCCAGATACACAGTGCCCCACAGTGTCAGAGCCACAGTGACAGATACAGCGCCCCACAGTGCCAGATGCAATGCTCCACAGTGCCAGATACATGCCCCATAGTGCCAGATACAATGCCCCACAGTGCCAGATACAATGCTCCACAGTGCCAGATACAATGCCCCACAGTCATATATATTGGTAGATGCTCAAATCTGCCCCACAGTGCCAGATACAATGCCCCACAGTGCCATACATGCTCCACAGTGCCAGATACAATGCCTCACTGTGCCGTACGTGCCCCACAGTGCCAGATACAATGCCCCACAGTGCCAGATACAATGCCCCACAGTGCCAGATACAATGCCCCACAGTGCCAGTTACAATGCCCCACAGTGCCAGTTACATTCCCCACAGTGCCAGTTACAATGCCCCACAGTGCCAGATACATGCCCCACAGTGCCAGATACATGCCCCACAGTGCCAGATACATGCCCCACAGTGCCAGATACATGCCCCACAGTGCCAGTTACAATGCCCCACAGTGCCAGATACAATGCCCCACAGTGCCATACATGTCCCACAGTGCCAGTTACATTGCCCCACAGTGCCAGTTACAATGCCCCACAGTGCCAGATACAATGCCCCACTGTGCCGTACGTGCCCCACAGTGCCAGATACAATGCCCCACAGTGCCAGTTACAATGCCCCACAGTGCCAGTTACATGCCCCACAGTGTCATTTACAATGCCCCACAGTGCCAGTTACATGCCCCACAGTGCCAGATACAATGCCCCACAGTGCCAGATACAATGCCCCACAGTGCCAGTTACATGCCACACAGTGCCATACATGCCCCACAGTGCCAGTTACACCCCCCCTCACTCACCGCTTCCCTCTGCTATGTGAGGGGAGGAGAGCGCAGCGCCTCTCCTGCCCCTCAACGCTCCAGGTCTCCGGCGGCGGCTATGTTACACTGGTTCATTAGCCAATCAGAGCTCGCGGACCGGCAGCCAATCTGGAGCTGGTCCGCAAGCTCTGATTGGCTAACGCCGCCAGAGACCGGACACACACGCAGCGCTGCTGGCAGCACCACGCGGCAGCGGCAGTTAGCACATTGAGGGGCAGGAGAGACGCTACGCTCTCCTCCCCTCACATTGCAGCGTGCCGGGGGCGAGTGGGCAGCGCCCCCCTCTGCTGAGCCTGCCAAGGCGCCCAGGGCACGTGCCCCACTCGCCCTGCCTTAGTTACGCCTCTGCAGGACGCCATTCAAAAACTGGTACAGACTCAGGTCATTGTTCCAGTTCCACCTCATCTGCAAAAAACAGAACCTGTTTGTAGTACCGAAACCGGATGGTTCGGTAAGGCCGATTTTGAACCTCGTAGTTGAACCCGTACTTACGAGTGTTCATATTCAAGATGGAGTCTCTGAGAGCGGTGATGTCAGGTCTGGAGGAGGGGAAATTCCTAGTGTCTCTGGATATCAAGGATGCGTACCTTCACATTCCGATCTGGCCATCTCATCAGGCTTATCTATGGTTTGCACTGCAGGACTGCCACTACCAGTTCCATGCCCGGCCATTTGGTCTCTCCACGGCACCGAGAGTATTCACCAAGGTGATGGCAGAGATGATGTTTCTACTCCGCAAACAGGGAGTGAACATAATTCCATACCTGGACGATCTTCTCATAAAGGCATTGTCCAGGGAGCGGTTGATGGACAGTGTTCGGATCTCAACCAGATTACTCCTGGATCATGGGTGGATTCTGAACTTGCCAAAATCTCACCTGGAACCGACGCAGAGGCTTTCCTTTCTGGGAATGATACTGGACACGGAATTTCAGAAAGTGTTCCTTCCCGTGAAGAAGGCTATGGAAATCCAGTCAATGGTTCGTGCTGTCCTGAAGCCAACCCGGATCTTGCTGCATCTGTGCATTCGCCTTCTGGGGAAAATGGTGGCCTCTTATGAGGCGCTTCAGTACGGAAGGTTTCATGCAAGGCCCTTCCAGCTAGATCTATTGGAGAAATGATCCAGATCGCATCTTCACATGCACCAGAGGATCCGCCTGTCGCCAAGAGTCAGGATCTCCCTTCTGTGGTTGCTACAGATTTCTTACCTAATCGAGGGTCAGAGGTTCGGGATTCAGAATTGGATTCTGCTAACCACGGACGCAAGCCTCATAGATTGGGGAACAGTCACCCAGGGGGTGAAGTTTCAAGGAAGATGGTCAAGTCAGGAAGTCATCCTTCCAATAAACATCCTGGAACGCAGGACTATCTACAACGCCCTTCAGCAGGCCTTATCTCTACTCCGGAATCAGGCCATTCAAGTCCAGTCAGACAATGTAACAGCGGTAACGTACATAAACCGACAGGGCGGATCGAAAAGCAGAGCAGCAATGTCAGAGGTGTCAAAAATTCTCCTCTGGGCTGAAAAACACGCCGTGGCATTGTCAGCGGTCTTCATTCCATAAGTAGACAATTGGGAAGCAGACTTCCTCAGCAGACACGACCTGCACCCGGGGGAGTGGAGCCTTCACCCGGAAATGTTCAGGTGCTTGACACATTGGTTGGGATATCCATAAATGGACATGATGGCCTCTCGTCTCAACAAGAAGCTCAAGCAGTATTGTTCCAGGTCGAGAGACCCACAGGCAGTGGCGGTAGACGGTCTACCAGATGGTGTACGTGTTTCCTCCACTTCCTCTGATCCCAAGAATTCTAAAAAGATTAAGAAGGGAAAAGGTTCAAGCAATACTCATTGCTCCGGACTGGCCAAGAAGAGTCTAGTACGCGGACCTTCTGGAGATGCTCCTCGAAGATCCGTGGCCTCTTCGCGAGGATCTTCTGCAACAGGGCCCGTTCGTCTATCAAGACTTACAGTGGCTACGTTTAATGGCATGGAGTTGAACGGCTGATCCTAGCCAGGAGAGGGATTCCTGACAAGGTCATCCCGACTATGGTCCAAGCCAGGAAAGGGGTAATGTCTAAACATTACCACCATATATGGAAGAAGTATGTCTCTTGGTGTGAGAGCAGACAATATTCCAGGGTGGAATTCCATCTGGGATGTCTCCTGCTTTTTCTGCAGTCGGGAGTGGATGTGGGCCTACGCCTAGGTTCCATTAAAGTCCAGATTTTGGCCTTGTCTATTTTCTTTCAGAAACAATTGGCTTCTCTCCCTGAGGTCCAGACATTCTTGAAAGGTGTTCTACACATTCAGCCTCCCTTTGTGCCTCCCACGGCACCTTGGGATTTCAATTTGGTGCTGCAGTTCCTCCAATCGGACTGGTGTGAACCATTACAGGAGGTTGACGTAAAATACCTTAAGGGAAGACCGTCACTCTATTGGGCTTGGCCTCAGCAAGACGTGTGTCGGAACTACAGGCGTTGTCTCACAAGAGTCCGTACTTAATTTTCCATGAGGACAGAGTTGAACTCAGAACTTGTCAGCAATTTCTTCCTAAGGTGGTATCTGCTTTTCACATCAACCAACCTATTGTGATTCTGGCTGTGATGGACACCTCTTCTACTTCAAAGTCTTTGGATGTTGGGAGGGCTTTGAAGGTGTATGTAAAGAGAACAGCTTGTCACAGAAAATCTGACTCGCTGTTCGTTCTCTATGATCCCAATAAAATTGGGTGTCCTGCTTCAAGGCAGTCTATTGCACGCTGGATCAAGCTCACGATCTAGCATGCCTATTACATGGCAGGATTACCAGTTCTAAGATCTGTACAGGACCACTCTACTAGGTCGGTGGGTTCTTCTTGGGCGTCTACCCGGGTTGCCTCGGCTTTACAGCTCTGCCGAGCAGCTACTTTGTCAGGTTCGAACACATTTGCAAAGTTCTACAAGTTCAATACTTTGGCCTCTGAGGACCTTAAGTTTGGTCAATCAGTTCTGCAGGAACCTCAGCACTCTCCCACCTGGTTTGGGAGCTTTGGTACTTCCCCATGGTACTAAATGAATTCCCAGTATCCTCTAGGATGTAAAAGAAAATAGGATTTTAATTGCCTACCGGTAAATCCTTTTCTCGTAGTCCGTAGAGGATACTGGGCGCCCGCCTGGTGCTTCATTCTTCCTGCACTGTACTTGGTTAAGTATTCTGGTTTGTTCAGCTGTTGCTGTTCATGTTTCAAGTTTAGTTAGCATGGCTTTCCTATTGTTCTGTGTGTGCTGGTTCGTAATCTCACCACTTTTCTTATCTATCCTTCTCTGTGTGTCCGTCTCCTCGGGTACAGTTTCCTAGGCTGTTCAGGAGCTTCCAGAGACGTGACCGGCTCTTCCGGGCACATTTTCTAAACTGAGTCTGATAGGAGGTGCATAGAGGGAGGAGCCAGCGCACACTATCAAATTCTTAAAGTGCCCAAGGCTTCTAGTGGACCTGTCTATACCCCATGGTACTAAATGGATCCTCAGTATCCTCTACGAGAAAAGGATTTATCGGTAGGTAAATAATAAGATTTATGGTAAGAACTTACCCTTGTTAAATCTCTTTCTGCGAGGTACACTGGATTCCACAGGGAATAACATTGGGGGGGGTGTAGAGTAGGATCTTTATCCGAGGTACCAACAGGCTAAAAGCTAAGATGCGCAGCGGCGCCTCCTCTATGACCCCGCTTCCGTGCAGAGGAGCTCAGTTTCGTTAACCAGTCCAATGCAGTATTAGGCAAAAGAGACGACAACCATTAGTAGCCACGTACACCACATTGTCACGACAGGAGAAGGTATCAGCGGCTAATGCCATACCAACCCAAAGAAGCTAGGTGCGTCAGGATGGGCGCCCTGTTGAATCCAGTGTACCTCGCAGAAAGAGATTTAACAAGGGTAAGTTCTTACCATAAATCTCCTTTTCTGCAGCGGGGTACACTGGTATTCCACAGGGAATAACATCGGGGATGTCCTAAAGCAGTTCCTTATGGGAGGCACTGTAGCGGGCACAAGAACCTGGAAACCAAAGGAAGCAAAGAAGGTTACACCCAAAGATATTCGGGCGCTATGAAATGAGGTGCCCTGCTAAGCAGCAGCCAATTTATAAAGGGAAGTCACTCCCAATGTAAACACAACAAAAAGAAAAAGGAGAGGCTGCGCTCCAGGAGGAAAGAACAATTAATTACACTAAATGTGTCAAATTTAAAACAATTTATTAAAAACAATATCCTGTGCAATAATTATTGTACCACATGAATTCATGTAATTCTAAAAGGGAATGGTTTACCCGATATATTGGGTCAGGACCTATAGCGTAATGCAATGCAGGGGATCCGTTCCAAATGGTGCCCTTAAATGAAATAAAAGTCCAGTAAAAGTCCAATTTAGAGAGTCTTTTGTGAAGTTAGAGAGTCCAATATTTCTTCCATACACTGCTAGAGGATTATAGAGCATGTCCCATATATAGGCGAGTACCTCATGCAATATGGTGATTACTTGGTACCTCTCTGTGACTCCTCTGGATAACTGGTAGATGGTGAGGGCTGGTTCGGATCCAAATAAAGATTGTCCTGTTCCAATAGGAAACATCCTGACGTGTTTCGCTGCATAAGGCTTACAGCTTTTTCGAAGGCACTGTAGCAGGCACAAGAACCTGGCATCCAAAGGAAGCATTCTGGGAGGCAGAAGTATCGAAGGCATAGAACCTTATGAACGTGTTCACTGAGGACCACATAGCCACCTTGCACAATAGTTTAAGGGTCGCACCATGGCGGGCCGCCCAAGAAGGTCCAACAGACCGAGTAGAATGG
This sequence comes from Pseudophryne corroboree, assembly GCF_028390025.1. Lineage (NCBI taxonomy): Eukaryota > Metazoa > Chordata > Amphibia > Anura > Myobatrachidae > Pseudophryne > Pseudophryne corroboree. The sequence continues at coordinate 350,048,451 of NC_086452.1, read as the reverse complement.
GCTTTGATGGTAGCAGGAGCTGGAAGGCCAGCCTGTGCATAAGCATGCGCAAGCACCATTCTAATCCATCTAGCCAAGGTCTGCTTGTTAGCAGGCCAGCCACGTTTGTGAAAACCAAACAGTACAAAGAGAGAATCAGACTTCCTAACGGAGGATGTCCTCTTCACATAGATAGAGAGAGCCCGTACCACATCCAAAGACCGCTCTTTGGAGGATAAATCTGGAGAGACAAAGGCCAGAACCACAATCTCCTGGTTAAGATGGAAAGAATACACCACCTTAGGTAGACAACCAGGGCGCGGTCGAAGAACCGCCCGGTCACGGTGAAAAATCAGATAGGGGGATCTACAAGACAAGGCTCCCAAATCTGATACCTGTCTAGCAGAGGCAATAGCCAGCAGAAACAAGACCCTGAGGGAAAGCCACTTAAGGTCCGCAGATTCAAGAGATTCAAATGGAGACTCTTGCAAAGCCTCCTGAACCACCGACAAATCCCAAGGAGCCACAGGTGCGACATAGGGAGGTTGAATCCGTAAAATACCCTGAGTGAATGTATGAACATAAGGCAGAGTCGCAATTTTTCTCTGAAACCATACCGACAAGGCAGAAATATGAACCTTGAGGGAGGCCAGCCGAAGGCCCAAGTCCAGGTCATGTTGTAGGAAGGCCAAAAGTTTGGCCGTACAAAACTTGTAAACGTCATGATTGTTAGATGCACACCAAGCAAAGTAAGAATTCCAGACCCTATGGTAAATCCGAGCAGAAGCCGGCTTACGGCCCCTCAATATAGTTTGTATGACCACCTCAGAAAATCCTTTGGCCCTCAGTATGGAAGCTTCAAGAGCCACGCTGCCAAAGCCAGTTGGCCCAAATCCTGGTAAACACAAGGGCCCTGAACGAGGAGGTCTAGTCATTGCTGAAGCAGAAGAGGACGTTCTATCGAGAGACCCTGTAGGTCTCAGAACCAATGCCGTCTGGGCCACGCTGGAGCTATTAGAAGGATTCCTCCTTCTTGCTTGAACTTCCTCACTACTCTGGGCAGGAGTGACACCGGAGGGTACACGTACGGCAGCCAAAAGTTTCATGGAATTGCCAGTGCGTCCACGAACGCCGCTTGAGGATCCCTTGTTCTTGCTCCGTAGACCGGAAGCTTGTGATTGTGTCGAGATGCCATCAGGTCTACATCTAGTAGGCCCCACTTGTCCACTAGGAGTTGAAATACTTCTGGATGAAGGCTCCACTCTCTGGCGTGTATGTCCTGACGACTTAGGAAGTCCGCTTCCCAGTTGAGGACCCCTTGAATGAACACTGCAGATATGGCTGGCAGATGGCGTTCTGCCCATTGAAGAATCTTTGACACTTCCATCATTGCCATACAGCTTTGAGTGCCACCTTGATGATTTATGTATGCCACCATGATGGCGTTGTCTGACTGCACTTGAACAGGCCTGTTCAGTACCAAATGCCGGGCCAGTTTCAGAGCATTGAACACTCCCCACAATTCCAGAATGTTTATCGGGAGGAGAGACTCCTCCCTGGTCCACCGACCTTAAAGAGAGTGTTGCTCCAACACCGCGCCCCAACCCCTCAGACTGGTATCCGTCGTCAGAAGGACCCAGTTGGAGATCCAGAAGGGACGACCCCTGCTCAATCGTGGGTCCTGCAGCCACCAGGTCAGAGACAGACGGACCTCCAGAGACAAGGAGATCATTTGAGACCTGATCCTGTGAGGCAGGCCGTCCCACTTGGCAAGAATCAGTTTCTGCAGAGGGTGGGAATGAAATTGAGCATACTCCACCATGTCGAAAGCCGACACCATGAGGCCTAGTACTTGCATCGCCGAGTGTATCGACACATGCGGACGAGAGAGGAAGCAACATATCTTGCCCTGAAGCTTCAGGACTTTCTCCTGTGACAAAAATAACCCCTGGTTGTGTGTGTCCAACAACGCTCCCAGATGCACCATGCTCTGGGCAGGGACCAGGGATGATTTCTTCCAGTTGATGAACCACCCGTGGGCTTGCAGAAATTGGACCGTCAGATCCAAATGACGGAGAACTTCTGGGGAATTAGCCAAGATCAGCAGATCGTCCAGATACGGCAGGCTCCGTAAGCCCCGACGGCGGAATGAAGCCGTCATAACTGCCATGACCTTGGTGAAAATTTGCGGAGCTGTGGTCAGACCAAACGGTAAAGCCCGGAATTGGTAATGGAGATTGCCAATAGCAAACCGCAGGTATTGCTGATGTGACATGGCAATAGGGATATGCAGGTAAGCATCCTGTATATCCAGGAATACCATATAGTCCCCTGGTTCCAAAGCCAGGACAATAGAGCGATGGGTCTCCATACGAAACTTGGAGACCCTCACAAACTTGTTCAAAGATTTGAGGTTGAGAATGGGCCGGGAGGAACCATTCGGTTTGGGGACTAAGAACAGTTGAATAGTACCCCCTGCCCCTCTGAACCAGAAGCACCGGCACTACCACTCCGGTGTCCAAGGGGGATTGTACCACTAAATGGTGAGTTGTTGCCTTCACCTGATCCGAAGGGATGTCCTTCAGGCAACAGCGAGGAGGGGGACATGACTTGAAGGATATGGCGTATCCGTGAGTGACGACTTCCTGCACCCAAGCGTCTGAAGTGGTCTTCAACCATACCTGGGTGAACTGTAGAAGTCGGCCTCCCACCCTGGGATCCCCCAGGGCGAGGCCCGCCCCGTCATGCCGCAGGCTTGTCAGATTTGGAAGCCGCCTGACGGGCAGCCCAGGCACGTTTAGGCTTGGACTTGGTTTTGGAAGTGCAAGACTGTTTCGGGTACGCCTGACCCGGAGGGTGAAAGGAATGAAAGGAAGTACTCTTAGCTTTAGGGGCCGAAGTAGTAGTACTAGGTAGACATGCAGTCTTAGCAGACGCAAAGTCAGCGACAATCTTGTTGAGATCCTCACCAAAGAGGATGTTTCCTTTAAACGGGAGCACCTCCAGGGTTTTCTTAGAGTCCAAGTCCACCAGCCAGGACCGCAACCAGAGAATACGGCGAGCCAAAATGGATGTCGTAGCAGCCTTGGCCGCCAGAACACCTGCATCTGAAGCTGCTTCTTAAATGTAATGAGATGCCGTGACAAAATAAGAGAGACATTGTCTGGCATGTTCAGAAAAATTGGACGGAAACTCAGCCTTTAATTCCTGAGCCCACGCCTCAATAGCTTCTGCGGCCCAAGTAGCCACAATGGTGGGCCTATCGCAGCCCCTGCTTTTAAGCAGCTTTCAAACACGCTTATCCGTCGGCTCCTTGAGAGAAGTGATGGTAGTGACAGGCAGAGCAGATGACACCACCAGCTGAGCGATTTGCGAATCCACTGGCGGTGGCGTTTCCCAATTTTTGCTCAATTCTGCCGCAAGGGGATAGCGGGCTAGCATCTTCTTGTGCAGGGTGAATTTCTTTCCTTGGTTCTCCCAGGATCCCTGACGTATGTCAACCATTTGGTCAGAATGAGGTAAAACCAATTTAGTAACCTTCTGACGTTTGAACCTGTCCGGTTTCTTAGATGTAGTAGCAGGCTCAGGATCATCATCAATCTGAAGAATGAGCCTGATAGCCTCTAATAGATCAGGAACATCCACCTGTGAAACAGATTCCCCATCAGAAACGTCATGATCAGAGTCTGTGGGGTCAGTATACATGCCATCTTCATCGGAAGAGGTATCCGGAGCAGGCGTGGATTGAGAGGAAGTAACAGCCCGCTTAGAGAACTTCTTAGGTTTAGTCTTAGGCGGGCGAGGGTCAGGAATACGTTTATCCAAAGAGTTATTCAATTGCTGTAACTGAGTGAACAGAGCATCTGTCCATGGCAGATTAACCGCAGGGACCATATAAGGCTGATAAGGCACAGGAGGTCCCATAAGGGGCGCAAGTCTAGTTACCAGCGTAGTCAGTAAATTAGAAAAGGCAGCCCAAGGCGGGCCCTGATGTGCTCCTGTTGTTACAAACTGACTGGGGGTTACAGAACCCTCAAAACCTGAACCCTCCGCAGCCATGTTATCCAAAAATGCATCTGGGACATCATAGCTGCGCACGGCGGAATCAGCCCCAGACCTATCGCCCCCTGTATCTGACATGATATGAAAGTGTAAACCACGGGCGACACAGTACAATATCAACACACATACTACCTAATACAAACCCTCCGTGCACTATGACAGCACAAACAGAGGATTTCTGAGGTAAAATGTGACTGAAAAACACAGAGAAAAATACAAAATACGTACAGTATATCCTGTGAAATACCTATATTATCTAATAACCCTGACGCACGGAGCCCCCTCAGGTTACAGAATATAAGGATAGCAGTGGGAGTGAGATACACGGAGTAGAGATCACCCAGCAGCTACACACACACACACACACACACACACACACACACACACACACACACACACTGCAGGAATTATGACAAACAATAAAACTGCACTGGACTAGCAATACTATTACTGAGTAAAGCTATGTGTATAAACAGATATATCAATGCACAGTAAAAACTGGATGAATATCACAAGGTACTTGTACCAAATAACCCTGAAGTATGCACTTGTTCTTAACTAACACTGTCTAAACGACATGTAGAATACTTAAGTGTCCTGTAAATGCACAGAGCTGATGATGCAGGCGGCTTTACAGAGGAGACATTGCCCAGAAGTCCCACAATCAGCGCGCTGTGTGTAATGGCACCCAAATGCTGACAGGGAGTGAGGGAGACAGAGAGATGCAGCTCCAGGACGGGAACATTTACTCTAAATGGTGCCCAGGGCTGCGGGAGGGGCTATAGGCCAGAGCATTATCCCCTTGCTGGACTTCACCACCGGGTGCTGCGGGCCTTAATAAAATGGATTATAGCCTAATCTGACCTGTGCCCTTGTCCTGGTGGTCTAGTGGGGTCCTTGTACTGCCACAGTGTCCACGCCAGCGCGCGCGGCCCGCCTCCCTAATGGCCACGGTGGATCGCGATTTCCAGCGGGTCCCGCCTGGGGGACCCTTTTACCTCCTCCCTGAGTGCGGCCAAGCGATCCTGGAGAACTTCGGTTAGTGTGTGTGCCCTGGGTGAAGAACCGAAGCCTCCGCTGTAAGTACCTGACAACCAGGGATGCAGGAGTATACAGTGCCGCTGGGGGAGGTGATGGAGCTGCAGCAGGAGATATCAGCATGACATCTAGCACTAGAGTGCCTCTGCTGCAGCCCTTGAAGTCTTCTATCTTCTTTAAAATAGCTCTTCTTAGGGCTGCTGGAGCAACTTACAAACTGAGCTGTGCACGGAGGCGGGGTTATAGAGGAGGCGGCGCTGAGCATCTTGGGAACAGTCAAAGCTTTTAGCCTGTCGGTGCCTTGGATCAAGATCCTACTCTACACCCCCCCCCCCTTCCGCGATGTTATTCCCTGTGGAATACCAGTGTACACCGCTGCAGAAATCCTATTTTAACATCGGATGACCATCGCTTCCACACTATTCAATGGTGGCTGCAATCAGATCGTAAAAACACTACCATCATTAGAAAAACAGATAGTGGTAAACCATCAGAAATTGATGTCCATACCTAATAGGGGATCCGGATTAAAAGTCGACAGCAACTAGGTCGACAATGTCTAGGTCGACCACTATTGGTCAACAGGAACTAGGTCGACAGGGTGTCTAGGTCGACAGGGTCTTTAGGTCGACATGTTCTAGGTCGACAGGTCAAAAGGTCGACATGAGTTTTTCACAATTTTTTTCTGTTTTGGAACCTTTTCAAACTTAACGAACCACGTGGACTACGATTGGAATGGTAATCTGTGCCGAGCGAAGCGGTAACGGAGCGAAGGCACCATGCCCGAAGCATGGCGAGCGAAGCGAGCCATGCGAGGGGACGCGGTGCACTAATTGGGGTTCCCGGTCACTCTACGAAGAAAACGACACCAAAATAGCGAGGGGACGCGGTACACTAATTGGGGTTCCCGGTCACTCTACGAAGAAAACAACACCAAAATAACATTAAAAACTCATGTCGACCTTTTGACCTGTCGACCTAGAACATGTCGACCTAAAGACCCTGTCGACCTAGACACCCTGTCGGCCTAGTTACTGTCGACCAATAGTGGTCGACCTAGACATTGTCGACCTAGTTACTGTCGACTTTCAATACCACACCCACCTAATAGAGGGCCTAATTCAAAGATGTATGTAAACCCGATGGTTTACATACATCTCCAATGTGTGTGGGCCTGTGCATGCACATAACACTTTAGAATGTAAGCTCTCACGAGCAGGGCCCTCTTCCCTCATGTGCTTATCCTTTCTTACTTTAATAATCTTCAACTGCATCAACTCCAGCAGTCTTCTGCCACCTGATACTTATTCCAGTGTCATCTGCTGATGTAGCTATGTTTATTTACCCTGTACTTGTCCTATACTGTCATCAACTGTAAGTTGCTGTTTTCCTGTTTGATTATTTATGTACTCTGTAATTGGGCGCTGCGGAACCCTTGTGGCGCCATATAAATAAAGGATAATAATAATAATAACAAGTCCTGTGTGATCGTTCACAGTTCCCCCATAGCTGCAGCACGTCAATCATGATTGACATGCTACAGTGTTTTGTAAGCAGGCCAAGCCCAGGGTCTGTATCTTCAAAGTCAGTCTGAGTAAGCCTCGATGGTCGCGATGATGATCCGATGCTACATCTTTGATTGCAGCGCTCAGATCTGCGATACATCCATGAGGCATCTTTTTCTACAGACACCTCATGCAGCATTCGCTTACTAGTTGTACGGGGAGGCAGTCAATATGCCAGCAGTAAGATACTGATGCCGGAATCCCGACACCCTGTCAAATGCCAGCAGTCGTATATACCGCCTGCCGCCCGGAAGCCCCACTCGGGTGGTGGACCATGCCACCACCCGAGGGGGAATAGAAAAGCGTGGCGACCAAAGGTACTTGCCTACTTTAGGGTGTCAAGTGCAGGAAACATGGCAAAATAGTTGTTTAGGTTGAAAAAAGTCTGTTTGTCCATCGAGTTTAACCTATATTTAAAAATGTGTGTAACCCTTTTTTAAACTTACCAATTGAGTCAGCCAAGACAACCTTCTCCGGCATAGAATTCCATATATGTACCGCCCTCACTTTTAAGAAACCTTTCCTTAGCTGGGTTGAAAAGTCCTCTTCTCTAACCTTAGGGGGTGGCCACGTGTTCTGTGTGCAGATCTCTTGACAAATAGCCTGATATTTCCCTATATTGCCCCTCAATGTATTTATACATATTAATCATATCTCCTCTTAGTCGCCTCTTTGCATATCTAACCTGGTTAACCTTTCATTATAGTCCAACGACTCTATGCCCTTAATCAATTTGGTAGCTCTGCTCTGAACTTTTGCTAATACCTTATTGGCCTTTGCTACTGCACTCTCACATTGGACTTTATTACTAAGTCTATTGTCGATGAGTACCCCCAAATCTTTCTCCATTACTGATGCGCCAACCATTTCCCCATTTAATTTTTAAATTGCATGTTTGTTCTTTGTCCCAAAATGCATAACTTTATATTTCTCTCTATTAAACCTCATACTTTACTTTGCGGACCAAACTTCCAATTTGATTAAGTCATTCTGTAGACAGTCAACATCTATATCTGATTTAATTATTTTACATAGTTTAGAATCATCTGCGAAAATGGACACTTTGCTTTCAAGACCGTCTCCCAGGTAATTTATAAATATGTTAAATATAAGTGGCCCCAGTACAGACCCAGTACACACCACTTAATACTGTACTTTAGCCCAGTTGGAATACTTACCATTGACCACAACTCTCTGTTCTCTATTTTTAAACCAATTTTTGACCCAAGTACAAATTGTGTTACCTAGACCAAGCTCTCTTAAGCAGCAAATTTGTTAGCTAATGGGCAAAACCATGTGCACTGCAGGTGGGTCAGATATAACGTGCATAGAGAATTAGATTTGGGTGGGGTGTGTTCAGTGGTGCAAGTAGAAAAAATGTCTTATAGGTACTGTGTGCGAGCGCCAAAAAATGGGTGTGGCCAATGAAAATGGGGGCATGATACACATATGGGGGGAGGGGCAGATACACATACCCCAATAGTGCCAGATACACATTGCCCCAATAGTGCCTGTTATGCACACCAGTGCCAGCAGGAATGTACTGGTGTCTGAACGGTGAGGGATGCAAAACAAATTAACTCACAGACAGACTGGGGAATATGACATTACATACACAGAAGGTGATAGGGTCTCAAAATAAACACAAAGTGAACAGAGAAGCCCAAAGGCTAAGAAACTGGGTGTCTCCCTAGTATTAGGAATGCTCAGATGGAAAGAAGCGAGATGTAGTGATTTAATACGTAGAGAACCCGAAATGTTGTTGCTAAGGGCAACAGCAAAACCCTAAAGGGTTACCAACGGGTGTGGCAGTAAACTCCTTGGTCAGAGATGGAATAATAGACACAAGGAGAGTCTCCACAATCCTAGTCCTCACTTGCAGTGCACTGGTTCAGCTTACTGCCACTAAACTGACACCTGAACACCTTGCACAGTGAGAAAGGATTTTGGCAGGCAAGTCTGAGAATACAGCCGCAAACCTGCTAGGTTCACAGAGTAGCAAAAGAACCCCAGCAGGTTAAACGACTGACTCCAGTCTTACTGCTAGGTCTGGATTGGCAGAGTGTAATACCAAATCCCAAGGCCTATTTGCTGTAAGCAACAAACAAATACAAAGTTTACACAGTACTAGCTAGCTTTCAGGAACTGACTAACCAACAAAGATTCAGCAGCATCTGCCTAACCTGAGAAGAGGGTTTATATAGCAGGTGCTGTCCACGCCCCACTCAGACCTCACAGACTGTGAGCACAAAAACCAGCACCGGATCCCCTGCTGTGCACAGAGCCTGTAACCACCGCACAGCAAAAGACCCGAACCGGAGTATCAGCTACGCTCAGGTTACTCCGCTAGCACTTGTCTCCCGGTTGCCATGACGACATGGCAGCACAGAGCAGGAGACCCTAACAGTGCCAGATACACATTGCCCCACAGTGGCAGATATACATTGCCCCACAGTGGCAGATACACAAATGCCCCCAGAGTGCCAAATACACATTGCCCCACAGTGCCAAATACACATTGCCACACAGTGCCAGATACACATTGCCCCACAGTGCCAGATACACATTGCCCCACAGTGCCAGATACACATTGCCCCACAGTGCCAGATACTGTACACATTGCCCCACAATGCCAGATACACAAATGCCCCCAGAGTGCCAGATATACATTGCCTCACAGTGCCAGAAACACATTGCCCCAAGTGTCAGATACACAAATGCCCCCAGAGTGCCAGATATACATTGCTTCACAGTGGGAGATACACAAATGCCCCCACTGTGTCATATACTTTGCCCCCCAGTACCAGATACAGAAATGCCCCCAGTGCCAGATACACATGTCCCCCCATTGCCAGATATGCCCCCAGTGCCAGATACACATGTCCCTGCAGTGCCAGATATGCCCCCAGTGCCAGATACACATGCCTTCCCTCCCTTACCCTGCTGCTCACCGCTGCTGCTGTGCTGTATTGTGTGTGAGGGGAGGAGAGCGCAGCCTGTGCCTCTCCTGCCCCTCAGTCTCCGGCGGCGGTGCAGGTCTCTACCTTCAATTCAGCGCCGATCTGGGAGCCAATCAAAATTCGCTGTCAAGCAACCAATCAGGAGCCTTGGCTGCCGGTCCATGAGCTCTGATTGGCTCACGGCTCGGCGCTGAATTGAAGACACTGAGGGGCAGGAGAGGCGCAGGCTGCGCTCTCCTCCCCTCATGCAGCAGTGGTGGGAGCGAGCGGTGGCCCGTCGGTGTGGGTACGGCATACCCACGGCTAAATTCTTAAGGTTACGCTGTACCCGCCCACTTGCACCCCTGGGTGTGTTCAAACTGAAATCCAATTTGCAGTGTAAAAATAAAGCAGTCAGTATTTACCCTGCACAGAAACAATATAACCCACCCAAATCTAACTCTCTCTGCACATGTTATATCTGCCCCACCTGCAGTGCACATGGGGGGTAATTCCGAGTTGATCGCAGCATCAAATTTGTTAGCAATTGGGCAAAACCATTTGCACTGCAGGTGTGGCAGATATAACATGTACAGAGAGAGTTAGATTTGGGTGGGGTGAGTTCAAACTGAAATCTAAATTGCAGTGTAAAAATAAAGCAGACAGTATTTACCCTGCACAGAAACAAAATAACCCATCCAAATCTAACTCTCTCTGCAAATGTTATATCTGCCCCCCCTGCAGTGCACATGGGCCCTCATTCCGAGTTGATCGGTCGCATTGCGAATTTAGCAGAGTTACACACGCTAAGCCGCCGCCTACTGGGAGTGTATCTTAGCTTCTTAAAATTGCGACCGATGTATTCGCAATATTGCGATTACTAACTACTTAGCAGTTTCTGAGTAGCTCCAGACTTACTCTGCCTGTGCGATCAGTTCAGTGCTTGTCGTTCCTGGTTGACGTCACAAACACACCCAGCGTTCGCCCAGGCACTCCCACCGTTTCCCCGGCCACTCCTGCGTTTTTTCCGGAAACGGTAGCGTTTTCAGCCACACGCCCCTAAAACGCCGTGTTTCCGCCCAGTAACACCCATTTCCTGTCAATCACATTACGATCGCCGGAGCGAAGAAAAAGCCGTGAGTAAAAATACTTTCATCATAGTAAAGTTACTTGGCGCAGTCGCAGTGCGGACATTGCGCATGCGTACTAAGCGGATTTTCACTGCGATGCGATGAAAAATACCGAGCGAACAACTCGGAATGAGGGCCATGGTTTTGCCCAACTGCTAAAAAATTTCCTGCTGCGATCAACTTGGAATTACCCCCATGGTTTTGCCCATTAGCTAACAAATTTGCTGCTGCGATCAGGTCTGAATTAGGCCCTTAGTTTATGTAGCAACCTTATGTGCGAAACAGCGTCAAAGGCTTTAGCAAAATCTAAAAATACCACATCCACTGCGTTTCCCTGGTCTATGTTCGCACTAAACGTGGTCTGTGTTACGCTGCCCTCCTGCTGTGCTCTGGCACAAATCATAGCCTCAGGCAGCCGGGAACAAGGGCATGATTATGTGATTCGCATCAATTCAAGTACTCTGGGGATAATTCTAATTCCAAGTTGATCGCAGCAGGATTTTTGATAGCAATTGGGCAAAACCATGTGCACTGCAGGGGAGGCAGATATAACATGTGCAGAGAGATTAAGATTTGGGTGGGTTATTTTGTTTCTGTGCAGGGTAAATACTGGCTGCTTTATTTTTACACTGCAAATTAGATTGCAGATTGAACACACCAAACCCAAATCTAACTCTCTCTGCACATGTTATATCTGCCTCCCGTGCAGTGCGCAAGGTTTTACCCAATTGCTAACAAAAATCCTGCTGTGATCAACTTGGAATTACCCCCTCTGTGCGTTTCATTATGGTAGAGGGTGGAATCCAGGTTAATGCCTTGCTCTCCTGGGAGTCGGGAAGAACTCCCCACAATTCGACAGTCTCTGGACATTCCGGGAGAGTCGGTAAGTATGAGCCAAAATCTCTGGCTAAATGCATATATATGTGGTATTGCTATATGTGAGAGAAAGAGACAAGTACATTGCAGTGTCCTCTTTAGTGGCTGCTCTGTATGTTAGTGGAACCATAGAAAAAAACATGTGAAGAAACTATATTTTATTATGTCATTTCGAGTTCTTCTTTTGTTAGTACAATAAATTAGGATGAAAATCTATTTCATTTTGTTACTAAAAGTAACTCCTATAAGTTGTTAAATAGCCTTATAAAATATAAAACATCACTTAATCTTTTGGAGTTATTTCTATGGGTGCCATTCCTTAAACGGGTTCACTAGGGATTGCTGGCGGCATCCCAATGATCAGAATCCTGATAGGGGAAGGTAAGTATACTTACCTTCTCCACATGGCCCCCTCCCCCCCCCCCTCTCCCCCCGCAGCCCTAACCCTTGGTGGTGGCACCTGAACCTAAGCCCCCCTTCCTGCAGCCTAAACCTAAATCCTCTCCACTCTGCAGCCTAAATCCCCCCCCCCCATGTAGGTTACCACTCAATAGTCCTGCCACTCGGTCTTTTGGGATGGGTTACAGTCGTTAGATCAACCACAGTAAGATTGGCAATGCTAAGGTCGACACCACTACATTAAAAACTACTAGGTCGACACATATATAAGATCGACACCAGCAACATCGACATATGCACAAGGTCTACAAGTGCAAGATTGACAACATATATAGGTCGACAATCAAATAATCGACAACAGTATGAAACACACATAAATAGATCGATACCCTTTTGGGATTACGGCACCAGGCAGGTGATCCTATTCGTGTCAGCATTCCAGGTAGTGTCGGGATCCCTGCGTCGGTATTTAGACCGTCGGGATCTTGCCCAGATCTCCCCCAAACACACATCTTCCTTAAAACAATGCTGAAGAAAGATTCTAAATTATTTTTGCCAAACCCTCTCTATGGTATGGGTATGTTTTGTCGACAGTCACTATGTTAGTGCCAGTGCAGGTGTCCCAGCATGGATTCATCTGAAAGTGGGTATAGATTCATATTCATTGAACACTTGGTTAAATGCTCACTGTGACCTTATGGCTACTTGTAGTGAACACAGGAGAATCTTTGTGATTCTTGCTGGCACCAGTGTGTCTGAGACTATAAAATCGCAGAGACAGTCAAAAGCGATTTCCTTTTGTTTTTTATGCTTCATTCCTAAATGGGATATTAGTAGGTCTTTTATGTAATTATTTTTTTTATTGCCACTTAGTAAGCACCTAGATTTCCAGTATGTCACATTTTTAATAAACATATGTAAATCTGAACACATAACATGTTTTTTATTGAAAATAAATAATCAAATGAATTCAGGATCTTATGGGAGGCTGATTTTACAAATAAACTGCAGTTTCACAGCACAGCACGGGTGCAAAAATGTTCTTTTAGGGATTATAAGGGTTATTCAGCTTTGTTAGCAAACCAAAAAAGTTAGCAATTCAGAAAAAACATGTTGTACTGCAGGTGGGGCAGATGTAACGTGCAGAGAGATTTCAATTTGGCTGAGTTATATTGTTTCTGTGCATGGTAAATACTGTATGCTTAATTTCTACACTGCATTTTAGATCTCAGTTTGAACACAACCCACCCAAATCTAAATCTCTCTGCACATGGTATATCTGCCATCCACCCACCCCTGCAGTGCAACATGGTTTTTCCCATTTGCTAACTGTTTGCGTTTACTAACAAAAACAACTGCAAGTGACAAAACTACTGCAGTGATCAATATCTTGTGCGACATTTGTACATCTGTGCGCTGCTACTCTAAATCTGAGTATGAAGTATTCCTGTGCGGTTAAAGTTGCAGCCCAGCATATACCGTACACCATACTTGCCTACTCTCCAGGAACGCCCGGGAGGCTCCTGAAAATCAGGTGGGCAAGTCTCTCAGACTTATAATGTCCCCCACTACTTACCCTTGCCATGACGTGATTTGCACTGAATTGCATCATCATAGTGTTACAGGTAGGTATAGGTTGAAATGTTTGTGCAGGTACGGATGTCGGCAGACGTACCTGGATTCTTCACCCGGGATCACCTCTTGGACCGGATCTCACTAGTGGAACCCTAGGTAGAAAGACGAGAAAGCCCAACCCCAGAGGACCCAACTAGAGATGAGCGGGTTCGGTTCCTCTGAATCCGAACCCGCCCGAACTTCAGGTTTTTTTACACGGGTCCGAGCAGGCTCGGATCTTCCCGCCTTGCTCGGCTAACCCGAGCGCGCCCGAACGTCATCATCACGCTGTCGGATTCTCGCAAAGCTCGGATTCTATCGCGAGACTCGGATTCTATATAAGGAACCGCGCGTCGCCGCCATTTTCACACGTGCATTGAGAGTCATAGGGAGAGGACGTGGCTGGCGTCCTCTCCGTTTAGAGAAGAGAGAGACACAGTATTTTGGGGAGCATTATTAGGAGGAGTACTACTATACTGTATACTACTATACTACTTGCTGAAGTGATATTTATAGATTAGATAATAGATAGTGTGACTGTAAGTGTATTATCTGACTTGTGGGGGAGACACTGACAGTGGGGAGCAGTTAGAGTCTGAGAGCAGGACTCAGGAGTACATATAACGTACAGTGCACACTTTTGCTGCCAGAGTCAGTGCCACACTGCCATTGTTGTGACCACACTGACCACCAGTATAATAATATATTTTGTGATTGTCTGCTTAGGCCTCGGAGTACTAGTTGCAAGTTGCAACGTGACCTGAAGTGACCACCAGTTTAATAATCAATCACCACCAGTTTAATATATATATATATATATATATATATAATTGTATATAATATATATATATATATATATATATATATATAATATTGTATACCACCTACCCGTGTTTTTTTTTTTTTTCATTCTTCTTTATACATACTACTATAGTAGCTTACTGTAGCAGTCTGCGCTGCTGTGCTGACCTGACAGTGTCCAGCAGGTCCGTCATCAGTCATTACATAATAAATATATATAGTACCTGTCCGGCTGCAGTACTAGTGATATTATATTGATTTCATCTCATTATCAATAATTTATCATCCAGTCTAGACTCTATATTAGCAGCAGACACAGTACGTTAGTCCACGGCTGTAGCTACCTCTGTGTCGGCACTCGGCAGTCCATCCATAATTGTATACCACCTACCCGTGGTTTTTTTTTTTTCTTTCTTCTTTGTACATACTACTATAGAGTATAGTAGCTTACTGTAGCAGTCTGCGGTGCTGCTGAGCTTACAGTGTCCAGCAGGTCCGTCATCAGTCATCATTACCTAATAAATATATTATCTACCTGTCCGGCTGCAGTACTAGTGATATTATATATACATACATATATATATTGATTTCATCTCATTATCAATCATCCAGTCTATATTAGCAGCAGACACAGTACGTTAGTCCACGGCTGTAGCTACCTCTGTGTCGGCACTCGGCAGTCCATCCATAACTGTATACCACCTACCCGTGGTTTTTTTTTTTTCTTCTTTGTACATACTACTATAGTATAGTAGCTTACTGTAGCAGTCTGCGGTGCTGCTGAGCTGACAGTGTCCAGCAGGTCCGTCATCAGTCATCATTACCTAATAAATATATTATCTACCTGTCCGGCTGCAGTACTAGTGATATTATATATACATACATATATATATATTGATTTCATCTCATTATCAATCATCCAGTCTATATTAGCAGCAGACACAGTACGTTAGTCCACGGCTGTAGCTACCTCTGTGTCGGCACTCGGCAGTCCATCCATAATTGTATACCACCTACCCGTGTTTTTTTTTTCTTTCTTCTTTGTACATACTACTATAGTATAGTAGCTTACTGTAGCAGTCTGCGGTGCTGCTGAGCTGACAGTGTCCAGCAGGTCCGTCATCAGTCATCATTACCTAATAAATATATTATCTACCTGTCCGGCTGCAGTACTAGTGATATTATATATACATACATATATATATATTGATTTCATCTCATTATCATCCAGTCTATATTAGCAGCAGACACAGTACGGTAGTCCACGGCTGTAGCTACCTCTGTGTCGGCACTCGGCAGTCCATCCATAATTGTATACCACCTACCCGTGGTTTTTTTTTTCTTTCTTCTTTGTACATACTACTATAGTATAGTAGCTTACTGTAGCAGTCTGCGGTGCTGCTGAGCTGACAGTGTCCAGCAGGTCCGTCATCAGTCATCATTACCTAATAAATATATTATCTACCTGTCCGGCTGCAGTACTAGTGATATTATATATACATACATATATATATATTGATTTCATCTCATTATCATCCAGTCTATATTAGCAGCAGACACAGTACGGTAGTCCACGGCTGTAGCTACCTCTGTGTCGGCACTCGGCAGTCCATCCATAAGTATACTAGTATCCATCCATCTCCATTGTTTACCTGAGGTGCCTTTTAGTTGTGCCTATTAAAATATGGAGAACAAAAATGTTGAGGTTCCAAAATTAGGGAAAGATCAAGATCCACTTCCACCTCGTGCTGAAGCTGCTGCCACTAGTCATGGCCGAGACGATGAAATGCCAGCAACGTCGTCTGCCAAGGCCGATGCCCAATGTCATAGTACAGAGCATGTCAAATCCAAAACACCAAATATCAGTAAAAAAAGGACTCCAAAACCTAAAATAAAATTGTCGGAGGAGAAGCGTAAACTTGCCAATATGCCATTTACCACACGGAGTGGCAAGGAACGGCTGAGGCCCTGGCCTATGTTCATGGCTAGTGGTTCAGCTTCACATGAGGATGGAAGCACTCAGCCTCTCGCTAGAAAACTGAAAAGACTCAAGCTGGCAAAAGCACCGCAAAGAACTGTGCGTTCTTCGAAATCCCAAATCCACAAGGAGAGTCCAATTGTGTCGGTTGCGATGCCTGACCTTCCCAACACTGGACGTGAAGAGCATGCGCCTTCCACCATTTGCACGCCCCCTGCAAGTGCTGGAAGGAGCACCCGCAGTCCAGTTCCTGATAGTCAGATTGAAGATGTCAGTGTTGAAGTACACCAGGATGAGGAGGATATGGGTGTTGCTGGCGCTGGGGAGGAAATTGACCAGGAGGATTCTGATGGTGAGGTGGTTTGTTTAAGTCAGGCACCCGGGGAGACACCTGTTGTCCGTGGGAGGAATAGGGCCATTGACATGCCTGGTCAAAATACAAAAAAAATCAGCTCTTCGGTGTGGAAGTATTTCACCAGAAATGCGGACAACATTTGTCAAGCCGTGTGTTGCCTTTGTCAAGCTGTAATAAGTAGGGGTAAGGACGTTAACCACCTCGGAACATCCTCCCTTATACGTCACCTGCAGCGCATTCATAATAAGTCAGTGACAAGTTCAAAAACTTTGGGTGACAGCGGAAGCAGTCCACTGACCAGTAAATCCCTTCCTCTTGTAACCAAGCTCACGCAAACCACCCCACCAACTCCCTCAGTGTCAATTTCCTCCTTACCCAGGAATGCCAATAGTCCTGCAGGCCATGTCACTGGCAATTCTGACGAGTCCTCTCCTGCCTGGGATTCCTCCGATGCATCCTTGAGTGTAATGCCTACTGCTGCTGGCGCTGCTGTTGTTGCTGCTGGGAGTCGATCGTCATCCCAGAGGGGAAGTCGTAAGCCCACTTGTACTACTTCCAGTAAGCAATTGACTGTCCAACAGTCCTTTGCAAGGAAGATGAAATATCACAGCAGTCATCCTGCTGCAAAGCGGATAACTGAGGCCTTGACAACTATGTTGGTGTTAGACGTGCGTCCGGTATCCGCCGTTAGTTCACAGGGAACTAGACAATTTATTGAGGCAGTGTGCCCCCGTTACCAAATACCATCTAGGTTCCACTTCTCTAGGCAGGCGATACCGAGAATGTACACGGACGTCAGAAAAAGACTCACCAGTGTCCTAAAAAATGCAGTTGTACCCAATGTCCACTTAACCACGGACATGTGGACAAGTGGAGCAGGGCAGGGTCAGGACTATATGACTGTGACAGCCCACTGGGTAGATGTATGGACTCCCGCCGCAAGAACAGCAGCGGCGGCACCAGTAGCAGCATCTCGCAAACGCCAACTCTTTCCTAGGCAGGCTACGCTTTGTATCACCGCTTTCCAGAATACGCACACAGCTGAAAACCTCTTACGGCAACTGAGGAAGATCATCGCGGAATGGCTTACCCCAATTGGACTCTCCTGTGGATTTGTGGCATCGGACAACGCCAGCAATATTGTGTGTGCATTAAATATGGGCAAATTCCAGCACGTCCCATGTTTTGCACATACCTTGAATTTGGTGGTGCAGAATTTTTTAAAAAACGACAGGGGCGTGCAAGAGATGCAGTCGGTGGCCTGAAGAATTGCGGGACACTTTCGGCGTACAGGCACCACGTACAGAAGACTGGAGCACCACCAAAAACTACTGAACCTGCCCTGCCATCATCTGAAGCAAGAAGTGGTAACGAGGTGGAATTCAACCCTCTATATGCTTCAGAGGTTGGAGGAGCAGCAAAAGGCCATTCAAGCCTATACAATTGAGCACGATATAGGAGGTGGAATGCACCTGTCTCAAGCGCAGTGGAGAATGATTTCAACGTTGTGCAAGGTTCTGATGCCCTTTGAACTTGCCACACGTGAAGTCAGTTCAGACACTGCCAGCCTGAGTCAGGTCATTCCCCTCATCAGGCTTTTGCAGAAGAAGCTGGAGACATTGAAGGAGGAGCTAACACGGAGCGATTCCGCTAGGCATGTGGGACTTGTGGATGGAGCCCTTAATTCGCTTAACAAGGATTCACGGGTGGTCAATCTGTTGAAATCAGAGCACTACATTTTGGCCACCGTGCTCGATCCTAGATTTAAAGCCTACCTTGGATCTCTCTTTCCGGCAGACACAAGTCTGCTGGGGTTCAAAGACCTGCTGGTGACAAAATTGTCAAGTCAAGCGGAACGCGACCTGTCAACATCTCCTCCTTCACATTCTCCCGCAACTGGGGGTGCGAGGAAAAGGCTCAGAATTCCGAGCCCACCCGCTGGCGGTGATGCAGGGCAGTCTGGAGCGACTGCTGATGCTGACATCTGGTCCGGACTGAAGGACCTGACAACGATTACGGACATGTCGTCTACTGTCACTGCATATGATTCTCTCACCATTGAAAGAATGGTGGAGGATTATATGAGTGACCGCATCCAAGTAGGCACGTCACACAGTCCGTACTTATACTGGCAGGAAAAAGAGGCAATTTGGAGGCCCTTGCACAAACTGGCTTTATTCTACCTAAGTTGCCCTCCCACAAGTGTGTACTCCGAAAGAGTGTTTAGTGCCGCCGCTCACCTTGTCAGCAATCGGCGTACGAGGTTACATCCAGAAAATGTGGAGAAGATGATGTTCATTAAAATGAATTATAATCAATTCCTCCGTGGAGACATTGACCAGCAGCAATTGCCTCCACAAAGTACACAGGGAGCTGAGATGGTGGATTCCAGTGGGGACGAATTGATAATCTGTGAGGAGGGGGATGTACACGGTGATATATCGGAGGATGATGATGAGGTGGACATCTTGCCTCTGTAGAGCCAGTTTGTGCAAGGAGAGATTAATTGCTTCTTTTTTGGTGGGGGTCCAAACCAACCCGTCATTTCAGTCACAGTCGTGTGGCAGACCCTGTCACTGAAATGATGGGTTGGTTAAAGTGTGCATGTCCTGTTTATACAACATAAGGGTGGGAGGGAGGGCCCAAGGACAATTCCATCTTGCACCTCTTTTTTCTTTCATTTTTCTTTGCGTCATGTGCTGTTTGTGGAATGTTTTTTGGAAGGGCCATCCTGTGTGACACTGCAGTGCCACTCCTAGATGGGCCCGGTGTTTGTGTCGGCCACTAGGGTCGCTTATCTTACTCACACAGCTACCTCATTGCGCCTCTTTTTTTCTTTGCGTCATGTGCTGTTTGGGGAGGGTTTTTTGGAAGGGCCATCCTGCGTGACACTGCAGTGCCACTCCTAGATGGGCCCGGTGTTTGTGTCGGCCACTAGGGTCGCTTATCTTACTCACACAGCTACCTCATTGCGCCTCTTTTTTTCTTTGCGTCATGTGCTGTTTGGGGAGGGTTTTTTGGAAGGGCCATCCTGCGTGACACTGCAGTGCCACTCCTAGATGGGCACGGTGTTTGTGTCGGCCACTAGGGTCGCTTATCTTACTCACACAGCTACCTCATTGCGCCTCTTTTTTTCTTTGCGTCATGTGCTGTTTGGGGAGGGTTTTTTGGAAGGGCCATCCTGCGTGACACTGCAGTGCCACTCCTAGATGGGCCCGGTGTTTGTGTCGGCCACTAGGGTCGCTTATCTTACTCACACAGCTACCTCATTGCGCCTCTTTTTTTCTTTGCGTCATGTGCTGTTTGGGGAGGGTTTTTTGGAAGGGCCATCCTGCGTGACACTGCAGTGCCACTCCTAGATGGGCCCGGTGTTTGTGTCGGCCACTAGGGTCGCTTATCTTACTCACACAGCTACCTCATTGCGCCTCTTTTTTTCTTTGCGTCATGTGCTGTTTGGGGAGGGTTTTTTGGAAGGGCCATCCTGCGTGACACTGCAGTGCCACTCCTAGATGGGCCCGGTGTTTGTGTCGGCCACTAGGGTCGCTTATCTTACTCACACAGCTACCTCATTGCGCCTCTTTTTTTCTTTGCGTCATGTGCTGTTTGGGGAGGGTTTTTTGGAAGGGCCATCCTGCGTGACACTGCAGTGCCACTCCTAGATGGGCCCGGTGTTTGTGTCGGCCACTAGGGTCGCTTATCTTACTCACACAGCTACCTCATTGCGCCTCTTTTTTTCTTTGCGTCATGTGCTGTTTGGGGAGGGTTTTTTGGAAGGGCCATCCTGCGTGACACTGCAGTGCCACTCCTAGATGGGCCCGGTGTTTGTGTCGGCCACTAGGGTCGCTTATCTTACTCACACAGCTACCTCATTGCGCCTCTTTTTTTCTTTGCGTCATGTGCTGTTTGGGGAGGGTTTTTTGGAAGGGCCATCCTGCGTGACACTGCAGTGCCACTCCTAGATGGGCACGGTGTTTGTGTCGGCCACTAGGGTCGCTTATCTTACTCACACAGCTACCTCATTGCGCCTCTTTTTTTCTTTGCGTCATGTGCTGTTTGGAGAGTGTTTTTTGGAAGGGCCATCCTGCGTGACACTGCAGTGCCACTCCTAGATGGGCACGGTGTTTGTGTCGGCCACTAGGGTCGCTTAGCTTAGTCATCCAGCGACCTAGGTGCAAATTTTAGGACTAAAAATAATATTGTGAGGTGTGAGGTATTCAGAATAGACTGAAAATGAGTGAAAATTATGGTTTTTGAGGTTAATAATACTTTGGGATCAAAATGACCCCCAAATTCTATGATTTAAGCTGTTTTTTAGTGTTTTTTAAAAAAAACACCGGAATCCAAAACACACCCGAATCCGACAAAAAAAATTCGGTGAAGTTTTGCCAAAACGCGGTCGAACCCAAAACACGGCCGCGGAACCGAAACCAAAACACAAAACCCGAAAAATTTCAAGTGCACATCTCTTGACCCAACACAATAGTCACCACACATTTGGACAGTGACAAAAAGATTTATTGTTCTGGAACAAACTGGTCACCGGTGTGGGTTTGACTGATTAAGGAGTAAATGCAATCCACAATACGAGGCAAGCAATGCAAACATTAACAAACAGTAGTATTTGCAAATATCAGTATGGAATTTTCCCTATATTAGTAAAATACCACAATATACCGTTCACATTTACGTTAAGATTGTAATCACGTGGGATGACCTTAATCAACCTTTCGGGTGGCAGTCTAATGCTCCTGAAGGTGCAGTTTAGTTTGTTTACTGCCTAACTACTGCCTATGCAGGTAATATTCCAAAATACGGAATTGAGACTGAGATAATGAAACCTTTGTTTTCTGATGGCTCAAAGTACACAAACTTTGTTTAATACTCAAAGTTATTAAAAATATTGTATTAAATGACCTTCAGGCTGTGTGTATAAGGTGTATATGAAACATAAATGAATTGTGTGAATGTATATACACACTTTGTTTAATGCACAAAGTTATTAAAAATATTGGCTAAAATTACCTTCAGGCTGTGTGTATAAGGTGTATATGAAACATAAATGCATTCATTGCTTACACTTAGGTCCCTTTGCCATGATATCTCATTATGGTATGCAATTATTCCAAAATACGGAAAAATCCGATATTCAAAATACTTCTGGTCCCAAGCATTTTGGATATGGTATACTCAACCTGTACTCAGATAAGAGTTCAACTTCAGAGACAGTGAAAATACACTAAAGTTCAGAAGAGTAGAAGCCAAGTTATTTGTCGTCTCATAGGTAATAGATCAAGCGGTTTACAGACAGTCAGTAGCAAACAAAACACAACATAAAGAATGAAGTTCCAATGCAGGATGGGAAGAGCATGCAGGTGCCTAGCTCAGTTCAGTCAGTATGGACTAGCATGCACAATCAGACCGGTTAGTTGGTTTGTGGTTAAAAGCGGTCAAACAACACTGGCCATTTACTGTGCAAGCTAGCTGACAAAGCCATGCAGGCTCCAGTCATAGAGCAAGTAGAGGTGAAGTAGTAGGGCAATGCGGTGTG
The DNA here is from genome assembly GCF_028390025.1 of Pseudophryne corroboree. Taxonomy (NCBI): domain Eukaryota; kingdom Metazoa; phylum Chordata; class Amphibia; order Anura; family Myobatrachidae; genus Pseudophryne; species Pseudophryne corroboree. The sequence goes on along the minus strand of NC_086452.1, from coordinate 350,026,167 downwards.
AAGGCATGCAGACACTTAGGTAGTTGCAGAACTAAACAAGCAGGTTTGAAGCGAGAATGCAATCAAGCACAGTATCTTTACACTACAAGGCTGGCAGTTAGCAGAGTCTCAGTGGAACATGAAGTTATGGCGTAGCCCCTGTACTAAGTGTAACTCTCCCACTCCCTGTGACATTAGGATGGTCTTGTAAAGTCTACTATGCCCGGGGTTGTCTTTAAGTAGCAGGCTCTGCAGATGAGTAAGTCATGGGACTAATAACATGCAGGCAACAACAGGGTTTAATTAGAATGCGAAGCAGAAGAATATTTCCAGTCAAGATAGGAAGATTTAAGCAAGGCTGGTGGGTATAAGCTATATTAGTTCCTGTGGATCGAAATAGCTGATTCTGCGCAGCAGGGGTGACAATGTCTCTCTCTCCTCAGTAAACCCTGCTCAGCAGTGGGAAGTGACACTGACTGCATACTTGCCTACTCTCCCGGAATGGCCGGGAGGCTCCCGAAAATCGGGTGACCCTCCCGGACCCCCGGAAGAGCAGGCAAGTCTCCCGATTTTTGGGGTCCCCCCTGCCTGGGCAGTCGATGACGCGATTCTTGCCGAATCGCATCATAATAGCCATGCCCCCTGCAGTATAATGCCGGTAATAGCTGCATTACACAGCGGGTGGCGTGGCTTACATGACGCAATCCATCAGCCACGCCCCCGTTCTTCCTCTGACCCGCCCCCCTCTGTATGTCACATCACTGCCCCGCCCCCTGCTGAGCCAACCTGGCTGCTCTCTCCCGGAGAGAGCAGCCATAAAGTCGGCTGGGGTGACAGTATGGCTGCGGCAAGTACCAGCTAGCAGCTGCGGTGAGTGTCCTGGTCCCCGGCTTCACGAACGATGTGTCCCTGGCACTTTTCTCCTCTGAGGTACTCTCCCCTCAGGCAGCATAGCATCAGCGGCTCTGGCCATTACCCAGTGTATCTCTTGGGTCTCTGAAGTGCCTAAGCTCCCTCCTCAGCGGATGTGCTGTTGGTGGCTCTGCTGCTCTCCCGCGGGTCTCTTCGGCTGCAGGCTCCACTCTCCACAGCGTGTCTCCTCAGCACAGCATCACTCTCCGCGTTGTCACCTCAGAAGACTCCTTAGCAATCACCTCAGGAGGTAACCCTGCTTCCTACTCTTCTTGCTCTGCACCACCCAATCTGCAGCTTCGATTCCTCCTGCTCTGCAGGTCTGCACCTGGGTCCTAGTGCTCCACAAGTTGCTGTCCTTTGGTTGCTGGCGTTGCCTAGCAATCTAGGCAAGGGGAAGCTGTTAACCCTTTCAGCTGCACTGTGCCACCTAGTGAGAAGTGAGGGTTCCTTTTAGGGAACATTTAGGTGTCTCACCTAGGTTGTCTCCAATATATGGGTGATGGTACCTATATAGCCACATATATCTCCATAAATCCAAGTTCATAGAATATCCATGTCAGAGTGTCACAATAGCCATGCCCCCCGCTGTGCAATACCGGTATTCTCGGTAATGTATGATGGGGGCTTGACCGCAATGACGTGATGGCAGAAGCCACTCCCCCAGACCAGCCTCATTTGACTTGCCGCACCCTGCCCCTATCACTCGTCACGCCCCCTGCAATGCTCTGTGATACTTCTACTTGACTGTCCTCTCCCGGAATGGGCAGCCAGGATGTCGACAACCGCACAGTAGGCTTTGAGTGGTGTTGTGCTTCATCTGCAATGCGAAATAATATAATAATTTTATTGATATAGCGCTTTTCTCCCACAGGACTCAAAGTTGCTTTAAAATGCAAAAACAAAAATTAAAAAAGGTACGTTGCTCCTCTCGGAGGAGTGTGCCAGACATCTCACTCCATATAGTGTATTGACCCTAGGTGCACTGTATGAAGACAAATCTGTTATGGGTCCCTCCTGCGTTTTTCCGGACACTCCCTAGAAACGGTCAGTTGCCACCCACAAACGCCCTCTTCCTGTCAATCTCCTTGCGATCCCCGTAGCTGCGGTCCATCGCGCCTGCGCATTGTGGTGCATACGCATGCGCAGTGCAGGCCTGATCTCAGCCTGTGAGAAAACGCACAGCAGCGATCAGATCTGAATCGGCCCCTATGTTAGAATGCCATGATGCAACGTAGTTAGGCGTACAGTGTAGTTAGGTCTAAAAGCGTACAGCAGCTCAAAATGTGTACAACTCATGCAACATCTGTTCCGCACACAGGCGTCTGTATAACTCTGCATCAGCTTCAAAGTAGACAGAGGTGATTGTTAGATGAAGACGAGGAACAGACAGACAGACCAGGATTTCATACAAATGCATTTCAGCAGTGAAGAGGTTTAAGGTTCAGTAAGAAAACCAATGACAAATTCACGGAAGGAGCAGGGTAGTGTTGCTGCTGACTGCTTGTTGTGGATGCGAGAAATATGATCCAATGACAGATGCGGCTCAGGGAAGGGATGAGATGGGTATCTGAGCACAGCACACCTGTGGTGGCAACCTGTCCCACAGGGGAGGGCGTGGTGATGAAAAACAGTAGAAAAGGAACAATAGAGACAACAAATTGAACTAGACTGGATTTAACGATTAAAAGGTAATTAGTGAACAGACAAGCGGACTGAGACGAGTAGAATGGATTGTGCAGAGCAACAATAACTCACTGAAACTATATAGGGCACCGAGTTTTGTAAGAATCGGAGTGACCAGTTTTACCTCACTATAAATTGCCTTTATGTAACATTTCCAGTCTGTATCGGGGACACACCAGAATCAGAGGCTGAGATCAGAAAACAGAAGATGATGCAAGGACCACAGCCTGAGGTTGCCACACCACGAGCTGCGTCTGATGGGGGGAAGTGGGTGCGTTTAAATGTTGGTGGCACAGTATTCCTCACTACAAAGCAGACCCTGTGCCAGGAGCCCAACTCCTTTCTTTGCCGGCTCTGTCAGGAGTCCCAGTTGCTGTCTGAGACGGTGAGACACACAGGCTGCATCTCTCCTTTATTACTTCCGACATACTGTATGTACCTTTCTGCTAATATTGCCAGTACTGACCTCTGTCAGTCATTTCTACAGTTGTTTCCTCTCACTTACAGTACACTCTGCTGCATCATTCAGCCATGTGCTTTATGTATTATCCATCCTTTACCTCTCCTGCACCCTATTCTCACTCTGCATTTCTCTTTTATACTCTCTTTAGGATGAGACAGGGGCATTTCTTATTGACAGGGACCCATCTTACTTTGGTGCAATCTTGCGGTACTTGCGGTATGGCAAATTGGTAATAGACAAGAATGTTCCCATTGAAGGTAAACTCCACAGTGTCAATAACCACTCCCTGCCTTGTACTGTAAATGTGATTGTGACATAGCAGTAGCCACCTTTCTAGGTGCTGGTTTGTGGTTATTAATATCTACTAGACTGTGATTGTGCTGTCTATTCATTATCTGCTTTGTTGTACAGAAACCTTGTTCATATAGCGTGCTTGACACTAAAGAATAATATAACACAATAGAGGCTATAGGATTATTATAGAATCTGAGGGTGATAAAAGCAGCCTTTGGTGTACAAATTGGGCAGTACAGTATATACAATATGCCTGTATAGCATCAATATACAAGAGTCCTGCAAATTGTAACTAGGGGCTGCAGCCCACCCCCAGTAACATCCACTACCAGTGACAGCCTGGCAGTTGCAGTGGCTTACCATTGGACGCATCCCCTGCTAATTACATACTGGACAGGCAGTCTCAGGTGGAGATGTTTGCCCTGGGCTGGCCTGCATTAACAAGAAGCTTTTTCCAGTGGTAAACCACAGCAGCCCCATCTGGCTTCAGGGGCCAAAGCAGTCCTTAGAATTCTGCCTGTTGATTTGTCCACATGCACACCTTTGAAGCCTGACAGAGGGATCGGTATGTGATTCCGGCGCACGGGATGCCGGCTATCAATATACCGACACCGGCATACCCTTGCGGCAGAATGGTGTGCATGTCGAGATTCCATGCAGTTGTACTATAGTCAGGGCTGGATTAAGGGCCACATGGGCCTGGAGTTGAAAATATTCAAGAGCCTATTGTGAGAAATGGGGGAGGTGTGATTAGTGCTATATGGGTGTGGCCAGATCCATGTGGGCGTGTACAGCCCTACACCATACCTCCCAACTGTCCCGATTTTCGCGGGACAGACCCGTTTTTTGGGGACTGTCCCGCTGTCCCACCCGCGGGCCGCAGTGTCCCGCGGTAGGGGGGCAGTTGGGAGGCTCATGCACTTGCTGCCCTGCTTTGCATGCGCACAGCGTCTATTCACTGCAGCCAAAGGGAGAGGGGGCATGCCAGCGGCTCACAGAGCGCTAGGCATGCCCCCTCAGTGACGAAAACGGGGGCGTGACTCGCGATCGCAGGTCTTCCCGCAAAGCCATGCCCCTTTTATTAGGTCACGCCCCTTTTATGGGAGCGCGCGCGGCTTCGCCGCGCATGTGTCCCTCTTTATAGGAATCAGAAGTTGGGAGGTATGCTACACTATCAGCTCCAATGTCTCCCTAAATATGTAAAAATATAAAAAAAAGCATAATTTTTTGAGAAAAATAGAAATGCAATCTTAATTGTTATGATTTTTGACTGACCATGTGACCAGCAGATGGCTAGTGATCATGCTGCCATGATGATGGGCCTATTTTTATGTGGAGGCCTGGAGCTGGAGCTCCATCCGCCCCATTGTTAATCTGGCCCTGACTGTAGTATATAAAACTTGCTGCTGGTGAGCTGTATGAGAAAAAAGGATCCACCATACTGTCAGATTGCTGATATGACAAGTGTATTACATTCTGCTTCTCTTACAACAATCCAGTAGTGGTCCTCTCAGTGTTCTCTAATATACATTAAGACAGCATGGGGAATAGCTATGTTACACAAATGGGGGAGGATGGAAGGGATGGAACACACTAATGAACTGTAATATGGGAGTACTGTGTAAACTAACGAAAAAAATGAAAATTCCATTTGATGAATCTATTGAAAACTATACCGAATATTTAGTTGAGAACTTTCAATTCCTTTTAATTCTTAATGGACCTTTTTGCTCTTATTTTGCTCCAGTTTTTACATGAAATCCGATGATGAAATACAGTAGCAATGGCTCTTCTACAGTGGCGGCTCCTACCTTTGTTTGCCAGGGGGTCTGTCAGGCTATGCTCACCACCGAGCCCACAAGGGGCTTCATTGCACTCGCCCCCTACCAGCATTCTGACGCATGGGATGCCGGTGTCGGTATACTGACAGCCGGCATCCCGTGCGTTGAGATCACATACTGATCCCAGTATGCGGTTAGCATACCACTGGTTGGGATCCCAGCAGCAGGTGATGGCAATCACAAATTAAGAGGGAAGCCCAGGAGCAGAGCACTCTGTCCCTCCTGGAGAGGGTCATGTTGGGAGGTATGTACTAACTCATGTGTCCCAGTGGATCTGCATTCAGCAATGTGTATAGACAATTTAAAACTCTTCATGTAAACAGGCTTTGGCAACCTGTGGCTCTCCAGATGTTGTGTTACTACAAGCTTTAACATCCCCTGTCAGCTGTCACCGATAAGCTGTTTGGCAAAGCATTCTGGGGCTTGTAGTTTCACGCCCGGCCTGATGTACAGTAAAGTAAGATAGAGTGTTGGTCACTGGGACAGAGATGCACAAGCTGAGGGGTCCCAGAAAATATACATGCATACCTCCCAACATGACCCTCTCCAGGAGGGACACAATGCTCTGCTTCTGGATTTCCCTCTTAATTTAAGATTGCCATCACCTGTGTTGTACAGGTTAGTAAATAAGAAAGGTGTTTCACCACAGGTGAGGGCAATCATAAATTAAAAGGGAAGTCCAGGAGCAGAGCATTGTGTCCCTCCTGGAGAGGGTCATGTTGGGAGGTATGTACATGGGGTCCCCTGATTGTGATGTATGACTGCACCTTTTGGTGTCCCTGTCCCTTATGGTGCCAGCTTTAAAAAGAACCACCTCTATCACTAGTTGATACCTGTTATGGACATTGTTGCAGGATTTTGTTTCCCCTATGTTCAGCTTTCTCTCCCTCCAACCCACCCTCCTTTCCAGCCCTTATGCAGGCCTTACATTTGAGTCGTGATTCCCCAACGCTGATATGATCTGTCAAGCCATTAGGGAAATCTGGAAAAATCAGCATGTCAAAAGTACTTTACTCGCCGATACCTATAATTTTTTGGTTGTAATCAGCAAATCGTATAATATAGGGGACAGGGGAGCTGTGTACACTGGAGTATAATATGGCTGTGAAGTGTGTACTGGGGGTTAATATGGGGGGTGGGGGCTGAGTATACTGGAGGTGATATGGGAGTGCTGTATGTACTGAGGGGTAATATGAGGAAGGGGGGTTAGGTATACTGAAATTTAATACATAGTCGACTCAGCAGGGGGCGTGGCACAGCACAGGGGGGCGTGATGGGAACAGGGGGTGAGGTCACGAGACTGCATTATCATGACCCCGAGATTTCTGGCATAGTGGGGCGGGGTCACAATGACGTGAATCGCGTCATCGGCACCCCCGCTGCGAGGGATATATGAGTGTTTTTCCTGGGGGTGTGGGGGCTTGGCTGCCAGCCCGGAGACTTGAAATTTTTTCCGGGTGGCCGGGAGCACTTCACGTTTTTCAAGTGCCGTCCGGCCATTCCTGGAGAGTAGGCAAGTATGATGTAATATGACGGTGCTGTGTGTAGTGGGGGCTATATGGGTATATTGGGCTGTGTATACTGGAGTGTAATATGGGGTGTTGTGTGTACTAAGGGGTAACATGGGAAAAGGGGGCTGTGTAAACTGGAATCTAATATGGTTGTGATGTGTGTACTGGAGGGTAATATGGGGGAGGGACATACCTCCCAACTGTCCTGATTTTTGCTGGCCATGCCCCCACTTTGACGAAAATTGTAGGCGTGGTACGCGATCACATCATCCACGCGAGGTCACACCCCCATTTCAATAGGCCACACACCCTTTTGGTGCCCCTCCATCAGAAATACAAAAGTTGGGAGGTATGGAGTGCGCTGTGTATACTGGGGGATAATATGGGGGTGCTGCATGGGGAATGGGTGGGCTGTGTTTACAGGAATGTAATATGGTGGTGATGTGTGTACTGCGGGATAATATGGGGAAGGGGGGGCTGTGCATACTGGAGTGTAATATGGGGATGCTATATGGGGGATGGGTGGACTAGAATGTAATATGGGGGCGATGGGAGTACTGGGGATTAATATGGGGAAGGGGGGTTGTGTATGCAGGAATATAATATGGGGGTGCTTTGTGTAATGAGGTTTAGCAGGACTGCCACCAGAAACTCTGGGGTCCGGGACTGACAAAAGAGACAGGGCCCCTCCCCCCAAAAAAAATAATAATAATATTCTACCGCACCAGTCCACCCCTATGTGATGTCAGACATTGTGATATTACATAGAGGGGAGGTGTTGCGGACCTGCAGGAATGGTTGTGTATACTGAATCCCCCATACTATGAGGGGTATTATGGAGGCATTGCGTACACTGCAGCATTAATATATTTCAGCAATGTATATAATAAGAACATGAGGCTATAGGAGGGCAAAATGAAAGGGTTTCAAACAACACAAAAAGCCAGTCTGACCATGTATGTTTTATTTAATCACAGTTCAGAGTAATAATATGATCAGGGACGTAATTATAATGAAAAGTGATTTTTTTTTTGGGACTGCTCATGTGCCAACTGGGAATACCGACCGCGGTCGCAGTGAGGACTTGGAAGCAGAGTGATTAACAGATAGGGAGCATTTGTGGTAGGCAAAAGGGGGTGGCGAGTAAAATGTAGGTGTGTCATCACTGGGGGACATGTCTCAGACTGCAAATTCATACACAGCTATAAACGCCCCATCGTCTGAATCAGGCCCAGCAATTCATCTTATGTGGTGCTTCCTTAAGTTCCGCAGCTTCAACCACAGCAGTTCTCCATAGGTGTCCAAAATGAAAGGCACTCTCCAGTAGATTAGTAAATCTCAGACATTTATAGTTAACACCCAGTTCAATAAAAGATATTTGCAATCACTTTCAGCTTACATCTTCAATATATTTCCACACAGAAATACAGGAGTTCAAATCAGCACTGTCATAGTTAAATCTGTCGACTTTGGTCCCTTGATGGACCAAGGGGCAGATTTAGGGGTGAGAGCGCCCCTAGGTACAACGGTTCCGGTATGAATGGTCGACCATGTTATGGTCGACAGTCATTAGGTCGACCACTATTGGTCGACATTGACATGGTCGACATGGACACATGGTCGACACATGAAAATGGTCGACACATGAAAGGTCGACATATGAAAAGGTCGACATGAGTTTTTTTACTTTTTTTGGTGTCGTTTTTTGCGTAAAGTGACTAGGAACCCCAATTAGTGCACCGCGTCCCAGCCACACCAATCACACCGTACAACTTGTGATCTGAACCCAGTTAACAGTATGATAACAGAGGAGCCTCTAGGAAGATGGCTCACTACAACAATAACCCAATTTAGTTAACAATAACTATGTACAAGTATTGCAGACAATCCGCACTTGGGATGGGCGCCCAGCATCCACTACGGACTACGAGAAATAGAATTATCGGTAAGTAAATTCTTATTTTCTCTGACGTCCTAGTGGATGCTGGGAACTCCGTAAGGACCATGGGGATTATACCAAAGCTCCCAAACGGGCGGGAGAGTGTGGATGACTCTGCAGCACCGAATGAGAGAACTCCAGGTCCTCCTCAGCCAGGGTATCAAATTTGTAGAATTTTGCAAACGTGTTTGCCCCTGACCAAGTAGCTTCTCGGCAAAGTTTTAAAGCCGAGACCCCTCGGGCAGCCGCCCAAGATGAGCCCACCTTCCTTGTGGAATGGGCATTTACTGATTTTGGCTGTGGTATGTGCAAGCTGAATTGTACTACAAATCCAACGAGCAATAGTCTGCTTAGAAGCAGGAGCACCCAGCTTGTTGGGTGCATACAGGATATTTTCAGGGCCCTGACAACATCTAGCAACTTGGAGTCCTCCAAGTCCCTAGTAGCCGCAGGCACCACAATAGGTTGGTTCAGGTGAAACGCTGACACCACCTTAGGGAGAATCTGAGGACGAGTCCTCAATTCCGCCCTGTCCGAATGGAAAATCCGATAGGGGCTTTTGCAAGATAAAGCCGCCAATTCTGACACGCGCCTGGCCGAAGCCAGGGCCAACAGCATGGCCACTTTCCATGTGAGATATTTTAAATCCACAGATTTAAGTGGTTCAAACCAATGTGATTTGAGGAACCCCAAAACTACATTGAGATCCCAAGGTGCCACTGGAGGCACAAAAGGAGGCTGTATATGCAGCACTCCCTTGACAACGTCTGGACTTCAGGAACTGAAGCCAGTTCTTTCTGGAAGAAAATCTACAGGGCCGAAATTTGAACCTTAATGGACCCCAATTTGAGGCCCATAGACACTCCTGTTTGCAGGAAATGCAGGAATCGACCCAGTTGAAATTCCTCCGTTGGGGCCTTCCTGGCCTCGCACCACGCAACATATTTTCGCCAAATGCGGTGATAATGTTTTGCGGTCACATCCTTCCTGGCTTTGATCAGGGTAGGGATGACTTCCTCCGGAATGCCTTTTTCCTTTAGGATCCGGCGTTCAACCGCCATGCTGTCAAACGCAGCCGCGGTAAGTCTTGAAACAGACAGGGTCCTTGCTGGAGCAGGTCCCTTCTTAGAGGCAGAGGCCACGGGTCCTCTGTGAGCATCTCTTGAAGTTCCGGGTACCAAGTCCTTCTTGGCCAATCCGGAGCCACGAGTATAGTTCTTACTCCTCTCCGTCTTATAATTCTCAGTACCTTGGGTATGAGAGGCAGAGGAGGGAACACATACACCGACTGGTACACCCACGGTGTTACCAGAGCGTCCACAGCTATTGCCTGAGGGTCCCTTGACCTGGCGTAATACCTGTCCAGATTTTTGTTGAGGCGGGACGCCATCATGTCCACCATTGGTTTTTCCCAACGGTTCACAATCATGTGGAAGACTTCTGGATGAAGTCCCCACTCTCCCAGGTGGAGGTCGTGTCCACTCCCGGAATGAACACTGCTGACAGTGCTATTACATGATTTTCCGCCCAGCGAAGAATCCTTGCAGCTTCTGCCATTGCCCTCCTGCTTCTTGTGCCGCCCTGTCTGTTTACGTGGGTGACTGCCGTGATGTTGTCCGAGTGGATCAGCACCGGCTGACCTTGAAGCAGAGGTCTTGCTTGGCTTAGAGCATTGTTGCGATAGTGCTAACCCGACTACCAACTGTTCCCTGGATCTCGCCCTTATCAGGAGATCGTCCAAGTAAGGGATAATTTAAAACTCCTTTCCTTCGGAGGAGTATCATCATTTTGGCCATTACTTTGGTAAAGACCCGGGGTGCCGTGGACAATCCAAACGGCAGCGTCTGAAACTGATAGTGGCAGTTCTGTACCACAAACCTGAGGTACCCTTGATGAGAAGGGTAAATTGGGACATGGAGGTAAGCATCCTTGATGACCAGAGACACCATATAATCCCCTTCTTCCAGGTTCGCGATCACTGCTCTGAGTGACTCCATCTTGAATTTGAACCTCTGTATGTAAGTGTTCAAAGATTTTAGATTTAAAATAGGTCTCACCGAGCCGTCCGGCTTCGGTATACCAACAGCGTGGAATAATACCCCTTTCCCTGTTGCAGGAGGGGTACCTTGATTATCACCTGCTGAGAATACAGCTTGTGAATGGCTTCCAATACCGCCTCCCTGTCGGAGGGAGACGTCGGTAAAGCAGACTTTAGGAAACGGCGAGGGGGAGACATTTCGAATTCCAATTTGTACCCCTGAGATACCACCTGAAGGATCCAGGGGTCCACTTGTGAGTGAGCCCACTGCGCTCTGAAATTCTTGAGACGGGCCCCCACCGTGCCTGAGTCCGCTTGTAAAGCCCCAGCGTCATGCTGAGGACTTGGCAGAAGCGGGAGAGGGCTTCTGTTCCTGGGAACTGGCTGTCTGCTGCAGCCTTTTTCCTCTTCCTCTGCCACGGGGCAGAAAAGAGGAGCCTTTTGCCCGCTTGCCCTTATGGGGCCGAAAGGACTGCGCCTGATAATACGGCGTCTTCTTATGTTGAGAGGCTACCAGGGGTAAAAGTGTGGATTTCCCAGCCGTTGCCGTGGCCACCAGGTCTGATAGACCTACCCCAAATAACTCCTCCCCTTTATAAGGCAATACTTCCATATGCCTTTTGGAATCCGCATCACCTGACCACTGCCTCGTCCATAACCCTCTTCTGGCAGAAATGGACAGCGCACTTACTCTTGATGCCAGTCGGCAAATATCCCTCTGTGCATCACGTATATATAAAAATGCATCTTTTAAATGCAATATAGTCAGTAATATACTGTCCCTATCCAAGGTATCAATATTTTAAGTCAGGGAATCCGACCAAGCCACCCCAGCACTGCACATCCAGGCTGAGGCGATTGCTGGTCGCAGTATAACACCAGTATGTGTGTATATACATTTTAGGATATTCTCCTGCTTTCTGTCAGCAGGTTCCTTAAGGGCGGCCGTATCAAGAGACGGTAGTGCCACCTGTTTTGACAAGCGTGTGAGCGCTTTATCCACCCTAGGGGGTGTTTCCCAACGTGCCCTATCCTCTGGCGGGAAAGGGTATGATGCCAATAACTTTTTAGGAATTATCAGTTTTTTATCGGGGGAAACCCACGCTTCATCACACACTTCATTTAATTTATCAGATTCAGGAAAAACTACGGGTAGTTTTTTCTCACCAAACATAATACCCTTTTTAGTGGTACTTGTAATCTCAGAAATGTGTAAAACATCTTTCATTGCCTCAATCATGTAACGTGTGGCCCTACTGGAAGTCACATTCGTCTCTTCACCGTCGACACTGGAGTCAGTATCCGTGTCGGCATCTGTATCTGCCATCTGAGGTAACGGGCGCTTTAGAGCCCTTGATGGCCTTTGAGACGCCCCGACAGGCCCAAGCTGAGTAGCCGGCTGTCTCATGTTCCGTAAGCACATCCACTCAGGTGTCGACCCCCTAGGGGGTGACATCACCATTACAGGCAATTGCTCCGCCTCCACATCAGTTTCCTCCTCATACATGTCGACACAAACGTACCGACACACAGCACACACACAGGGAATGCTCTAATAGAGGACAGGACCCCACTAGCCCTTTGGGGAGACAGAGGGAGAGTATGCCAGCACACACCAGAGCGCTATATATAGACAGGAATACCACTATATAACGTGCTTTTCCCTTTATAGCTGCTGTTATTATCAAAACTGCGCCAAATTAGTGCCCCCCCTCTCTTTTTTACCCTTTTCTGTAGTGCAGGACTGCAGGGGAGAGTCAGGGAGACGTCCTTCCAGCGGAGCTGTGATGGAAAATGGCGCCCGTGTGCTGAGGAGATAGGCTCCGCCCCCTTCTCGGCGGCCTTTTCTCCCGCTTTTTGGTGAATTCTGGCAGGGGTTAAAATACATCCATATAGCCCTGGGGGTTATATATGTGGTGTATTTTCGCCAGCCAAGGTGTTTTTCATTGCTGCTCAGGGCGCCCCCCCCTAGCGCCCTGCACCCTCAGTGACCGGAGTGTGAAGTGTGCCTGAGGAGCAATGGCGCACAGCTGCAGTGCTGTGCGCTACCTTGTTGAAGACTGATGTCTTCTGCCGCCGATTTTTCCGGACCTCTTCTTGCTTCTGGCTCTGTAAGGGGGCCGGCGGCGCGGCTCTGGGACCGGACTCCGAGGCTGGGCCTGTGTTCGGTCCCTCTGGAGCTAATGGTGTCCAGTAGCCTAAGAAGCCCAAGCTGGCTGCAAGCAGGCAGGTTCGCTTCTTCTCCCCTTAGTCCCTCGATGCAGTGAGCCTGTTGCCAGCAGGTCTCACTGAAAATAAAAAACCTAAAACTAAACTTTTTCTAAGAAACTCAGGAGAGCCTCCTAGAATGCACCCTTCTCGGCCGGGCACAAAAATCTAACTGAGGCTTGGAGGAGGGTCATAGGGGGAGGAGCCAGTGCACACCGGGTAGTCCTAAAACTTTTACTTTTGTGCCCAGTCTCCTCCGGAGCCGCTATTCCCCATGGTCCTTATGGAGTTCCCAGCATCCACTAGGACGTCAGAGAAAGACACAATTTTTTAAATATTTAATTACTGTATGGATACATATTTACTAAGTAGGACAGCTGCATATCGTACCCATAAACACACTACAATCAATTTTTCAGTTACTGGTACATTTCAGGCTGACAGTACCAATACAAACAAGTGCCCCCCTAGGCATGTGGCACACGTGCCTAATGGGAAATTCGCCACTGGATGGTCCATCTGAAACCACCAACATATGTTCATTGGTACATACATCATATTCTGTTGTACAGTATACACTCACTGTAAGTAACAGGGTGCCTAATTCAGACCTGATGGCAGCAGCAACATTTTTCTCTAATGGGCAGAACCATGGGCTTAATTCAGACCAAATCGCCGCTACAACAGTGATCCAGCCTGAAGCCCTTTCTGTAGTGCGTACTTGCAGCGGCCACACTGCACATGCACACCCAGTGAGATGCGAAAGCATCTGCCTGATTGACAGGCAGACGCGGTTGCGGGGCAGGAGGAAGCGTGCCAATGGTTTTAGAATGCGTTGTTGGGGCGCGGTCCGGACAATGCAGGTGCGTCCGGACCATTGCAGGGCGGGCCGTGGCGGCGTGATATCACACGCAGCTGCTACAACCCAAAACATGGCAGGAGGCGCAGGCAAGGAGCTACTTGGCGGATGCTTTTGCACCTGTGTGATGGGGAAGGGGGGTTGGGACTGACATGCGAGGTGGACTTACCCTGTGCTGGGCGTCGTCCCCCCCTGCATGTCAGAGATTCTGATCGTACAGGTCTGAATCACCCCCCATGTGCACAGAGAGTTAGATTTGGGTGGGGTGTGTTCAAACTGAAATCTGAATTGCAGTGTAAAAATAAAGCAGCCCGTATTTACCCAGGGCCGTTTCTAGCCAATTTGGCTCCCAGTGCGAGATTTAAAAATGCGCCCCCCCCCCCCCCCCATTCACATAAGAAAAAATGCGCCCCGCTCCCGGCAAGGGGGCGTGACCTCGTTAAAATGGGCGTGGCTTTGTTAAGATGGGCATGGCCTCATCTGATCTCATCATCACGGCCACCACTGGATAAAAAAAAAAAAAAGTCCTCATTTTACACATTACAGCAGGCAAGTGTCCCCATTTTACACAGCACGGTAGGCAAGTGTCCCCATTTTATACATTGCGGCAGGCACGTACCCTCATTTTACACATTGCGGCAGGAAAGTGTCCCCATTTTACACATTGCGGCAGGCACGTACCCTCATTTTACACATTGCGGCAGGAAAGTGTCCCCATTTTACACATTGCGGCAGGAAAGTGTCCCCATTTTACACATTGCGGCAGGAAAGTGTCCCCATTTTACACATTGCGGCAGGAAAGTGTCCCCATTTTACACAGCACGGTAGGCAAGTGTCCCCATTTTACACAGCACGGTAGGCAAGTGTCCCCATTTTACACATTGCGGCAGGCACGTGCCCTCATTTTACACATTGCGGCAGGAAAGTGTCCCCATTTTACACATTGCGGCAGGCACTTGCCCCCATTTTACACAGTACAACAGGCAAGTGTCCCCATTTTACACATTGCGGCAGGCACGTGTCCCCATTTTACACATTGCGGCAGGAAAGTGTCCCCATTTTACACATTGCGGCAGGCACGTGCCCCCATTTTACACATTGTGGCAGGCACGTGCCCCCATTTTACACATTGCGGCAGGCACGTGCCCCCATTTTACACATTCCGGCAGGCAAGTGTCCCCATTTTACACATTGCGGCAGGCACGTGCCCCCATTTTACACATTGCGGCAGGCACGTGCCCCCATTTTACACATTGCGGCAGGCAAGTGTCCCCATTTTACACATTGCGGCAGGAAAGTGTCCCCATTTTACACATTGCGGCAGGCACGTGCCCCCATTTTACATAGTACAACAGGCAAGTGTCCCCATTTTACATATTACGACAGACAGGTGCACCCATTTTACATATTACGGCAGACAGGTGTCCCCATTTTACATATTACGGCAGACAGGTGTCCCCATTTTACACATTCCGGCAGGCAAGCGTCCCCATTTTACACATTCCGGCAGGCAAGTGTCCCCATTTTACACAGTACGGCAGGTGGGGGGGGGGGGGGGGAGAGAGCGAGAGGGAGAGGGGCTGACTTACATTTGAAGCGGTTCTTCCCGCTCTTCAGCCGCCTCTTCCTCGTCTGCGCAGCGCTGGCCGGCTTGGCTCCCCCTTCTCCCTCCTCCTGAGTTACCAGCTCGGGGGGCGGGGAATGACGCGATTGCGTCGTGATGTCACGTCGCAAACGCGTCATTCCGCGAAACCCCGCCCCCCGAGCTGGGCACTCGGGAGGAGAGGGGAGGGGGGTTTGAAAGTGCTCAGGAAGTGCCGCGGCGGGCGCCCTGTGCGGTTGCACGGCTCGCCCGCCGCAAGAAACGGCACTGTATTTACCCTGCACAGAAACACAATAACCCACCCAAATCTAACTCTCTCTGCACATGTTATATCTGCCCCCCCCTGCACTGCACATGGTTTGCCCATTAGATAAAGATTTTGCTGCTGCGATCAGGTCTGAATTAGGCTCGATTCAGGCAAACACGATCCAACCACAAATATGACGTAAAGGATGCGGGCACATGCGCAGCGCCCACACTTTCTGCAGGGGGGGAAGGGCGCAGAAAATGCGAACGCCTCTGCCTGTCAATCAAGAAGAGGCGTACGCAATCAGTCGTGCGATGGGCGATCCTCAGCATGCGTTCACAAGCATTGCAAATTCTGCTGAATCGGGCCCAGTATCTGTTAATGTCCATTGCTTCTGTCTGCAGTTTATCGAGCATGCCCAGCTCAACTTTGTTTCCTTTAAATTATATTACATTTTAATTCCACTTTTTAAGAGGGAAAGCTCCACCTTCCTTTTCTTGTTTCTACTCCCTCACTTCCTCTGCCCGTTTTGGGTCCCTGAAGATATGTATGAATACCTGCACACAGAGCCGGATTAACAATGGGTCGGGTGGAGCTGCAGCTCCAGGCCCCCCATGAAAATAGGCCTAAACGGTGCTGGACTTGTAGATATTGGTGACAAGATTTTTTTTTTTGCTGCCACCACCTTTACTGGCCGTCCGAAGCTCGGCCCATTCCCTCGCTCACCCCTTCCGCCCCACCTAGTGCCCACACATACAGTATACTTCACGGCGCAGATGAATGGACTCGCTGTGCTAAGAGGCTGGCCACGGGCTCTCTCTGTCAGCTGAATCTGAAAGGGGTGCTTTCTCTCTGGTCCAGCCCCCCCCTCCACTCATGTTTCCCGCTGTGCCGATGCCAATGATGGGGACCCGCTGCTGCTGGTGCTAATTACGGGGACCCACCGCTGCCATTGCTAATGATGGGTACCCGCTGCTATGGAAGGTACAAAGTGCTGCCTGTACGGGAAGAGGAAAGGGGGGGGGGGGTTTAGGGCATGCCTGGTCACATGTTAGCTGCCTGTCTCAACTCTCCCTCACTGTGTCTACTCACCCTCTCTCTCACTCTCTCTCTCTCTCTCTGTCTTTCTCCCCCCTTCTCTCTCTTTCTGTGTGTCTCCTCCTTCTCTCCCCATCTCTCTGTGTCTCCCCCTTTTCTCTTTCTGTCTCCTCCCTTCTTTTTCTCTGTGTCTACCTCCTTCTCTCTCTCTCTCTGTGTCTCCCCCTTCTCTGTGTCTCCTCCCTTCTCCCCTTCTCTCTCTCTCTCTGTCCCGGCCTTCTCTCTCTCTCTCTGTGTATCCCCTTCTTTTTCTCTCTCTGTATTCTCCCTTTCCTCTCTGTATACCCCCTTCTCTCTCTTTCCACTCTCTGCCCTCTCCCCCTTCTCTCTCTCTCAAACTTCTTCCCCCTCTCTCTGTCTCCCCCCTCTCTCTCTCTCTCTCTCTCTCTCTCTGTGTGTCTCCCTCTCTCTCTGTCTCCCTCTCTCTCTGTCTCCCTCCCCCCTCTCTCTCTCCTCTCCCCCTCACCCTCTCTCTCTCTCTATGTATCTTCCCCCTCCCTCCCTCCCTCCCTCCCTCTCTCTCTCTCTTTTGTCTCCCCCTTTTCTGTGTGTCTCTCCATTCTCTCTCTGTGTGTCTCCTCCCCTTCTCTCTCTCTCTCTCTCTCTCTCCCTTCTCCCCCCTCTCTCTGTCTCCCCCTTCTCTCCCTCTGTGTCTCCCCCTTCTTTATCTCTCTGTGTCTCCCCCCTTCTGTCTCTCCTCTCCCCCTCATCCCCTCTCTCTCTGTATCTTTCCCCTTCTCTATCTCTCTCAGTCTCCCCCTTCTCTGTGTGTGTGTGTGTGTGTGTGTGTGTGTGTGTGTGTGTCTCTGTCTCCTCCCCTTCTCTCTCTCTCTCTCTGTCTCCCTCTTCTCCCTCTCTCTCTGTATCTCCCCCCTTCTCTCTCTCTCTCTCTCTCTCTCTATCTCTCTCTGTATCTCCGCCTTCTCTCTCCCGCTCTCTGCCTACCCCTTTCTCTCTTTGTGTCTCTCCCTTCACTCTTTCTATGTCTCTCTCTGCACCTACTCCCTTTTTCTCTCTCTTTGCCCCTCTCCCTCTGTCTAGCCCCCCCTCGCTATCTCTGTCTACCCTCCTCCTCTATCTTTGTCTCCCCCCTTCTCTCTCTCCGTGTCTTCCCTTCTCTCTCCTCTTTCAGTAATATAAGTATGGCAGGGAAGGTTAGGGTTAGGCTACGGGAAGGGAGGTTAGGGTTAGGTACTAGGGTGAAGGTTAGTGTTAGGCTGCGGGAGGGGGAGGTTAGAATTAGGCTGTGGAAGGGGACTGGCTGCACGAGGAGATGGTTAGGAAGAGGGTAGGGTTAGTTTACTTACCAAGTAGTGTCAGTATTCTGACTACCGGCATCCTTACTTTTGGGATCCCATACCCAACCGATACAGGGGCACATATAGACATATTAACATACAGACATAGGTACATAAAGACATAGAGGAGCACATATAGGTATACTACAGGCACATACGGACATACAGGAGCACATACAGACATAGAGGAACACATACGAACATGGAGAAGCACATTCAGACATAGGCACCTATGGACATAGAGGAGCACATGCAGACATAGGCACATACGGACACCCCTGGATACTGCCCCACTGCACAGGTCACACCCCCACATCACTAGTCACGCCACCACAGCACTGGTCACACCCTTGTGGTGGCACA